>NC_081215.1:8060000-9260000 GCF_902713425.1 Acipenser ruthenus
CTGTCTGTGTGTCTGTCTGTCTATGTGTCTGTCTGTCTGTCTGTCTGTCTGTCTGTCTGTCTGTCTGTCTGTCTGTCTGTGTGTGTGTCTGTCTGTCTTTGTGCCTGTGTGTGTGTCTGTCTGTCTGCCTGTCTGTCTGTCTGTCTGTGTGTCTGTGTGTGTGTGTGGTTGTCTGTCTGTCTCTACATGGTGCACACGGTATCTTATTCTATACTCTGAGCCTCTATAGATGTTTGGGATTGCGTTTTGCTAAAATCTGATAAAACTGTTGGATATGATTTTATACAAACATGTTTAGCCTTTCACCTACTGGGTGATTATTAACTGATTAGGAGGACCCTCTGTATTTGCCTGCACTGCTTTATTATGCTCTAATTCAGCATATAGAAATGCTAAAGATAAAGTACTGATAGCATCAAGATCATTGCAGTGAGTTGATCTGCAACACATGAAGTGATCAGGTTCCAGGAAGCAGAAGCATGTTTTCATCTATAGTGTTGATGAATATCTGAACAATAATATTGCTAGCACCACTGACAGATGCACCGGTGCTTCAGGCTCATTCCATTCTCAGCCTCTTCCCACCCAGCTCCTCTTATCTCTCTGTGTGTCTATGACCTGCACTGACTCCCCATCAAGGAGGCTGGCTGGAGCCAGTGCTTGTGAAGGGGTTAAGCCTGAACTCAATAAGATCTTCTTTGGATAGGAGTCAGACAAGACTGGAGCTTTCTGCTGGATCACTGAAGGGCTTCTGTTTAATGTGCTCAGGCTCCTGGGAGCACAAGTAGCTCAAGGGTTAAGGGCAGGACTACTCTGCAGAAAGCACTGGGTTCTCCCAAGTCCTGCCTGAAAGTAGGATGACCACTGTATGAAATTTCCAAGTTGGGACAAGCCTTAAATTAACACAGTCTGTGCTTCAACTCCGAGTTGCAACTATTTCTCAGAACAACATGCAAATAATGTCTATTTTAAGGAATATTTTGTTAATTATTTTCCGAAGCCCGTTTTGATTAATTAAATGAAGTTTGCAGTTCAGGAAACCTTTTTAAAGGAAAACCTATTTGAATTCTGAGAGTACTGTATTTGTCATCATGGATATTTTTTTTCTGATAACTGCTAATGTAACTCTGAGGGGCTGGTGTTGTTCCTTGTTGTGATGTGCTGCCTATCGCCCAGTGAGCTCTCTGGAAACGAGACTCCTTCCAGTGAAGAATGATTCCAGCTTCTAGATAAAAGTAGAGGCTCTGTTGGGCCCTTTGCACAGCAATGCACCCAGCATGAATTACTGAATTTACTGCCAAGGTTCTGCTTGTCAAGCTTGTTACTGCTCACTGTTCTTCCACAAGGAGATTGAAAAGTCACAGTGCCTTGGACAAGACAGGATTCACAACTTTTTTTCTTTTTATAAAAAAACAACAAAACTATGAGGCTTTTTGGAAAATGTGACACAGCTAACCTTGTTTCTGTTTTTCCTTCAAACAGTAATGAAGCCGTCATGAGAAGACGGGCGTGCATTAATAGGGGATATTACATGCTGGGATTACAGTGATTAGGAGAGAAGCAGGTGGGCTCGCTGTCTGTCTGCACCTGTGAGGCATTGTCTCTCTTCACAGCCTCTGTGTGTGTGTGCATGTGTGTGTGTGTGTGTGTGTGTGCATCTTTCTGACTTTTCCTTTCATTTCATTTTCAGGGTCCTATTTTTAGAGATTACTTCTCTCGGACGCCATATGGAAAACAACAGCAATCTGACTTGAAGGAAAGGAAATTAAATCGGCACACAACATGAACCCACTTAGACTGCAGCAGCAGTGCAGCTGTATTATGACTGATCTAATTGCATCACTGCAAGAACTCAGCAATACGATGGGCAATGTTTTATTTAAATTAATAGAAAATAAAATTGCCTCTTCTCAATGTTAAAAGAAGCCTTTGCTAAGTGATCGACCATGCTGTGTATAAGGCCTGGAGTAGTTAGCTGTTAGTTAATGGGCTGCATATACAGTACTGGGACACTTTATTAGGACCTGTCTACCTGATTGGATTTAGCACCACCCTGGTGTGGGGCATATTCTCCTGGTATACCCTTGATCCCTTGATTACTCTGGAAGGCTCTAGTTTACTTAAGCATCATTGTGGAAGATGTCCACCTAACAATGCTGCACTTGCACCCTAATGGCGATGGATAACTTGGCAGAATTATGCGTGAATGATTTGAGGAGCATGACAGAGAGACTTCAGGCATCTACCATGGCCACCACAATCCCCGGATCTCAATCCAACTGAGAATTCTTGTGATGAACAATGCATGCATCGTCACTATCCTTTCTTCATCTCTGCACCCATTGTGTCACATATTTATGACTGAATGGAGTAACATAACTCAAGACACCTTGTGGAGTGAATGTCATGTTATGTCAAGGCTGAGCAAACGATGACCCAACCCTATATGAGGTCCAGATCCTAATAAAGTGGCCAGGCAGTGTATTGTATGTATCACGGTTTTAAAGGGTCATGATATTGGGTGCCTGTTGAGTGCAAAAAGGAATATAAGCATATCAGAATGCAGGTCTAGGGAAGTTACACTAAGACTATATAAAACTTTGAATACCGTGTCTAGTTGAGCCTCTAGACTTCCCTGCCTCCAGAGTCCGCTCCTTCTCCACCCTCACCCCGCAGTGGTGGATTGACCTTCCTACAGATGTCAGGACTGCCCAGTCCCTGACCACCTTCCTGCACCTCCTCAAGACTCACCTGTAGAACTCCTCTTTTCCCTCTGGACACTTTATCACTCTTCCTTAATGCACTTTATTTGCTCTTATCTGCTCCCTATTTTACTGCATTTAATCCTGTACTTTACAGAGTACTGTAATTTGTCACAAGTGTTATTCAATCTGTAGTATTTTGCATTTAATCGTATCCTGATGTAACTATCACTGACACTGTTATCTGCTCCGATATTGATTCATAATTTGTAATATACTTGTACTTACTAGAACTGAAGTCATTGTATTTTATCTTGCTCTTAATTGTATAAATAAAAAACGTTCTGCATTTCTTGAGCTTAAGAAAAAGAGGGAATTTAAGTTTATAAAATCCTACAATTCATGAATCAAAGACACTTAGCACAGGGAGTAGGACGAAAGGGCACACACAGACGCTGAGTAAAAGTGTGTTGCACATGGTGGGAAGCAGCTGTTTCGCCTGTATTTTCCACTACGGGCAGCTTGCAGACAAATTGCCCGCTCCTTAGCAAATGCATGAAATGAATTTTCCCACAGTGGAAAAGCAGGCCCAGGGAGGCATGGAAAAGCCTAACAGGATAAGTCGTAACTTCTTAAACACGAGGAAGATAAAAAAAAAAAAAACAATCCGATTCTGCCTTTAGATGAGGGCAAATAGCTTGCTGGCAATGGACAAGTCTCTTCTTAATCATAGGGACACCCAAACTAATAAGACTTTACATGAAATTACTGTGTATTTACATAGTAGTTACTTAGTAAATACATGTGTATTTACACATAATTACAATGTTATTATGCACAGTTACAATGTACTTCATGTGTACATAATCCTAACCCTAACCCTACCCCTCCTATCCTAACCCTATCCCTTTTGGTGGACAGAAAGCTCTGATAATGCTGAAGCGGTGGGTATGGTTCCAGAAGAGGCAGAGTTTCTGCAGTCTCCTGGCTACAGTGACACCTTAATACGCTGACAATTCCCTTTTATTTATGTCAGTTTAAAGCACTTCCAATAAGGAAATGAATGGAATTAAAGAAGAATGGAATTAAACATGCAAAACAGGTTCAGTTACAGAAATCATTTTTTTTGTTCTGTCCTGGCTTTATCATGACAGCACAATGGAACTAGAGTCCTTGGTTGTGTAAGAACTAGTGTAAGAAGCGTTGGCAGTATGTGAAATATTTAGCATGTAACATTGTTATTATTTATTTATTTATTTAACAGGAGATTTATCCATTGAGACGGAAGCCTCATTTACAAGGGGGTCCTCGAAAAAAAAGTGTGACAGAATCACATATATCCCCAGAATCTGATGCTCCCAATAAAGCATGCTGAATAATAAGCGGATTTCTAGATATATGCTGAAATGTAAAGTGTGACATCCACCGTACGACCGAGCATTGAAACCACGTGATTCACGATCATGTTTTCAAAATGTGAGAATCATGCATTATTTATGTAGTTTGGATAGAGTGGTAGTCAGCTTTTGATCCAGGACAAAAAAAAATCTTACTAAGTTCCTGTGACAGAAATATAATGAGTTCTGGTTGTAAATCTCCCTCCCGACCTGTGAGGGCGCTAAGCAGCGAGGACAGAGTTCTTTTGACGGGCTGGACTGACAGTTCTTTCCCGGGTCGGGGAGTTGGCCAGTCTGGAAGAAGGCGAGTTTCTGTTGCAAGAACGTATTGACCCGGAAGGTAAACAATGTAGCAGTCACTGATTGTAAGGCAGCTGCATTAGTTTACCAAGGGGTCATGCGTGACAGCATAAAAAGGGGACAGAGACTTGTAATCGGTTCCTTCGCTTGGTTTCAGAGACGCACGGAACTGGAAGGACCGGGAGAGTTCCCAAAAATAAATAATAAATATTCGTGAGTGTTTTGTTTGTTTGTAGCACTGTTAATAATTGTCTTTTGTTTGTGAATTCACTAGATGGCTAACACGTCTCTGGAGCTGTCGCCTTGGGCCAGCACTACCCGGAACAACAACACCACAGTCACTGTTATTTGTTATCACCCACCTTGAGCACTACTGCACGCACCCGGACCGGTGATTTGTGTTAGTAGTATTGTGGGAGCGGATAACGTGTTATTATTTGTTTGTGTTTACAAATCTTTATTATTTTCCTGCCGAGCTTTACACCAGGGGTGTATTGCCGGAGGATTATTGTTTGGTGGTCAGACCAGGATTTCTGTTAAAATAAAAAGAACATTTTCCAAATTGGATTACAGTTTTCACGTGTGATCGTTTCTGCACTGCATCACCTCTGCATCCGGTCTTAATCAGCAGCCACTTTGCCACAGTTCCTTAAAAAAAAAACACTACACAATGCAACACACAACAAGTTTGGAGCACAATTTCTAAATACAAATACTATCAAAACTAATATAGTAGGGAATTAGAGCTACAATGAACATGCTTCAGTGGGGTAGCGCACCCCAGAAGGGGTTCTTTAGCCCTGCTTTAAATCCAGGAACGTTGTCCGATTGTCTTTAATAGATAAGCAAACAAACAACTCAGTCAAGGAACCAGAGTTTCAGCCAAGAGGGCAGAGTTGCTCGCTTTAGTTTTATACCTCACACACGCAGTGAATCAATCAGTTTACTATCAAGCACCTTGAGAGAGTCTTTTAGTTTCTTATTTAATAAAGTTAATCAATAAATAAGCCACTAGACGGCTGATAAATGAATAGAGCACGCTGCAGGTGAGATGTACTGTAGTAGACAGCACATAGTGCTATCAAATCGCTCATTCTAGTTTCCAACATACCCAGATATCAGTACATGGATTTAAAGTGCGGTGATTAAAGATTTGGAGATTTTGGTTTCCTCGGAAAACTCACTTCTCAGACAATAAAATCCTCTAAGAAGACATCATTCTGAAGGCTAATTGGCCATTGTTCAAAGCGCAATGAGAATTCAGGGAAGTTCTGCTTTAGGATCTGTCTCCCATCCTTTGGAAGCTGGGAATAATTACGGCTGCTTACACTGTGGTATGATGGCATTTGGCTGCAGTGAATTTCATCGCACGACACCGCGAGATTGGAGCCATGTCACACACACTCCAGGGGCACGTAGGCCAAGCAGCAGAGTCAACACACGCGACATCCAGGGATAAACTCTGACTGGATTAAACAGCACATGTTGGTAACC
This sequence comes from Acipenser ruthenus, assembly GCF_902713425.1. Lineage (NCBI taxonomy): Eukaryota > Metazoa > Chordata > Actinopteri > Acipenseriformes > Acipenseridae > Acipenser > Acipenser ruthenus. The sequence goes on from NC_081215.1 coordinate 8,065,894, forward strand.
CACTCCATCATGACGGGATGGAAAGAAAATATAAGGGTGTAAGCATGGGTGCAATGAAGAGAAGAGATGAATCCAACTCCTAATCACTGCTGAGTTTATTAAGCAGCTAGGCTGATCTAACAGGGTGGAGGCAAGCAAGCATCTACACCACAGTGCAAAAAGGGCCAGGCTCATCTGCATTCGTGGTTCTAGAGCTTTTACCCTCATCTCATCTCACACAGAATCAGTATAACACAACACTGCCCATTACACAGACATGACAGTTTACAAAACAAAAACACTGCACAGGTATGTATGACCTGTCCATTCAACTCCCCTCTCCAGAAAATAATGAACCCTGGTACTTCCTTTCCAAAGAGTTAGTCTGACCTGTCTTATCAATTACCTGTTATTCTGTGCCCCTTGTGGGTATTAATTCAGCAGCCTTCAAAAGTACAAAATAAAATAAATATTGCGTATCCCAAATACTACGGCAATAAAATAATAATTTCTCTGAAGAAATGTCTCTGTTGCTAATACTTTATGTAACACTGAACATTCAGCATTCACAGATATAACAGAAAAGCATGGATGTGGGGTACCTCGAAGGGCGAGGCCAAAGACCAAAGATGTAATGGAAATATGTATAATGTAGTGCTTGTTGTGTAAGCTTAATATTTTTGCCTTTTATGGAGTGGCCACATTAATGTATTTTCAAGGATCATACAGGCTATGTAATGGTTTTTGTTTCCCATGGTAGCATCACATGTCTCCATCCAGCCATATGTCCGATCTACAGCTGTGGCCAAACGTTTTGCATCACCCTATAGAATTAACTAATTTTGCTTCAAAAAGTCAAATGAACCCGGCTGAATAATGTTACATTAACATATTGACTTACATACCGCTTTTTGGTTTTCCATATACTTAATGAAAAACTGACAGCAAACCTAAATCTAACATGAAATACTGCACTACTATTATGGCTTCTGGTAGACTTTTGCGATATAATTTTTCAGTTTCTTTGATAACATGATGTTAAATAAAATATCTAAATTATGTTCATATGGTTTTTTAAATGAAGTCACAATCCGAAAATTCTAAGTGATGCAAAACTTTTGGCCATAGCAGTCGAGGTGCAGTCGACGGTCTTCTCTGGGGATTTCTCCTCATCGCTGGTGAGCTCAAGCAGACGCTAGTCCACCAGAGGTCAGTATAGCTCACTGACATCCGCTGTAGAGTTCCTGGGTGTAAAGAGGTAATTGGATCATGTCTCCTGAGCTGTTGTAGTTGCTGCAATGAGGGAATGTAATTGGACATTTTAAATTGGGGACAAAATCTAGGGGGAAAAAAAAGCAATATAACGTGCATGTTCGTGCTGTTATTGATGGAGGATATGACAAGAACCTGTGTGGTGCAAAGCTGAGTCGTTCCTCTGTGTGATCAGAAACTACGATTAGAAGATGCGTTTGATGGAAAAACATCAGAGGGTTCAGGCTTCTCTTGCATTACATGCTTCCTGCAGTCCACAATGAATCACACTGCCATGGAAGGATTGTTCAAAGCACAGCACTTTCTTCATCAGAGAGGAGAAAGCCAACAGCAGGCTTTAAATAGACTGCCTGGCCCCTTTTAGCATGCTGAGGGATGGGATCGAGATTAACATATTATCAACAAGAGGTGCCATGGTGGATCAGCATCAGGCACCGGGCTGCTGTGCACGTGGGCAGGGTATGAAGCCTTGGAGACTAGCTATGCATGAGAAAGAAACATCTTTACACTGGGGACTGGCCTATGGGAACCGCTGTCTGTCCCAGCAGCAGCGCAGTAAACAGAAACATGTTCATGCTTTATATGGTAACACTTTAGAAAAAAAAAAATCTTACTAAGTTCCTTTAAAACAAACAAATAAAAAAAAACATTGCACAATGCAACACACCACTCTACAAATACTATCAAAACTAATATAGTAGGTAATTAGAGATACAATGAACATGCTTCAGTGGGTAGTGCACCCCAGCTCTTTAGCCCTACTTTAAATCCAGGAAGATTTGTTTTTGGCACCCGATTGTCTTTAATAGATAAGCAAACAAACAACTCACTCAAGGCAGCTGAGTTTCAGCCAAGAGGGTAGAGTTGTTCGCTCTAGTTTAATACCTCACACCCGCAGTGAATCCCATGTGGTACACAATCAGTTCTCTATCAAGCACCTTAATCCTGGAATCACTCAGCACTTGAAACAACACTCAGCCGGGTTTCATCAAACACTGCCTGGTGTAGTGAACTCGCTGCGCTTCTCTTAGGGTGTTCTTGATGGCGTTTTCTTGCAACACTTGAACATTTCTGTTTCAGAGCTCTGTAAATGAAGTGTTCTGTGAGCTTGTAAAGGTATTAGTGTAGCAGAAGTGTTTACAGGAAAAGAAAACAATAACTTTGGTTAATTAAAAATTATAGAATTTGCAACTTGAATTAAGAATCAATGAATGGGAGTGTTCATACAATCATATGTGTTAACTTCAGTTTTTTACACCACCCCAACAGGGATCTTACATCTAAGTTTTATTTTGCAAGTTGTACAATGACTGTTACGGGTCAGGTTTTAATATCAATTTTAAAAAAAAATTAAGGAACAGGAAGAGAAAGCCAGTGCAGCTGTACCCCCATTCCTTGGGGAGCGACAACAATGTAGGTATGAACCCATTTTTTGTCATTTATTTCCATTTAACTCCACCAAATCTTGCCAAAGTGCAGTGGTACCCCAAATGTCATGTGTTTACCACCAATGCAGAACAAGGGTGAAATAATAAATGATTGGTTGTAAAATGATCATTTTACCCGTAAAATGTTGACTGGCGACACATTGAATGTCGTACTAGACTTGTCAGTGTCACAAAGGGGTTAATGATCTTGCTTCAGTGCTCAGAATACACAGATGATTCAGCAGCTCTTGAGTCACACTGTGCTCAACATAGCTTATTGTAGACAGACGATCTATAGGGACAGTACTGAGTTATTTCCAGAGAGGTTACTGAAGCCCCTTTCTCTCCTGCTCTGCGGTGGAAAAAAAAGGAAAGGAAAAAGGACCACATAAAACCAATTGGCTCCAGTGACAAAAGGATCTGTCTACTAATCCAGAGGGGTTTAAAATGAGCAGACGCTGGCCCGCTGTTCTGTAACGGGGATGGCATGGAGATAAGTAGACAGAAGAGCTACTGGCGACAGCTCTGGGGTGCGAGATGAGTCCTTAATCCTAATCATGCTGGGTCGCCTGACCTCTTTATTATATCAATATGCAGTCGTAATTTCCGATTTATCTGAGAAGAGGTGCCCAGACAAGCTTTCCAAATGCCACTGGGCGCTCGCCGTCAGTGAGAGACACACACCTTCAACATGAAAGCAGGACAAAGAAATGGAAACACCTACCATGGCACTGTCAATAGGGTTCAATGGCATCACTGTTTACAGACAGGACATCACATTCGACTGGACAAGTCTGAAAGGTGCTAACAGACAGTAATTCCTCTCTAGAATGAGCTTAAAGGGGGACGGGGAAAATAAGCTTCATACTGGTGGGGAGTGTTGACTAAAGCGGATTGAAATGTTTTATGTATTACAGAAAGTCAAGGATTCCATTTACATTTCTACACAGTTATGTAAGGGACACGCCCATTTACAGTTTTAAAAATGTTTTTTCAGAAATGTAATACCATGAACCTATTGTGAAAATATTATATTTGTATGCATTTTTCTGTAATATGTTCAGAAATTATATTTAAAAAAAATGGATATATGATGGATCTCCTGTACTAACCTCTCCACTACAGAGCCTGCTGTTTAGTTGAATGGTAAGGCGTTCGTCTTTGAACAGTGAGGTTAGTGGTTCACGCCCAGCCCTAATTTATTTGCTAAACTGAACCTGGATATAACTCTCGGAAATTAAGTTTACGTTTCTTTAAGGTCCAGGGGCAAGTTTCAAGGTTGAAGTACAGCCAATTCCAGTTACCAAAAACCTGAATTCTATCATAAAAGCATGAGGGATAAAAACTGGATCAAATTTTAACACTGTATTACCATGCAAGAGAGTGCTTAATAAATAATAGCGAATCCAGCGATTAGCTTATTCCATTTGAGCCAAACGAGACAAAGGACTGTACGTGTGTAATGAATCTCCTCCTTGCGGCTGATCATTTAATACCACTGAGATCCGCAGGAGACACCTGTACCTACCTCTGGATTGCAGGGCTTGCTCTTCAGTTGAATGGGAAGGCGTTGCTCTTTGAAACGTATGGTTTGCGGTTCGCGTCCAGCCCTTGCTTTTCTATTCAATTCAGTGGGCTGAGATGCCAATTCATTAAGCGTGCAAGGACAGAAATGCCTAGAGGCTTCATCAGTGTAACTATGAGTGCATGTGAATGTACAATGTAGGACACACATAACCATATTCATACCTGTGATAGTATGTGCTGTATGCATACAATAATTGAAACTAAAATACTGGTACATTATAAAATAAACAGCTAAAATCACTATCTTCAGGAGAAATGAGAAACATCATTCTTTACAACACTACCCTTGATTAGAGCACAGTGAATTGTATCAGTGGTTCTTCCAGCCAGTTCTTGGAGTCCGTAGCTTACTCATACCTCTGAGTGACACAAAGTGGAAATGGCACTCACAGAACTACTGCTGCCACCAATGATTCTCTTCTGCCTACTAAATTTGGAGTGGGAGGAGGAAAGGGGGCTGGGCACAGCCCTGGGAGGTCCTCTGCCTTGGTTCTGACTACACAGGGCTTGTTGAAACTTTAATCTCATTAGTGAGAGCTCTGACAGAAGGGCCTCGGATTCTGGATCAGTATCAAATCCTCTTCTGACTGCTGTTTCCCAAGAAGGCTGATAGCCCTGCTCAGGAGCCCCATCAGCGGAGCTCTGCTTATCCTGCCTGCCAGTTGACTGCAAGGTTAATGTGATCGGGGCAGAGCCTGAGCACACTAATGAGAGACCATGTGGGAACAGACGCACAACAAAATTGGTTACAAGTAACTACTGATAAACTGGTCCCAGTCAGGGCCTTAGGCTGTGCGGGCCCTAGGTGTGATGATTAAGTGCGGGGTCCAGAACATCAAATCAGTGCAACAGTAGCAACCATATCTTAGTTAGTATATAGGTGCATCATATAATCATATGTACCTACATATACATATAAAATGTTAATGAATACTTGTTTCAGTTTGTTTGTTAGACTTTATCATTTTATATCATTTGCAACTTCATAGCACTCAGAATTACAATCTACTTCAAACATTATTTTTTTGTAAAATGACCATGCCCCAATAAATAAATATATAAATTAATTAATTAATAAATAATAATAATAATAATAATAACAACAAATGGCACTTTTTACAAATAAATTGTTAACAAATGAACCACTGGACATTCTAAAATCCTTTTTTTCATTTTATGTTCTAAATTACGTAAGAAATAAATTACAAAGATATTTCCCTAGCTTTAGCGGCAGCAAAGTTCTTTATCAAATCTGAGTATTATAAATTCTTGGTAGCTTTGCTCTCATTTGACAGTATGGACAAATTTGACAATCTTTTTTGAGTCCTTGTTGAGTGCAAATGATCAGTTTCAGCCTGGCAAAGTTGCACTCTACAGAAGCAGCTGTCACTGGAATGATCTGTCGGCTCCTCTGTTTCCATGCATGTGCTGCAGCATTTTCACAGGACTCTACGAGGGGCCAACATGATGAGCTCCAGCTACAGAGTCACGGGTGCAAATCATTTAGAAAATTGGTGCTAAACTGTTTTAAAAGTTTAGCACCAGAGAGCCTATATATATAGTTATAGTCAAAAGTTTACATACCCCAATGGAAATTTATAATTTCTAGAAATTTCTCGAAAACAAAACATTTTAGGAAAAATCTTTTGTAGCAAAAGTTTTGCTATTGTGGATGAGGAAAAAAAGTTACAAGAAATAAATGTCTACACTTATTTATTTCAGCAATTCTTTTGCAAAACTCCAAAAATGCTAATTCAAAAGTATTCATACCCTTTGATGCTATGATAGTATTGTCTACAAGGTGCTAGAAATTTCAATATGATAATGCAGAACCTAATTCTAGAAAAGTCTAGAAAATGCTGGATTGTAGGTGAACATTCTCAGTATAAGAGGGTTAGGCATAGGATGATTGCTGTCATTACCAATAATTTCAACTATTGTTTCTATTATCCCTCATGGTACTTGTCACAACACTCCCTCTGTCTGGAAGAAAGAAGGTTGTTTCACCAAGAACAAGTAGAAGAATATAAAATCTCTTCAAACCAACATTGCTAAATTAAGAAACCTAAGACGGCAGAACTGTGTAGCCCAAACGTTCAACACAACTAAACAATAGCTTGTGAATTCAGCTGCATTGAATTGTATTTATGGATTAGATTTACATTAGCTGCAACAACAGATTTTGTTTTAACATAAATCCATGATTGTATACAGCTAACCAAAGCATCAGCATTTTTTAATCAACAAAATGTATTTATAAACTAGCAAAGCTTAACTTTCGCGGTAAATGAAGATGCTTGCGAACACGAAACACTATTTTACAATGTATTGTTACCTGTTAAGACTATTGCCCACATACCTTTTTGATCTGATCTTCAGAGAGACAGAACTTCAATCACTGCCCTGAATCAGGTGACCTGATCCTCAGAGAGACAGAACTTCAATCACTGCCCTCCGACACTGCAGTTTCTCTGAGAGACAGGACTTCAATCACTACCCTCTGACACTGCAGTTTCTCTGAGAGACAGGATTTCAGTCACTACCCTCTGACACTGCAGTTTCTCTGAGAGACAGGACTTCAATCACTGCCCTCTGACACTGTGGATTCTCAGAGACAGGACTTCAGTCACTGCCCTCTGACACTGCGGATTCTCAGAGACAGGACTTCAGTCACTGCCCTCTGACACTGCGGATTCTCAGAGACAGGACTTCAATCACTGCCCTCTGACACTGCGGATTCTCAGAGACAGGACTTCAGTCACTGCCCTCTGACACTGCGGATTCTCAGAGACAGGACTTCAGTCACTGTCCTCTGACACTGCGGATTCTCAGAGATAGGACTTCAGTCACTGCCCTCTGACACTGCGGATTCTCAGAGACAGGACTTCAATCACTGCCCTCTGACACTGCGGATTCTCTGAGAGACAGGACTTCAGTCACTGCCCTCTGACACTGTGGATTCTCAGAGACAGGACTTCAGTCACTGCCCTCTGACACTGCGGATTCTCAGAGACAGGACTTCAGTCACTGCCCTCTGACACTGCGGATTCTCTGAGAGACAGGACTTCAGTCACTGCCCTCTGACACCACTTCAAAGCTTCACCACTTGGGTTCTTTGCCCCTTTAAATTCAGACCCAACACACAGGAATGGAGGCTTTTAAAGCGCTTTTGCACTATTTTTTTTAATAATAACAAAAACAAATTAAACAAAACAAACACCTAGCTCTTTTCTTGAGGACTAACTAAAACACAGAACAGGAACCTAAACTATCTTACAGGATGGCTAAGCCATTTACCTGCCAATTAAACAAAACACTCAAACAAAACCACACAGGTTTACCACAGATCAAAAGGTTTACACTACCACTACCACTACCACTACCACTACCACTACCTTTTCCTTCGCTTGTGCACACTGTCAAGTGGGCTCTCCACACAGCAGCCCCAAACAGACTGGCTGCTTTCTTTAAATACCCTGCACCTGGCTCTAATTTACAAGGATAGCCAGGTGCAGGGGATCATTACTAACCAAACAATTAACAAATGTATTTAAACAATTAAACAAATGAAGGCTTTTCAGCCTGTGACCTTCTGGGAGATGTAGTCCTTTTCTCCCCAGGACTACACTTGCTCACTATATATATGTATATATATATATATATATATATATATATATATATATATATATATATATATATATATATATATATATATATATATATATATATAATGTTATGTATTCTGCTTAGAGATACATGCATAAAAACGTTTTATTCTATGACCCGAGGGACCTTACAGTACTTCCTGAAAGTTTTGTTGAAAAAATATGTTTGGGCAAATTGCAATATATGGAATTGCATATATATATATATATATATATATATATATATATATATATATATATATATATATAGATAGATAGATAGATAGATAGATAGACAGATAGATAATTACAGTTTGTCATACTGGCTCATCTGGGAATTAGGTCTTGGTCTTGCAGTGCACTGCAAGCCAAATAGTTTTGTAACAGCACTGGATTAAAGTATGTAGCCTCACAGTGCTGGAGAGTGTGATGTGATCTTGCGTGCTGTGGATCTGGGTTACAGGCAGGCACCATCGCTCCACAGCTCTGAGAACACGGCAGGAAGCAGTTAGCGTGAGGCTTTGGGAGGGAGCATGACAGACGCATGTGAGGTTCAAGATGCATGTGAGGATACTGGAACCAAACTTGGAATAGACCATGAATAGGCCTTATTTGTAAATTACAGCTACCTGTTATTACAGAGCTTAGCTCCTTTTAATTTATTTTATCCTATGTTGGTGCTAGATAGACCATTGGAAAGTCTGATTTGAATATAAACTATTTGAATTTGTTTTTGCTTCCTTCCTACAAACAATGCTTCTTGTAACACAGCCTGCTCGGATGACTGGAGTGCACACGGAAAGTAAGGTAACACTTTACAATAAGTGTCTCTAATTACTGTGTATTTACATAGTAGTTACATGTGTACTACACATAATTACAATGTTATTATGCATAGTTACAATGTACTTCGCATGTATATTTTTTGCATGATATAACTCTAATCCTAACCCTAACTTTAAACCTTACCCTAACTCTAAAACTAACCCTTACCCTAACCATTTTCTGATACAATGGTATGCTTACATATATTAAGTACATTGTAACTGTGCATAATAACATTGTAATTATGTGTGAGTACACCTGTATTTACTAAGTAACTACTAAGTAAATACACAGTTATTAGAGACACTTCATGTAAATTGTTGCTGTAAAATGTTTAACAATAAAGGCCAGGCAATAAGACAGTTTCCCATAGCAAAAACATAGCAAAGTGTAATACAGCACAGTGAAAGCATGGGGAAACATTGATGAACATTGTAAAAATAAGCCATTTTTACGGTGACCAAATACAGCCCTAGTAATTAGTTCTGGAGGAAATATTTAATGTATTCCTCAGGAAAAATAAGCATGTGCATATTTCTTAATATAACAGGATTTATAAAACGACTGTATAAAAAGATGGAAAGGAAACCAGTGGATAAGTGCTGTCTGAAATAAAGAACACACTTTCTACTGTACAGAGGAGTGTTTCTCTACTTTCTTACTAGGGAATGTCAAGGGGTATCGGGTTTATTTAACTTCCAACTTTTTTTTCTTTTACTGTAATATGGTACAAGTTATACTTTAGTTTTTAAGGATAAAACATATTTGGTAACACTTTAAAACGATGGCTGTAAATTCATAATGAATTCAAATGAAACACCACAGGTCATTGTTTTTAAGCGAAACCAAATATTTGAACATCCATTTAGAATTTGAAAGAATATTCAAACATGAAAACCATCCATATTCATCCCAGTACTTAGGGCCAGTAAACTCAACTAACTATTACATCAATAGACTCTCCAGACCCTGTGGGTAACCCTTAAATACAGTCCATACAGTATACCTAGGTCCAGGGCTAGTCAACACACAGCATCCCCAATGAGACCTCTGATCCGCTGTGCCATTGCGTTGTGAAGGGCAAATCTGTTGGTTGTTAATGGACTACATGGACAATTAGTTACAAAAACTGGCCATTATACTCGTTACCAGGCAATAGGAGATGACTTGTCATGCCTTTTCCGTTTGTACTGCCAATGTGGTCACAGTTAATAGCTCACACTCAAACCTGCCATCAAAGCATGTCTGATACTGGTATCTATTAGTAGTGCATGACTTATTAGATGTTTCAGCAAACAGTGTTATTGGTATGTTCCTAACCAGCAACAGACCACGCTGGACAAAAACAGAACTCTGTTAAATTGTCTTCTGCAACTTTTTCCTCCATTCCTTCTCAGCAATAAAACAAATACCAATGTATAAAATGCAAGGAGATTGCGTGACAGACATGCTGGATAATGAGGACCAGATGACCGATAGATGAAGATAAAAGATATTCATAACCAAAAATTGATTGTGGTTTAAAGTTACAGCCAGTTTTGATCTGTCGGGCAGATGATTAATTACACATTACTTGCAATCAAATTCTTTTCTAACCACCCAACAGTTTCCGACCCTTTATCAAAAACATCCCTTCAGCGAAACTGATCCAATTAATATTATAGCAGAGCATCAAAGATTTGTCTAGCACTCGCTGCTTAGAACATGCCACAACTCTGTCAATTACCTTCCACAGTGCGACAAAGGAAACGCAGTATTCACATCTGGAAAAAATCTTCACCGGGAACACAGTCCAAATCTATTTGACAATGCTTTAGATGTAGACGTACGCATTTCTATTGCCTTTACTGGAGACTTGTGAAGCAGATGGCTTTTGTTAACCCTTTGTTTTGATGACATCCAATATAAGCAGAGGTCTCTGCAGATAGCTCCAGGCTCTGGCTGCTTTATTAGGAACACCCCTCAGTGCTTGGTTTGTCCCCTCTATGAACACGGTGAGGAATCCACACGCTTCCTGTAGTCGTCCTGTGGAATGCAATTCCAACAGTCTGTCAGTGCAGTGCCTAGCTGTGCCAGGGATTCTGACATTTGCTGCTCTGGCTTATCCTATAGATGCGCAATTGGATTGAGATCTGGGAGCCTGGCGAGCAGGTGTATGTGATCTGGTGCATCTTCCTCAAACTACTCACAAATCAATTCATAGTGAAACTCAGTGTGGGAGGTAAGGTAACTAATTGGCTGCAATGCTCAGGTATGCTTAGAGCACTGACTCTTTCCTTCAAAAGAATTACCAGTCTCAGACCTTGCCTCAGCTATTAATCAGCCACCAGCAGCTAGTACCTTTAGCACAAAGGCTCATTCACAGCAGACCTTGCATGAAGCGACATGATGTGCCTTGACAAGGTGTTTTTATTGTGCCCACTCACACCAGGGGTGATGGTGTGCCCCAGTCTGCAAGTGGGTGGCTCAGCTGGTCAAGGCACAGGCGTTGCATTGGCTTTGGACCTCCTTCAGGTTGGGGAGGCAAAATCAGAAGTGACCCAGTGAGCCCAAACGGACACCTGCAGCGCTGGCCTCGTCCTCCAGGGGCCGGTAGATCACATCCGCTGGAGAACTCCTGGGTGTAAAGAGGCGATTGGCTTGGTCATGAGATCAGAGGACTCCCACTGACATTCAGTTCAGCATTCATTCAGCTGTTGTGAGGTTTGCTGTGATGAGGGAACTTAACTGGGGAGATAACAGGGAACTCTAAATTAAAAATAAAAGCGAAGAAAATGTTCTTTGAGAAAGTGAACAGAGTGAACGTGGAAACATTATTTTGGCAATACAAAGGAAAGAAAACATCTGGAGCAAATACTTCAAATACAAATTCATTTCATGTATTTTTTATTTCAAAAACATAATTCATTTCCAACCCAATTTCAAAAAGCACAGCATTTTTTACAGACTTGTATGGCATGTAAACATTATAAGTACTGTACATTAAAATGAATTTTAGCAGAGAGGAGGAGTTTGAATATTGTAACCCCAGATTCCAGCTTGGATTCTGTATGATGTGAGCATGATAGCAGTGAGTCTCACTCCAAAAGAAGCAGTGGTTCTATTAACTTGAAAAATAGCTTTCTGAAAGCATTACCAGACCCACTGCCTCTATAGTACATGATAATATAGAGCACTGATGAGCGCTGTTGATACACTATGTCCACGATATTAGCCAATCAAAACACTCTATTTATGAACATTCTAAAACTACGCTCTGCAGACCCAGCTATAGAATAGACCATAAGTGGCAAGGTTAGCTGTACTGTATATATTAATTTATTGGAGAAATAGCCAGCTGTTCGGGTCAAAAGCTAAACATATCTATATTATGTCATAGATATACATGCCAGTCATTCCCCTGTCACTGGCAGTATCAGGTGGGAAAGTATCTGTTAGTGCACCACAGTTACTGTATATATGACCGTGGCTAGGTGAATATCTGTAATGGCAGTGTCTGATATAGTGGAGGTATAGTGAAGATCCTCAAGTGAAGAATAAAGAATGTAGAAAAATGACAGAGTCAGGACTGAGCTTCATGGCAAATCTGAGCACTGAGCACACAACTTAGCATTTTATGGACAAATGAAACTGCTTGGTGCAGCAAGAATTGGAATTGAAATTGGATTTGAATGTAGAGATTGATATGAACTATTATAGGGAGCTCAACTTAGATTTCATTCATAAACCCAAATCTGGCAGCTTTTGGAAACATGTATATATTGCTTCTTCTCTGAAAAATGGGTTTTGTTTCAATAGTGTCTTGTTTTACTTTTATTAACCTTTTTGGTAAATATCACACATTATATAGCTAATCCTTTTTTCTAATTTGGACATATATAATGCAGTCTTACTGCCTGAGTTTGCTGAGACACCCAGAGTGTTTGGAATGTTTTTACCCAACCAGTTCGCTGGGTTTTTGCATTTCTAAAATAGGAGAAAAGATGACTTGGAGTCTGTCGTAAAAGAATGATAAACATGCGAGTGATAACATGGACTGAACAACCAAAGGAAACACTATTTATCTGAAACCCAAAAGATGTTGTTATTCTCTTGGTATTAAACAACAGAAGTCCTCTGTTATGCTTCATAATATGGACAGGTAATTATGCCCTGTATGATAGCTGACAGAAAACTTCTTGAGATAGAAAGGTAACAAAGACATTCTCGGGTAGTAATACTATTGGTTTTAAATTGTTATAACTCTTTTATTTTCTTATTCAGAGTTTTATATGAGATCCTGCAACCCACTTACCGATCAGGAGGACTAGGATCAAGGGGCTGTAGTGTTGCAGTTCATTGAGTTGTTTGACTACATGCAGTTCACAGTTTGTAGTTTTCTCTATCTGAATAAAGTGCATTTCAGCTCCAGGTTTTATATACTGCATGGGCAGGATCTGAAGGAAGTGGTGAGATACGGAGTATGTAAGAGGAGACCAGCTCTGTATGAGCTGTGTACTGTTTGATTTAATAGGATGCATTTCAAAGTGTGTGTGTCTTCTATGGCTCATGCATGGCTACACTGTTGAGGTGACCTTTGTTCCTGCTGTGAAGCCAGTCTCCTCTTTTCACTCGACCAGCCTAAGCAATGGAAGTTGCCTCTAATGAGCCCTGCCATCAAGGCCCCACCGGACTGCTCTCTTCCTGGTTTGGTAGAGCACCTGACCAGTGAGATGAGCGCTCCTCGTGGGTCCCCAGCCAAGATCAGCAACAGCGCTGACAGGATTCAAACCAGCAAGCTCTCAATTGCATGACTCAACCTGCACTCCACATGGCAGTGCTTTTACCAGGTCAACAACAACAACACCACTATTAATGGATTAAGGATTCATAGGGTTTGTACCACTTAAGCTAAAAAAAAAAAAGATTATTTATCACTTTATCCAATTATTTTAAAGAAGATCTTTTGAAACAATCACAGTATCAGCAGACGAGATCCATGCTGTGAGTGCCGCGCTGCCAACGTTAGCCTGTGACATCGTCTCTCTGAGCCATGAGCTTGGTGTAGCCTGTGTGCTGTTTAGACCTGTGTACTGATTGTACGATTGGTCAATGTTTCCTACAGAGAAAGCTGAAAAGAGCATGACTCAGTCTTTGAGTGATGTCAGAACACTGTGTTTGAGGAGCATCCAGTAATCTAACAACACTAAATCACACAGCAGTTATTAGGAGCTAACATTTTCTGTGTCAGTGATTGTAAGTTTCCTTATAGAAGTTTATCACAGTATATTTGCACAGTAATTTTGTAGTTCTCCCATGCATTTTGGTGGCTATACAATTCATTTACCATAGTTTAAGCATATTAAAAACATGGTTGCCATGTTTTTAATATGCTTTACCATACCTCTCTGGGCTTTACAATGCTTACCTATGCTTTACCTTGGTTTCACTGTACTTTATTTAAAAATTATGGTATGACGGGTGTAGTGAAAGTACAGGACAGAATGAATTATTAAAGTCCTCATACATCATTCTGCGATTTCTTTGTTTCAGTGTGGGTGTTATGATTTTAGTTTCTTTCGTTGAATGTTAGTGTCGCATACAGTATCTAACCCATTGTAGTACATGTTTTTTTGTCATTGGAGAGGTGCGTGGAGTCCCTGGTTTCTTCAATTTCCACGTCTCCTTTTTGTTTTTGTTTACCTGTTTACCATATTTAATTATCAATATTTTGTGATGAGGCTCCAGCCTTGATGTTGTGAAATTTTTCCGTAGGCAGAGCCTGTGATTGACCTATCAGAGAGCAGCATCTAGATCTGAAGTTTTATAGATATACTTTTCTATGCTTTTACTACAGTAAACATTTATACATATTTTGCATATGTTTCGTTTTTCTCTCTAGTGACTTTAACTGAGTTGCCAACATTTTTGTCACTAAGGGGGTTAAAAGGTTATTTAGAATAATGTTATCAATGAAAATAAATGTATTTTTAGAACTATTAGATTGACAGTTGAAAGAATGAGGACTGTAGGCTTTGGCTCACAATCAAAGAACTGCGAGGAACAGGAAATGAAGCCTTTTGTATTGCAGGCATTGCCTGGGGTAGAGGCTCTATCGACGGCTTTGGGAAAATTGTTTCTGACACTTAAACAGGACTTGTGGCTGCTCTAATTGCCTTGATTATTTCTTTCTGTTTATTTTCTCTTTTTTGGGAGATGTTAACAGAGTACAATCCCAAGGCCAAACACAGGCAGCTGTACAGGGTTCACTTCACAGAGCTACTGCATCAGGAGCCAGGTCCCAGCCCAACAACAAAACAAATAAATAGACGCTGACAATAGAGACACAAGGATGGAACTCAAGCAGGTTTGAATTTTGGGATACACTTCATAGACTAGATACAGTGATCATTTTCCCGGTCATATACCAGTAATATTGTTTTTATATATTAGGTATGATAGCTAAGAAAATAATTGTATAAATGATACCTGTTTTGCACTTCTATTAGCTACATAGGTCTCAAATGTGCACCTTTGAAAGAAACATGTTATAGCAAACACTGAGTAACTTAGTCTTTTTAAATCAAGCTCACTTTTTAGATGAGCATTTTATATAGATGTTTAAATGTGTTATTTCTTCTCTTTTTATTTCTCTATTACTATTGATGTTTGTCATTCATGGGGTTCACATGCGGGGCTATTTACACGTGAAATGGCGATGTGCGTGCACGTCTGGGAGAATTACTCGTGCAAATCAGGTTTGTGGCTGAAAAAAAAACGGCCAAAGAGAGGTATAGGGTAAATCTCATTTACTCGTGTAAATGATGAAAAACATGGGAAAATCCATGCCAAGTTTCACATGGAAACCCGCATTTCACGTGTAAATGTTAATGAGCTTGTTTATCCTTAAGTAACATCACCACTTACCATGAACTGCGTTACATGCCCTTGTTATAGTATAAAGCAGCTGTTTGAGAATACCCTTGCTGTAAGACTAAAGTTAAACATGAAGAGCAAGTGAGCTGCTTTTCCCTCCACTCAAAATCGCTGGAGCGAGGAGGAAACCCAGGCATTAATAACTACAGTTAGTGACTTGGATGTGTTGGGCCAGCTAGATCACCCAAAACAGCGTAACAAGCATGTGTACCAACAAGTGGTCGATGCCCTCTCAGAAAGAGGAATAGAGCGCACAGTCCCACAAGCTAGGGACAAATTAAAAAAATGAAACAGTCCTACCTGCAGGAACGAGCAAGGAGGTGCCGTTCAGGAGAAGCAGGACGGTCCCGCAGAGCAATGCTTTTTGCTTCAGTTACATTTGGCATGGCTATGTACGTGTTGCAGTGCCTCTGAACAAGGGAGATGACAAGCTTGTAAATACAGCGATGAACTGTGGTTTTATGCACCCCAAACACATTGCCAGCTACCCTGTACACAGCTGAGGATGCCAGCCTATACAGAACAATCGCCACTCTTTTTTCCACTGGCACAGGAGGCCGTACATAATTCCTTTTTGGCTGCATATCTTCCTTTATTAGTTCCACTATAATGCTGAATGTTGCCCTGGTGGACTCTATCCACTGCAGATCTGTGAAAGAGTGATGCAACACAACCTCTTCCCACCAGCAAGATGGACGAGTATGTGTCCAAACCGTCCTTTCGCTAGCCATTGGCATTAGATAACAAAGCATAAGGATTTTCTGGTAGAGGATGTTTGGAGGTTCAAGCTCCCGAAACAAAGGCAAAACATCCACTGTTCCCAATCCAGACAGCCTTGGGAGCACACGTGGAAGATGTGTGGCACAGAGCTTTAGAATCCTACGTCTTTCCCAGCCACGGTGATCTGTAATACATGTGCTGGTCACTTTTATTTTATACCTCTCAGTTAATTTTTAATAAATGAGTCATAAGATAAATTAGTTGAAATGGATTCAATACTAACAACATTCCACCCTGCCAATGACATTTAAAAAACAATTTGGACAAGAACAGCAACTTTCCCTGGTACTGTACAAACACATTTTACCCAATCATTTATATCACTGCTGGACCATATTCTTATTCAACCTGTTCCTAGTCTACCACAAATAACTAGACTTTCTTCAGCCTTTTATACACACCTAGATTCGTTAAAACAAATTGAACAATTTATTGATTGATTGGCCCACCAATGAAGGCCCACGGTTTCCTCCATTCCAGCCACATTCTCACATGACTGGAAATGAGGGAGCCAGAAACCAATTTACATGCAGGGGTAGGGATCTTTTTTTGCTAAACTACAATATTTAGTCCTAACAATGTGACAGAGGGCACACCACTCTGCAAAAACTAGTTATAACATGGGAAACTTGTGAAATGTATACTACATGGCTTTATTTTTCTGATGGTGTTTTTTAGTTTTCAAAGTTTTCTAATGTGGGATTTGTGTTTTATGAATTAACTGTGATTGAATCCAATAATTTACTGTGAAGAGTCTGTCTGCATGTCCTGGACTGCTCCAATCAAACCCATTGTGTTTTGTGTTTTTTCTGCTAAACACTATCATTGTACCCTGGCTGACACTGCGTACAAGCCATTCAGTGTTGTGCACATAATAAAGAATATGAACCCTCATAAACCTGCCCATACCAGGTGATTATTACATTTAGGGTGTTAGGCTAACAAAACTAGCTCTACAGGGTTTCAAGGGCAGATGTATCTGTTTTTAATTGGCTGACTATTACATCTGTGCTCATTTTCAAGTGCTTATTGAAAGATGGTTTCAGAGCAAATTGACGTGTTGGTTTTAAGCCACTGTAGTGTTTGTCTAGATTGTCTGGACTGGCCTATAGCTCTTGATTGCAGTAACATGCAGAACACAACAGACAGCTTCTGGGGAAATAAAAGAAAAGGGTTTTATATGCAGGAAGGTTATCTTTCTGTGTACATTATTATTAGTTGTAGATGTTTACATCTGTATGTTAAGAAATGTCAAGTATTGCATATTGGGCGTAATAATCCATGTTATAAGTATAAAATGAACAGGATGGAAACAGGGGATGAGGACTTTGAAAAGGATCTCAGGGTTATAATGGAGTCATCATTAAAAGGATCTCGCCAATGTGGTGAGGTAATTAAAAAGGCAAATAGAATGTTAGGCTATATAGGCAAAAATCATGGAATACAAGTCTAGGGAGGTTATGCTAAGATTCTACAATGCCCTAGTTAGACCGCACCTAGAATACTGTGTGCAGTTCTGGTCACCTCACTACAAAAAAATACATCATTGCACTCGAGAAGGTATAGAGAAGGGCAACTCAGCTGATCCCAGGACTTAAGGACACGAGCTATGAAGACAGGTTAGAATAATTAAATCTCTTCAGCCTAGAAAAATAAGGGACTTGATTGAAGTCTATGAAATCATAAATTGTATAGATACAGTTAACCCAAGACGCTACTTTAAATTTAGCAGAGAGAAGAACGAGTAAAAGTAAGTTTAGAACAGAAGGTAGGAAGCACCTTTTTTACACAGAGAGTTATAAATGCATGGAATAGCCTACCAGGTGAAGTAGTAGAATCTAAAACATTGGGAACTTTTAAAAAGAAACTAGCATTCTGTGCTTTTCAATCAGTTCGGATTTGAGAAACCGGAGAAACTAGAAAAATTCATAAAGAAATGTACAACGAATTATAACAAATACAGTCCACCCTGCTGTGCATAAAAGGCTGTAATTCCATCTCTGGTTTGCAGTGACATTGATAGATCACTGGAGCTGGCACCCTTGTGATCTACAGACGTGCTCAAATTTGTTGGTACCCTTACAGCTCATTGAAATAATGCTTCATTCCTCCTGAAAAGTGATGAAATTAAAAGCTATTTTATCATGTATACTTGCATGCCTTTGGTATGTCATAGAATAAAGCAAAGAAGCTGTGAAAAGAGATGAATTATTGCTTATTCTACAGAGATATTCTAAAATGGCCTGGACACATTTGTTGGTACCCCTTAGAAAAGGTAATAAATAATTGGATTATAGTGATATTTCAAACTAATTAGTTTCTTTAATTAGTATCACACATGTCTCCAATCTTGTAATCAGTCATTCAGCCTATTTAAATGGAGAAAAGTAGTCACTGTGCTGTTTGGTATCATTGTGTGCACCACATTGAACATGGACCAGAGAAAGCAAAGGAGAGAGTTGTCTGAGGAGATCAGAAAGAAAATAATAGACAAGCATGGTAAAGGTAAAGGCTACAAGACCATCTCCAAGCAGCTTGATGTTCCTGTGACAACAGTTGCAGATATTATTAAGAAGTTTAAGGTCCATGGAACTGTAGCCAACCTCCCTGAGCGCGGCCGCAAGAGGAAAATCGACCCCAGAGTGAACAGAAGGATAGTGTGAATGGTAGAAAAAGAACCAAGGATAACTGCCAAAGAGATACAAGCTGAACTCCAAGGTGAAGGTACGTCAGTTTCTGATCGCACCATCTGTCACTTTTTGAGTGAAAGTGGGCTCCATGGAAGAAGACCCAGGAGGACTCCACTTTTGAAAGAAAAACATAAAAAAGCCAGACTGGAATTTGCTAAAATGCATATCGACAAGCCACAATCCTTCTGGGAGAATGTCCTTTGGACAGATAAGTCAAAACTGGAGCTTTTTGGCAAGTCACATCAGCTCTATGTTCACAGACGAAAAAATGAAGCTTTCAAAGAAAAGAACACCATACCTACAGTGAAACATGGAGAAGGCTCGGTTATGTTTTGGGGCTGCTTTGTTGCGCCTGGCACAGGGTGCCTTGAATCTGTGCAGGGCACAATGAAATCTCAAGACTATCAAGGCATTCTGGAGCGAAACGTACTGCCCAGTGTCAGAAAGCTCTGTCTCAGTCGCAGGTCATGGGTC
Source organism: Acipenser ruthenus (assembly GCF_902713425.1). Classification (NCBI taxonomy): domain Eukaryota; kingdom Metazoa; phylum Chordata; class Actinopteri; order Acipenseriformes; family Acipenseridae; genus Acipenser; species Acipenser ruthenus. Next base: position 8,085,487 of record NC_081215.1, read on the forward strand.
CTCCAACAGGATAATGACCCAAAACACACAGCTGAAAGCACCCAAGAACGGATAAGAACAAAACATTGGACTATTCTGAAGTGGCCTTCTATGAGTCCTGATCTGAATCCTATCGAACATCTATGGAAAGAGCTGAAACTTGCAGTCTGGAGAAGGCACCCATCAAACCTGAGACAGCTGGAGCAGTTTGCTCAGGAAGAGTGGGCCAAACTACCTGTTAACAGGTGCAGAAGTCTCATTGAGAGCTACAGAGAACGTTTGATTGCAGTGATTACCTCTAAAGGTTGTGCAACAAAATATTAGGTTAGCGGTCCCATCATTTTTGTCCATGCCATTTTCATTTGTTTTATTATTTACAATATTATGTTGAATAAAAAATCAAAAGCAAAGTCTGATTTCTATTAAATATGGAATAAACAATGGTGGATGCCAATTACTTTTGTCAGTTTCAAGTTATTTCAGAGAAAATTGTGCATTCTTCGTTTTTGTGGAGGGGTACCAACAAATTTGAGCACGTCTGCTATGTATCACCACAAACCCCAATGGATACAGTATTCCTGTATGATTATATACAGGAATGATGAAATAGATAGTAAAGGTGTCTTTGTTTGTGACAGTTGCTTCTGTGTCCAAAACGGCCTGTATTACTGATCAAAGCAGTGAGACTCCCTGTATCACTTTTGGCTAAGCTCCCCACGAGAGGAATAGCAGAATCTATAAGCAACCTTCAATTAGTGATTACTGATTGTTGCAACATACTATAAAGCATAGGTAAGCATTGGAAATTCCATTTAGGAACGGTAAAGCATTAAGAAACCAGGGTCAACTATGACAAGTGTATAGCACAACCATGGGAAAACTGCACATTTCTCTATTACATTGGTTGCTAAGGGTGATAAGTGTAAACATATTGCATTTTGTTTGAGCTTCTTGTTGTTTGATCATAAAAACATGACTCAAATTAATACCATACCCACTATTTCATCTTCAGAAGTGGAAACAACACATATGTAAGTGCGTGTTTAGATTCTTAATTGGAGATTCTGCGCTGGTATGTGGCATGGAGTTTGAGGCATTTTGTTGGTTCTTGTTCAGTTCATAGCTGTAATGAGACCTGATATTAGTGGCTTCTTCCAGTGAGTTTTCTCCATTTTAGTAAAGCTTATTTATTATCATTCTTTCTCAAACGCCAAGGTTCTGACTACCTGTGTCAGGTAAAAGGATCCTACCTCAGCACAGACAACGCTCCAAGATCTTAAGTTGTTGGCAACTCCTCCAAGCAGAGCCTATCGCAGAGCTCCGGAGCAACAGTATTTTACTATTATGAATCAATGGAGCAAGTTTATTATCATATTCTGCTCTTTCATTTGTTATGTTAAACAGGGTACGCCCCCCCCCCCAGGAGCCATAGAGTGTGTTTAAAGCGTATAGCGTGGATGTTGGATCCTTTTACCTATTCCACAGGGAGCCTCAACTTCAGTGTAGTACTTAAAATAAATGACTTAACCTGCAGTCAAAGCAAAGGCAAAACAAAACACCAGTAAACAAGGAGGGGTCTTTTGAGGAATTGCTATGCTAAGTCGTTGGTTACGGTGTCTCTTCTTTAACTTGGACCAGCAATGCATAGTGGCTTTACATAAATAAATAAATAGAGAAATGAACTCACCTCAGAATACTGCCCTGCTATTGAATTTGGTGTGGCAGTTTGGCGTGGTCCCGGGACAGTGCTGTGTTTTGGGTTGATACTCACAGGCCCTGGGGCTTGGCTTCAGAGAGGAGGATGGGGTCCCATTAGGTAGGTGCTGATTCAGTGCTATATCAGATTGGTGTCTGACTGTTCATGTTCATGGCACACTGTTTGAACAGTGGCTTCCACTGTTTTCTGATGTTAAGGTATTAAGGGATTAGATATCTCAGAGGACAGTGTTTCCATGAGGATGGCAACTTTTGTAATGAATTTACTTGAGGCATTTCATCGACTGAAAACTGCTGTCTGTGTCCTGGCATAATAGAGACTATTTTACTGAATGTTTTGGAGATCTCCACTGCTGTTGCAATTTTGTATATCATACAGGACTGTTAAGATATGTGATGATTTATTGATTGTTCACATGCTTTGATTTATTCATTTAAAAAACTTTAAGTTTAAAACCCATACATTAATGATATCCCCAGGAATTTTGATTTTCAGGTTCCTTTTTTTCTGTGTAATTAACCTTTTATTTCAACATACCCATGGAACAGAATACAAAAGCAGTTTTTTCCGTGTGCACTGTACTGCGACCACACAAACACGTACCTCTCATACAGTACAGAAGAATAGGGTGAGGATAAACATCCAGGTTAAGGCATGGTAAGGGACTGAAAGAAAGGTTTGCTTTTTAAAATGCATTTCCTTCCTCTCGATAGATTCAGTGCCACTGTCAATGCTCCACTCTTCCTTGATAAGGGCACTGCTGTGGGTCAGTGTATTTTACAGTACCAGGGTCAATCTTTAGTTCATGCATTACAATTTCAAGCACTTATAGTGGGTTTTGTGTGATTTACTTACCCCTTGAGCAGTTGGGAAGCACCAGCATGCCAAATAATCTGCGTACTGGGTGTTTTACACATTTAAAAAATATGAATTATGTATGATATTTAATGAGTAAAAAATACGCATAGCAATTTTGCTACACAGCTTGAGCATGTTATCAAGTTTATTCTACATTGTTGGTTCCCGGCATCTTAATGGTCAATTGAGCCCACCTGGGAATTGAAAGAAACATGTGACCAATAAATCCGACTCTTCAATTAAAAAAAGATAGCTAGGCGATCAATAAGGAATACAATGATATTGTTTCTTTATCTGCATTAGTGCAGTAGCGCTACAGTTTTTTTTATATTACAAATATAGTATGTGCATGCAGGCCTTTTGTTAAGTATATTCCATCTGTAGTGTTGTAAAATATATATATGGTGCAAGGACATGGGATTAGAAACAACTGTAAAACTTTTGTTTTCGTTTGTCTTTTCTATACAAGCTACCTCAGGCTACCTCAGGTTGGACCCAACATCTCTCAATCTCCTAAAGGCCTTCTGTTTGTACCACCCTTAAGCTGCTCATATGGGAAATGACTTCCCTTTGTTAACCTTGCAGGACGAACAACAAACACATTAGGAATGTGATGGTCCAAAGTCCCCTGTGTCTATCTCCTCCTCTCCATCAAAGGTTTGCCAGAGGGGCTCTAGTATTAAGCAAGCCCCAGGGTTTGTTTTTCAAAGGTAGGCCAAGCTAATTCTGCTGTGTGATCCTAATGTCAGGGGCACAGGTTGGGAGGGGAAGTTGTTAAACAGTGAACTCCCTCACCAGAGAGGAACATATACAAGTTATCTTAATCCTTTGATAAGGTTAAAGATGGTTTATACAAGATAATAAAAATCAATATTTCTCTGCTGGAATAAAGATTTAAAAAGTGTGTAGTGTCCAAAACAAAAAAGGGTAGCAGCCCACATATACCAATATACAAGTATACTTGTTATTGGTACTTAAGGGTAAAATCTTCACAAATAATGCAGCTTTTAAAATGTTCACTGTATCACTGTCTTTATTTAAAGAGCCTAATGTGATAATGACCAGTTCATTACCAAGCTACTAGAGGCAAGAGCACAGCCAGGAAGTTTTAAAAGCCAATGGTCCTCAGCTAAGATTATCAATGTGCAGAGTCTGGGATTCGAACCAGGTTTGCGTGGCTTACTTGCACTCCAAGCAACAGTGCTTTTACTGGGTGAGTCACTGGGTATCTGTGGCAATGTGCCCCGCCCCTGTGTGCATGTGTGTGTTATGTGTTGTATGTTGCGTGTGTTAATGTTGGTGTATAGTCATTGGTACACGGGATATAAATGGGTGTGTGCAGCACGAGTATTTAAATTGTATAATTATATTTAGGCACGGGATTGCACTTCACGTGCATTTAAAGTATGTAATAATATGTGAGCACGGGGTTGCACGTAATGAATTCACGTGCTGGGATTCAAGTGAATAATTAATTAGTAATTGAATCCCAGCACAACAGTATATATAGAGACACGTAGCACTCACTTGGGGTTGGGTGTTCGTGAGTGGAGAACGGGTGTGGAGAGGAGTTAAAATAAACGAAAAGAATAATAAAAAATAGTAAGTGTTTTCACTCACCGTGTTTGTTCGTTTGTCTGTGCATCCACCGTTTGTTAATGTTAGTGCGTTTTGTTTGTCTGTTTATTTTGGCTCAAGTGCCGTGTCCTGTTTTGTGTTCAACCCTTTTATTTTCTGTTCTGTGTAATTATTAAATGCTGAGCGAAAGCATTCGCTCAGCTTTACCAAACTCCACATCTCTCTCTGTTTATTTTCCTGTTTCTGGTCTGACGCCACCCACTCCGGCCGTCTTTGTGACAGTATCTCAGAGTTTATTAATTTGACTTGGACACACACTTACGCCATGTAGTTATCATCTATGTATCCTCCTCCTTTTTAGATTCCTGTCTGTCAGCTCACACCAACTCCACAGCTTTACTCATCTTCAATCCTTTCTGCTTTCAGTCTCACACCAACTCCACAGCTTCACTCATCTTCAATCATTTCTGCTTTCAGTCTCACACCAACTCCACGGCCTCACTCATCTTCAGTCCTTACTGTTGCAGGGCGTTCCTGATGGTATCTATCCAGCGAATCCTCAGTCTTGCCCTAGGTTCCATTCCATGTACCTTTGTGTGCATTGCCATGAGGGGTCTTCTATCAGTGTCCATTCTTGATACATGACTGAACCATTGCAATTCTTTCTTGAATTTTCTGCAGCAGAGTTGTTATCTTTTGCATCCTAGAGACAGCTAGTATTCCCCTAAGCCATGTGTTGTGCTCATTAAACCAGGGATTCACCCCACGACATTGAGGTATCCTGACTGAGGACCCTCAGCCAGTGAATGTATATAACAATACTGTACATCCCTTTCTTTCAGTAGAAAGCGTGCTTGTGATATGATCTATATTTATGCAAAGAGGAGGTCCTATGGAGACCAGTATAATAATAATAATAATAATAATAATAATAATAATAATAATAATAATCTAGCACCTCTTTTATTCAGTTTTCAAATCTCAAGTAACCACTGAGGGAATTCAGTTATTTGAGTTCACAGATGTTACGTAAATTTGAAACACGTATCACTAACAATAACATAAGAACTTAGTTTATTTTAGTATTACTGTAAACTTTTAACTGGGGAGTTACTGGAAAGAATCTTTAGTGTTAACAAAACAGTGACTTTTTAACACAAAATATCCTTTTATTGGTGATATATCAAACAATTGTGCTCTCAAATAAATAAAAACAAAACGTTTATACAAGTTAATTATACCATAGAAAAGGGAATGTTTTCCATGATACGTACCTGTTAAAAGACATTTTTTCAAACTAAACATTTGGTTTTAATGCCGCACACAGAGTACTGGACCCTTTTTCTAATTCAATTTCACGCTCTGTACAGAAGTGGCAATGTACCGCTGGATAAAAACAATTGCACATCTACATGTGTAGGGCACACTTTTGTAAAAAAGTGTTGTTCGTTTCAGGAACAGTGGAAATGATCTTAACGACTGTGGATGTTAATACTGCGGTACTTTATTAGCCTGATAGTTTTTAACCTCATTGTATTGTCATTGTGTTTAGTGACGTGAATAAGTGGGTCCCCAGTGGAGGAACACCAGCTGGAACAATACTGTTAAAGAGTGGCAGAGGGGGTATTGCAAGGGCAGTTCACTTGGCATATGCTTCACTTCCCAATACTGAACAAATTGGAGATCTTTTCTGAGGAACAGTCTTAAAAGTTGCTTTGGTAGCCCTTTTGCATTATTGAAAGTGTCACGTCTAGCTTTTCTAATTGCTTCTATTTAAAATGTATTCAAGCTTCTTTTGCCTTAGTGTAAAAGGAGTTCTCCCTAGTAAACGCATGGCAAAGTCTAATAAAACATAGTTAAAGCATGGTGAAGCATAGGTAAGTATTGCAAGACCCAGAGAACTATAGTAAATATATCAAAAACCTGGCAAACCAGGGTAAAGTGTGGTAAATGCATACTATAAGCATAGGAAGAACTGACAATATACTGTGCAGATTTACTGTGGTAAGTTTCATTTTCCTATCCTTTAAAGCTGGTTGTTTTCTGATTGAACTTTGTCTCCTGTAGGGAGCTGTCACTTACAAAGATGAGACCAGCTTTCACAGCTGCTTTTATTTCTTGGTTAAGTATCAGTAAAGTTGGCTTTGTCTGCTGGTATGTGTGTTGGTTCGGCTGCAATGATAGCTGCAGGCGGTTTGAGTCATTTACTAAAAGTGCTCAGTGAAATCTGAGGGGTGTTACCTAGCACCCACAGCCTGGGAGCAACTGAACAAACCCCCTGAGCTCTGAAGCAAAACCATCAGGGTCTGAACAGCAAATACAAAGTGTGAATGCCTCGGTTAATGAGTGTGGTTTATAATACCTGCAAGGATTAACTCCAGCGATGCCAACATTCTTCTACTAAAAGAGTATTAAAAGCTTGGTAAATATGCACAGTATTCTTTCAACTTTACCCCTGCATACACTATGCATTTACCATGCACTTACCATGCTTTACAATACTTACATTGGACTGTACTGTACTACACTTTGGAAGCTAGATCACAGAAAGCTTTTATAGGGTCTGTAATTAAAATTGGGGGGGGGGGGGGGGCACATTATTAAAACAATCGCATTCACAAAAGTCATTTTTTAATCTGTGTAATGACTGTAAAACAAAAACTCTTAGTATAGGGCACATGTTGGGGAAATAGGGATACTCCAGTTAGTAGATGAATCAATACTGAGCAATCTATAACATGTTGCACCTGTAGGCTTCACCCACAGAAGCACGGTTTAGAATTCTGATTATAGGGACGTCTTTGATCTATGGCTCAGAACCACTCTCAGTCTTGTTCCATCTTCTTTACATCATTAGGTTTTGCAGCAGGGTGGAGGCTGGGCACGAATTGGCGACCCTGCACACTGCAAGCAAGTGTCTCAACCACTATGCAAAAGAGCTGGGCTCGTGTGAACACGTGGAGAATCTGACATCATCTTGTCTCACTGGCCGGGTTCAGAATCCATGACAGCAGTGGCAGTGCACCCTCTCGTTACACCTCTTTCCTGGTCGTATCTTTCATTTCATAGCTGCAGAAAGTTGTTTTCAGGGTTTTTTTCCATTGCATTTCACTGTATCTCAGTTTTTTAAATTCGTCGTGTGCGGGTTTAGTTTCATTAGCATAATAGAAGTTGTGTGCAGAGCGTGGCCATGTGAGATAATTAACCACTTGACAACCTCTGAATGTACCACACATGTCCTGCTGGTAATTATTTCCTTTTGAATTAACCTTGATTGTTTTAATTAACTTGCAAAGAGACTAGTAATTGTGTAAGGGATTCACCTGTGTTCTGAACTTTTGAGTACGAGTTGTGTACAAGTATTAAGCTAATTACTTCAACTTAATCACATGCTGTGACTGATTTTAAAACATTAGGCCATAGTTATGAAGGTGTTTATATTAATTTGCAACATTTTGTGATATACAATAATCTTAATGTCACAAAACTATATATATATATCTCAAACAGCCAGCTGCCCTAAAATATATATTAGGGCTGTTCCGATTAACAGATTTTTTTTTTTTTACAATTTAACTGTGCATTCTGGGTAGACAGAGAAATGCGATTAATCAACTAATGCCCATAAATTGCCTGATCAAAATTTTTAATCGAGTGACAGTCCTAATATATATCGTTTTTTTCAATAGATGGCACTTACTGTAGCTTCCAGTAAAGGCTTTGATAAATCGGATCCATTATATTCTAAATTAGGGTTTCTGTAGCCAACACCGTGAGAAGGAGCTAGGTTATACATGACAGTTATCATTTTTAAATGCCTTGGTGAAAGGGCACTTATTAGGTTACTGGAGGTTAGAGTTACCGAAGTCTCTGTGTCTCTCGAGTGACGGGTAGGTAATGATCAAAAAGTATTTCTTTTCTAATGATAAACCCAGGGGACTGTTTGAAAAGGGTTCTGCTGAACTCAGCCCGGGGCTAGGTAGTCAAACACCGTGCTTTTCCTCGGACTATGTCAGGCTCTGGTCGGTGGAAAGTGGATTTCACAATCAATCTGGTTTCAATCACATGCTCTAAAACTCATCACAGAATTATTTTGAGGTTATAATTCGTGAGCATAGTCACCTACCTGGCCATAGCTTTCTTAGACTTCATCACACTATAATGGAACTCCTCCTAACGGCTGTCGGATTAACAATGCTGACATCTTTAGTTGAATGGTGAGAAGTTCATCATTGAACTGTTAGGTGTGTGGTTTGCACCCAGCCCAATTTAATGGTCTGAGATGCCAATTACAGTGGCACTCAAATAGATAGAAATCCGACCCCCGTGGTTGAAACAGATAAATGCGAGATGATATATGATGTTCTAAAGTGGCCCTGGATCCTGAGGGATGAAGGGTTGCTGCAAGGCCAAAGCTGAGATTCCTGAGCCTGGGTTAGTCTGAGACTGCTGAGCCTGGGTTAGTCTGAGACTCCTGAGCCTGGGTTAGTCTGAGACTGCTGAGCCTGGGTTAGTCTGAGACTGCTGAGCCTGGGTTAGTCTGAGACTGCTGAGCCTGGGTTAGTCTGAGACTCCTGAGCCTGGGTTAGTCTGAGACTGCTGAGCCTGGGTTAGTCTGAGACTGCTGAGCCTGGGTTAGTCTGAGACTCCTGAGCCTGGGTTAGTCTGAGACTGCTGAGCCTGGGTTAGTCTGAGACTGCTGAGCCTGGGTTAGTCTGAGACTCCTGAGCCTGGGTTAGTCTGAGACTGCTGAGCCTGGGTTAGTCTGAGACTGCTGAGCCTGGGTTAGTCTGAGACTCCTGAGCCTGGGTTAGTCTGAGACTGCTGAGCCTGGGTTAGTCTGAGACTGCTGAGCCTGGGTTAGTCTGAGACTCCTGAGCCTGGGTTAGTCTGAGACTGCTGAGCCTGGGTTAGTCTGAGACTCCTGAGCCTGGGTTAGTCTGAGACTCTTGAGCCTGGGCTAGTCTGAGACTCCTGAGCCTGGGTTAGTCTGAGACTCCTGAGCCTGGGCTAGTCTGAGACTGCTGAGCCTGGGCTAGTCTGAGACTCCTGAGCCTGGGCTAGTCTGAGACTCCTGAGCCTGGGTTAGTCTGAGACTCTTGAGCCTGGGCTAGTCTGAGACTCCTGAGCCTGGGTTAGTCTGAGACTCTTGAGCCTGGGCTAGTCTGAGACTCTTGAGCCTGGGCTAGTCTGAGACTCCTGAGCCTGGGTTAGTCTGAGACTGCTGAGCCTGGGTTAGTCTGAGACTGCTGAGCCTGGGTTAGTCTGAGACTGCTGAGCCTGGGCTAGTCTGAGACTCCTGAGCCTGGGCTAGTCTGAGACTCCTGAGCCTGGGTTAGTCTGAGACTGCTGAGCCTGGGCTAGTCTGAGTCTGAACCTGGGTTAGTCTGAGACTCACACTTGTGTTTCCACTTGAAGACGAGCTTTGATTAAGCAGGGGGAGATCGTAATGGATCTCCTTCTAGCAGCTGATGAGTTAATAATACTGACATCAACAGAAGACACACACTTACTGTACCTCCCGACTACACAGTTTGCTATTTTGAGGAGCAGTTTGAGAAACATCACTGGGATACCTTGCTATTCTTACACTGAATGAACCTCAGTAGAGCCATTACACCAAAGTATAGTATCACCATCAATGACAGCACGGTGGATTTCAAACAAACAGGACTAGAGTCTCAAAACTATTTACTTTAAATCTCCATTGGCACGATGTCTTCTAAGAACCCCCCCCAGTATAAAGTTATCGAATTGGAGGGTATACAGTTAGCTTTTATAGGGGCTCATAAGTAATGTAGGTTGATGTTTTTAGAACTTCTTTTGTAAGAAGAACATAGCTACATCCCCTCAGAGGCATGACAAGGAATCAAGCTAACCCTCGAACATGCTTGAATAATGCTAGCCAGTGCGGCCTTCTTAACTTCCTACACAACAGCTATTATGAGAAGACTCTGATAGATCTAATAAAGTTACCAAATCAGAATAAACCACCCACACATTCATTAGGGGCTTGTTTGCTTTCTGATTTATTTATTTTTAGATTTGGAGTAAATGGCTTTGAGAATGTAGCCCTTTGGGCGCAGGGGTCCAGATACAGAAACACTCTGGTACTGACAGCTACGGTACTACAATAGATGATCAATTGGTTCAAACCATTATGCTGCCATTGGTATGCCAATTGAACATTTTGACTTGACCAAACAGTTTGACCTTTCTCCTTATCTCTCTGTGCAAGTTACATGATAAGATGGATGGAGTCACTTCTCTCAGGTTAGAGAGTGCACTGAAACACAAGAATCAACACTAACCCCTGTTTAGAAACAGGTTTCATGGATTTCTTGGGATTGAGTTTGGGAGTCAGTGACAGGCATTTATTCTGCCCTGTTCTTAATTATGTGTGTTTAGTACTCTGAGGTCTGAGGGTTATACACAAGTTTGAATGTTTCTTTAATCCATTGGCAAGCCTGCGACAAGTCTTATCATTTTACTGTGATGAGAAATCTTGTAAAGAAGGGTAATAGGACAGTCTGTGTATGAGGGGATATCTGCATGATTAGAAGTGACGACCAAGGCGCTTTAAAAAATCTATAATTTTATGATTGTAAAATGCTAAAACATAAAAAGAGATTAATATTTATATTTTTACTTACAGTGAAAATAGAAACCTGGCAAGGACTGTGTACATAAGATATATCATGTCTGAATTATAGCAATTAACAGCTAACTTACTATTTCAACTACCTCTCTCCCTAATGGTTCCCTCCGTGTGCTGCTCATCTGTAATTTGACAGACCATACTTTCAGTTACCAGAAACAATTTGGCAGCGTTTTGGTATAACAACAAAACGATCCTTAGGAAACTTATTATTAAAATAAACAAACAAGCAAACAAGCAAACTTCTGTCACTTTTGTCTCAATGAAAGATAAGATCAGTTACCCTGTCATGGTTATGTGTGCGAACCCACCGAATCTTTGACAACTTTTCAAGCTTTTGGTTATTACAGTGTGTGTTCATTTTGAGTAATCCTTCCTCTGTTTTCGGCTAATTACCGCACCTCAAAGGTGTATATGCAGAACCATTGCTCTGATGCTGTGGTTATCAGTGAGAAGTGAATTAGCAAGACTTATAGATGTTAAGCTTCAAACAGTGGGTGACTCGCTTCGCTTAACAATGGACTGACGAGCTTGCCTCAGGAGAGGCAGGGCGGTCTGTGGATGAAGGGAAAGCTAAGGGGAAGCAAAGTGTTAGTTCAGGGGAGGTCTCTCACTAACCCATCATTGTAAGTGAAAGCAAAGATTGGCTCAGACAGGTAACTGCCCTGTCTCTGCCAACCGTCTATCATATACTGTAGTATTTAATCAGCAACAAGCCAGGATTTATACCTACAGTATTATCCTGTCTCGGCTGTGCTTTTGAGTGCACCTCTGCATCCCTGCCTATCTCTTTCCTTAGAAATGGTCAATAATATGGGTGATGTGTTTTTTCAAAGAATCTTTCCAACCCATTGAGTTTGTTATACAGGATGGCATCAGAGGCATAGTTGTTAATAATGGTCATCTCTTGTTCTTTCAGTCTTTCACCCAGACCTGGTTAATACAGCGACCTTGTTGAGAAGAAGTGTTACTGAGAGGACCAGGTGCCAGCAGTCTGAACAATTAGGCCTTTGTTAAAGAGTAAGTAGCGGGGTTCGGAAAAATATAGCGTTACACATCCCCACGTGTTGCTACAACTGTTTAAATAACGCACCTGTAATTTTTCTTTTCATTGTTAGCATGCTGTGGCAAAGTGGTAACTACGTGCAGGTGAGTGCAGTGCAGAGTGGAATAATCACACAGAAACGTATGGTACAGGTTCAAGGGTGTTTATTAATGTGTATAATGTCCAGAGCCTTATGGCAACAACCTGTAAATAATACTGTTGGAAGTGGTACAGCGGTGTGTATCACTCCGTTTATACAGATCCCACGGGTTTGACCCGCAACCAAAAAAAGTCCTGTTTTTCCTCACCCACACAAAACACAAACACAGACACAGTTTCTACAGTGCGTGAATTAGGTGCTTGTGGTGAAAAGACAGTCTTGAAGTGAAAGAAGTGAGTGCTGAAGTCTGTGTTAATGCTGGCTGACGGCTACAGCTCCGGATTGTGCTAGTATTCTTTAAACGACAAACAACACAAGACAGACGAATACAGCGAACACTCACGGTTTCTTATTTTCAAGTTCACGGGCTCCTTCTAGGCTTATTTGCTTAACCATCTACAAAGGAACAGATCACTCAAGCCATGCCCCCTATTTATACCCTCGCTCATGACCCCGAGGTTAACGAGCGCATCCACTCCTCCAGTCATCAGATGCCACGCCGCTTACCGTCCGGGTCATTGAGCTTGGGTGCCGTAGCTCCGCTCCTTTCCTAAATGACCGACTTCCACCTACCCTACGGAATAAATTGTCGTGCCATTTAATTAAGGGTACTCTGTTCCTCTCGCACCGTGCCCTCACAGGTCGAGAGGGAGATCTAACACCAAGAATCATTCGATCTCTGTCACACATGCTTACAACTTTTTACACTTAGAACTTTAAAGTCTGTTTCAAAGCTCTTTTTAAAATGTCTGCTCTAGTGCACTGATAGTGTAATGATTATTGCCCACATTGTCAAATAGGTAACACAGCAATAACGATCCATGATGTGGTACGTTACAGAAAAGCCAAAGCACTTGCTATGTTTTTGTTTTAATCACTCTTCCTGCAGGGAATTAGAGATCTCAAACCCCAGTGCACTAGAGCTGACATTTTGAAAAGAGCAGACTTTACAGTTATAAGTGTAAAAAGTTGTAAGGCTGTTTATAATGAAAAGAAAAATTACAGGTACGTTATTAAAACAATTGTATCAACATGTGGGGACATATAATGCTATCTTTTTTGGAACCCGCTATTTACTCTTTAAGTGTGCTCTGAACTGACTAGAATTGTTATACAGCCTGTAATGGTCTCACCCGAGTCAGTAGGTCTGCAATTGATTTCCTAATTGATACAGGAACAGGTCCAGATAACTATGGAGGGGTTAGCATGGGCCTGATTGCAATAGAGCTACTGCTGCAGGAGAATATGAAGGTCCATTATCTCAAGAAGCAAAACTCAAATTAAAAAAACAACTGGCTTGTGTAGTCCTTTAAAAATACTCAAATAAATGACTGGCGTTTCAACTAAAAGTGTCAAAACACTGAGTAAAACATTTAGTGAAAACTTTTGACATTACATTTACTATGTTTCTTTTAGTATTTCTAATATTTCCACTATTGAGTGTTTTATAGTTCTGGATGAAATACCTGCTCCTTGTTCACCTCTGTGGGGCCATGTGATGCGAAAGGGACTAGAGGTGATACATGCAGGGCTGCAGTTCCCTGTTTGAAGGTGTGTTTTCCAAGTACCGGTATGTTAGTTAGAGGGTAAGGTCAGTGATCAGGTCTCACCTCTGCCACCCAGAGAGTTTAACACCTCAGGGAATATCACTGAGATCTCAGCAGGCTGTTTGGGGTTTGGAGGCTGCTTCCTTTTCCCATTGTTAGAAAACAGCTAGGGGTCATTTTTGTTCCTTCAAATTCCTTTCAAAGAAGAAGTGTTTTGAGGCTGCGAGGCACTTGCTATAAATGACTGATTGGCCTTTAGGAGGCTTGAAAGACGCATTGAACAAAATACAAAATCAAGTATTTGATTTTATTTGATTTGCATTTTTCAGTTTCAAGAATACAGTATGATGGAAATGAAGGCCATTTTCTCAAGAATTGGTAAACAAACAGCATAGTCTTCATTGCACAGACACAGTTGGAGCTGCTGTTCTGGGAACAGGGGTTAGGTTAATCTACTTAATCTACTATAATGCATATATGTTGCCTCATATGTTTGAAACACAGGCTCCTAGGGGGTCACTAATCTCCCACGGTGCCTGGGCGCATAGCTAAGCCTCCCCCTTAGTCTTAGGCCAATGTGTCCCCCCAACACAACATGGCATCAATAGCTTGTAATAATCCTGCAGACAGGGCTCCGTAACTTTAAGATACGACAATGACTAAGGTCCAGTTTAAAATCCCTGCTCCATGCCAGAGTGGAGGACCATGGGAAATGAGGGGGTGCAGAAAGCTGTATTGGTGTTGGGGGCTCAGTTGGGTGAGCTCTTCTTTCTGGGTCAGACCGCAAGCGATGCGTCAGCACGGTGATTTTCTTAGGCCTTTTTTTAAAACTCTTTACCTTTTTTATGATGTTTGCAATCATTCTAAGTTCGTAATGGAATTGCTCAAATACTGTCTTTCTGAAGATGCTTTCACATGAGTTCAGGAGCTGCTATTCCATTCTAGTTGCCTTCCACCTGTGCACTAGATGGCGCTGGTGCTTCCTAATATAAAGACACCTTGGTTGAGCTAGCCTACATTATACACATCTATGGCAGGCAACTGGAACTGAAGAGCAGCTCCAGCACTTAGAGTCAAAGCAACAAGAACAAAAAAGAATTGCAATAGAAAACACTTGACATCATACAAAGGTAAAGGCATAGTAAAATTCATTTTTTCCAGAGTCCGACTGGATTCAAAAGACCTCTCTGGAAGTCCCATCCCATTCTTAGCCTTTGCCACCGAGCAGAGAGAGGGGGACAAGTGGCTGGAGTTTCTGTTCAGGGCTTCTCGGTGCTGCACAATGGTGACAAGCTCACTGAGGGTGAATTCCTCTCTGTCAGTTCCTCCTTCTCTTGCCAAGCTCCTGATTGCCGGAGAAATAAAGAAAAGAGAAGAGACACGTACTCAAAAAAGATTAACGTCAAGCAGGAATGCGTGTTCACCTGTTGAGAAATGAAGGAACTATTTTGTAGACAGCATAAGTGTAATTAGTCCCCCTCCTCCCTGTTAAAAACAGACACCGATACAGAGCTAATGTTTTTCCCAGATTCTCAAAGGCTTAGTATAGTGCTTTAGTAGGCTGCCACACGCAGAGCCCTAATGTAACGCCTCAGAAAACAGAAATCCGCTTGGCTTTCAGAAAATTAGTTAGTCTGTTTTGGGAAACATTTTTAACCAGCTTTACAACTGAGTGAGTTTTAAGCATTTAACAGACAGCAGTGTAGTAAACAGTTGCTATAGTATGTTATCACAGTCCAGCTGTATTCTTCCATTGCTGGAAATGAGAAATGCCTCTGCCCATATATAAGATGTTTGCTTCAGTGATCCTTACATTCCTCACATCTTCACAAAAACGCCAACACATTTTTTAGTGGAGACATCAGTCATCTTCTCCTAATTTTCACATTTTTTGACTTTTTTTTTGTTTGTTTTGTTTGGTCTCTGTGGACCAGCACTGAATTTTATAAAAAGTACACACTGCTCTCCCAGGATTTTCATTCCACTGCCAATAACTCAAAACACTTGCGCTGTGAGACTGCAGGGGGCGTATTAATCTTTCTGCAAAATAATTTACACATTAGTACTTTGTAACTATGCATAATTACATTGTAATTATGTGTAAGTACACATGTATTTACTAAGTAATTACTGTAAAGTGTTTTGAAAAATGTAGAAGCCAACAAAAACTTGCAAAGGAATTACAGTTATAATATATTATTATTATTATTATTATTATTATTATTATTATTATTATTATTATTATTATTATTATTATTATTATTATTAGTAACAGATCATAACAAATAGAAAGTTCAAATGTTCAAATGTGTGGGAAATTTCTCAGTCACAGTATAAAAAGGTTATGTAGTGAATCTTCATTGTTTGAGACATGACCCGGTGGTTATTAGTTCTCTGGTTTATTCATGGGATAATTCATGGTACACAATGAACATTCGGTACATAACCTCTGTTTATTATTGGCATTGTTATTATTAACTGACTCCCCATGTTAATTGCTGCTCTACGTAGCGTTCGTCTCCAAAGTAAAGTGTTCATTTGTACTACATATCCATCACTCACTGATAACCTGTCAGGCTGCTGTTTGAGAAGGTTTTTGTTATGTAGCTCTCTCCCTTACCTGCCAATTATCATTTGGTTTCAACACTAGGATTTTCAAACTTGCCCTTTCTTGAATAAGAATATTAATGCTCAAATTTTATAAAAATGTTAATGCTTTTAGAATTAAATCAATAAAAGATGGTTTGCGTCAGTTGTTAAGAGAAAAGATTTGAGATGACTTAAAAACCATGTGGATTGACCTACTTTCTTTTCCTTAAAAGGGTCTCTGTTATGCTGATGTTATTATTATTAATACTATTATAACTGTTGATGTTAATAAATCCTTAGATTTAACAGAAGGTGCATTGATGCTGAAATTACCTGAAAGCCTTTACGCCTACCACATTTTTGTCAGCTCCCAGCCTCTGCAACGACATGTTGAGGTTTTTCAAGTATTTGCTGAAGCGCTGCAGGTAACATTCCATCAGGGGATTCAATGAGACTGAGAGCTCCTCCGGGAAGAAGGAACTGTTTGACAAATTCAATACAAATTGGCTAATATACAGCAGAGGCATTTATCAGGGTGTCAGTATCCTTCACAGAACTCAAGAGAGAGGCAAATATTTAACCATTTAATGTGCCTACGCAAACAACTGATAGCAAAGCACTTTCCTTTATTGTCTGCGTTTCGGACTGAGAGTCTAGAAACCAGCACAGCTGCACCCAGCACAGAGGTGCATGCTCTGTGAATGTGCAGATCGAGTAAGATCTTTATGTGATCCACTATCAAGGTACAGCACAAACACTTTGGAGTAACTTCATTAAATGAGGGATGTCCTGGGAAAAAACATGATATTCCTACCATTTCAAATTCACCTCATTTTTCTTGTAATATTACCAGCAAAAACTATTTTCTGATTATTATTATTATTTTTTTTTTTTTAAAGAACGTTTCAACTTGTTAACAAGAAGTATGGATTCAAATGAAATTGTGGTTTATCTAGTTTTTACAAGACACCCCTCAAATTAACAAAACTCGAGCTATCAGGACCACAAAAGTTCTGTACAGGAGTACAGCACAGTAAGTGGAAGTTTAAAGAAACCAGTGTTATTGTTACATTTTCATATGAGAAAAAATTGGAAATACAATTCTGAAATATCACTGGGAATTCCACAGGTAGTGTTGCATTGCAGTAATCTTTAGTAACTGAGTCACCTCACTGCACCACAGCGACCCCTACTGCCCAGGCACCTGGGGTGCTCAAGCAGACACCTGCAGGGCTGGCCTTTGTCATCTTCAGAGGCTGCTAGCTCCTATGTAGAACCAGTGTTATTGTCCCTCATTTCTTTTAGCATTTTCTTAAAAAAAACCTTTTTATTCTCTTTTTCCTTTTTTCCTTGTGCCGACTGCCATTGCTGAAATATTTCTTATTTTTATTTTTTTGTGACCTGTGGAAGTAATTTGAACTGTTTTAAAATTCTGAGGTAGACAGAACTTGTAATTGCTCCCCCTTAACCCTTCAGTGATGTCACTCTAACAATTCAAACTGATTAGATTCTGTCAGTTATTCCTGTAACTGATCAATCATGCACAACACAGACTTGGCAAAAATTACTTTGTGTAGACATATTGTTCTGATAACGCTAATTAAATTGATGCGTCTAAGTATTACTCGAATAAACCCACAGTAAAAATTCCAGAGGCTCTTCTTTCGTAAAACAAAGCAGGTTCAGTGAGGGGTCAAACTAAAGGGATGCTGCTGGTAGCCATGGAGATTCACTAACCAAAATAAGGAAGTGCAAAACAAATTAGAAGTTCTAGCAACTTCCAAGATTGGGCTTCTTTTCAAAACAGTTCAAAGAGCATATGAAAAGAAATCAATACATCTCAATATTTGAGCAATGGAACTACTAAGAAAAGTGGAAATATTATAAAAAGCGGTAAGACAGGCTGTTAAAATGTAATTTTAAGCCTTTGTCAGTCGTCATTTAGCTTAGATTTGCATGTTTTAAATTAAGCAAAATTATCTAAAGGAATTACACACATTTTTATACATCAATTACACTTCTGTCTAACTAAAAGCTGCAGGTAAACTGAAAAAATTAGTACAGTGGAGTAACTGATTAGCTTGCGATCACAATCTTTATAACAATCTGTCATAGTCTAACTGCACAAGCTTACAGGCCTAGCCATAGAGGGTGACAACTTACTGATCGGACCACAGTTATAGCATCTCTGATACCCCACAATGCAATGCACACAGATGGCTCTCAGATTCTCTTTGCAGGGATGCAGCGAAGAGTTAGTGTCAGGTCGTTACCTTAAGATGAAAATACTGGCTAATACTTTACATTAAATGTTTCTAATTATTGTGTGTTTACATAGCAGTTACTTAGTAAATACATTTGTACTGACTGTGACGTTGTCAAAGTTCAAACGGGCTTGTTGTGCCTTTCTAGTGCGATCTTCAGGGGTTCCGTACACAAAAACAAGTACACAGTTTGGTTCAGGAACAAAGACAAGTCTGGTTTTATTTTAAATACTTAAACAAACAAAAGACTGGCTTGAGGGCCGTAAAGTATAAGTTATAAATGTTCCAAACAAACATGCCACACAGGATTTTACTCATTACTATTCTTATACCACACAGGCTTTCGCGTTTCATTTTCTAGTAAACACTCTTTGTCTCCTTTTATACCATGTGGCCAGGGGTTGATTGACAATTAATTATTCAATCAGCACCTGGCCACAGTCTACACTTCTCTCACAGTCACTTAAACAATCAAACAATTAAACAATTAATCAATCCCACATTTACACAATCAAACAGTGCCATCATCATGAGGCCATCTTGGTTTCAGGCTGTCCCAGGCTGTCCACCAAGATTGCCACCAGCCACCAAACTCTCTCTCACACACACACATGCACACACATGTGCACCCTGTGTGCAGAGTAAGTTTTTGTTTGTCACATATCCACCCCTTTGTGTAACACACACACCCAACTAGCCCAAGGCCAACTCTTTCCATTCCTTTAAAACCCAACCACTTCCCCACAATTCCCAAACTTTCCATTCTTTGACTTTCTTGTGGGTGGTTTGGGGGGCAGGTCGGTCTGCATTCCATCACCTCCAGGAAGGGGCCGACAACCGACTACAGGAGACCCGGGAGAAGTGGATAGGGTGCTGGGAGAGCATGACGTTGACCAGGCAGCTGTGAATGGTTCTTTTTTCAGACGGGTAACGGAACGTGGCATGTAAAACAGTAACGCAGTTACTTTCAGTTACATTAAACTATGGCTAATGCATAACATGAAATGCAAACTATTTTTAACTTTAACAGAAACTAGTTAATAAGTTAATGTAATGGGTAACAATTGTGTTCAATACCATTGCTTCCTGAGCTTTAACAGAGCTTGAAGATAACATGTATAACCTCCTACAGCTGCAAGTGGTAGCATCAACCATAACTATAAAACACTCAAGAACGCTCATTTTAGAAAAACTAAAAGAAACCTAATAAATTCAATGAGAAACATTTCAACAAGAAGTATTTCTCAATGTCTTCAGTGTTACCAGTGGCTGCAGCAGGAGCGTCTCCATTTTGCTCACAGAATGAGTGAGTAGCAAGCGAACAGGATTTAAAAAGGGGGGACAATGTAAGCAAACTGGACTGTACAATTGGTCTCATAAAGTAGAGGGCACAGAAAGATTGACTTAACAAAAAAGCTTGAATATAGCAGTGCACCTCACTCACTAAATGTTGTCATAACTCTTCACAAGAGATGTCTGTTAGGCTGCCATTGCACATAACTTGGCATTGTCGAGTTCCAAGAGGCCTGATCCCTCGGCAAAATGGAATCCATTCAGCAGCCGGGTAACCCGATCCTGGCTCTAAGAGTTGGGATTAAGAAAAATATTTTTCTCTGCCTGCTTACAGGTAAGGCTAAGGTCGCCTGCCAGCCTCCTTCCGCGCTTCTCCCCTCCCGAGGAACGGCTTGTAAATCTGCAAAGAAACCAGAGAACTGACGAATTCCCAAGCAAAGAGGAGCAGCAGACTTACACTTGAGGGGAGGGGGTCAAGTGCAGCCTATTCAAACTCACTAATGCTGCAGGTGCTTTACTTTAATTTGCATAGGTCATGCTTATTACTAATTTTAAAAGGGGAATAATTTAATTATGTTTTTTCAATGCTCTAAAAAAGGAAAGGGACAAAGGCACAGGATAACCAGACATGGTGAGAACAGGCACGAGTTAATATCAGTGTACCTCAGTACTGTCTTAACCAACCACCATTGCCATTAAGTCCTTGCAAAGGTTGTAAAATGATTTGTGGTTGTTTGATGACGTGGACCAAACTCATTTCACTAAAATGTGTTGAAACGCACACCTCCAGAGATAAAAGCACAGGGAATCTGTATCAATCAAGCCTTCTTCTGGTTTGTGAACCAGTTGAAGAGGATTGTTTTAAATTGTTAGTTTGTCAGGTAACAGTGTCTCACCTTGTAAAAGCACCACCGTACCATGTGTACAAGAGCTGAATGGTTTGAATATTGGTTACACCTTGTTGCTGGGGGGCATTGGCTTATAGGAACATCGACTAGGAATGCCTCACCATAGTACAGCGACCGCTGCTGACCAAGTGTGGTCGAGACCTGGTGGAGACCATGTGATGTTTATTTTATTAGGTGTACAGAGGACAGTGCGAATGGGGGGGGGCTCGTTCATATTGATAGTGGGTTGCAGCGGCGACATTACTTTTCGTATTGGTGGATTTCAGGTAAACTAAAAAGCTGCTTTGTATTACGTATTATAAAAAAGAATGTTGCACCTGGATGCTGACAACACACCTGTGTAGCATTTCAGCTGGCTCTGTGCAGGTCGCAGGTGTTTCACAGTTCAAACGTAGGCTATAAAATTGGTAAGGTGAATCCTTACAGAATATTAGTGACTAGGGTATCCAAAGGATCCCTTCATAAAGAACGCTTGCTTTATGGGATCAACAACATAGCATATATTGACTATGGGAGCAAAGCAAGGATTCAAGGATTTTAAAGGGAGATCTCTTTGGGGCTTTTTAAGATAAATAAAGCCTGTTGAAATCGCAGATATGTGAGCTGTGTGCTTGCCTTTACTTTTTATAGCCATCTGCATGTTCTGACTGCTGCGCTGCAGGTACCCACCATGTTGTGACCTTCAGATATCATGTTGCACATAAACTGGCCTTGTACTGCGATAGAAACCTGGAAGGCTGTATAGAAAAGCAAGATTTTTCTTTCTTACATAACATCTTATTGGATGCTTGAACTGTGACCAAACCGACCCTCATTTAGTTCCCTTCTCAGTAATTCATTCAGTGTCAAGCCCGGATCAGATTTTGTAAATGTTTTTGCATCGACTATGCAGGGATCCTATACTTTATGGGTCCAGCCACTATTTTCACATCTCAAGACCTGCAGGGGCTCTGAAACTAGGTTCAGGATGACTTGTTTAGTCCAGTTCACCCCTATATGGCCGGTGGTCATTTCCGGCTTGGGACACAGATAGTATTATTCACATATTAAAAAATGAACTCTCGACCGTAGTACAATGCAATTTTACTATAGGATTCTGACAGCAGGCAGAGACTCATTAGGGACTGTACATATGTTTGCACAAACTGAAAAGGTGAGGGGCAAATAAAGAGAGTAAAATGTTAATATTTAACCAGAACTTCAATAATTGGGTAATTGCATATCAATTAAATAGAATAAAAGCAATAGTAATACAACAATCCAGCATGGAATGCTTTCAGTGCACGCAGTGTAGTATTAAAAAGAACAAGCATTTGCCCTTAATACTATGGTAAATATACACAGTGATATTGAAGTGCTCATGACTCTGTGCTGATAACGTTACAGTTTGATGCTCTTTAATCACAGTGCAGTCAGCTTGGTTCTTTATTGAGTTGCTTTACATATTGACCCAGTGGAGCAGAACTTTGTATTGAGTCAAGAATTACTGTCCATGTATTCCATGCATGCACAATTTATCCACTATTTTCTGGCTGATATATTTCACACGCTAGTCCCAACACATATAAGAGAAAGCAGAAGAAAATAGAATAAATCATTAGAGATGCATGAATGGATCAATTAAACAATGAATGCTCTCCACAGTTTTTATTTTGCAAGGTTCAATTAAAGATTGATTGATTGATGACTCACCCTGGTGCCCTATTTGGAGCCTCAGCCGCACATATATATTACCAGCACAGGCATGCTTTCAGTTGTATTTGAAGGCCACCCATTGGTTTGTTTCTCGTGTTTTGAATGATTTGATTGTTGAATATTATCTCTGATATTCAATTTGGAAACTCTTGCTCACTGCACCTCTGGTAATCATCTTGAAAATATTGCATTTAGTATCAAAATTAGATAAAGTTTTGACAAGTCATGTCTTTCACATTATAATGCCATTCTATTGCATATTGTGGAAAATGATCCCCAAGCTACAAAGACAACTACCCAGGGTGCTGCCATGGCACTGCAGCAACTAAGTGTCCCAAACAGACTATACATGTAGTTAACTGAAACCTGATTCTCTCTGGCAGGAAAACCTTTCCATTTAACTCTGGGCAACATCTCATGAAAGAGAAGAAAACAAGAAAAAAAAAATAATGGCATTGGCAAAAAAGTTAAAAACAGAAAACATACAGGGTGCCGCTTCACTGCCCTCTGCAACAGGTCCCAGGAGCCCCTGCCAGCCACCGCTTCACTGCCCTCTATGGCAGGTCTCAGGAGCCCCTGCCAGCCACCGCTTCACTGCCCTCTATGGCAGGTCTCAGGAGCCCCTGCCAGCCACCGCTTCACTGCCCTCTATGGCAGGTCTCAGGAGCCCCTGCCAGCCACCGCTTCACTGCCCTCTATGGCAGGTCTCAGGAGCCCCTGCCAGCCACCGCTTCACTGCCCTCTATGGCAGGTCCCAGGAGCCCCTGCCAGCCACACCAGCTGAACTCTGTCCTCATGTAACGAAGGGTTAGCTCTCTGACAAACCTAACCCAAACTTCCTGTCTCTATGAGCAGGGAGGGCTTTTATTCCACCTTTCTAACATGCATTTCTCAAGACAGCCTGTGTTTAAAAACAAACACTGGATCTATTTATTTCAGGTCTACATTTTATACAGACCTGAAATAATGTTATTTTTTTAGAGTTTTAAGAAGGAGTTGATGCAGGTGTGTGTAGGGGATGCCAACAAAAAAAATCAGGAGAAAAGAACAGACAGATCGAATGTTTTTCAGGAAATTCAGTAAAGGTGCACAGGACCCTTAGGATTGTAAATCAGAGCTTTAATATACATTGTAAATGTTTCTGCACAGCATTTTACAGCTCCCTGCGTACAGCAAGTGTGTACAACTACTGTATAAGTGAATCTAAACCATAAAGCCTACAGGTTAATTATGTTTTAAAAAAGCTTTGCACATGAAGGACTGGCTTCCTCAATTAGCAGCTGGCGGCTAAAGGAAATGACCCCAGGGACTCTGAGCTCAAAAGAGGAAATGACTGACCCGTGGTGTTGCTGGTGGTGGGGGTGGGGAAGGGGGATCTCTGTTGGCATAAGATGAAATTAAATGTTTATTCACGGGAGGCACAGATCCCAGTAAAATATACAGCAGTAAACAGTTGCCGGGTTTCACAGTTTCCTAGCTTTATGACAATTCATTTGATTATTATTTACTCATAAAATAAGTTTCCAATCTTGCTCCAGGTATGTTCTTAAGGGCTGAGTAAATATCTATTTAATGGTTTATTTATGAAAATGGGCCAACTTTAGCATTCCCAAAGGACATGTGTGTGTGTGTGGCAATCATTCAGTTAACTTAACCCTGTCATGCCTGATTTATTAATTCTAAGTAAACAAAGCTTCAAACAGCCCTGGATGATGAGAGGTGTTGACTATTTACACTTCATCAGCTACAGTTGTCGGATTTTGATTTAAATTCCTGTCTAATTAAAACATAGCATACAACCAATAACAAAGCATTTCTATACAGCAGGGCTTCCCAAACCCGGTCCTATAGGATTATAGCTAAATGCATTCTGAAATGTCTATAGGAGGCTGATAGTTTATGATACAAGTCTGGCTTGCAAAATCAAGGCAGTTAGCATGTTCACCATGTGTAGTGTGCCAGACAGACAGACTGGAGTAGTAGTGTGGAGTAGTGATTAGGACTGTGGACTCTTGACCGGAGAGTTGTGGGTTCAATCCCAGGTGGGGGACATTGCTGCTGTACCCTTGAGCAAGGTACTTTACCTAGATTGCTCCAGTAAAAACCCAACTGTATAAATGGGTAATTGTATATACAAATAATGTGTAAAAAATAATGTAATTGTATGTAAAAAATAATGTGATATCTTGTAACAATTGTAAGTCGCCCTGGCTAAAGGTGTCTGCTAAGAAATAAATAATAATAAGGGTCGCTATATTTTAATCATAAAAACCCATTTATAACATTTTGGTTCAGTAAAGTCAAGGTGCCTCGCGACACTCGCTAGAATCCGGTGCAGGATAAAATATAAGTATATACACAACAAATAGTATCCACACTCAGGATTGTTCACCAAAATATTGTTTTTTATTTGTGCAACATCAAGATTTAAAAGTGAACCAGTCTAATCAACGTTTCTCAGGATTTACAAAACATAGACGTCAGTAATACACATGCACTTACACAATGTCACAATGTTATAAAACACAGTTACAATGCACTTAACATGTACATCTTTTTGCACAATATATGTAAGTACACAATTATTTCCAAAAAGGGTTAGGGTTAGGTTTACAATTAGGGCTAGCAGGGTTATGGTTAGGTTTAGAGTTAGTTTAGAGTTAGAGTTAGGGTTATATACAGAATGCAAAATAAATTACACATTGTAAGTACATTGTAATTATGTATAATAACATTGTAATTATGTGTAAGTACACATGTATTTATTAAGTAACTACTATGTTAATACACACTAATTAGAGACACAATGTAAAGTGTCAGTGAAAGAACAGTTTAAACTATTTTGTTGAACAAGTCATCAGTGCAGATCTTTGTTGCATAACATTTTGCTTGGCATCTGTGCCAAAAATACCCCCCCCTCCCCCCCCCCCCAACACACACAGAAGGTTAAATAGCACGGCCCTTGTTCCTCTGATATAAATAGCCCTGTGGAGTGTGAGGAGGGTCTGATCCAAGCCTTCTCTTCTCTGGCTGCTCCTGAAGCACTCGGCTGCTTTATCTCTTGGTGTTGTTGAAAGGTTAGCACGCTTTTCAACACCTTGAGCCTCCACACTGATACGGTCTCATATTATTTTGCCAAGTGCATTCCATCTCTGGGGGAAAAAATAAATAATGAGAACGTCAGAACAAGGAACACTTCTGTCATTTTTTGATTTTTTCTTTTATGTGGATGAACTGAACAAAGCTTGGGCTCATAACATGTGCTCAGCTTTTTGTAGATGATTTTTTAAACTGAAATTATTATTACTATAGTTACCAATTATATATACAGTTAAAACAGTGAATATTATTACAATATCATGGTAAAAATTTAAAAATAATTCAAGCACTGGGTAAATTAGCTTGTAATCAGCCATTAATACCAATTAACATAGCGTGTTTGTGACCAAATCACAACATCAAGGCCACTTGAGAGTTTGGTATCACAAACACCTTGTAATTGCTCTGTATGATTTCTGTAATTAGGTTTCAATAAACCCAGAGCTATGTATTTAAAAGGCAAGAACATAATGATTTTGGAACAGGTCTAAACTCTGTACAAAGGGAAAGAAAAAACTTCAATGATAGCTGAGGGACATACACTTGATCTGGTGGAGTTCTGATACACAGTGGTGCAGACATGGCCCTATAATAAAGCAGTGGATTATACCATTGATACAGTATGGCATATTATGCCTGTTACCAGTGAGTGAAACCATTGTGCTACCATTGTGCTACCATTGCAGAGGCAGGGATGCTTGGACGAAGCTCATCATGCACGTTTCCACCTATCAGAGCAAATACGCTCTGGAGAACATTGAGATAATAGAGTAGCTGGATTGTACTGCCAGGGCAAGGCTGATACTACATCTGCATATAGTATTTAAAGCAAAAAAAAATAAGACTGCAAGCATCTATGTGTGGGTTATATCAACACTGTCTGACTTGTTTACTTATTATTAATTAATCATTTAGCAGACACTTTTATCCAAAGCGACTTACAGAGACTAGGGGGGTGAACTATGCATCAACAACTGCTGCTGCAGAGGCACTTACAATAGAGCTTCGGTTTTCACCCGAAGGATTTGTCCCACAAGCACTGTACACATTGTAAAACCCCATGGTAAAACAATGTAAAATTAGAGAACAGTGGTAAAGCATAGGGGGAAACTATATAAAACATGATACACTGCAAGCTGAACTCTTATAAGACTTTACCACATTTTATAGTTTGTCCGTGCTTTTCCTATGGTTATACAATGCAGTTTGCCAATATGCTTTACCATACCTCTCTGGACTTTACCACATGTTGCGATGAACTCTAGCTGGTGAAGTGAACTCTGCACTAGCTGGTGAAGTGAACTCTGAGCTGCTCCCTCGCTGGTGAAGTGAACTCTAAGCTGTTCCCTCGCTGGTGAAGTGAACTCTGAGCTGCTTCCTCACTGGTGAAGTGAACTCTGAGCTGCTTCCTCACTGGTGAAGTGAACTCTGAGCTGCTTCCTCACTGGTGAAGTGAACTCTGAGCTGCTTC
The DNA here is from genome assembly GCF_902713425.1 of Acipenser ruthenus. Lineage (NCBI taxonomy): Eukaryota > Metazoa > Chordata > Actinopteri > Acipenseriformes > Acipenseridae > Acipenser > Acipenser ruthenus. Next base: position 8,112,348 of record NC_081215.1, read on the forward strand.
CACACTGGTGAAGTGAACTCTGAGCTGCTCCCTCGCTGGTGAAGTGAACTCTGAGCTGCTCCCTCGCTGGTGAAGTGAACTCTGAGCTGCTCCCTTGCTAGTGAAGTGAACTCTGAGCTGCTTCCTCACTGGTGAAGTGACCTCTTTCTTTAAGCCTCAGACCGGAGGCTCTGACGGGCTCTAAAGTGACCGGGGTGTCGTGTTAATCACTCGCAGTCTAAAATGGCTTCATGGGAAACTGCAGAGAAAGTGGCAGAAAAGAAACAGCTGAAGTGTGGCAGGCGATGAAAGGGGCTCCCTCCTGAATACTGGCATGTCTACGATGGGGAGCCTCAGCGACAGAGGAATGCAGCAAGGCAATGATTAAGTGAGCTGACCCCAGTCCCTGCACTGCAGGAAATGTTATGTGCTTACTGTGTATATTTGCAATTGACATTTTGTACACCCTTTTAATTCCCAAGATTCCCATAAGCAGATAATGCACACTCCTCTGCTCACACCAGTTTGACACATTATTATTATTGCATGTATACAGTCAACCACGCTTAATATCACTGCCTCCACTTATTATCACCACATTGAAATATCTCAGCCACAATTTAATGGGAGTGTGGCAGGGCAGGAGCCCTGTGCATGAAGAGTGTGTATATATAGTAAATAGTGTTGTGTAAATGTATTGTAAATTGTTAACGGAGAACCTGAAGCTCCTGGGAGAGCCTTCCTGCTGTGTGTGATGCCTGGCTGTGGACTCCTAATCAGCAGAAGGGTGTGTTCCAGCAGGGCGTCAGGTATAAAAAGGTCCCAAGCATAGACCTCAGGGCTGCTGCAAGGCAGCCATAAGCAAACAGACTGAAGATCGTCCACGCCACCAAAACATCTTGCTGGAATCCTCCGATCAGCATGAGTGTGAACCGGGAGCTTAAAGAAGAAGCTGAAACCGCCGACGGCCGGGGGTTGAAACAGGGTCGGGGTTTGCATATTTGGTTGCTAATAAGAATTAGTTTGGGATTGTAGAGCATCAGATATCTGATAATATCACTTGGTTATTAGCACACTTCGGTCAATATCACTCATATACAACTGACTCCACTTGATATCATCCAGGGAAATAAAAGTATAAGATTAGAAGTTTGCATACGAAAGTTACTGTACAGTATTCTGACACTATATAGCATACAGAACAGCATTTATGTTGACAGATGCCTTATGTTTTTAATATTACAATGCGTGGTACAGTACAGTACAGTAGACTGTATGATATATTTTATTAATGGCCACTGTTGTAATCAATGCAATACCTAGTACAGTAAAACATAGCATATGTGTTGTCTCAACATTTCTTCTGTGTTTTCATCTTTATTTTGCCTGGATACTGATAAAGTCAACTCCACTTACTGTCACAGTTTTTGCTCAGTCCCTGATATTAAAAGTGATATTAAAAGGTTTTACCTGTATTATGCAATTATTTGTAGCATAATGCCTAATATATAGAAAGCATGACATAAGTGTTTTAAAGCAGCCAGTTATGAAATTGTCAACCCTCCCATGCTCTTCCAGTCACTGCAGGCCAAGTCTGATCAATCCCCTAAGCCGGTCCTGCAGGTGATTGTCTTGCCTCACTGACACCTACGATCCTGTGATCACCTCCACTCTCGTCAGGGGACTTCTTATTTAGCTGATGTTCTTGATAGCTTTGCCCTTTGCCCTCCAAGCCAAACTCCTGAGGTCTTCAGGAAGCGGCAGGAGCTGGGTTAGATAAACAGGAAGACCTAATTAAGAACCAGACACAGTTGAGAGCTCTCACCCCCCCATGCTCCTACCCTCTGTCCTGGGGAATACGTAGTCTCTAAACAGTGGGCAGATCACAGGCCAGTCCCTCCTCGGTCATGTCTGGTCTCTCAGGGAGCAATGCACTTCTATCAGCGCTCTGCTTCCTGGGCATTCAGACAGCTGCTGAATGTTCTTAGGATAAAGCTTTGCAGTTCTGTTTATATTAGGCCTGTATTCACAAACGGTTTCAGAACTTTTAACTGATATTCGTGTTCGGCAGTACCTAAATAAAGTAAACTGAGGTAGACAAAGGATTTTACCAGGTATCTTTAGCAATGTCTTTAGAAACGGGTATTCTAGTGTATGTTGCAGACTTGAGATAAATACCTTCTTCAAAAGCAGCTATTGCATAAATGAGGTTGACAGTTAGGGTTAACATGCATGTGGGCAGCACACATTTCTGGGTTGAAAAGGTCTTTGTGTAAATGGGCACATATCTGATGAGGTTCCTACAGTGCAGGTCTCCAGCTACCCTGTAAATGACACATGAACTGCCTGATCTGAAAGCAACGGGCCTAGTGTTTCCTTCAATTACAAGCTGCTTCAGACTCTTCTGACCTTCTGACCGCACACAGCTAATTGGGACAAGGGCTAACAATTCAATTATAGCACATGAGAGAGGATGGAATCCAGAATGCAAGTCACTAAACAGGGGAACCTAACTGCTGAGGAAAAGGGGCACATCCTCAGACCTGAGGTCACATTATATATTAAAGTGTTTATTAAAAAGAATAAGAGTCTCACGTTCCAATTATGACCAGTAGCAGACAAAGTCCAGACTTGCATTTCAAGTCAGGCTGCCCAAACTTGCCTGTATTTCTCACAACACTTTAAAGTGTGGAAACTCCTCCAAAGACATTGACACAACGCATCATTGAAAGGTTGGGTTTAGGGGCTAATTAGGTCATATTCAGACCATTTTATACAGTGAAATGGAGACTTAAGAAATAACATTCTGTGAAACAGGAGCCCAAAGCGATGTACATCATTAAAGAAAAGTATTGCCAAACAAATAGGTCTGTAAACAGTGCCACAGATGCAGAGTCCCTAATATGTTTTGGGATCTAGGAATCACATTGCTGGAATGCCCTGCCTCTCACAGTTGACAGTCGAGCCTTTGGGATGGTCAAGAGCCCATCTGTAGCAGAGTGTATACAATGGGCATTATACTGTGTGTGCAGTAGATCAGTGGTTTCAATCCTCATCTAGAGTCATCTACTGGAGTTACTCAATAATGGTGATCGGGATGTGGAATACACAGCACTGGGTTCTTTTTGCCAAAATCAGACTTGTTTATACCCAGCACAGATATACAATAATGTTGTAGCCATTATACATTTTGCATTGTGCAGTTTACTATGATATTAGGTTTTTGATGATATTTATGTTCAAGAGATCAAGACAAACAGCCCAATATTTACTGTAACGTCAGTTTAATGAAGAGATTTGTAAACACGATGGACCATGGAACACATAGAAATGACAACAGTGTATTGATACAATAGTTGACCTCTTGTCTGCTGGGGATAGTGAGATGATTGCCCCATAGTTATTTAGCGGGATCCGAGCACATACATACTGTATATAAGTCTAGGGGCAGCTGTAAGAGAAGGGGAGACGGACAGATCTTGATGAGATCAAAATTCTTGAAACCAGCTTGAACCAGTTCCTGTTCTTGCTTGTGTAAGTGTGCAGTGCACTTTTTGGAAAGCACCCTTTGGATAGGACCCGTAACGGAGGGATTGAACAAGTCCCACCCAAGACAAGGGTATCGAGAGCAGGGTCCTGGCAGAATCCCCACCACTGTACTATAACAATATACTACAGCTGATGTCCTTAACATTGTTATTCTGTGGTGTCCTAGTTCCTACAGGTGAGTGAAAGAATAACCATTTCTCTAAAAACTGGGAGCCAAGTTTCTGATTGAGGTAACGATACTGACACCTGGCAAGCTGACAGTAACCTCTGCATATAACACCTCAACCAAGTGTACAGAGTTATTGCCAGGCAGTCGGCTTAAAGAGAGGGTTCGGAAATGACCATGATACAAATAGCCCATGAGTTTAATTCCGTTCCATCCTAGTGCACAATGAATAGCTACAGTAATACAGTCCAGGCTTGGTCCCTATTCTTTGACGTCGGGCCATTGTAGACGGCACACCACTCCCACACAAATCCTATTATTCTCCCTCTCCTCCTCGACCCCGCCTGCCTTCTCTTTCAACTGGACCCTTGACCTCTGGCTGGTTTTCAATTTCCTCTCTGGCCCTGCTTTGGTGTGATTTACTCTCCAGCAATTAAAGGACAGAGAAGCAAAGGGCCCAGTGCTCCAGACCTCCAGGAAAGACAGCCATCCACTAAACCAGAACCCTTATAAAACCAACTCCTCTGATATATATATATATCAACTCCCCAGTAATGTTGTTGAAGCTGACACCCTGGGATCCTTCAAGAAGCTGCTTGATGAGATTCTGGGATCAATAAGCTACTAACAACCAAACGAGCAAGATGGGCTCACATTCTCACATTCCCCACTCTAGACTGGGGATTTTTAGTGGGGTTGGGGGTCCAGTTAACCCACAGTTTTGTTTATAAAGCATTAAGTAAATGCTGTTACTGCAGTTTAAAACCTACTCAACAACATCCTTTGAGACTCGACAAAGTTTTGAGATCAATCTATAAGGCTGCTAATAAAGACTTACATCCAAAAATTAGTCTTACTGTTCAGCATGTGCTGCAGGTTAGTGTAAGTGTGGCCTCCTGCACAGAAAGTGAATCTATTGCGAGGTGACAGGCTAAATGACAGCCCAAGGGAAAAGTCATGAACACTAAAGATCTGTAGCACAATACCATGAAAGAAAGGTGTCATGCTAATTACAGCTAAGAACATGTCACCCCTTTAATGCGCACTAGAAAACAATGCAGACTCAAACTCATATTGAATTGCTGGGCTGTTAGTGGTTCTCAAAAACAGAGCTGAGAACCGCAGTTCAATGAGCATCTCCAGCTCTAGGGAATGCTTTACTACAGCAGATCTTCCAAGTGCTCTTGCTGCTGTTCAAGCACCTGTTAGTAAATGCTTGCTTGGCTGGGAAACGGCATCTTTATCCTGTAAACTCTTCTCTCCTAATCTTGAGCTCTGACCCTGAGTTGATACTTCTTCTGTCTAGGGGCTCTGACCACCCTCCCCACACCCTCCACACCCCACCCTCCCTATCCAACTCCACACCCCACCCTCCCTATCCAAGTCCAGTCCCCACCCTGCCTATCCAACTGCACACCCCACCCTCCCCACACCCTCCACACTCCCTACCCAACTCCACACCCAAGCTTTCTATCCAACTCCACACCCAACCCTCCCCACACCCTCCACACCCTCCACTCCCCACAACCTCCCTATCCAACCCCACACACCACCCTCCCTATCCAACTCTACACTTCACACTCCCCACAGCCTCCACCCTCCCAACACCCTCCACACTCCACCCTCCCCACATCCCACACCCCACCCTCTGTATCCAACTCCACATCCCACACTCCCCACACCCCACTCTCTCTATCCAACTCCATACCCCACACTCCCTATCTAATAACCATTAGGAACAGCACTGGCTTAAAGATACAAATAAAACTCCCCCCCCACACACACACAAACCCACGCAAACACACACACACGCACACACACACACGCACGCACGCACACACACACACACATGCATGCACACACACACACACACACACACAAAAGATGTGGGACTGAGCTTGGCTCGCTCTGCAAATCCCAAATTAATGAATCAGGGAAATCCTGTGACCTGCACAGAAACAGATTCTCTGTCTTTCCCTCAGTGAAACCAGGGGATTAGTCGAGTCCAGCTCAATGAAAAATTAGTTTCAGCTTTCGCTCTCTCAGATACCTGCTTTAAACTGAAAAAGAACCCCTGAAGTTTAATCTCTTCTTTTTGTACAGCAGGATCCAGTTTCACCTTACAGATCAATCCTTTTTCCTCTCTCCCATATCTGCAAGGAAAGAAATGATTTTGAATGCTAATTTTCTCCTGCAGCAATTCTGCTATCTTGGACTCAAAGAACAACTTGGCTATGAAACATCACATTCATCTTAACTAATGTATACTTGTTTAGATTCACTTTGCTTATCATTTTCTGTTTCATCACATCCTGGGGGCTTTTTAAACACACCCCTGTGGCCCCAAAAGGACACTTGAATATGTTATGTCACTCAGCTGGTAACCTGTCCCCCTACAACGTTGTCCCTAGTGGATGTGGAGTAGGTGTTATAGCATGTTTTGTCTGAAGGATAGCAAACTCAAATGTTATTTTGCATACCCTTGCCTGAGTTAACGTTATTTTGAGAAGACATCACATTTTCAGAGACAGCGTGTGTCTCAATGTCTCTTTTCAGGTCTGTTATATCCTGCATGATCCTGAATGAAATGCACATGCACAGTTTATATGGGAGGCATGGTTCCATGGGAAGAATGGCTCTGTAGAACACACATGCACAGTTTATATGGGAGGCATGGTTCCATGGGAAGAATGGCTCTGTAGAACACACATGCACAGTTTATATGGGAGACATGGTTCCATGGGAAGAATGGCTCTGTAGAACACACATGCACAGTTCATATGGGAGGCATGGTTCCATGGGAAGAATGGCTTTGTAGAACACACATGCACGGTTCATATGGGAGGCATGGTTTCATGGGAAGAATGGCTTTGTAGAACACACATGCACAGTTCATATGGGAGGCATGGTTCCATGGGAAGAATGGCTCTGTAGAACACACATGCACTGTTTATATGGGAGGCATGGTTCCATGGGAAGAATGGCTCTGTAGAACACACATGCACAGTTCATATGGGAGGCATGGTTCCATGGGAAGAATGGCTCTGTAGAACACACGTGCACAGTTCATATGGGAGCCAAGTTTCCACGAGAAGCATGAACTTTTATAGGAAGAGAGTCAACTACAGCCAAAAAAACCCAGGTCTGGGGGAGCATCCCACTAAAAAACGCCTGGTCCTTTAAGGATTAGTGTCTAAAAAATACAAAAATAAAACATGTCTAAAACTGATAGGCCATTGAGTTTAGTATATCCTAGCAACCTGAGCATCTACTGTCTGTAAAAGTTAGCTCAGGGGAGCTTTGTAGTGAGAAGGGCATCGGCTGACTTTTATGATACTCTTTGCCCGGAAAGAATGAAGATGCTACTGTAAACATACCACCAAGCCTTGGGATAGATTGACGTTGCTCAAAGTACTTGATAATACTGAAAAAGTACTGAAACTTAATTCAAGTGATCAGGGAACATAGGAAACAGCACAGCCTGGATCTTTAATGCTCACACTTGGGCATACACAGCTGTATGTTCTGGGGTTGACCATCTGCTTTTTGACAAGTGAATTCAACTTTTTTATAAATGATATTTCCCTAACATGTCAATTCTTTTATTATTATTTGTTTATTTAGCAGACGCCTTTATCCAAGGCGACTTACAGAGACTAGGGTGTGTGAACTATGCATCAGAGTCACTTACAATTACAACTCACCCGAAAGACGAAGCACAAGGAGGTTAAGTGACTTGCTTAGGGTCACACAATGAGTCAGTGGCTGAGGTGAGATTTGAACCGGGGACCTCCTGGTTACAAGCCCTTTCCTTTAACCACTGGACCACACAGCCTTTCCTGTTCAATATAATTGTATGTGTGTTGTAAGGTGAAGTGAGGTGTTGCACACTTCCAAGCATGGCAAGCAATGATCTGAGCAAACTCAACAATAGAGAATCATACAGAACACACTTAATAGAATATTAAACATGTAAGAAATATTCAGAACATAAAGACATGGCTTTTAATACTACAAAGTGTGTCATCAGAAATCACCACCGATCAGTGTGTACACTACATAGATTCAAATACAATTCCAGATAGCAAAAATAAAAACATTTTCCTCCAATGAAAACACCCTGCCAGACTTGCTTACTGCCATGTGCCATCTCAAATGGGTAAGAGTACATCCTGTACCGGGGGCTGCTGCCTGGTCTTTCGAGGTGGTAGCATTGTTACTGGCACATTGCGCTTCTTTCTAATTCATTAACTGGTTTTATTAACATGTTTCGCAGTATCATGATGACAGAAGCTGTTTGTCCATATGCTTACAATTCAACTGAGTCAAAAAACACTTTGATGCCACTAAATGACTTTGATCGACCTGTAAATGAAATCCTCTTGTGAGCTGACAGAGATGACTGGACACTCTCGATGGAGCATTTTTATTTGTTCATCACTTGTTTGATTATTGATGGTTATATTGGATATTTTTTTGGGGGGCAGACAACCCATTATTTAAAAAAAAAATTATTTGCCAATAATTATTTACTGTGCCTGCTAACAATAATAACATTTATACTATCAAAATATGAAATGGTCATACATGATAAGCAACATGATCCTATTTATATGCATTCTACTGCTGTATCATATAATATACCAGTAACAGTGAATACCAACAAAGAGCATGCAATGTCCATATTTAAAACAGTGATAGTGTTGTTTAGGACTGTAAATCCCAATTGTGGCACCTTGGCAACCCCTTCATTTAAAATGTATTATCCATTTGAGTGAGTGAAGGGGAAACTTAATATCATTTTTTTTCTAATATGTAATTTCGTACCTGTTTAATATTATATTATATGTGTTCTACGGTAAAATGAGGAGGGGAAGCATATGGTGTTGCACAGCCTTCAGTCCACAATGATTCACCTATGGGCCACAAGGCACTTCCCCACAAAGATAAACCTTTTCAGAAGTAATGTTTTGAGGAATACAGTAGTAAATAACACTTAACATGAAACACTTTTTAATTTATTCTGGCTAAAGTTGTTACCAGATCTGTAGCTGGCAACAGGACAGTTAAACTGAGCACACCAATTTAAGCTCTGCAGCTCCAAAGTCTTTCTCATAGGACATTATTTAATTCTGCGAAACATTTATGTGGCCTCAGAATCTGTGTGAGAGAGAGAGATGCAGTCTGTACGGCTTGTTTAAAACCAGCGAGTGACCCACTTGGAGCCACGGATGAAGCATCACCTTACTAATGCTGCTCCCCAGAAGGTTCCCAGCTCCACAGGCAGAGTTACGCGAGCTGCATGGGGCTATTGTTCTGGAGGAATCTGGCCCACTTGCTCTGTTCCTTCTGTCATCAGGGCTTGTGGAGAAAAGACTCCCAGGTATGAGGAGAATCTGGCCACCGGTGACGCTGCAAATATTCTCAAGGAGGGACTGCAGCCGAGAAGCTGGCCTTGTTTTTAGAAACACACAACAGGATCCAAAACAAAGGGCTCCAGCCCCTGGACCAGACAGGCCTCACTGAGGACAAGTCTCTGTAGCAATTTACATAGAGGGAAGGGGACAGGTGGTGTCAGTACCATAATCGGAAATCTAGAAGAAAGTTATTAAGATGTCTTTGCTGAGAAGACCAACTTGGTGGGAAATCACAGATTGTTACATATTTGGTGTACAAGACAAACCCAAATCTGAAATGTGTATTCAGCTGCTGTACTGGCTGGTGTGAATTGGACTGTTTCAGACCTACCAGGTTGAACATAATTATGCAGAGATCATGCATGATTTCTTTTAGAATCATGCAGTAAACCCTACTGAATTCATATCATTTCAAAGTGAAACCTCACACCCAACATTCAAACATCATGAACAGCCTTTATATGAATATATGTTGAATGCATTATAATAAGTTTGTTCATGTTCAATATTACCTCTGATGAGCTTATTACTCGTTCATTAACTATTAAACATGAAATCATAAATATAGTGTGAATTTTGGGACTCAGTTGCTATGCTATGATACGCCATGAACACTGAGCATGTATTCCTGACTCAACCACATGTACAGGTGTCTTATCTGCGCCTCGCTCACTTCTCTGATAAATGCATGTGAATCTCGGTTCATCCTCTTCAATCTCGTATGTTACATACGTGAGAATCTCATATTCCAGTATAATCTGGAATATGCACTCAAAATTGAATGAAGAAGGCAAAATGTTAACATTTGTATTTGAATTCCGTTTCTTTCACATGTCCAATAGTCATTTTAGAGGAAATATTTGAGTTGTAGGACTTGTTTCACAAAGTTTTAACTTGTTTAAAGTCTGTTTATGAATAAAAACAAGTATGACATGTATGAAACTGTTCTTTGCTGTTTTTAATTAAACTGACAACAGTCTAGAAAAGTTTCAGGAATATCAAGCTTGATTTTATGATTTTCTTAATTAAAACAGACTTTGAAATAACTTAAGTCTTTGTGAATAGAGCCCATGGCATATATTAGATTCAAATAAGAAGGAGATTCTCAAATATTTCTCCAAGTGACACAGATTAACAGTATATTTTCCCTGTGGGTTATGGCATTACCCATCTTTGACGTCCTTCAAATAATATATATTGTAGTTTTGAATATTTTAAAGATGAGAAGCTCCAGGAAAATAATATTAAATGTTCCAGCAGTGAGGGAGTGTAGCCCTTTTAAAAATATGTTGAATCATTTTGAGGGAGTTCACTTTTAATGTTCTTGAACAGGTGTCTAAACACAGATTGAGAACAACATGGTGACCAGGCTCTGTGAGATTGAAATGACACATTTCTGTCACTTACACCGATCCATTCTACAACACATCCTGTTTCAAGCTGATGGCCTCGGAGACGGTTTGTTCATCACAAGTGTATTTCCTTTATCGAGTCGTATGCGTTCAAAATGTAAATAGCTGAACTATTTTGACTTTGTCTGAAAAAGGTAATTTTAGTAATAAGATGCAATTAGAGGTTTGATTTCTCAAAAGAATGAGCCATTATTACAGGAGGGCTCTGAATTTTTGTGGCATGTAATTAAATGGGAGGGGACGGCCCACAGACCTCATAAAAAAGAATCTGAATCACCTCAAGTTGAGCAGCTCGCTCTGTGGGAAAGGAATCTAATTAAACTGTCACTCGCAATTATACATTTCAGAAATCTGGGAAATATAATCCCAGGGAACCCTCCAGTGAAAGGACCTGCACATGCTCACAGCTGCTTGATTTGTAACACTCAGCAATAGCTGAGAGCACCCATGGCCAGACAATGCGGGCTACAGGCCTTGACAATGCCTTGTAATATATAGACATTGGCTAAAACACTATCCGTAACCCTAATAGAAACCACACTGACAAAATAGTCATAACATTATAATACCGGTGTATTCCCGGGAGGAAAGACTGGCAGGACACAAACCTGTGCTTCCCAGTCTACATGACCATGTGCCCGTGCTTTTACCAGGCCACTTGGGGGCCCCTGTAAAACCAAACAGTATCATAGTTAGGTGTAGTATAGGTTTACATTGAATTTACCGTGATGTTCTGGCTGTGTTGGAAAGTGTTTGCGCTGTCCTTTCACAATGCAACAGATTAACATTCACGGATTGAATTGCCTCTGGATGATTCTTGAGATTTCTGAATGCTGTCTGACTGTTTCAAGTTGTCTGGGATGTACCCTGAGTTTATAGCCATTCAGTTCTGATAAGGCCAAACCATTTTTTGGGGGAATTCAAAAAAACCTACAGGGTTAACGTGAAGAGCAAACTACAGGATTTTTTTTTTTTTATCATGTAATGGACTGTAACAGGGCGAGCAGCCCTGTACAGTATTTGTTTATTTTATTTTAGAACGGGGTCCCCCTCCGCCCGTGTTATTTTGTGTTTGTTTGTTTGTGTGTTTATTTATTGTGTTTAGGACGGCGAAGCGCCGCGTATATTATTATTTATGTATTTGTAACGGTGTAGCCGTGTTTGTTTTTATTATTAAACTCGTGCAGAAGGTGGCCATCTCCCGAATTAATTAGGTGATTTAATTTGTTGCTAATCGGGAGATGGTCACCTGTATAAAAAGTCTGCAGCTCTCCAGCTCGTGGTGGTGTAGTAGGAGCGAGAGCAACGAGGGGGAGAGAGAGAGAAAAAGCTTTAAGTTTAAGAATAAGTCCAGGAACAGTGACGGCTACAGCTCAGCCTGACCTGGACCAGTTATTGTATTTCTTTTTTGTGTTCGTGACTTGTTTTTTGTTTAACTGTTTATTTTGCTCGGTGAGCACAGTTTTTCTCTTATTGTGAAAACATTTGGTTTATTTTTGTTATATTTCAAATAAAGACGGCGCAAACGCCATTTCACCCAACCTGCGGTATCCAGTTTCAGTTCCTGCTTCTGGCCTGACGTCATCACACACGCCATCCTGTCACATGGACTTAAAACTGAAATAAAGTAAGAGTTCTTTAGATGACCAGTGATTCATGTATGTATACAATTTGTAAATTCAATTACTACATGCATTGATTCAGGAAGCCAAAACAAACAGAGGACAACCACTACACTATGCTATTTATGGCATATTATAAAGCATTTTTATATAATTTAAAACGAGATTTGTAACTCTCAAATTATTTCACATTTATTCTGTATGACTGAATTTTTGCTGACGTCCACATGACTGTTTAATGGGTATCAGATTAATATACAATATTAGCATACTAGTAAGATTACGTTATTTCATAGTTCTCACTCACATATTCTCACCTGAGTGTGAAATAAATACCTCACTACTGCTTATTCAATGTTAGAAAGTAAAAACAAAAGATTGTAAAACTCAATGGCTGAGGACGATGCAAAAGAAAAAGAGTCAACTGTACATATGAACTAAATCACTGTAAACAAAGTCATGGCTCAACATAATATAAATAAAACATATCAACTGTTAACCTTTTCAGTGGCTCTGACTTGTCCTGTAACAGCCTACAAACAAGTAAGTGTGGTCATTGAAGTAAGATGAGGCAAACTAGTCCCAGCCAATGCAGCTCTGGGTCCCTGTCCAAGATCGACAACTTGGCACCTATGGGATGCGGACCATGCATGCATGACTTTTCCCAGCACTCCACAAGGCAGTTTACCAGCAAGGAGACTTTTGAAGCAAACCCATGATAAGTATATTTACTGCTAGGTCAGCAAACCCATGAGATTCAAATGCTTTTGTAGGGTGGACAACAAATTATTTTTATGAGAAAATTATAGGGCAATGTGAGCACAAAGCATGCCAGTTGTCTTTGCCCATGATTATTCAGTAGCCAACGCAACAAGGCAAGGTTATAATTCATTAGTATAAAAATATACCAGCGTACTGTACAGTGTAACCACCGGTTATTTTTTTACTTTTATGTCTCGTTCATGGGTGGTCACTGCTGCCCACCCAAACAGCACATGCGATGAAGGTGCTCCACTGTAATAACACCACATTGTTAGACCCCCGACACAAAAATGCACTATTTAAACCACATCTATTTTAGGTAATTACGGTTACACCAGGCAGTATACTGCTACGTTTTCTATCCCAGTTAAGCATGCAGAAAAAGAGTAAGATGGGGGGCAGTGAGTTGAAGGCTTTCAGTGGCACAGCCCCAGACGGCTGTGTGCCAGTAGGATTCTGATTGAGTTAAAAAGGGTCTCCCAGACCTGGAAAACCCTTAAAGCAAAAGTGAGCATCCTACACGTTCATATTTTACTGGTGGTGCATCCCATGTTGAAATGTGCAATATCCTATACATTCATATCTTACTGGTGGTGCATCCCATTTTGAAATGTGCAATTGGATTTGCCAGTTCTCTATGTGGTGTTTTGGTCTTCCTAATTGAGTTTTGTATCCTGGATTTTCTCATGTGCAGGACTATTAAAGTTTGCACATCATTAACATTTATACTACGTGTGAGGAGGGTATTTATGTTTATATTTCAATGGCCATCTTATAAATGTGTGATGCCACAATAGCAGCTTTGCCAAGTTTTGAATTCAGAGCTCCCCACGGCAAAACAAAAATAAATGACTTAATGAAATCCATCATTATAAGTAATGGTTCAGTATGCTTGGTATGAGCAGAGTTTTTAACTTCATCTCTTGATCCTTGCATCATATTTTGGTGTCATCAGCTTGCTTCTCTGAAGCCTTGGCTTTTCTTTAGTCTTGACCTGCATGGAGACCTGGGAGCGCCCTATCTTTGTAAGTGGCAAGATCGCAACGGTGGGCTCAAAATGACTTGTCTGCAGCGATGCTAACTTTGCAAATTAAAAGGTAATGTCATACTATAAATCAGATTACTTGTGGAATGGTCTTTCTATTTCACAGACAAGTTGGCATTTAACGTTTGTCAATGATAACATGTACAATTATAAACTTCCTGCAATCTTAATGTGCTGTGTATCAGTTTGTTCAGAGAATGTCCTAAAGAGACCTATGCTGGCAGTGTTGGTTTCATGTAGTTATAATCTCGTACTCAGAGCTGAACATTTTGTATTCTAGACATATATAAACTTGTTAACCAAAATAACAAGGGGTCTGGATTCGTTAAACTAACAAACCCAAAGCTACAAACATCTCACTTTAACTACTGTGTGAGAGTTCTGGAAATATTAAAAAAAGACACCTTGACAAATGTATGATTCTAATCTTAAGAAAGGAAACCCGATTTCTATATTTGTATCACTATCAGATGTCGTTATGGAATTGTTAGTGCTGTGTCACATGACCTGATTGGTGTAAAGTGTTGTGACAAAGCACCTATTGACCTTATTATTGAACATTAACAGGGGGACACACACAGTTTATATTATAACTAACATTGTCAGAGGTTCTTGTCTTTTTATTAACAGCAGTTGTCTCAAAACACCAAAGAAATGGTCATGTCCCAACCCTTTGTTAATTTTGCTATCTGACTTCCATATCAAAAACATACTGAAAACAATGATTAATGACAGGCCCTTTTACAGTAAATTATAGTACATAGTAGAATTCACTGTCAACATGGACTAAACGTGAATGAACCAAATGATCAAATCCTGAAATATCATTTCATTGTGCTGGTGTTAATGTTGCAACCCTTCTGATATACAAAGATTGGTACTATCAGTTCAGACAGAACCTTGCATTAAAGCGTTGCCCTTTTTAAACATTTTTCAACCTGTAGGTAAAACATATGCTGTGGCTGCTACCTGGCACAGCCTGTATATCCTCTTCTCGCTCTCTCCCTCCTTGGTGTTTCCATTGGCAAGTAAAGACCAGCGCTATTCCAGTTATAGCTACGGGCAAGGCTTTTCAGATCTTGTTAAGAAAATATTTTCCAAACCTTAAAGGAGCTGTCTCACCCTTGAATAAGCAGAAGCCTTGAATCTCTCAATTAAAAAACAGCCTGATGAACGCATTGTGAAATATCAACACAGACCTGCTGAAAGCTCTTGGCAGCTGGCAATTACTTATTATTTTTTTTCTTGCAAAGTGGACAGTCTTAATGCTAAAGATTAAATTACAAACATAAAATAAGTGAGAGGTTGCCTTCTGTTGATCCCAGGTGTTTGCCCCTATTACAGTAAAGTTGTTTATAGCTGTAGCTGGCACTAGTTATTTTGAGCAGCTAAACAGCCTTTTAGTCCTTAAAACAGCGACTCTTTCTTAAAGGTGTATAATTCCATAGGATTTCTATATACAGCCAGACAAATTACCATTGTTTACTACTCTTTAACCAAAACTCTACCAGCAGGTTTCACAGAACCTGACTAGCACTAACCTCGAACTATCGAATACTTCCAGTCCAAGATTAGTGCTGATAGGGGCTGTGAAACCTGCTGTGCAACACCTTTTCTCAATGCAGCTGATTGCAGCAACCAGTGGGATTCTGTCAACTCCCAGCTCCCCCTGGTTAACCCTCTTCTGCTCATCTCATAATTAGCATTTCAATTGCACTACTGTCACTGTTCTCTGTCAGCTCCTATTGGCTAGCCTTGATGTCTATTGCAGTCCGTCTGTCTAACTCTGACTAATTGGTTGAGCTTTGGTTACACTACATGCTTTGCCTTGTATCACCTCCTGTTGGCCAGTTGCAATTTGCGGCCATGGAAATGTTTAGCTTGAGAACCCCTGCTCTACAACATGAAGTGAAATACAGTACTGAATAGTAAAACAAAACAAAACAAAAACTTCCTTTACCTTCCTATCTAATCTTGCAGGTTACTTCCACATCATCAGCTGTGTGTGAGAGACCTGCTCAGTGCAAGATCTTCATACAGGGATGTGGCAATGTGCCCCGCCCCTGTGTGCATATTATGTGTTGTATGTTGCGTGCGTGTGTAAATGTTGGTGTATAGTCATTGGTACACGGGATATAAACGGGTCTGTGTTTCACGTGTATTCAAAAAGTGTAGATTTGTATTTAGGCACGAGGAGGGCACAAATCACTTCACGTGCTGGTTAAATGTAATATGTGAGCACGGGGTTGCACAGAATTAATTCACGTGCTGGGATTCAAGTGAATAATTAATTAGTAATTGAATCCCAGCACAACAGTATATATAGATGCACATTTCATTCAGTCGGGGTTGGGTGTTCGGTGAGTGGAGAACGGGATTGGAGACGGAGGTAGTAATTGTTAAACTAATAGTATTGAAATCTGCTCACCGTGTTTGTTTGTCTGTCTAGTCCGTTTTGTTTGTCTTTTTATTTTGGCGTATAGTGCCGTGTCCTGTTTTGTGTTCCAACCTTTTATTTTCTGTTCTGTTTATTAAATGCTGAGCGAAAGCATTCGCTCAGCTTCACCAAACCCCACATCTCTGTCTGTTTATTTCCTGCTTCTGGTCTGACGCCACCCACTCCGGCCGTCTTTGTGACAAGGGATCACATGAATGGCTTGTTTCTTTAGATTTGGAGTGTGCTACTGTGCTGCATTCAATTCTTTCAAATTGGCTGTATCATTTCAAAACGGAACTCTGGGACACTTTTCTCAGCTCCAGTGTTAATATTTCTTTGGAAGCAAGGAAAGATATCAGGATGTGGACTTCCCTCCTGCTGCACTGGAATGGCCTTTCTATGTTCTACGATGATTTTATATCTGTCCCCCACGATCTCTCTCTACATACTGACGCTTCCTCCACCTTTGGTGGTATTTTTCACAATCAATGGTTCTCCAGTGCATGGCCTTAGGAAATCTAAAATATCTCCTCTCAGTCTAAATCCATAGCCCTCCTCGAGCTATTTCCTATTGTCGTTGCAGCCTCCCTCTGGGCCCCCTATTGACAATCAACCTGATTTTCAACCGTATTCACCCCTCCGCAATCTCCTCTCATCAACTCAAGAATACCTTGCCGCCACCCTCGCTCCTTCTACCTGCTCCTCCTACACAACTGTCTGGTTCGCCTACTCAACCTTCTGCATACCAATTACTACTGGCATTCTATTTTCCTAACCACAATTCTCCGCCGAGGTTATTTCTTTCGTCGATCTAGTCATGGAATCTATTTGCCTTGCTGCCTTTACTTCTCTCCGCTGTTCTGAATTCACTTTCCCTCCCCCTTCATAGTATTGCTAGTATAAGAACATAAGAACATAAGAAAGTTTACAAATGAGAGGAGGCCATTTGGCCCATCTTGCTCGTTTGGTTGTTAGTAGCTTATTGATCCCAGAATCTCATCAAGCAGCTTCTTGAAGGATCCCATCGTGTCAGCTTCAACAACATTACTGAGGAGTTGGTTCCAGACCCTCACAATTCTCTGTGTAAAAAAGTGCCTCCTATTTTCTGTTCTGAATGCCCCTTTATCTAATCTCCATTTTTGACCCCTGGTCCTTGTTTCTTTTTTTAGGTCAAAAAAGTCCCCTGGGTTGACATTGTCAATACCTTTTAGGATTTTGAATGCTTGAATCAGATCACCGCGTAGTCTTCTTTGTTCAAAGTGGGGGCCATCTCTGCGACTGGACCACCAGAGGTTTCCTCCCAAAAAGTTTTTTTTTTCCTCTCCACTGAACAGTGAGAAAAAAATAACAATAAAAATAAATAAATATATAAATAATTTAAAAAAAAATCATATTCGTTTGGCACTGGTGGCGCAGTTGCTGGGTGCCAGGGGTCTCTTTTAGGGGTAAGTGACGCTCACTTCCCAACCTTAGAAGCCCAGCTACCGCTGGCTTCGTCCTCTGCGAGTCAAGAGGTACCCCCGGCCAAATTTATCTATCACTGTCATCTTCCCACTTCTCTCCTCTAGATCCCCCTTGGGGGAAGTATTGGTTGCTTCCCAGCCTTGGAGACCGAACGGTTCGGTCACACTTCCACGAGGGCGGCTCTCCGCGAGCCAAGGGGAATCTCTTTACTCTTCTCTAAGTTATAAGCACATATCTTCTGTTATTAATCCTGAAGTCTCTTCCTCCACACAGCCCTCGATCATGTCCAGTGAATTGTTTTCTTTCAATCTGTGCAATTAAAAAAGTATTACTAGGATCGTAATTTCAACCACTTTTATATAATGCATGAGTTCTGTTTATTAGATTTCCAAAGCTCTTTACTTCAAATCATTCCCATATTTTTTTTTTATAAAGGAAAAACACAACCAATAAAGTTACCAGCCCAGAAATAAACAACTCAGACATTTAAATTAGGGGCTTGCAAGAATTAAGTTGTTAATTTATTTAGAACAGTAACTGGTATTTCTTTCATTCACAAAAAATAGTGCTAATAATTTGGAATACACGGATTTCATAATGTAAAAATTAAAGTGTTCCAAATCGGTCAAGAAAATGTAGGATTCAATACTAAAAGTGTAATAAAGTACAGTGAAAGCAGGGTAAAGCATTGGTATGCACTATAAAGCCCAGAGAGGTAAGGTAAATCATATTTAGAAATATGTTAAACAAAGATAAATGTATAGTGCAACATGGGAAAAGCTGCACAATTACAGTGGACCTTTACTGGCGTAAGCTTTTGAAACTCTACAACACAGTTTCTCGAACGCGACGAGAAAGACTGTGTTGTAGTAAACTCATCACTGACAGCCCGGCAGTGTGGGCAGGCAATTAAAACAGCTGGTAGAATGCTAGGCTATATAATCCAAAGTGTAGAGTACAAGTCAAGGGAGGATATGAGAAGGTGCACTAATGAGACTGCAATATGGTGCTGCATTACAAAAACAACACTGGAGAAGTTAAGCGAAGAGCAATTCGATTAATCCCAGGGCTACAAGAGATGAGTGAACTAAATCTATTGAGCCTAGAACACAGTAGGATGCGACTACTTTTAGAAAGTTTTGTCCAGCCCAGTCACTATTTCAAGCACGTCCTAGAGACCAGGACTAAAGAACACAGTGGGAATTCAGTAGACAGGACACAGGGTAGGAGGTACTTTTATTTCATCAGCAAAATCTCTGACTGAAACAATAAACTGCTGGAAAACTTGTGTTAAAGATCTCCGTGTCTGCACACCATGCTTTCAGATAGTGTTGGCTATTTCACCTGGGGAGTGGAATGTAGCTGCTTCCCCTATTGACTGGTATGCTTTCAGTCAGTAACATGCTTTGTCCTTTCTCGCCACACTTAGTGGAGTGTTTCACTAAATCATAAGAGCTTAAGAAAAGTCATGAACAAGAGGCGGTTTGGTACATCAGTGCTTGTCCAGTTCCTACAATCTGATTGAGCCCTGAACTTCATCGAATCGGCTCAATCAACACTCTCCATGTGGGTGCAGATAATGCCACTCTCCAGGTGAAATGACTAAGACTGGTGCAACACTATCTGAAAGCATGGTGTGCAAACAGAGATTTCTTTAACAAGTTTATTGTTTCATACAGAGATCTTGTGATATCTTGAAAAGGAGGCTGACACACGGGGAAGGCATATTACTAGAGCTCTTTATTAGCCACACATTGTTACACTGCTACATGCATATCACCATCTTGTAACCGGAAGTCAGTTTGTTAACCCCGGAAAAGTGGTCACCAATTAAGTGAGTCGAGGAGAGGACTCACCCTGACTGGGTCCTGTGACACTAGCTCTGCAGTGTCACCGTGCACTGAAAGGGAGAGTTGAGGAGAGGACTGTCACCCTGATGGCTGCTCATTTTTAAGCTTATTGCCCCAAGTTTAAGAGCAGCTGCTTTAACAGACATTATAAATCACGTCCCCACTGAAACATATTAGCAGCAACTACACTTACACTTTCACTGAGAGTGTAGATCTCACACTCAGAATGTCAATGACAAAGCATTCTAAACATAACAGGTTGTATATACAGGTTGTAAATAAACAGATAAAAGCACATTAATATCAGGTTTCCATCTATTTTTTTTAATAGATGTAATGACTTATAATATATTTCTAAGTTTTCGGTGGCCACCTCTAATCAAGTTGAGAGCCTATTTCTTTCTCTTGCAATCTTTGTATGTGTGGCAGGATAGCAGCAGAGGGAAGACTCAGAGACAGAAAGTGCAGTGAAACCAAAATATTTTAATTAACAAAACACAAATAAAAAGGCATGATGGCCAACCAAAAAGACAAACACAAAAACAGGCTTTAAACAAACCAAAAAGAACCACTCACACTCTCTCTCACACACGTCGTCTCACAGTTACAAACACTCTCCCTCTAACATACCCAACCACTCCCTTTTATACAGGTGCCTGGGCTAATTGGGCAATTCGCACCTCATTAGCCCAGGCACATTCCACACATTCCTCACACAAATTCACTGAACCACACCCTAAACTCACTCACATCCACTCTAAACAATACAAAAAACACAGAATCACCACAAAATAGGCTGCACCCCATCACAGTATGACAGACTCGATTTGCTTTGCTCTTGGACCTGACAGCAAAAAGTGTGTGAGAAACACACTCTCAACGTGAGGCAGCCACAGAACACTTAGAAACATACAACAAAATGGTGCTGTAGCTGATACCCATAACAAGGAAACTGGATTATTAATCCAAATAAGCAAATATAATGTAAAAATATCAGTGTAAAATACAATCATGCTGTGAGAGATTGAACTGCATTGCACCGCTCCTCAGACTCCACAGCTTGTGCCTAACAGATGTAAAACCACACCTTGGTTCCTTCACACTGTAATGCTGCTCAAATACATGATGTAATACCATTCCATTATCTCTTTACATTGGAGTTCATAATGGTTTGATAAGTGCTTTATTTGAGGGAGGCTGTCACTGCTTTCTAAATGAGTCACGGGTGAATTACATTTTAAAATGAAACCCAACAATGTATTGACATATCCTCTTCATTTCAGGAGGCTTACCCTCCAAATACTCTGCCACCTGGATT
This sequence comes from Acipenser ruthenus, assembly GCF_902713425.1. Classification (NCBI taxonomy): domain Eukaryota; kingdom Metazoa; phylum Chordata; class Actinopteri; order Acipenseriformes; family Acipenseridae; genus Acipenser; species Acipenser ruthenus. The sequence goes on from NC_081215.1 coordinate 8,133,369, forward strand.
GACAAGTATTTTCCTGGTTAGCTATTGGCTTGCTGCTGAAAGGTGCGCGTGTGCTCTCTCCTCAGCCAAAACAGGCTTTGCACAGGCAGGCAATTCTGTGTGGCAGGTGCTGCTCATAGAGATGGTGGGTGAGTGCTTCAGGTATCCATAGCAACTAACTGAAGAATAACAAAACATGTATTTGTATTCTTTTTTTTATACCTGGTATTACACAAGGTTAAAGGTATCTGTGTTTGCAAGCCATGCTTTCAGAAGTGTTGCACCTGGGGGGTGAAATTGTACCCGATTAACAGTTTATTTCCTGTCGTTTACCAACCAGCTGCTTCCCTATTGACTGACATTCTTTCAGCCAGTAACATGCATTGGTCCAGAAGATGCTGAAGTGACCCAGGAAGCACAAGTGTAACAGACGTCCTTAGCGCAAGGCATGGATGAACTTTCTTTAACCTAACGCAGTACCAGATATGGCGATTTAAAATGCAAATACATGTTTGCTGCAATGTGTGTTTCTTTCAAAACTGCACATTTGAGGTTGACGTAGCAATAACTGTGAGGTGTATGAGACCCAGCCTCGGTATTGCTCTCCTCCAGGTACATCTTTCAATCTTTAGCAGTGTAGTTTGCGGCTGCAGCTGTGCTCTCGCAGATATATCTGGAAGCTGTGGGATCACCTGCAGGTCGTGCTTGTGCAGCTACAGCAGAACCTCAGAGTTACAAACCCCTTGGGAAGCTTCATGCAGCTTGCACAGTCACTAAAACTAAAAATGTTCCTAGTAAAATTGCCCATACTTGCTCGAAATCTGCCTAACCTTTGTATCGATACATTTGTTGGTACAGTAATTTTGCCGCCTTCGTGACCAGCACGCCACTTATAGGAGTGTCTATCTGGTTGCATAGTTGAGTGATTTCATACGTCAGGCTGAAATTGAGGTGTTCGTATCTCTGAGGTTCTACTGGACTTTTGAACCACAAAACAAGACGTACTTCGATCATGTTTCCAGTTTTTATTTTTAAAATCTACAAAATGATAGCTCAGGTAGCCCTGAAGGAGGTAGTTTAGTTCATAATGCAAAGAGTGCATGTACTGTAAGACCCGCTGAAGGTTAAACTTCATACTAGCTTTTTAATAATGAGCTGGTGTTTGAAGCTCCAGGATGTAACATTCTGCCGGTAATCTGCAGAAGCATCCCTATTAGAAGCAGTATTAAAAAAAGAAACTTAGCAATTCAGTTAGACCAATGCTTTAAAAATAATTACACTGTGGTCTGTCAGTGGCATGAGATGAGGTTACAAGCTCTGAAACCACGAATGCAGAACATCAGAACATAAGTAAAGTCTGGGAACCAGAAAACTACTGAACTACCCTTCCTACATACAACAAAGCTTCACAGTTAAATACAGTGCTTGGCTGTTGGTTTCGATAATATAATGTTAGTATTGTAGCCAATTAGGTGTTATTTTCATTTATCCTGAAATAGAATGTATTCCTTACATTGTATCGTTATTAGACACTATTAGAGTGTGCCAGTATTCTGCTTGTATTATACCTGGTGTTCTACCTATGTAGAAGTAGATATCTGTATAAGTAGAATAATAGTCATGGAGATGGAATCAGGAGTCACACAAAATAAGAATAGATTTCAGCGCTTATGCAAGCTGCTTTTGTTCGTTCACACTTACATAAAAAAGAATACATATTTAGGTGTTAAGGGGATCCTTTCTAGTGCTCCCATCTGGTAGCACAGCACTAAATGAATACAAAAAAGACATAGGGGTCTACTCAATTCAGATCTGAACAGTGGAGAAAATAAATACCACGACCATTTAAATATTCAAATATGGTCCAAACGTTTTGTTTTCCTGCCTGTTTAGTATTGTAAACAATGAGCTTAAAGTTTAAAACAACTCTGGCACAACTTGACTATGAGGAGAAATCCCTGATGGGTTTGAGTACATTTTCAATAACACTTTACATTAAGTGTCTCTAATTACTGTGTATTTACATAGTAGTTACAAACAATAGTAATACATGTGTACTTACACATAGTTACGTCAGTGGTGAAATTCTTAACAAAACAGTGCAGGTACTCATATGCACAGCCAGGTGTGAACATTTTAAAAATTGAGATAATCTGAGTGCCAATGAATGTAACCAATTCACCATAAACAAAGAAGCTGAAAATACTGAAAGCTTTGTACCCTCTGCTTGTATCACTCAGTCATGTACTGTAATATAACACTTAAGTTAAATCTTAAATGACAAGCATTAAGAAATATTACACTATGCAGTAACTGCTGTAGAGAGGGTTTTGTTTCAAGATATATTAAAATAGGGATGATGTTATACAAAATGGTATAAAAAAATTAACTGTGCTATGAAAAAATGATAGAAAAAGGTGTCAAACAATGCACAATAGGGGCTAAAATACCCCTGAAATGTATTATGTAACAGGCACTACGACTACTAATGATGTACTTGACTTTTTAATCTCCATAGTATTCTCTGAAATCATACTTTCCAGACCCTGGGTGCTCACCTACAACAGGACCTGGCCATGCTACAATGATAGCCTTGGATTAGAACATATATCCCTGTTTCTTTTATTTATTTTGTTCTTATTACTTATCTTACAATAATATGTTCTGTGTGCTTCTCTGTTGTGTTTCTGTGTAGATTAATTACCATGATCTATTCCAGAAAAAGATTTTTCAGGCAGAAACAGTATAAAAGTCGACTTTTTTAAAATTTTATCCCTGGTATTGTGGTTTCTGCACAAGAAACAAAGTGGCAAGAGACACATTTTATAAAGTAATATCATTACTGTGGTTTGCCTTTTTTTTGCAAGCAAGAGGAAACTCACATTTAACTTAAATAAACTCTTCAAAATGTTTTAGAAAAAGGGGCATTGAACAAAGAAAAAACACCTCACTGTTTTGGTTTTCGTTTATTACAGTCAAATGCTAGGATCACAACAAAACAAAACGTTGATCACTCTGCTTAACATGTACCTTGCAAGTTGGGCCCATGTTTGAAAAGCGTGAAGCACACCTGCAGCTGTATCCCGATTGTGACTCACTTACCAAATCTGAAGCAGCACTTTGATCCTGTTTTTTATGTTCTTGTTAATCCCTACTGTCCCACACATCACTTGCCATTTTTGAAAATTCTGCGCAAATTCTGGCAATGTGGTAAATCGGTGCAAGGCAAAATGTGTTATGATAATTATTTCTAATATCTATCAGCTATATAATTTATATATGTCAGTATCCTTGAGAAAATTGACTTCTCAGAACTATCAATAAATTAAATTACACAACAATTCCCAGATACAATTTCCCTTCCAAAATCCTGCAGGCGCTGACACAGGGCTATACACAAAAATCTCCCTGACACTTCCTAAATCCTTCAGCCACTTCATAAACAGCAAGGGCCAATCAATGGAATGATGCCAGAGCCAAACCTGTCATCTTTCTGAGATACGAGCAGTGGCTGCTGTTGCTGTTAAATAATAATAAATAATAAGAATAAAAAACAGAACAGTAAGTATGTACAAAACATGCCTGTGATGTATAGCGATGTACAGTGATGGATAGTGATGGATAGTGATGCACAGTGATGGATAGTGATGTACAGTGATGGATAGTGATGGATAGTGATGCACAGTGATGGATAGTGATGTACAGTGATGGATAGTGATGGATAGTGATGCACAGTGATGGATAGTGATGCACAGTGATGGATAGTGATGTACAGTGATGGATAGTGATGGATAGTGATGTACAGTGATGGATAGTGATGCACAGTGCATGGATAGTGATGTACAGTGATGGATAGTGATGTACAGTGATAGATAGTGATGTACAGTGATAGATAGTGATGTACAGTGATGGATAGTGATGCACAGTGCAACGATAGTGATATACAGTGATGTACAATGATTGAAAGTGATGTACAGTGATTCACAGTGATGTATAGTGATGCACAGTGATGGATAGTATGTTTAACTCTTTGAGCACTGAGGGGTTGATTTGATCAGCCTACACTGGCCGGGAACATTTTACAGCACTGGGGAATCCCCCTAGATTTGATGAACTCCCTGTTTTTAGGGCAGATCCTGGGATAACCATGGTGGATGGCAGTCGATATTGTAGGTGGCTGATGTATTTCAGGGTGATACAGTACTGAAAAATGCTTTCACAAAATTCAGCTGTGGTTAAAGTGTCTTACACTGAGAAAAAATGGTATATATACCCTGGTCTGCCAAAAGTACCTAAACACCCCTGCTAGTTTGTGGTGCCGGGGGTGGGGAATTTGCTGCCCATTTTATCTCATTGAGACTGCTTCCTGAGACTACATATCGTGGTAGCCCTGGATATAAATACTGTTTCCCTTTTCAAATAATAGTGGGCAAGCCATCTCATAAGAGCAGTGACCTACAAATCGTTATTCACGACGAACGACTAGGCACGGGACATGCATTGATCATTTAACCACAATCAGACCATACCTGGTAAGCCTGAATAGATTATAAAAAATATATATACAAAACATCCCATACATGCAGTGAAACCTAAATGTTTCTTTTATCCTCAAAATGCAATGGTGACTGTCAAAACTGATACAGCATTTTTTGTGATACAATACCTCCACTGACATTGTTTCTGAATGCCAGTCCTAAGCCATGAAAAGATCTTGCTATGCCTTGGAATTTATTGAGCTACAAAAATAAACACATCTGCAGTGTTTCAGACCCCATGGGAGTAGATTGCGAAGGTCTTGCACAACTATTCAGCTTCATGAAATACTGTACATTGGCCCTGTTGTGGCTATACTTAAAACAAACCTTTCTTGGCGGTGCTTCATGTGCGACAGAATCCCAAACCTGTAATCCAATCCAAATGGCTCAAGGAGATTAAAGACATGTCAGCATAATTTGCATAAAATTAGTTCTCAGGTAAGAAAATAAAATAGTCAAAGTTGTGATATTTATCAAGTTAGAGAAAAGGTTCAGCCTCATTCAAACACCCAAGCTTGGCAGCTTTTGGACACTTTTGCATGTGGAAACTTTGACAACACTTTATATTTAGTGTCGCTAATTACTGTTTATTTACATAGTAGTTACTTAGTAAATACAGATGTACTTACACATAATTACAGTATTATTATGCATAGTTACAATGTACTTAATGTGTAAATATTTTTGCACGATATAACCCTAACCCTAATCTTAACCCTAACTCTAACTCTAAACCTTTTTTCTGATTCAATAGTGTACTTACATATATCATGCATACAGATTTACATATGCAGTACATTGTAACTATGCATAATAACATTGTAATTATGTGTAAGTACACATGTATTTACTAAGTAACTACTATGCAAATACACAGTAATTAGAGACGCTTAATGTAAAGTGTTACCAAAACTTCTTTGTTGGTTCAAAAAATGGGTGTCCCAAATGAGTACACCGTTATTCTTGTTTAAAAGATAGATTTTTTGAATAACTTGAATATAACTAATATATATATATATATATAACTAATATAAGTAATTGGATTACTTTTCAGTGCCAAAAGTAATGGGTATTACTTTTTGTGACTTCATCTGCAGCTGTCAGATGCACCTGTGTGCAAATAAATTTTATTTCAGTATTTGATTTATTTTGTCTACTTTACTAGCATTAAAACTAAGATATTGGCCAGTAAAACTCATTCTTGTAAATATGCAAAAAGTTCTATGCTTTTCATATTATACATTATGTGTGTTTCATCAAAGTAATAGATAAGGATTCAGGAATATATCTTCTTTAAGAAGGTAATTAGTAATACTATATTTAACATTACGTTTTGGAGCCAGGAATCAGTAATCAGTTGTATATCACTTTTCACAGTAATATTAACATTTCTCTATAGAGACATGCTGTTTCTATTGCTTGCAGTATTGGGAGGTTATGAATAATATATTCAAGGTCTTTTAAAGCGTTTTAGTCTGGAAACGTTACCATATTGTGCCTTCAGACACTAAAACTGATGAGGAACTGAGTTATTAGGTTGCTGCATAAACAAAATGATGTATATCCATCAAACTAGCATTGAACTATCTAGAAACAAGTTCAGAAATACTTGCTGGAAAAATAAACCACAATTTGGCTATTAGGGCCTTCTTCAGGAAATATTTGTTGAGAGAACAAAAGTTAGCTTCCACAGGTATTTCCTAAAGTAGGCGTAATGCGTTGAAAGTGAGAGGGTTACCCTTTTGTGTGTTTTTCTTACCTTGTTCTGCTCTCCGAGTTGCTCTTTGTGCTGATTCTGAGCCCTAGCTTTCTGTTTTTGATATCCTACCAAACACAGTCAATCATTCCAACACTCTCGCTGAAAGCACAAGGAAATGAAAAAAAAAGACTGAAAAACTCTGGAAGATAATTTCCTTTAAAACAAACAACCCTCAGCAGACAGGAGAGATAGACACACGGAGAGAAGATAATATGTTGAATAAATGTTGTTTTGAAGTGCTTAGCTTTTTCATTACATTTTTTTAAAACATGCTATCCACAGCAAATGCTTTTAAAATATATAAAAAACAAATATATACTACAAAAATGAATATTATATTGTACATGAAAACTCAACATGTAAAAAAATATAGCAAATAACCAAACAAACAATTTCTCAACACATACCTGTGCTTCAATGTGAAGTCGCTTTACACATATAAAAGCAGCGTCAGTCTTTTTGGCAAAAAAAACAGCGCCGTTATCGAAGTTTCAAAGCGCTGTAGATAACTCACTGAAGACGGAAAAAATTATATATTTTTTTAATAGTGTACTGTATCAGGTAATAAGCAGGCTACTTTAAAAAGTGCATGTATTATACACATATAGATGCACAGCTTCATGTTTGCATCATTAAAAATAAAGGCAAAATGAATCATTTTAGAAGCGATGCACCTTTTCTACATTTCTCCCAGCTCCCCCACACCTCTCAGGAGTCCCTTCTGCCAGTAAGCAGGAGGTGTGTGATTGGGGTGTGTGAATAGTTTCAAATTTTTGTAACTCTGGAAAGGTGGAATGAAGTGCAAAACTACCCTAAAAATTGACCATGTGCACTTTTGAAGATTTCTCTCGTTTCCTGAGTCCAAGATGTACTTGGTATTAAATAATCAGGTGATCCCAGGGACTTCAACAGGTTTTGGGATATGTTCATTTTAACATTTTTGCTTTTCAGCTTTACAGCTTTCAGGGAAAGTGAAATACGTACAGAGAGCCAGAACACTCTTCCTAGCGGCTGATGAGTTAATAATACTGACATCAGTATGAGACACGTACTGACCTCTGGAATACAGAGCTTGCTCTTCAGGGCATCTTTGAACTGTGAAGGTACCAGTTCAAGTCCAGCCCTGGCATCTCCATTGAATTCAATGGGCTGAGATGCCAAGCCATTCTACACGTCAGAAGACAGACAGTACAGGGGGTGTCAGGTGCTGCTGCTTCCAGTTTCCAGCCGAGGGCAGCTTAAGGACATTCCCTCTGGTCTTGGCCATGTGGGGCCTCAGGGCCGCCTAGTCCAAGTACTTCAAAGACCAGGTGTTTCAAACTGGTCACCTGTAAATCCCCATGCATCAGTATAGCTATGTGTGTTTGTGTCTTTGTTTCTGCAAACACAAATTCACATTTCATTCTGGAATAAAGTGTATACATTTACTATGTTTTTTATAAGAACATAAGAACATAAGAAAGTTTACAAACGAGAGGCGGCCATTCAGCCCATCTTGCTCGTTTGGTTGTTTGTAGCTTATTGATCCCAGAATCTCATCAAGCAGTTTCTTGAAGGATCCCAGGGTGTCAGCTTCAACAACATTACTGAGGAGTTGGTTCCATACCCTCACAATTCTCTGTGTAAAAAAGTGCCTCCTATTTTCTGTTCTGAATGCCCCTTTATCTAATCTCCATTTGTGACCCCTGGTCCTTTATTATTTATTTATTTCTTAGCAGACTCCCTTATCCAGGGCGACTTACAGTCGTAAACAAATACATTTCAAGAATCACAGTACAAGTAATAATACAATTAAGAGCAAGATAAATACAAATAAATACATGCAAATGTTTCTTTTTTCAGGTCAAAAATACATATATCATGCATAAAGATTTACACATGCAGTACAAATGTTTCTTTTTTCAGGTCAAAAAAGTCCTCTGGGTTGACATTGTCTATACCGTCCAGGAGGACGTTTGCAATTGTATGAATTGCCGGAAAACTTTCCAGTTGTACTCCAACTTTACCTAGTAAATAGAACTGCATGTTTAACTTTGACTTTGTCGTATATTACATGTAGCTCGTTACAATGATCTTGGCCACAGCTTTCACCTGGGGCTTTTTGCCCAGACCTTGGATGAACAAGATGAATGCAAAGGATATGTACAATGTGTCTTTTTAAATGAGGTAAACAGCAAAAAAAAAAAAAAAATTATGGTAATTCTAATGGAACCAGTGTGAAGAACTGCAGCGGGGCTCAATCTTCATTGTTGAAAAATAATAAACCCACAAGACTCTGCAAGTAAAATAAAAGTTTTATTTGTAGGTGTTTTTCAGCAGAGAAATACAAAAGAGAGATACAAAATATTTTCTCAATAAAACTGCAAATACGAGTCAGAGAGACTATAAATAAAAAAAAAGAATACACACTTCTCAGTGTGATTGGACTGCTCACTAGACCAGACATTTATAGTGGAGATATCAAAAACACAAGCCAAGTTTCAAGACCATTGGGGCAACCTTGCCCAGTACAAAGCAAATAGGCACAACTGTAAAACCGATGAGGGCCAAGGTTGCCCCAATTGTTTCTTCTAACATATCAAAAACACAAGTTAAGTTAGAAGAAACAATTGGGCAACCTTGGCCAGCACCAAGCAAATGGGCACAACTGTAAAACCCAATTGTTTCTACTAACTTGGCTTGTCTTTTTGGCTTGTGAAGTTTGATCCACTTTTATTGTGCCAGAGTTTTATTGTATTTATTTATTTTCGTTTCATACAGTATTAAATGGCAGTGTTTATATCTGATATTGAAAAATATATATATAAATATATATCAAGATAGATAAATAAATAAATAAATCTCTATGTAATGATTTATGTATTGATTTATTTCAATATTTATTAATGTATTTATTTATTTATGTTTTACTTTTACCAAATATATAGGCTATCCTTCAGCATAGCTAATTCTCAGAAATTAACGTTCCTTTTTGTCCAGTGGGGACCACAAATAGCGTTACTCTCATGAACTAGTATCTAGGGGTAACCATACTTCCTTGCGCCAATAGGGACCACAATGGGTGTTACACTGACAGGAAACCAATATTTTTCAGAGATCAAGACTCTCAGAATGATGAGATGACTCGAAAAAAAATATATAAAAAAAAATCTCCAAAATGTAAAAAATATGACAAAGTCCCTAGAATTCTCAGCTGACTGACTTAATCTTTCACAATACAGTACTCCTTGTTTTCTCAACTAATCGTGTAGCACTGACAGTATAACACAACATGCTTGCAAATCGAAGGTTATAGTTATTTATATTATATAAAAAAAGATGTTTTTTGCAGGCAAATATTCCATTTTAAAACAGAAATTAATCATTTAATATAAATGATATAGATGTCACAGTAAGTGCGTTCCCTAGTATATTTCCATGTTGACAAAACAAGTTAATTGTCATTAAACTCGGATGTCCTACAATATACATATGCGTGGATAAATGTGCCTGGGATCTGCAAAAATCTGCAAAAAAACATTGGGAGAAAAAGAAAGAAGAAGAAGAAGAAGAAGAAGAAGAAGAAGAAAGACATATTTACCTTACTTTGCCGACTTATTTCTCTTACTTTATAACAGGTAGGTATTGACTTTTTTCTAGATTTCACCTAAGAGTGTTGGGAAATAAAAATTAAAAGTGAAATGGTGCTTTTGGCTGATTTACTTTTGCTGCGCCAATACCCTGAAAACACATAAACTATCCTTGCTGTATGGAGAGTCTCTGGCAGTTCTCACTGATAACTTGGTGCGAGGAACTACCGTTCCTCACAATATATAATTTATGTCACAACAGTTTGGGACTGACAAACTGCTGGTTTAGGACAGAATACCAAACAGCATTTCTTAAAATTTTTAATTAGAATTTTTTGGATGCACAGAATCAAAAGACAGTATTTGGGAATCTCTTCAGAAACACACATATTCACTTTCTATTCAAAACATTTATTATAAATGTATCAAAAATAGTCTACATGGTAAATGTTTATCACATTACCATTTACTTCCCATTGCAGCATAATTGCTTGTGCCATTTAAAATGTTTGCAATATCAAAAACATTAACCTGAAGATAAATCTATAATAACTAACAATGATAAACTTTTTATTAAAACCAAAATAAAAATTATGTAAAGGGACTCAGGATAACTTTCTGTCGCTTTACACTTTCTGTAGACTCTTTTGTGTTTTCTTCCTTCATTTTTCTTTTGCAAGTAAGAAATGTTTTAATTTTTGTTTCAAGAAACGATACACGTACAGGTGGATGATCATTTTGAAACTATTGTCAGACTGTAGCTTTGAGCTAACAAAACAAAAATGAAATATTTATACACAGTGGTTTAGCGATAATATATAATACAGTTAAAAATTAAATACAAGATCATTATTTTCTTTTACTTTCATTTTGCATTTGTGACCCTTAGAAGTACCTTTAGGGGTACACTCACCCCTGATTGAAAACCCCTGGGTTATGGGGATATAAAGAGAGCTCGGGAGAAGTTTTTCCACAATCCTGAGACTGGTGTCGGATTAAGCTGCTTTGAGCTAGTTTTATCGATGTTTTAAAATATTTTTAAAAAATATGAAGTCCATTTTACTTGCCATGGTGTCTTGATGAAAAACATAATAATTGTTAATGATGACATACCGTAACTGATACAAAAAAACACTTTTCTGAACACAATACCAGAGATGGTGCATTTGCGGAAAACAGAGACAAGCGCTTCACACAGTACAGAGAAGGCAGGTGCCATTGTGAAACATGGATTTTTTGGATTGATTGGTATTAGATATCAGTTTTTATATATTTTTAGTTTTTGTACCATTTATTCCAGTTTCACTTATCATTTACTACTGTTAAATCACTGTAAATATAAAAACAATACATTTATATAAAAAAAGACCCATATTAATCGCTTACCATTTTGCAATATTTATTTAATTAAACTGTATTGGAGAAGTTTTTTTTAATTTTTATTGAATGAATCAAGCTAATTATTTAATGTATTTTACATAATATTTCATTATGGTAATATAAAAAATAGAGACTGCAGTAGCCTAAGTACATTTGCATTTGTACAGCAAACTAGATGCTTATTGCAAGACTGCTACAGTAAAGCAAGTATTTTGTTTTATGATGATACTGCAATCAGAAAGCGATTTTAGACAGAACTTGGAAACCTGTGATCTTAACTGTGCATGCGCAGATGAGGGACTGTTCAGTTAAGTTAATTTTTCTTATCAATCACGTCATGTCTTCATTCATCAGGTTAGTATATTTATTCTGTGGACCATTCTGTGGAGTAAGCGCGGGGGTGGTAGCGGTGAGCTGAGCCTAAATACAACTGGCTATTCAAACTGGGAGAAAAACGGGGTAAAATCAATTGAAAAAAAAACAAAACTCAGTTCTGTCTGTCTGTCTCAATTCTGTGGCTGGTGTGTAGGATGAAAAATAAGCCTAAGCCATTTACATTTGGTAGCAGCAGTTAAAGTGTGCCTTACGCACCCGACACAAAAATGGAGGAGATGCTCAAAACGTTAAATGATATGCTAACAGCACAAAAAGAAAGCAACCGACAGCTGAGGCAAAAGTTGGGGTTGCCGGAGCCTGAGCTGTTGGTACTCACACTGGCCTTGGCGAAGTGGGATTTTCCTGCGCCAGAGTTTCTGCCGGCACCAGAGCTAGAACTACCGCCGCCGGAGCTAGAGGTACAGACACTGGAACTAGAGTTGCCCGCACCGAAGAAAGAAGGGTTACTGCCGGCTACAGAGAAGGGGGAGGAGTGACATCACAATTCCCCAACCACCACCCCTGTGCCACAGTCCGACGCTGGTGGGTGCAGTCCCTTGTCCTGTGCTCCCAGACACCCTACCGGAATGTTCGGACATCCCTGTGCTGGGCCTAGAGACCAGGTCGGCGGCACCACCAGGCACAGTTGTTCGCCTGGGCCCCTACTTTACTCTGCCTGAAACCCCAGACATCACTGCACAGTCAGCAGACGTCACAGGCGTTCCCCCTGCCTTATACCAGTCCAAGGAAGGAGCTGTACGACTACAACTCTCATATGCCCTGGGACTGCAGAAATAGGAAGCACCTGAGGTCAATTAAGCCCTGCATAAAGGCAGGAGAAGCCCTGCAGTCTGAACTGTTGCTGAGGGAGAAGCAGCCATATGCAGCCTGGCTGACAGAGTACAAGCCAGCTGCTGAAGAGACTTTTTAAACAACGAGTTACTGTGTTTGTGTTTCGCTTGTTTTACTGGTAGATATTAAAATTTAGATTGTACAATGTATAGTGCTCCAAACTCCTCCAAATGCCTCAGTCCCTTGCATTCATCCCTCAACTATGTATGCAGCTTTGAATTTCTTTTCAGATAAGGTCTGTAATGTACTTCTTTAAATGATTAATTGACTCACTTAGATAAAGTAATTGTGCTAACATTTGAAGAGTCCACAAACCGAAAAGCTAAGTATACAGTACCATCTTCAAATAAATGATAGAACTTGGTATTCATTCAAAGAAAATAAAAGTGATTGCTTTTTAGATTTGGTGTAGTCTTCAAAGACATGTTAAGAGATTTAGAGTATGTTTTAAAGGCCTTTCCAGTAATGGGGCAGGCAGATAGAAAAGATAGCTGGATGGTACACTGGCTTGTTGCAGTGTTTTTCAACCCAGGGCTGTGATCACAGGAATAATATTCCAGTAATCATTTATTAAAGCTGAGGAGGAATGAAGCTGTGTCCCTGCTTCTGTACTCAGCCTTGCACAGATGTTTTGACTTGCATCACAGCTTCATTACCATGCTAGCATTTAATCTCAGATCCACTTCTGTACCCTGCCTAGCGCAGATGTTTTGACTTGCATCACAGCTTCATTACCATGCTAGCATTTCATCTCAGATCCACTTCTGTACCCTGCCTAGCGCAGATGTTTTGACTTGCATCACAGCTTCATTACCATGCTAGCATTTCATCTCAGATCCACTTCTGTACCCTGCCTAGCGCAGATGTTTTGACTTGCATCACAGCTTCATTACCATGCCAGCATTTCATCTCAGATCCTGCAATAAAAATGAAAAAAATAACTCACATAGCACACACATGATTGCACGAGACACCATCTCGGATCTAATCAGCCAAAAAAAGAAAAGAAAAAAGGTTCAAAGCACAGCTCTGCGCTAATCCGCTTTTCTTTACAGTTCTTGACCACAGTTCACTTAGGCATGTGCAAAACATCACATATGGTGCTGAAATCACAAAGCATCTGGGTAACACTTCAACCTGACCCAGGGACACAGCGTTTAATGAACATATGGTACATATTTACTGTAAAATGCTCTAATATCAATAAACCACAATTAAAAGCCAATGGATACTTACACCATCGCAGTATGGGACCCCTAAAGAAGCAATCATAATAATAATTTAACTACTGTAGTACAAACCACTTCCCATTCTACTGAGCCCTCATCTTGCAAGTGAATGTGTTGCAGGGTGCCTCTTACTGGTATATCATCTTGTGCAGGTTTGGGTTGTGCCTGCTCAAACTGTGTGAACTGATTTCTGTTTTAGCACTGTATTAACTTATTATGAACAAAAACAGATAGCTAGGAACTACAATTAAATGGATAGCCAGGAACTATAATTGAACTTACGAAAGTGTTTAACTTTCGAATGTATTCCTACGTTCTATGCACGTGGTAAGATCTGGATAAGGTGTACTGGATTTTTTTAACAATCCTTGGTTGATTTCTTAGACGTGATTTATAATCAAAGTAATCTACCTTTCTGTCAGCAGCACTACACTTAAACAACCCTGCTGTTCACTTGTAACAGTCTGTGAGTGAGCATTTCAGCAGAACCAGAAGCAGTGCATAATGTCCTTGTGAGCACCATTATATTGCTGCATATCCTCAGGGCATACAGTGCATTTCTACAAGCTCCTGTCAGTTCAGTTACCAGTGCAGATTCCAAACCGACTGACTTTTAATGCAGGTGAAGCAAGGCCATTGTACTGAGACAATAATTAGCAACTCTGAAAGGGTTAGCTATATAATACATGCAGTCATTTTTTACAATAGCCTTGTGAGTCTTTAATAACTGTTATTTCAGCTCTGGATTGGATGCTGAGCTCACAGCTGGCACAAAAGGTGCATTGTGCAATTAAGTATAGCTTTCAGGAGATTTCATAACTTATCATTAACACAGCACACAGCGGTAATGAAATTGAAGGTTACTGCTAGATATCAAAATGTGATTCAGCTGTCTTATCAAGTTTGAGATACGATGTAGAAACTGATGATGTCATTGTGGTGGCCATTTTAGTAAGACCAGTCTACATGATTGGATTTGGCATCGCCTTTAATTAGATATGCAAATGAAGCTGATCATGTGATTGCAACACTGCTGTATAAAGCTGTGGGAGCAGCACAGTTGAAAACAGTCTACCAGAAATGGAGTAAAGATCTAACAGTCGCCAAAAGAGGTCAAAGCTCTATGAGGACCCCCAGCCGTGTTTTAATTAAAGTTTTACCACAGAAATCAGTGATTTAGTGTTTGAAATTATGGATAAACTTTGTAGCATGGAGCTTTACAAACAGAAAAAAAATTCTACAAGATAACTGTCTAAAATTGCCCAGTAATTCCTGGTATTTGTGAAACTGGAATATAATGCAGACACTGCTGATTGAATGTGGGTCAGTTTTCATCACCAGCGCCCCCTCTGGTCCGTAAAAGATAAGCACCAATAAGTGGTGAATCTGTGAAAAGAATCCACTGTGCCAAAACTGTAGAATATCTGAACACATTCACCATTTTACGTTGTTTATCCCACATAAAACCCTAAGACATGTTTAAAGCACATTTCATAGATACAGTACAACTGAACCTGTCTCCTATGATAGTCCTGCTCATGCTAAGGAAAAACATGTTTTCAGAAAGGGACTTTAATTATAGCAAACATGAAGGTTGTTACTTCAGGGGGAAATCCTTTGAGGTTAGAAGAGAATTCATCTACTGGTAAGAGCCTTACATAATATCTGTGCATTCAGCTTAACATCCAGAATGACATTTCATACTTATAATACACTGAGGTGGGAGCATGCTGGAGAAATAGTGTCATCATCAATATGGAATGCTTGTTTAATGAATCACTTTGTGACTTAATGTGCACTTCGGCATGGCTGAAAGTTTTTTGGCCGCTGGACAGGCAGAAGCAAAATGAAGCTAACGGGGCTATAGGATGACAGCAGGTTGATGTTAAAACATAACCGCACAGCAACTCTGTCAAACAATTCCTGTCTGGATATCAGTCATCTCAAACAGCGCACAGGTCTGTCAATGCTAATTTACTCCTAACTGAAGCTATTGTTTTCTTAACTTTTCTAGCTTTCCTTTCTAAAATATACATCACTGTTACACACACGTCATCATTCCTTGCTTTGCACACATTATCATTGTGGCCTGCTCCTTTCTTATCTCGCTTTTTGTTTCTAAGCAGTGTGACAGGGAGGACCCTGTCGTTGGTTCAGTTGTGCTGCTGCTTAGTAAACAGGTGATTAGGAGGTCCTGATTGGCTGCTCCTGACAGCCTACACCTGTTTAAGAACAGCACCAGTGTTCGAGACGACTGCAACGCCATAGCTACACAGGCAGGCGCTGAGCGAAAGCTTGCTTGTTGACATCGAGGAGGAGAGCGTCCGCTCCACAGAGTGAACTCCCAGACGTACCCTTGAAGGCGCTGCCCTGCCGAGAGAGACAGGAGTCGCCGTGAGGATGCCGGGACTCCGAGAGCCCAGAAGTGTCAATTTAGCGGATTTAATCCCAAACTAAGTACAGTGAGGGTTAGTAGTGTAGTAGGTTCAAACAATGTCAGATTGATTTTGAATAAAAGCTCAGCTTCAATTCAGGATTTTTGCTATTTGTATTGCATTTTAATTATTTAACGAATAGGATAAAGCAAAGGCAAAATACTGCATACATGAGACGAACAGGTACATTCTACTTTTATTCACAATCTCATCTCATTAACTTACTCCAACAGTTTATCGTTCATTTTGATTGTCCGGTCGCTATAACAAACCCCTCGATATAACGAACAAAAGGCTGGGATCCCAACAGGTTTGTAATAGCAAGGGTGTACAGTACTTTACATTTCGGGAGGTCAAAATCCCTTTGAATTAACAGCTGTGATTTCTGAGTCCACTGTTCCCGTAGTTTGGTATCATCTGCAAATGTAACTTGTATGAATCTTGCAGTTTATAGGGGGATCTATGAGACAGTTACGCCGGGTCCATATGGGTGAACCGTTGACTGAAGCTGTTATTTGCACTTGGACTTTACTATAGGCAGCAGGTTGTAGCTGCAAGTGGTCGAAAGCCCTGTAATCCATAGGAGAGACCCAGCAGGCCCTCCTTCTTTGGGAACTTGACTTCAAGGATTCTTCTCAACTCCCATCTGGCTGTCAGCACTAGAATAAATGAACTGACACCAAACACCACACCTTGCAGGCTAGGGCTTGCAGAGGAGGAGAGGGAGGCAGACAGAAAGAGAGAGAGGGAGAGAGTCTTAAACAAATCTTCTATTTGATCCCCACAGAACTCAACCCCAGGGATATTGTGCTACTTTATGGATTAAATTACACTGTTCAACAGGAGGGGGGAGTCAGAATTAAGCTTGGATTCCACACTGCAGCCTTGTCCCCGCAAGGCAAATATGAAGGCTGTGACTTGTTCGGCTGACATTGTCAAGGGGGTTTTTAGCTTAACTGGAGATTCCTGCATTGAATGCTGAACGGTTTAACCCTCTGAATCCTAAAGGATGATGTAGTAGTGTACATGGAAACCACTATATACACCCCATCAAAACATGTGTCGGCTTAGTTTAGTACGACTACATTTGTTTGTTGAAAGCATTTTGTATACCCTATATTTAAAGCGTCACATGGAGAAATTATAAAATATCTTTATCTATATGAACAAAAATAACCTGCTATCTATGTAGAAAGATCATTGGGGAAGTAATTGTTGACAGTATTTCCGTATACAATTCACTATTTGTTTGTGCTGTCTCTACCATTGCACAGAAGGTTTTGCTCAAAGCAAAGATGGTGCTTATGGCTTCAGTGTATCCAAGCCATGTGAGATGCAAACCAGGGGGAGGTACGTTGCAGGGCGGAAGCCCTGCTGGTGTAAATAGTGTGTGGGGGTATGTTTGTATTTAAGTTTGGCAGAGATGGGGTTAATCCATCCCTGCCAAACGCACGTGTGGAATGCGGCTGGGTCTTGATTGGACAATTGATCATCAATCAAGTACCAGCCACATGGTATAAAAAGAGGATAAATCCTTTGTTTGGTGGAGGAGTTTTGGATGAGTTTTGAACTGTGTTTGTAAACTGTGTAGTGAAGGCGACTGCCCGCTGCTAATCGATTCATTGATGATCAGTTACACCTGGCCTCATGCTCTGAAAGAGGAGCTGGGAGAGTTTGTTTAGGTACAGGAATGGGAGCACAGCAGGTTGTGTGTCCTCTCTGCACCGAGATAGCCTTTGCTTGGGTGCTGATTCATTTTGGATTTGTTTAACTGTTTATTTTATTTCTTAGATTGTTAAATGAAAGTGCACAGAAAGTGCTTTTGAACTGCAATCTCTGTCTCCTGCCTCTGCTATTTCCATTGCTATCACACCCCCATGCGAGGTAAAGCACTGTGAGAAGCCAAGGGTAGCCTACTGGTACGTTCTAAAGCCATTCAGTGTTCCTGAGGTTGCTGAGGTGAAAGTAAAAGCCGAGAGGGTGACCCAGGAGATTAGGGTTTCAAATCCCAGCTCAGCCACCGCCTTTCTCTGTGACCCCTAGGGCAGCTTTCTTCACCTCCTTTCTCCTCCAGCTGTAAAACCTGATACCAGCAGGACTCTTCTGCCGTGCAACAAGCAACACCACCCCAGTTGTGTGGTATAGTCTCTGTAACAAGCCATTTTAAAGACACATGTTTCGGTTCTTTCAGTGGTGGTGTAGCTGGCTCACTTTCATCACTGACGCCCCTCAATGTGGCAGCAGATCCAGCAGTCTTATGAAGTCTGATTGTAGGTGCTTAGTTAGTAGGTTCTTATAAAAGGTAAGACTATAAGAAACCAAGTGAAATAGACTAACTTTTCAACTCGTGGCTTCTTCAGTGTACAGTGGGAATTCTGTGGAGTGTTTTGAAGCTAGGATGTTCTAAAATATTAAGAACATGTATTTTTTTGTTCATCAGAAAAACAATAAAACAGACACTTGCTTTACATTAAGATGCCTTCTAAGTACCAAGATCATTGGGGAAGTCATTGTGGACAAATTTCTAGTATAAAATCACTATTTATTTGTGCTGTCTCTACCATTAAACACAAGGTTTTGCTCAAAGTAAACATGGTGTTTATGGCTTCAGTGTATACTGTACAACCATCATGAGATCTAGATATAGTTACGAGATATATTAAAAACATAAAAGCAGTTCAAAATAGAAAGCTATGCATACAATGTAAAAACAGTCATATACAGTATGTGTATAAGACGAAATCCAGGATACTAACCTCAAAACTATATGAGTGGTGCATTAAACACCTAGAGGAACCTCATAGCAGTGCTCCTCAGGGTCTCCCAGACTGAAAGAGCAGATGTCAGTAAAAGTATGTGGATCTTACACAATAATTCCAGTGAATCTTACCAATTATGTATTACCATAATTTATATTGTTTTATAAGAAAGTCTAACACTTTAAGAGGTCACATGAGAGAATTCAAAGCTGGAAGCTTCTGAGAGTTTGAGTTATTATTATTATTTTATTATTATTTGTTTATTTAGCAGACGCCTTTATCCAAAGCGAATTACAGAGACTAGGGTGTGTGAACTATGCATCAGCTGCAGAGTCACTTACAATTACGTCTCACCCGAAAGACGGAGCACAAGGAGGTTAAGTGACTTGCTCAGGGTCACACAATGAGTCAGTGGCTGAGGTGGGATTTGAACCGGGGACCTCCTGGTTACAAGCCCTTTTCTTTAACCACTGCACCATTCTTGTAAAACTCCAGAAATGAACTCGTCAGTAACCAGTGGCTGATTGTGAGTGACTCACGTGTTTTCAATGTCTCTAGGTTAAAGCAGAATGCAGGGACCCGGCACAATGCAGCACTGACATTTCAGGAGGAAGCATTCAGTAAATTTGTTACATAAGTAGCTCCAAAACAATACCATTAAATACCCTTTCTTGTGATGTAATTCCATGGCCTCAGAACAGGGTTAAATGAAGAGCCTAGAATGGAGTTTTTATCTTATCTGGCTGCCCCTGGCTATAATCTGTGTCCCAGGAAAACAATAGCAGATGAAAAGAGCAGGGAGCGTGACAAGGAGGCTGCTGAAAATCCTCCCAGACCCTTTCCCTCTTTGTCACCCTTGAGTCTCTCACACCACAAACCCAAGGCATCTTCAGGGTCCTCTCCCAGTAGCCACGGCAACCACATTGTCATAAAGTTGTGCTTTTCAGTAGTGAAGAAATTCTTCTAAGCAGAGATTAAAACTTTCCTTCTTGCATTAAAAGATGAAGCAATGCCACAATGAAGCTTGGAGTAGCTTCCAATGACATGTTTACAATATTTGAATATATTTGCAATTGTTTTGAATAATTCAGAGTGTTGTTGCTATTGAGTTTCTTTTTCATACGACCTGGGAATGGGCTTTACTCTTTTGAAGAATTTTAAAAGTTTGCAGAACTTTTCATTTCACTTGTACTTCCCCATTCTGGTTGTGGTGTCCTTTAACATCTCAGTGACATCACTCTAAAAATCCAAACCAATTACAAGTACTGTGTGGGCTGGACTGTTATATGTTGCGTGTGGTGTGTTAAATGTTGGTGTATAGTCATTGGTACACGGGATATAAATGGGTCTGTGTAACACGAGTGTTTAAAATGTATATTTGTATTTAGGCACGAGGATTGCACAGCACTTCACGTGCAAGTAAAATGTAATATGTGAGCACAGGGAATTGCACTTTATTGATTCACGTGCAGTTGTACCGCGACTCCAATTGAATGATTGATTAGCAGTCGAGTCTCGGTACAACTGCATAAAAGCAGCATGTTTTCACTCACTCGGGGTTGGGTGTTCGGTGAGTGGAGAACGGGATTGGAGACGGAGGTAGTAATTGTAAAAAATAATAGTAGTTAAATCTGCTCACCGTGTTTTGTCTGTGTAGTCCGTTTTGTTTGTCTGTTTATTTTGGCCTCAAGCGCCGTGTCCTGTTTTGTGTTTGTATGTTACAACCTTTTTATTTTGCTGTTCTGTTTATTAAATGCTGAGCAAAACCATTCGCTCAGCTCCACCAAACCCCAAGTCTCTGTTGTTTATTTCCTGGATCTGGTCTGACGCCACCCACTCCGGCCGTCTTTGTGACAACTACTAATAACCATAACTGACCGCGCAAAAGAAAATTGAAGTTCTGGAAACTTTTCAAATCAGTTTAAAGCATCAACAAAATAAAATATATCCATAAAACTGAATATTCAAGCAACAGCATTCAGAGCGATTGCAAATATCATACAAAAAGTAGGGAAAGGGTAGAAAATCTGTTAAAATGTCATTAGAAACAAGTTCTCAACTTCCTATTAAACCTTTCAACCTTGGTATGCGGCTCATAAGGGTTTCCCCAGCAGCACCAAGCATGGTGTTAGGAGAATGAACACTGTTTCCATGGTTTCGATTTAGAATTTTGCTTTGGTAATTCCAAGGAGGAGCCAGTACTTTTTACACACTGTAACATACTCGGATTGAACTCCGGAGTGGGTTGGGCTCAAATAAAAAGCTCCTTAAAAGGGCCATGTATGGCATTTAAAGTGTTCCAGTGGTGCTTTAAGGGCACTATTGCAATTTTAGTATGTTGTGTGGCACTCTGTCCTGATATATGCTGTTATTCCAGTATGCTTGTATTAAAGCAGTCAAGGAGATTAGTCAGACAGGATCATCCTTTCCTGTTGGCTGGCTCCTATAATTTTGTTATAAATGCTGTTCTATAAAGTAATGTACTACTTGTGATTGATTCCATGAATATACGCTTTACTGAGGTGGGGGCTCATGGGACTGTGATTAGCACATTTAAATCCTCGAGTCAGCTGGGATATCGCCTCTTTATTGATTTGTCTAGAATCTCTGCCTGTGGCCTGCCAATAACCTCCTGGTTTCTTTAAACAGTCATTGGAAAGATCCTGTCTAGAGGATTTGTTTGTCCTGAGAGCCCCCATTCCTTTTAATTCTGTTAGATTTATACTAAATGCATCTAGCGTAGTGTGTGGATTGTCTGTAACTGGGGACCTGTGGTTGGTATCCTCATTGAAATAGTAGATCTGTTATTGTCTTATCATGTCCTGCTGTTCAATTAGACTCTTGGCTTCTGACTAGACTTTACTGACTTTAGTTTTACTATGCTGTTTAGTTTTTAAAAAATCAGATAAAGCTCCTTATTTTTCCTGATTTCCTGATGCTTTGCTTAATAGACTTCTTAAACACCTGTGGTGAATGTTCATTTAGATTTCTTAACCTGATCCTTTATGAGCTGGATTCTCAAACTATTTCTCACGAACTACGTAAGTATATCCTGTCCTAACAGATTGAAATTACTTTACATTTTAAAACATTTGCCCTAAACCATGCGATTTAGTAAAATGGTGCCTCATTTGCATAGCATTGCCTTGGACTGAATATGAACGTAGAATGTAATTTTCACTAACACTGTGAGTAAAATACTTTCCAAATAGAGAACCATCAAGCACTATGTCCTTGCACCCATCCATCACAGGACCAATTGTGTGTATCTTACAAATAAAGCAATTTCACAGTATGCTGGGTGATTGTGGAGAACACCTTCTGCTGTCATGCACTTGCTCTCAAACATTTAACACTAGAATTGCATAGTTCTGAATTACTTACTTTTTGAGGGGTATTTTTCACAACTAGAAGAAGTAATGCTGTATTTTATCATTTAATTTAATTAAGAACATTAGGCTCAATTTTCCACTGCGCTTTAATGATTTATTTGATTTCGTCAAGTCAAAAAACATCACACCGGATTACACTGGTTTTATGCTTCCCTGTTTCTCTTAAATTACATTTAGTTTCATATTGCTTATGCTTACATTGGGACATATAACATTTCCCAAACAGATTAATAAGGGAGCTCAAAGATTAATATGTGTTCTCAAAGTTATAGATAAATCACTGACACACATGGTAAAGCACACAGTAGTTTGGTAAAGCATGGTAAAGTCATGACAGTATGAGTCGGGAAAAAGCATGTCAGTTTTGTACATCTGTCTTAAATATGTACTGTAGTTATATGGGGCACTGCTACAAACACCTGCTCTTTAACCTATACACTTGAGGCACTAAAAAAGGCTTGCTTAGTGTCTGTCTGGCTAATTGCAAGGACCTGGGAACTGGCCCTGACTCCTTGGGGGTGTGTAGACAGATGATTGTGTTTCACGGCTGGTCAAGATTCTCAAGCCTGTTTCCAGGTAACCAGGGGCTTCAATGGGGAACATAGATGCTGACCAAGGCTCATTCCGCCTGAGGTGGTTTATTGACAGTGAATAAATCTGTCCAGTCCCTAGGGGGACAGGTTTTAAACCTGAGAGACATACTTCACATCTGAAAGCAGTATCCCATGGATACTGTGGGTCAAGTCAGTGGCTTACAGACGTAGGAAGAGCTGCTTAGGACCCAGAACTGGGAAATCACCTCTGACCAAGAGCCTTAAGTTTTGTAATGGACAATACAATGGTGTAGGAGGCAAACCTTGCAATGAACTGCCATGATACAAGCCTGATAATTAGCAGAATTGCTCTATTATTCTAGTGGGCATCCTGCTAATTTAGCAACCTTAGGGTCATGGGTTCGATCCTCGCCTCTCTGCTTAGATAACTAATTAGGTACTGGGTTCCCTTTCTTCTTGGAGTCCACTGTGAAACTGTAAATAAAGACAAACCCAATTATTTTCAATGTTTTCAATGAGGATTATATATACAGAGTTATAATTATATTATGTAGTGTATTATGTTGTGCACTTTTTAACCAATCACGTTGCAGAATGTTCTACTTTAGCTCAACAGCACTATAGTAGAGATAAGAAATACCACATGAAACATACTGATAATGTAAGCATATTGAATAGCACAGTATTCAAGAGAAAATGTACTACATTCATTTACAAGCTTTTATTTAAGTACTGAATTATTTGTTATGTTAAAAAATATATATATATATATATATATATATATATATAAATGCATTCAATAAACATATTGAATGTATAGACATATCCATTTGGATTGAATTAAATAAATGATGTATGCTAATTTAATTAAAATAATCCATCCATCCCATGTATTGCATTTATTGAATTTATAGTTTCCCAAAATGCTTTTTCATAGGTTGGTTAATGGAATTGGTTTTCTGATTAAATGATTAAATACAAGATCCAGAACAGTGTTAGAACCAAGGCCTTTACTACTGTGTCTGCCTGGTTAGGTAGTTAGTACAGTATCTGTCTATGTCCATGTTTCTGGTCTCCGACATGCCCACCAGTAACTCCTAAAAGCAAACGGATCCAAGCTGCACATTGAGTAATGGGAGGCCTCTTCGCTGCTGGCTTTCGTCCCTGAAGGGAACACAATAAACTACCAGACTCATTAGCCCAAGCAATCTCGCACAGAGATTTATTGGCTGTGAAGTCATACTTGGAAAGTTTTTATTTTTTATTCAATTTGCCAAAGTATATGATGCATAAAATCAAGTGGGAGTCCAATAATTCTAAGATTCTATCTAGGTGCCCCAAAACAGCAAGAACTGGACTTCCCATAACGAGAAAATGACTTTTAGAAAACGCATTCAGAAACACATTGAATATTTGCAAACACATTGCAATAAAAATGAAGCTATTTACTGAAATCACCAAATGCACTGCTACATTGCTTACTAAGTACTATGTGAATGTTCTGTATATATTTTCACGCCCGTTTCAATGTAAATGTTGCCTTTACTTTTCATCTCACACACTATGATCAGGTGAGATAAGGTTCTTTAACTCCAAATGAGTCTCGGGCTCTTCTGTGCAGTGTTTACGATTCTTGCTGGTAGTATGCATGGTCACTACCCTGGTACCAGACCTACAGTACGTTCAGGTTCTTAATTGAAGTGGCATTACCATACACCACTCCAACACCTTTTGGGTTCAACACCCCTAATGCCTGAAGGAGATGTCTCATTGGGCCAAATGAAATATCTGAAATGCTTGCTTGGCTCCTAAAGCTACCCGCATACCCTGACTGCTGCACTGCAGGTACCTGGCATGTTGTGCCAATGAGCTCTCATGTTGCAAAATGATGTGGAATTGTGATAGGAACCTGGAAGTATTTTTTAATTCTGAAAACCTGTGTGGATCCACTGGTTTAAAATACCCAGATGGGCCGAGCTGCTATTTTCAGAGACTTTGAAATGTGTGTTTTGTTAATCCCGTTTCTCGATTTCTGTGGTGAACTCTGGACCGCACAACATAGGATTCTGGGAATGTGGAGAAAGCATCTCTTACTCATGGATGCAAGCAATGACTCATGAGGGGGCTGTAGATACGTCTACACAAACTGAAATGTGAGAGGTGTACCAAGATAAAAAAAAAAGTGCACAGTTAACTAGGGGAGCTGAATTCAGGCAAGATAATTACGAGTTGCATGACACCTTCCTTTAAAGCAAGTGTAAAATGCACATTCCACACTGCATAGATGAGACTATCACTGTTTTTTTAAATCAAATTGTTTGAAGCACTGCACTATAAAACATGCTGAAAAGAGCTATTTTCTTTTATACCACCTGACATAGACCTAAGAAAACCTAGGCATTGCATATGAAAGTTGTATCCTAGGGTCCCATGTTTGTTTACAATGTCAGCAAACATTGACCTTGTTTCAGAGATACCCATTACGATTAAAAGCAATCCATCAGTTAAAGGTGGTGTTCTCTAACTGATCAGTTTAAAATGATGTTCGCAAACACAGCTGTATAATAGAAGTCCCTCAATGAAACAGCTTAATGTGATGTTCCCAAGCATAACGGCTTAATGTGAGGTTTCCCAGCAGAGACGTTTTATGTGTTTCCTCAACACACGGTTTAATGTGCGTCTCTTAAACAGAGCAGAGTGGAATTGAGAGCCCCCTGTGGAGTCTATGTAAACATGTGCTGTGAATAAACATACATTATATTTGCTGTATATCAGCACAGTTCAGCTATTTTAACTGAGACAATGACATTCCTCTGTGTTTTATACCTTTAATATTATATGGTATAGCTCAATACCATATGATGGTAAAGGAATGAAGCATTTAGCACTAAATTAGACCTGTTCTGTAAAGGTCTCTGTCTAGCTGAGTATTCTTGGAGAATCCATGTTGCTTTCTGGAAGCAAATATCTACATGTATTTGTTTATTAGCCTATAAATCAATAAATCCTGTAAACCAGGACTTCTCAAACTCGGTCCTGGGGACCCCCTGTGTGTGCTGGTTTTCATTCCAACCGAGCTCTCAGTAACTTAACTAGACCCTTAAATGAACTGATCATTTGCTTAATTAGACCTTTTTACGGGTTTGCATCTCTTGAACAGTTGCATATTTCAAGTTAGTTGTAACATTTGATAAGTAACTTAAACTGCAACTGTTTAAGAGCTGAAAACAAGTAAAAAGGTCTAATTAAGCAAATTATTAGTTCAATTAAGAGTCTAGTTAAGTAATTGAGAGCTCGTTTGGAATGAAAACCAGCAGCCACAGGGGGTCCCCAGGACCGAGTTTGAGAAGCCCTGCTGTAAACCCATAAAGGAAGCGTCCTATCCAACCAGAATCAGCTTCTTCAATAAACTCATTGGTGGACTGAGTCTCCAAAAGAATGAGAGTTCAACTATATCTAAAAAGAAATGGCCAGCCATGTAATAAAGTAATAAAGTAAGAGCTGTATAGTAGGTAGGTGACAATTCTACAATGCTTGTCTAGTCTTCTTGCAGATGTTTTATTCAGCTATAAACAATAGTCATAAAAATTATTCAGCAGACGCTTTTATCCAAAGCGACTGACATAGACTTGGGGGTGAACTATGCATCACAGCTGCTGCTGCAGAGTCACTTACAATAGGACCTCTGGAGGACAAAGGCCAACCCTGCAGGTGTCCGCTCTCAGCTCACTGGGTGCCTGTTTGCTGTAGAGCGATGAGGAGAAACAGTCCCTGTCGGTTTTACCTCCCTAACCCACGGGAGCGCCAGAGCCAATGCGACACTCCCTTCAGAGTCCCCAGCAAAGACCGGCCTACTTCGCACAGCCAGGACGCTAATCTGCGCTGTACGACTCACTCTGCTTCTACTAGGTGAGCCACTCTGGGACCTACATTCCTACATTTCTATTGGAAACTCTGCTTGCAAGATTTAAAATGTGATTACAATTAGGAATGGAGGCTTGTTCGCGGGACTTAAAGCTGTATTACAGTTAAGATACAGAGGATTTAATACAGAATTGCAAATTGTGACGAAATGTTAAAAAATGCCTACACACAAAAACCCCAGAAGAATGTGCCCATGACCATAAGGATTTTGTTGCGGAAGACAGCAAAGGAAAGAAGGTACAACTTAAGTGTGCAAGTACTGTCGAGTTACTACTATAGATATTTTGACAGACAAAAACACCCAAGTAACTGAAAACAATAATTTCATACAGTATATAAAAAGCGAAAATGAAAATAACAAAAAATAAGCACTGCAAATGAAATTAATAAAAAACGAAAAACAGAAGCTATAAACTTAATATAAATACAAAAAATACAGTGCAATTCAGTAGTGCTAACAGTCACTATATGACATTGATGCTTCTTGGATTCTGGAAATGTTGGTAAGGTACGATGTGTAATCAAGTGAAAATGGCTCCACCTAGCCCCTCCAGCTGCACTGAAGCATTAAATACAATTCCAAAGTCTAGAACAATATAGCACAGTGATGGTATGATGACATCACCATTCTAGAAAAAGAACATTCCATTCTAGGACCGAATAGGTATTGTAAATATAGTTGGTGAAAGAAGCGGGTAGCTGCATGATCATTCTCTATAAACTCTTGCCTATGAATTAACTAATAATTCTGATGACCCTCTGTGGTGGAGTGTCCCGCCCCTATGTATTATTATTTGTATTTTTGTTTGCGGCGCGGATAAAAGCGCCGTGTCTTTTATTTCTTATATTTAAAAACCCCGTGAGGATGCATGACTGATCAGCTACTGATTATTTAACTAGCTGACAGTCATGCATCCTTACCAAACACGTGCAGACTCTGGCCGAGGGGTAATAAGATAATTAACAACTAGTTAACCCCTCGGCCAGAGTATAAGAAGCTGCAGCTGTCCGTGCTGCAGGGGTTGAGTGTACAGAGGAGAGTACGGAGAGCGGAGAGAGGAGAGAGCAAGGAGACAATACAATTGCTAAAACATGCTGGATTAGCCAGCACAACACTTACTTGTTTGTCTGTTTATTTGTTTGGCCCTCGTGCCCTTTGGTTTCTGTTTTCTGTTTTGTTTAAATCTTTTGTTTGTTTATTTATTAAGCACGCTGAGTGCAGTTGCATTCAGCTTCACCCGCCCATCCATTGTTTTGGTTTCAGTTACTTCCTGGTCCGTGACGTCACCACACCTCACCACTGCAAGCCAGCCTGTCACACCCTCCAATAATGTCTTCCGACAGCCCTTACTGCCCATTTCTGATTAAAGAGGGCACTCCACTTCTAGTACTTGTGATCCCTTTTCCTTCAGTCTGCCAGTTGGTCCCTATGAGGATGTCCTTCACTATTAAATGCTGCAAACTAGGAGATTAACTGTAATGCCTCTTTTGCAAAGAGAATGAAATCAGGACAAGGAACTGGGCCTTTTTTTTTATAAAGCCACTTAGAACTCACTGCAGCTTTCTGTCATCCCCAAATCCTGCTTTGTCACCTTACTAACATTAGCAGAATTTATCACTGCAGAATCCTTTAATAACTCACTCAACAGGCCAGGTCTTGCCAGGTCCTACATTTCCAGTCATGTCAGGACTTGAAAGCACTGAAGCCTGATAATAATATAGACTCTCCTTTTCCCACTGAAAGTGGGAAATGCAAATATTGCCTTTTTTTTGCAGTGGCAAGAGCTGCCTAAAAGTGATTCTAGAGGAGAGAGCAAGTTTTCTTTCAAACATGCCAAACCCTTTAAAAATCCTAACAGCTTATGCAACAAAATGAGCTAATTACAGTATATCTCAATGCATTTGGCCTTCTTCGATTCGGGCAGTGCAATTAATTTGGTCTCCTTTTGTAGCCGGACATGTTGCTTGAAAGTGCATTGTATCATCGACTTTCCTTTGTCACATTTTCCCATTTTTCTGCTGACAAATCGAGAGTTCCTGCCAGGCCCCGTTACTTGGAAACAGGAAATGGCCTAAGGAACCTCTCATCACCATGGCGATAAATGAAGATGTAAAAGTTGGTGTTTCCCAGAGGTTTTGCCCAGCATTCTAAAGAGACACCATTGCTTTAGCCTATTGACAGTTCCAAGAACCCCCTCCCAAGCCATCAGCCTATACAAGCAAATTTACACTGTGGAACAACGGAGGTCAAGGCCTGAAAAGCACTAAAATTTGTTTTAGCCATTTACGTGACAATACCAAAGTAAAATGTACATTTCCAAGGCAAATAAAGACAATCCTGTGTCCTGATGTAAAATTACCGTAAAATGCTTCAAAAGTAGCACTAAAAGGGGATTTAACAGCCTGCAAGGTACTGCTGCTCACTGACAGGAAACCATACCATACACGCATTTCACTCATCAGGGGGAATGCTATTTCTGTGTACAGGCCCCTTGTCGCCACACTGCACACTTTCAGAGCCCTGACCTGGGTTTGGCTATCCCTGATGTGCAGTATAATTTTACTATTCATTCCTGTATTTTTGTATAAATATGAACTTGTAGAACATGCTTACATGCTGCACATGTGTTGTACAGCAAGCTTCCAGAGGCACTACTGTGGTTACATTGGTGCCGTGACCCAGATCTTGTAGATTTACTGCATTGGTGAGGTTAAAGAGGGGAAGAGCTGTGTGACTATTATAATGCTATTGAAGATCACCGGTAGGTCTGTCAGTTCTGTATGTATTATGGAGTTCCCTAAGCTCAGGAATGGATATGCAGCATCAGCTGGGTCCCTGGAGGAGCCACACCAGCCAACACTGGATAGAAACAACTACAGAAAGAAACAAAATCACAGACTAAACAGGCTGCGAACACGGAGCTGAGAATTGGAAGCATTAACCCTGCAACCTTGAATTACAAAACCAGATGTTGTGAAGCTGTGATACCAGGCCCTGGGTCTCTGCCACTGCCAGACAGCGCCTGGACATGATGGATAACGAGAGCCATGAGACACATTCAGGAAAGAGAGAACTTTTATTTGTATCCTTAAAACCGCATTTGTAAAGCTGCTGTCAGTCAAAAGTCACTCATTCCAATACATAATTCATTGTAGCAACATTGCAGGTAAATTACATATTACTGCAAAGTAAACAAATGTTGCTGATGTAAGCACAATAAAAAAGAAGGTAAAACTTAAGTAGACAAATGTTTTGGCAGCTGCCTTTGTGATTGATAAGAAACTGCTTATGCACAGAATGATTATTAATGTCCTTTTCATTCATCGTCGTGTTTTGATATACAATTTAGTTTTCCTCTTCTCCTGTTGCGCAGTGGTACCTCACAACATCTCTGGAGAGCTGAAGCCCCCAAGGCAATCGCTTGAGAGCGGATAGAGCTACCAGCCCCTCAAGGCCAGCCTTGCAGGTGTCCACTGGAGTTCACTGGGCACCTGGCCAGGAGACCAGTGCGCTGTATTGCAATGAGGACTAGCTCCCAGCCAAGATCATCAGCTATGCAGCCAGGACATGAACCTGCGCCCCCTGACTGCATGATTCACTCTGCACACCACGCGCGCCTGTCTATACCAGGTAAGCCACTCAGGGACCCCAGCTGTTCCATTTCTGAGTCCAAACTGAAAGCAGATTTGTTTACTCTGGCTTATGGCATTTAAGCCTGATGGCCTTGGTGTCTGGGGATGTGACTGGCCTCGAGTTTATTTTGTTTTCTTTTTCTCTTTCATTTGATTGTATTGTAAATAATGTTGATGTTTGTTTTATTCTTTTTTGTTTTATTGTGAAGACCCTTGGATTATTTATAAAGGTATTATTATTATTATTATTATTATTATTATTATTATTATTATTATTATTACCCGTCCAAATATAGATCCTAATTGCTTCCGACAGCTTCAAAACGCTTTACAAAACCAAAGAATCCTGCCCAGTCATGACACATTCCCAGACCTCAAAGCTATCAAACGCCACAAGCCAGAGCAAACAAGTTTGTTTAAGTTACTGTTGCACATGTGGACCGTCTTACATTAACATACATGCTTGTTTATTTCTAGCTTTGAAACCTTTTAAACTTTGTATTGGACCAAAAGCTTAGTAAATGTGGCCCTTTGCCCTTTGACTAATGTTTGTTTTGCACCTGCTGGCTTCACTGAGATGGATCTCTTTCCCAAACTCTCTCGGAGACTGGCAGGCTGCTCGCACATCTTAAAGACTCACCTATAACCTGTTGAAATAAACTTGTGCTTGTTCATGTTTATCTAATCATAATATACAAATTGTTTTTTTAAATAAATACTACAGGGACAGCTCAGTATGTTGTGGAAAATATCCTTCTAGCTCCAATCTCACACTTACACTCACACATGTTCTCGCACAACATTGAAACTTGCCTGTGATTTCAATGAATGCAGATGCATTTTGCTTTCGGCTGCCAGATGTTTGACTGCCTCTCTTATTCTCCTTGTCTCCCACAGTGGTGTCGGGCTCAGCAGTGCTCCCCGCTCCTTGGCTGAACTGTGTGCTGGGCCTCCACAGGTTTGCTCTACTGGCACCGCCTGTCTGCTATCCAGTAGGGCTGATTGACAAACAAGCACAAATTGTCAATCCCTTCAACACTGGGGTTAGAATGGTGTTGAGGTGTTGTACACCACAAAACAGATTTCCCATGAATGTTCTTGTTATTGCATTGACTTTCATTAATTTGAAACATACACACACACACACACACACATCTATAGATGCAGTGCCCTGACATATTAAAATTAGCAGTCTTGAAACAAAGATTATACCAAACTGAGCAGAAACAAACACAGCAGTATCTGGTAGCTTGGCTGTTCTACAGGGTTCATGTCGGGACACTGAGTCCAGGGAAGAAGCTGCAGCCCCTCTGGTCTCTCCCAGGTAGTGGTGATTCTGGACATTTGGCATGTGGCAGAACCCGTTGTGCTGTACGTTGGCTCATGTTCGCAGAGCTGGCGATGTCTGAACGCGTCTCCTGATGCGTCACAATATGCTCTCTCTCTCTCTTTCTTTCTCTCTCTCTCTCTCTCTCTCTCTCTCTCTCTCTCTCTCTCTCTCTCTCTCCAAATAACATTGAGCTGTATTCACTGTAAATCACACTAAATTCTAAATCGTTACAGTCTTGTTTTAATTAATTAAATAGGGTTAGGTATTATTTAAATCTTTTTTCAACTGCTTTTAGTTTAATTTATTTATTTTTAAAAACATTTAGTCCAATGATTTTACACCTGTTTTCTCCCTAATTTAGAATATCCAATTATGTTCCCTCACTGCGGCAATCCCCAAAACAGCTCTGAACTGAAGGTCATTGTGGCATCCTATCGGCCTCTGGAGGACAAAGGCTAGCCCTGCAGGTGTCCAGCAGAGCCAATGTTATGCTCCCTATGGAATCCTCAGGGAAGACAGGCAACTTTGCACAGCCAGGACACAAACTTGTGCTCCCCTGTCTGCATGACTCACCCAGCACACCACGTGCCTTCTCAACTGTTTTTAAAGAATGTTTGCAAACTCTCTTCAAACACTTTAAAGTGAAAGCATTTACAACAAAGTGCAATTTTTAAAATTAAACTGGTAATCCTACAAAACAAACGACTGTGAAAGTTCATTTCGGGAATCAAAAGTGTGCCTTTATTGTTTGTTATCAATTGTGTAACACTAACAGTTTAATTTTCGTTTCACAAAAAATGAACATTGCATTGTGGTGCAAAGACCGTGATAAATCGGTCTCATGGTGTACTCAATAAAACCAGACACTAACATTTTCTGCCTAAAACAATAACTGCTGGACTTCCATTTTGCACTTACAGGCTTGCGGTTTTATGGGACAGTTATTATTATTTTATTATTATTTATTTATTAGTAGACGCCCTTATCCAGGGCGACTTACAGTTGTTACAAAATATCGCAATACAAAGTATCACGTTGCAAAATATCACATTACACAATGTCACATTACAAAATATCACATTACAGATAAGAGCACTTATAAAGTACAGTAAAATCAGTAGAAAATAAAATCACATTAAATTAGAACAAAATAAAGTAATTAATTACATTTAAGAGCGAATTCGACTAAAAGCAGGTAATCTTATAGTAAAAATATTTGCTTATAAGAGTAAATTCCATTAAGAGCATGTAGTATGTACGATAAATGCATTACACAAAGTGTGAATATGGATATCTTTAAGAGTAAAATGAAGTAAAAGATACAGAAAATAGTTAGAATTAAGAGCAGTAGTAGAATGTGGCAAAATATGGAGCAATTCAGTGCAAGTACAAGCTGATGCAAGTACTGGTACAATTGGGTGCCATATAGTCCAGTATAGTCCGGAGTTGTGAGGTTTACAGATGCTGTCTGAACAGGTGTGTCTTGAGGAGGCGACGGAAGGTGGTCAGGGACTGAGCAGTCCTGATATCTGTGGGTAGGTCGTTCCACCACTGAGGGGCGAGGGAGGAGAAGGAGCGGGATCTGGAACTGGGGGAGCGGAGGGAGGTACAGTTAATCTGTTGGTGGCAGAGAAGTGTAGGGGGTGACAGGGGGTGTAGGAAGAAATAATAGACTGGAGTTAGGAGGGAGCAGAAAGGTCGAGGCAGCGATAGGCGAGTACAATAGTTCACACTATGTACTGCAGGCTCCTGTTCAAGCTAATGACTACTTTTCCACATCTCTTTGAATGAAATAATAACGCTCCAATTGTCCTGACCAGGGCTCAAGTCTCAAGCACAAAAACCAACAGGATATGGCCTCCTAACTGCCTAATTAAACTCTCCAAGGGTATTTACACTGATAAAAACAAATATTTATCTCAACATGCTTGCTTAGGGAAGGAAAACTGATTCAGAGCAGCGTCTGACAAAAACACTGCAATTTAGCAAGTTTTTTTTTTGTTGTTGTTATCAGCCAGATGTGAGCTGTAAATGGAAAAGCCAAGTTTGCATGAGTGCTGGGGTTAGCAACCACTCGTCCTATTTAAAGCCTGTCAGGCCAGGGGGAGAGCGTGATGTCTGAGCTCTTTCTGAGGACAGTTCTAAAGCATTTATTTTACCAGTCAAAAGCAAGCACCTATAAATGACATAGTGTTGTATAAAACCTTTAATTATAAGATGGTATATTGCACATGCATTTTTTTTAGTGCTCTAATCAAATTTCTAATCAAATGGTCTAAATCATGTTGTTTGTTTGTTTAGGAAATTAACATAATAAGTATGTCCCTGTAGTTTTAAAAAGCTAAACACAAATGCAAACGTCTGTTTTCAGTGTGCGTGATTTCACTAATGATTCAAGGGTGTTTGTTTCGTTCTTGGAATGACAAGCATTATTGTGGTCCCTATTTTTGGCTAACAGACAAAGACAGTCAGTCTAGACAATCTATCTGTCTCTTCACAAATACCTATCAGTGCATCTATCAAGCAATCGTTTATTTATTTATTTTGTTAACAGGATGTCAATTGATGTTAAATTGTGTGTCTCTGACGCTGATTGATCCTTTTATACGGCTATCAGTAAAAAGGCCATTAGAAGAAGGTACAGCACTATGAATTCTCTGCAGGCTAAAAGACAACATAAGCAGATCACAGCATTACCAGCAATTGGTTGGAACCAGCATTCAGAGTGTAGCAGGCAGTGTTGTGTGATGCACTGCTGTTATAGATTCTGAGCCCTGTTGGAGGTTACATGCTCTATAACCACATTGGCAGAGGAGCCTGATTCTTTTGCATTGTGTTTAAGTTCTGTGACATTGACTCGGATCTCATTTGGTGCTTCACCTGAGGCACAACACTGAGCAAATGAATAAACATGTTAACAATAAACAATAAAACAAGTTAATACATTGAAATAAACTACATATGAGCTCTCAGTTCTTCCTTTGAAGGCTTCTAGCTGTTACTCTCTGTAACATTCTTTAAAAAATGCATTAATCATTTAAGAATAGTATTATGGAGTTGATCTGGATTTGTACATGTATAACAACTAAAATGTGGAAGGCGTGACCGTGAGGTGTGCATGGTGAGTCATACAGTCAGAGAAGCACAGGTTCATGTCTTAGCTGTGCGAAGTTGCCAGTCTTCCTTCAATAGGGAAAGCTGCACTGGCTGTGGCGCTCCAGCAGGTTAGGGGGGGAATATACCAATTCTATTTCTCCTCATCGTGCTACAGCGGCCCCTACTGGCCAGGCATGGGAGAGCTCACGTAGACACCTTCAAGGTTGGACTTCTTCCTCCAGTTGCCGGTAGCGCGTTGACATCCACTGTAGAGCTCCTGGGTGTAAAGAGGCAATGGGGGTGGGATTGGAGGATGCTCCCTAAGCTTCATTTTCCTGAGGTGTAGAGCTGATCTGTTGTGGTGATGGAACATAATTAGACTTTTTTTGGACAGTATTTATTATGCATTTGTATAGTGTCATATATAATCCATTATGTTGATCTTAGAGGGTCAAGGCAGAGTTGGATACCCTATATCACAAATACGCAAACCTCAAACACAAAGAGGCTAGATAAGCCACTTTGCTTCTTAATGACACCCAAAGTGTGACACCTACTGGACATTAAATACATAACAGCTCTGTGACAGAGAGAGCCCTGTCGCTGGTTCTTGCGCAAATGTGTGCAGCTGGGACGCGGAACAGGAGACGCGTTGCTAGGCAACCAATTGAGCAATTAGTCTAGTCTGGCGCTGAGGTGATCGGGAGGTCCTGATTGGCTGGGGGGCTTGCCTGGGAAGGCTGCACAGAGCTCAAAAAGCGTCTGCGCCACAGCTCGAGGGGACTGCACGGCCATTGCTACACAGACGGGCGCTGAGCGAAAGCTTGAGCTTGTTGACATCGAGGAGGAGAGCGTCTGCTCCATGGAGAACTACACAAAACCCTTCCACTCCAAGACGCTGCTTGTGAAGGCATGACCCAGCCGTGGCGGTTTGAAGAGGCAGGAGTCGCCGTGAGGATGCCGGGACTCCAGGAGCCCTGTCACAAAGACGGCCGGAGTGGGTGGCGTCAGACCAGAGCCAGGAAGTAACACACAGAGACTTGGAGTTTTGGTTAAGCTGAGCGCGTGATCGCGCTCAGCATTTAATAAACAGAACAGAAAATAAAAGGTTTTAAACACAAAAACACAAGCACAAAACAGGACACGGCACTTCATGCCAAAATAAATAGACAAACAAAACGGACTACACAGACAAACGGTGCACG
The DNA here is from genome assembly GCF_902713425.1 of Acipenser ruthenus. Lineage (NCBI taxonomy): Eukaryota > Metazoa > Chordata > Actinopteri > Acipenseriformes > Acipenseridae > Acipenser > Acipenser ruthenus. The sequence goes on from NC_081215.1 coordinate 8,169,378, forward strand.
GAGACAAACAAACACGGTGAGTAAAATAAATGGTTATTTTAGTTTAATTTCCTTTCCTACTTAAACTTTCCTCCTTCTCCTCACCCGTTCTCCACTCTCGAACACCCAACCCCGAGTGACAGAAATGTGCATCTATATATACTGTTGTGCTGGGATTCAATTACTAATTAATTACTCACTTGAATCCCAGCACGTGAATTAGTTAAGTGTACTCCCGTGACCACACATTACATTTTACCAGCACGTGAAGTGATTTGTGCCCTCCTCGTGCCTAAATACAAATCTACATTTTTAAATACACGTGAAACACAGACCTGTTTATATCCCATGTACCAATGACTATACACCAACATTAACACACGCACGCAACATACAACACATAACACACAAATGCACACAGGGGCGGGGCACATTGCCACAAGCCCACAGTCAGTTTAGCGGATTTAATCCCAAACTAAGTACAGTGAGGGTTAGTAGTGTAGTAGGTTCCTGGAGTGGGACATTCCTTTTAGTGGGACTAGTGTGCGCCATTTGTGGGCAAACTTTTTATTTTTTAGCTTTGTTTTCTTTAATAAATCTGACACTAGGGCTATCATTGCTGGTACCCTAGTGGCAGCACCTGTGTTATTAAATCTGTGCGCCTGTGCGGCGTGTCAACACCCACTGTTCTGTGTCTGCCTCAGTATTGACCCACACACGTAACACTTCCCCCTGGTACAAGCTTAAATTAAATTACCCTTGTACATCTGTGTTCTTATTATTATGTGCATCTGGCTACCTTTATTATGTGCAGTTAGTTGAGAAAGCAATGCAAAGCAAAGTTCACATGTGCTTCTCAAAACAATTTCCTATGATAACAGGTGGAAGTCCCTAAGGATTTTGAAGTTCACTAGTACCCCAAATGACCTCCGAAGGGATTGTATTTTGTTTATAGTTTTAAGCAGGTTGTAATTGGAGTTTATTAGCTTATTAAAGCAATAAGTCAATAATTTGCTATGTCAAGTGTTCCTTTTGTGATGTTCCAGTTCGTTTTATGACTTTACAGCTGGAAGTTATTGTTTTATGATGCTGTCTAAAACTGAAATAAAGAAATAATTATATAAGTAAAGTTACAAGATGCATTTGTTCTGGAATCCACACTGACAGAATCCAGCCCCACTTATTGGAAGAGGAATTTTCAGAATGTTGTTGCCGAATCTTGCTTTCCCTCTTCGGCAATGGAGATTGCGTGGGTGTGATGTATTCTCAGCTTTCGTTCCCGGACTTGTGCTCCTGAATTTCTCATTCAAAACCGCAGCCTTTAATTAAATAAGCAATTACAATCATTCACAATTATGCAGACCTTATTTTCAGCTAAATGTGTTGGCAACATGTTTGTTTACCAAAAACAAAGAGAGACACGGCAGCTGCTCCTTCTCACACCATGTTTCAGAGGCTTCGCTGTTTTTCAGTTCTTTAAAAGCAGATTTGTTTATGCTCAGCGTTTTTGTGATGAATTGCGGCGCTGATAAGAGGCTTGAGACTGACGGCCTCTCAGTATCCTGGATTTAGCAGGGTGTCTTGTTTCAATTTTTCCAGAATTCTGGCAAAACAGTTAAATTAAAGAGCAACATGGTACGGGTATCATAGTTAAATCTTAACTTAACTATTCCCCTTGTTGTTTAGAATCACTTTGTATCTTGCATCCTGTTTCAGTCATCACATCCTGGGGACTCAGAAGCTTAAAGTACCTTGATGGAGCTTTCAAACATCTCACAAATACATTTTATAGATTATTATAGAAAACCTCATGATACATGATCTTTAATTGTCTATGGTCTGTGATGGAGCAAGCTCCAGTCAATACTGGAATACTGAACCGGACATTGCAAACACCCTTAAGGACTGTGCTGTATATTTCCTAACTTTGTGAACCTGGTAAAAAAAATGAAATAAACATGGACTTGTTAATTAAACAACAAAATAAATGAAATTGCAAAATACACTCTTTGTAACAGAGGGATATAGCTGGGTAGGATGTGAACGGAGTGAAAGAAACATTAATTAAGCAGGATTGCCGAGTGTTGAATGTGGTAGATTCAAAGGAAAGGTGCACATTTCCTAAGGAATGCACTGACTGCACTGTGGCAAATACAATAACTGAAACCTTATACTTAATTTTATTATATATGTTAGATAATTGTAATAGAGTAAGGAAGTAAGGGAAAATATTTCAAATAACATTTTAAGTTAACGAAAATATAAATACCTTCCCGCAGTATTAGTAATAGCGCCAACGTTTGTTGCTGGTGTCTGACCGGCGCCATGTTGGTGAGGGGTACTTGTGCTAGGGGACTCCATTTTGGTATAACTTATATAAACTCCCTACTACCGTAACCCTGGTAACAGGGCAACTTTAAGGCAGTGGTAGAGAGAAAGGGGAGCTAGTTTGCTAAAAGGGATATGATAAAAAAAAAAGTCCTAGGGCTGTATTCTGATCACAGCGCAAATGCGAGTGCAAGTGTGAATGGTGCTTGCCCCCAGAAATTGCGAAGGCTTACAATACAAAGCGAAAGTTGTTTAATATCCCATCATTGTTTACAAATACACAACACACCTGTTTTTATAGGCTATAATATAAAGCTTTCCGTTCTTACATTTAGTTTTTATTTACACCCAGCAGTTTCATGGTCTTTTTTATGGCATGCAGCAATCACATTTATCTGTTTGGACGTATGCTGTTAGTGTGTAGGCTATATTGTGGTCATTTTGAGGACTTGTCTTATTTCAAAGAACTGAGTTCCTTTGCTGTATTGTATTGTGACTGACTGCACTGTGACAAAGATGATTGTGTCATGTTGAGAGATGACCTGCTGAGTTCATACCAAGCTTTTACTATTTTGTGGGCGGAATATCCTCCAGGTTTAAATAACCGCGGTATATTCCTAAACATTTTTAAAACAGACATTTGGTTTATGTAAAATAGCTTTTTTTTTGGGGGGGGGGGGTTCATGTGGGACCAGTTGGGAGTGAATAGTCAGATTGTTTTCCAAATGGTTTCATGTGGGTACATCCGACATTAACATTTTTGAAAATCCAGTATTGCACCGAATATAGCCTCGCAGCCAAATAATATTTCCCAAGAACAGGCAAGGATAGCCCTCTTAGTTTAGAGAGTGAGAGTCCTTTTCTTTATTCTGGGCTTGGAACCTTCCATAGAAAATCTACACAACAGAGAGATTGGCAGAATTTTCCAGTTCAGCATCTTCTACTATTAATTCTAATTATTATACTGATTATTGGTAACCTAAATTTGGTTCCAATCTTCACATAATATAATTATTTACATGCAAATTAACATTTTCCCCTCCAACTAACAGTAGACGTTTTCAAGCAGGTAGGTAATTTATTTGCAAGTTCCCTACAATCCAACGTAGTTTCAGAAAGCTGAAATTGATTCAAAATGATCTCTGAACCTCCATGGTCCAAGCATGCTTGTCCAATCTAGCCATTATATGCATTGAATTTGCATTGGCCAACTCTCTGAACTGTGACCATCACTGAAGGCAAGAAAAGTACATTTGTAGCTCTAGGTTTCATTTCCATTGGTACATTCCACTGGACATTTACAAAGATATTGAACCCTTTTTTTATAATTTTTTTTTTTATTCTCTGACTGCATGTTCCGGGGGGGGGGGGGGGGGTGATTGGATTTATATTTAGCACTGGGCGCCAGACAGAGAATGTCAGCAGCAACTGGGGATGACAGCACTCCACTTTAGTAAGGAAGCAAGTACCACTATTGTTAGGCTTTTATAGTACACTAAAATAGTATCTACTATTTTAGTATATATTTGTTTATAAAACACAGCAACATCATCCAAGTATTCTTCAAGGACAGGCCATTGGGAGACAATACATAAACCACACATTATGACATAGAACCAAAAATAAAAAGCTGGAAACACACATCAAGCAATAATGTACTAGGTCAGCCTGAGTCACCTAATGCAGGCATGTATATAAGACACAAGCGTCTCGTTTCCACTGCCTTTCCCAGATTGAGCTGAGCTGGCCAGTCTGGGCGAGGGGTATTTAAGATGGCTGTCTGCTTTGCAGTGTAATTTTGTTGGGTATAAGGAAGTAGTAGTGCAGCAGTAAAGGTCACGTTGGATGGTGGGATTGATTGAATATATGCAAACGATATTTCAGCGATTTCCATTTGTTTCCACTTCTGTTGTTTTTATCTTTAATCTTCTTGTATTCATTTTTTAAATTTAAAATGTTATCTTGAAACTGAATGGCAGCAGGATCGCTCCCCTGCTGATGCAGGATTTCCATGATTTTGTCAAACACTAACATTTCTAACTGTGCCTGACAGCTGCTCTTGAATGTGGTTTTCCACCCAAGGAGAAGCTGTAAGTTCTTCTTCGTCCCATAAGGCAACCACTTTGTCGAGTTTGTTTTCAGCACAGCCTTCAGTTTGTCTCTATATCACACGCCTTTTGATGAAGTACTTCTGTACAGCACAGTTTGAGGTGTAGCTAAGGTATAGCTGAGAGTCAATGCAAACGCCCTCCAGCTACACCTCATCCAGACTGTCCAGCTCAGCTATTGTTATTGTTATTATTATTATTATTATTTATTTCTATACCTGGGAAAGGCAGTGGAAATGAGGCATAGTAAAGGGAGAGGCGAGGGGTTGGCACTAGCTGCTCTGGTGTGCCTCGCTCATTGTTTAAATTGTTAAATAAGTTATCCTGCTCCCAGGAGTTTGTAAATATTTATTTTTCCAAAACTTCTAATTGTTTGAGCTCAGTTCTTGTTTCCATTAAATAAAAGATGTGGGATTGCAACCTGAATTATTTTGTCTCCCCACAATGTCACCTAAGTCACTTGACTACCTCCACAATGTCTATAGATTTCTATGGGATTTTATTTATGAGGCATGTCTTCTGTCTAAGTACAGCTGGTACACCGGAGTGTAACATTAACCTGCACCCCTGCACAACACAGCCCCCTGTGGACAGGTTAATGATTACATTCTGGTGTACCAGCTATGCTTGAGAAAACGTGTTGGAGGTCTCTTTTGGGGCCACAGGGGTGTTTTAACTTCTTGAGTGATGAACGACACACAATAATATACAGAGTCAATCTGAACGAGAAGAAGAATACATTCATTAAGATAACTCTGATATTTCAGAACTGCATGAAGATGCTCTTTAAGATGTGTGTAGCATGGGGCTTTATTAGTCTCTAGTGTAGGGGTGTCAAACTCAGCTCCTGGAGGGCTGCAGTGTCTTCTGGCTTTCGTTCCACCCGAGCTCTCAATTACTTAATTGGACTAATTATTTGATTAACCGGACACATTTAACACTTCTCTTCAGGTCTCAAAATGTTTCATAGGTAGTGTACCTTGAATCAAGTGCATTTTTAAAACCATCAACTGTAAAAGACCTTGAAAAATATTAAATATGTCAAATTCAATAAATAGTTAGATCAATTATGTTAATTGAGAGCTTAAGTTGGAATGAAAACCAGAAGACCCTGCGGCCCTCGAGGACTGGAGTTTGACACCCCTGCTCTAGTGCATATGTTGTGGTGACATCATCATCCCATGCCACGGTAACAACTGACTTCGAAGAAACATTTCAGTCTTTTTTGCTGCACAACAACAGTAATTTTCCAGTTTGTCTATATTCCCAGAAGGTAGTTTAACTGTAAAGAGAAAGGTTTCACTGATTGCCACTACACTGATATTTGAAGCGTGATCCTAAGCCTATTGGCTGCAGAAGGGGCTTATAAATGCTTGGGCTTAGAAGATGCCAACCTTAAAAACTAGTTTTAGCACTGTGGGCACTACACCTGAAACGTTCCCGTCAGGGCACAATCCCTGTTCCGAGGGCTCATTTGTCTCTTCTTTATGGGAAACACAGTGTGAGTCGAGTCCTGACAGTGGTTACTTCCTGGCAATAACTCTGCTGACTGATTCTTTTTTACGGCTGGGTACGACTTTTGTTCTAAAGGTCAGAGCAACCTGTTGCCATGAGTAAAAGCCAATCAACCCATTCTTTACAGTCCAGAAAACATTTTACTGTGCTGACGGGCTTGTAGTCCCTGGCAACTAGAAGCCCCATTCACCTCTATATTTCAGATACTCAGCCTGCTTGTATGGCATCCAATCTATACAGTCCCTAGTGACCAGTTACACAGAGCTTACAAAATAATTGCTCTTTGAGAGGTCACTTAAAGGAATGCAGTGGGATCTAAAACACTGGGAACATGTAAAAAGGATTCTGTGCGTCTAAATGAGTTCCCCCCAGTAGGGGAAAAAGGGATGGGCCTTGATGGGCCGAATGGCCTTTTCTCATTCCCAAACTTTTTTTTATGTTCTTCTTATGTTCTTATGTACGTCAGTCATAAGAAAAGCAGCGATAGGTTGGGAAGGCAAACCAATGAGTGAATCCTCTGTGAGTTTGAGTTCTTGTAATGGATGCATTTAGAAGGCTTCATGTTTTTTTTTTTTTTTTTTTCTTGAGAAATATATATAAAAAAGATTGTAGGATAAAAAACGTAACACTCGGGGAGTGCATTGTTGAAAGAAGTGTTAAAGGCACTCGTCAATTTTTTTGTTCACTAACAGGTATAAAATGCATGTTTTGCATAAAGCCTACATATTTCATTTAGAAAATGTCTGATCTGCACGACTGTCACTCCACACATTGAGTGCATATCAGTCTGGCTCTGGTGATGCAGTGCATATAAATTTAGTTGTATCTTCTATGCAGAACTGTTTGTTCACATGTGCATTTATATTACTTAATCATTACTCCAAAAACATTCTTGCTGCTTGTATCCCTCAGAAAGTCCAAATATTATACATTCATTTGAATGTAGCACATTTGTACTAACACAACAAAATAACTGGTCAAGCAACATCTTTGCAATCCAGTTTTGCAGAAGTCTTTTTCCTACCATCTATTGTAAAGTTTTGCTGCTGGTTTCACAGATCCTTATTAGCACTAATCTTGTATTCATTTACCTAAATTAGCATTAGCTAGTTTACAATTAGTGCTAATGTGGGTCTATGAAACCAAGAGTTACTTTGCTTCCATGTCTGACCTCTCTTTCTTCTCTCTTAGATAAACCTACCTGTTTGAAATGACTAGAGATACCAATTGTATTTGTATTGTGTAACTCATTTGCTATTTCCCTGCAAAAAAAGCTTCATATTTTTCTTATTTATTTTTTATATAAAAACTACTATTTTAACCCTACCCCTGACTCCAGGTGTCATGTTTTAATGCGATAGGATTCATTACAGTTGCATTCCATACTTCCATCAAAGTAACCTAACATTCTATTTGTCAAGATACCTGGAGGATAATATAACATATAGGAGAGGAGAATACTGGCACCTAAGCAAGCAGATAGAGCAGCTAGAAAAACTAAAGTCAATATATACTTATGATAGAGAGAGAAAGGATCGATGCTGTAAATCTCCCTCCTGATTAGAAAGGGTGCTGTGTAAGGGGGAAGGTGAGCTGCCTCCTAGATCTACCACCTCGGTGGTAGGTGGAAACCGGAAGGTGACCATATTAGGAGGGGCGCGTAGCTGCAAGTACTCAGGACGATTCCATTGCAGTCAGCTGCGGGGCAGCCCTCTATTGGAGAAACCATGGCGATGCGTTGACTGCAGGGAGGAGTTTGCTGGGTACAAAGGGGAAGCAGCTACGTCAGTTCCTCCTCTTGCGCTGAGAAACTGAGCCACCAGCTGGAGCGTTGTGTTTTTTGGATTACGTGTTGTTTGTTGTGTGTTTTCAGAAGCGGAGTAGGAGCGCGGGACTGCAACCACGGAGCCAGTAACAGATCACAGAGCACTACCTTCCCTTCACCAACATCAGCACACCCCGTGTGGATTACAAAGCACTTTCATGCACAGGACACTCGGGATTTCATTGTGGACACTTTCTGTTTGTTTTTGTATTTTTGTTTGTCAGCCAGCTGTGTTCCCCCCAATACCCTCGCTGGTAAAGGGGAGGTTTATTTTAATAAACGCAGTCGTTTTTGTGGGAGAAATACTGTTTCAGGACTGTTATTTATTCACACACCACTCGCATCCGTCACAATACTGTATTAGAAAATATATATATTCTTCAATGACGGTTTAATAGGCAATTAAAGCATCGTTTATAAAATATGCAATACCGAATAACAACTCTAATTACTCAATTAGCGCCTTTCATACCACGGTTCAAACAAAACAGAAGTATGCAGTATCAAGAAGTAGTAAAAATTACAAAATAACCATACATAGTTATAATAATAATGACAGCAATAAATAATAACAATAAAAAATCGAAATAAAACAATTGAAGAAAACAAGAAATGACAGGAAAACACAAAAATAAAAAATAAAAGCAAATAAAATAGATAAAAACACTTATGTTTGTAAGTCAGGTTAAAAGGGCTAAACTAAAAAGTCTTTAATCTTGACTAAAAGTACTGACCGAAGCTGCATCAATAGAAAAGGAAAATGAGTTCCATCATCTGGGGTCATTATAACTAAATGCACTTTCTCCTCTACTGTGTTAGCTGACCTTAAAGTGCCCAGAGGTTTATATGGGGACAAAATCTATCTTAGGTAACTTGATGTGCTTTATATGTCAATAGTAAGACTTTAAAATCAATTCTAAAACACAATGGATGCCAGTGCAGCGAGGCCAACACAGGGGTTATATGAGCGCTTTCCTTTGCTCTAGTGAGAACCATGGCAGCTGCATTCTGAACCAGCTGCAAACGTGATAAGGCATGCTGTGGAAGCCCAGCAAATAAAGGATTGCAATAGTCAAGTCTTGATGAAACAAAAGCATGAATTAACTTCTAAGTATCAGACAAAGAAAAGACCTAACTTTAGCTTTATGTTTCATAAATGATAAAAAATATGAGCCTCAAAACTCAAATCAGAATCAAAAATAACCATCAAATTTCAGATTTTATATTAGAGGTCAGGTTGCCCAACTTTTAAGGAATTTGCAAGCTTTAGTTGTTGCTAAGAACCTAAAAGCAAAACTTCTACCTTAGGCTGTGTTCACACTGGGTCCTAAAGAGGTGGTCTCGGTCCGTTTGGCAAACACACCGAGTTTGGTTCGCTTGCTAAACCTCACTGTGAACAAAAGCTGTGCACATAGGAAACACATTCTACAAGGTAACCTGACTCAGACATAAACATTTTGCACATAGATTAGTTCATATTCTGAGGAAAAAAGCAGTGTAGTGTGAAATGTACTAAACAAACGCAACGCTGTCAGCATCATTTTAAGGAATGCCTCGCTTTAGCCTTAAATGAATATGTAATTCTGGGCATTCCTGCAGAACCTGCAGAAATTCGCAAAAACAGGGTGGGGATAGTGCAAATGAGGGATCAAAAATATTGCAATGAGATGTATTAAAGCTGCGGGCAATCGCGACACTTACAATTGCATCAATTTGTTAAGAACCTTTGAAAGCATTGTTGCTGGCATTTCCCAGTCCACTTTTTCTCGTGTGTTGCCAGTTGTGCTCAATGTATTTTTGAGACGAACACCCAAGTACCTAATTTTCACTAAAGTCAGGATGTACTTACAAGCCTTGAAAACAAATTTCTACGACATTTCTGGTTTTCCCAGCATGTTGGGAGCAATAGACTGCACACATGTGCCACTAACCCCTCCAGCTCATTCTGAGCATCTGTATAGGACCATGATCTATTGTGTGTCAATTATTTAGGCTACAAAGTAGACAAAGTTAAAAATAATAATAATTAAAATAAAATAAAAAACCCTAAAATTATTTAGTTTCAATTTAAAATATTTTTTAATTGCATTGTTCACCAATGTGTTCAATGCAGCAGCATGATTTCGTTTGTGTTACCAGTAGGCTAAAGTACAAAAAAAGTGTGCTAGGTATTCATTTGATTTTACTACTGTACTGTATACTGTATGGGCCTACTGTACAGATTTATATTTTTACATAATGTAGTGTGTAGTATACCCAAAACACATTAGTGTTCTCAGTGCAATGATTTATATTTAAAATACATTGTGAACTGTAAATATATGTGTGCGCGATTTTATTGCATTGTTTTTAAACCAGACACCTCCTTATGTCGAACAAACATGTCAGTTTTAGCGAGGGGCTACTGTATGATTATGAAAAGGTTTTTGGGGGTGCAGGTTGGGGCCCCACTATAGAATCTGATGGGATTAAACTGCCTTTCATTATATATATATATATATATATATATATATATATATATATATATATATATATATATATATATAACAGTATTAAAATAGGTAAAATGAAGACGGAACAGAATGCATTGTACAGATGACGTTTACATTTAACAAAAAACAATGTTATTTTGATTCTTGCACCCTTGCATGTATAGACGTTATCCTTCAGGCACCCTCTGCTGCAGCAAACCACAACTCAACTGCCGCTATTTCATTTGAAAAAATGTCGCACAACTCTCACTAGAGATCTCGATAAGATGACTCAAATAATATCTAAGTGAGTATATTGCGGCTTTCTTCATTAAGATATTTTTTCTTAGTACATACGACAAAATGAGCACTTTGCGAATTGTCGTAACGAAAATGCAAATTGCGGTATGTTTGCGCTGCGACTGGCTATTACATCTACCCCTAAATGTCTTGGGGAACTACATTAGGGTTACCCAGGGAACTCTGGGATTGTATCAGTTTTCGGCCTTCATTTTCTGTCTCGGTCAGAAACAGTAAAATTGTTAAATCGTCCTGCTATTGTATCACTTTTTTTTTTAAAGTACAAAACAACGAGTGTGCTCAGCAAGTTAACAGCAGAGTAATTTATTTGGTTGTGTTAGCACCATTCAAAAATAAAATAAACAATCTTATGGATTATTTGTTCAACCATGCATTTAAGAAAAAAAAATGTCTGTTTTTCACTCTGGAAATCTGGTAATGCTAAACTACATGGACAGTGCGAGAAACTGCTATTAAAAACCAGAGCACATCAAAGCTGCCGTCTTTCAAGATACCTTGCAGGATATTGTAAACATCCGGTTATAGCAAGAACATTGTTACACAAATAACTAAATACATCTTTAAGGAATCTAGTTGGAATTGAATCGAAGGAACAGGTGGCAGATCTGCATCACCAACATATTCAAATCCTTTAGTGCAATCAAAGAAACCAATTCCATAATGGATCCAATCAAGAGGGCACATTCAAATAAAAACCATCCCGAGGAATTTGAGGCCTAATATGAATCATTTTGTTTTTAAGAAACTCTTCACACTTACTGGGAGAGGCTTCAGTATGAGGAAGTGCAGCAGGTAATGGATTTACTTATCTATCAATAGTTGAAAAAAGCAGTTCAGAGTTATTTTTATTAACATCAATATGAGAAATAGCAACATCAGTCAGTCCACAGGGCTTCATTGTACTTTAATAGATGCCGTTTCCAAATATCACAGTGAATGTTCAAGCTAGTAGACCCTCATCTATGTTTACTGCCCCTTTTCACACCCTACATAATTCCAGATACCTGCAGCAGAGTGAGTGGAATTGGAGGTATGTGTAATAATGTACATTAGTGTAATGGCAACCACAATGCAGACATTTCCCATTGTCTTCCAGGCAGTAGATTGTATCACGTCCATTAAAAAGGGCTCTGGAGAAGTGAGAACCATCATTAGTGCAGGTGCCATCTCCTCAAGTTCCACCCATAGCCACTGGCTAATCACACCAGCTATTAATTCATCTTGTCAGAGCAAGACTGGAGATAACATTAAGAGATTAGCAGAGCGGATATCTGAGCACCACACTTTGGGAAACTCAGACACTTTCCAGACAATAGCTCATACGATCAAGCACCCCGTGGCACAAGAAAGCACTGTCGCTATTGAGGCCAGCAGGAACATATACAGGGAGACACCTGTGGGGCTGTTTAAGGCATTCAGCACTGTGTTAAAAGCTGAACAATTGGCTTTTGTGACTTAATTAAACGTAATTTAAAAATGCCAGTCAATCTTGTTCCACAATAGATGGCAATTTTCAAATACATAACAATAGAAGAACTGCAATACCAAACCTAAAATAACTTATCTTAATTGAAAACTGAAGCTGAAATATAAACTGATCACAGCTTGTGCACTGAACTCTGAAGCAAAGAGTTGAGTTTGCTACATACGGTATATTGAGTTAAATCCAGTCAAGGGACCAACAAACTGTCTTTAAAAGGGTGGAGGCCTTACAAGAGACAGAGAATTTCGTGTGTCAATGTGAACAGCTGGCCGTGGTATAGGAGTGTCCCCTTGTGAGCACTTTGGGCGGTCAAGAGGACTGTGTAGCAAAACTGAGCACTTTGTCTCCCAAAGTGCAAACAGGACAGACTCAACTGTCCTTATTAACTTTTTATAAATAATGTTTAAGTTAAATAAAGAATAATAGAATGAGAAGCTAATGCTAAAATAATATAATGAGAAGCTAATGCTGTTATCAATTGTTGAGCACAAGACAACACTTCCAGTATGACAAAATAAGATGCTGAGAGCTCAGAATGTGTAGTATTGATTGGCCGGCCTCACTCTGAACATCACTTTGCTGTTTTGCAGGCAGGTTTTGGGCTCCATGACAGTGGTCTGCAACATCACCTGGTTTCCACAGAGGTTTATCATGTGAACTTGAGCTGTTTACTAAACTTCAGAGGGTTCTGTTATTATGAGCAGAGGCAGATAGCCGAACCCACCCTAGCTTTTTGCAAAGTGCAGTAATAAAAGCTAGATTTGTTTCATTATCTCTATTTTCTTGTTTGTTTTTATAATCATTAAAATCATGTGGGCCCTATGGCTCTCATTCAATACTGTATATCCAATGAACTCTTGGAAAAACAACTCCTAGCAGCATAAATGACCATTCCAGTTTAAAAGTAGATCCCTATAGAGAACAATAAGGATTTGGCCAACTGTTCTGGTGTGTTAAAAAACGTGTACGATACCTCACACAGGTTTGTAAATACTGCAGGGCATCGGTATAAAACACGCCAAAAAGAGAGATCAAAAGAAGGCCTGACTACTTGTCTTACCATCTCTTAGTATGAGGCAGCTCCTGTGATCATTCCTGATAAGAAAAGACCTATCTTGTACCTTGTTCTACTTCCAAATGCAAAACACAAAAAAACAGATTGGGCATGTTGTATATTCTTCATAATTGTCTACAAGATAAGCCTGTTACCTTTGTCTAACTATGACTTCCAGCCCCTGTAGAGTCCTCTTCTCAGGTTAACATGGAAGATGAACTTGTCTCAACCTGCGGTTACCCAGCCTAATTTTAATCAAAATACCAAGAAAATAAAAGCAAGCAATATCAATGTAAACTGCAGACAGAGGTTGACTGATAAGATCTTGCCAACGCTTCAATTTAATGATGTGGAGCTCAATAGCACAGTAAGATATGGATACACACCAGAAGCCTGGATATATATGCTTCATTAAAACACTTTCCCACGTCTTGAGGGATGTTTTCAGATACATTTTTTGCTGGAATATTTTTTGACTGGTGCTGTAAAAGAGCACAACAGTACAGAGCAGTAGCCAAATGCCTGCAATGCGCCACGCTTCAACCCTCAACCAAAGGAACGTTACAGGTTTCAACGATTCATCCCAGCGTTTGCTGTTATAAGATGCTGCTGGGCCAGGTGCCTGTGTGTTCCTTTTGTTTCATCTCTTCACAGAGGTTATATTGAGGGATTACTTTGACAAATCGATTATTGAACTGCGTTCTCTATTCTAGATGCAGTCATTTTTAGTAAATATTATTTAAAATGAAATCCAAAAGTGCATGTTTTTTTTTTTTTAAATAAACAAAATAAAAACTAAAAACACTCCATTTCAGGCTATAAAAACATTTTATTTTCAAATACAACTGGAAGTCCTAACTCTATTGCTGCTGTTTATTTCCGGATAAGAACATTTAAATTCCTTCAAATATTATTTCACTAATAATGACTAGCGCCAGTGATGTTGAAATAATACATATCTAATAAATGCAGTAGCTGTGTGTGTGTGTGTGAGAGAGATAAATATGACAAACTATTTTAATTATTACTCACGCACAAGCCAGTCATCTGCCCACCATCTAGTCTTTTCCTTGCTGAAATGAAAGATGTTCGTTCAGACCACACATACTTGTGTCATTACATACAATTATTTGCCTCATAAACAACTTGAACGTTTCTGGGCAGATGTTCAACGCGTGATCATGGATCTCTTAATGCAATTTGGTACCATCTACAATGTGCCCTGCATTGGGAGTGTATGCAGAGATACAAATCTTCTTCAATTTATGTAATGAGTGCGACTCAATAGGGAATGTAATCTGATAAGTCATTTCTTTCCAGCCTAAACAGATGAATGAAAAATGTATTATGTGTCCATTATGTGTTTACCCAACATACAAGCACACCATCTAACTTCACAGATGTTGTATTATATTTTTTTAAATAAATAAATAAGAATAACAGTTATTTTCGTACTCCCTCTCGCTCATTTTAAAAATCTCCCTGCAAACTTTCACCAACAAATGCATTTAGAAGGCTGACCTCAATTAGAGCAAATATAAAACACATTGGACTCATTAACTTGTACATTTTATGAAAACCTACCATATTTTTGCCTGTGCATATGGTAACATGTTTTAAACAAAGATCTGTTAACATGGCTAATGTACACGATAAAAACAGGGATGAAACAGTTTGATCTGTAGAAAAATGATTTATTTAATGTCTAATGTGGTGAATTTTTTCATTATAATATCCAAAACTGAAATGTGACCACACTGAACACCGAACCCGGGTATGAGGCTTCTTAAAAGCATACAGTCCTTATGGTCTGTCACAGTTTGTGGAAACGACCGCTTTGACGAAAGGGACTGCTTCTATACAATCACATGGATAAGACAGATGTGTAAACTTTTACTGCACAGAAACTGGCCTTCTCCTCGTCAAGGTTCCTGAGGCCTGTCAAGTCTAATAGAGCCTCCGAAGCTTTGACAGATGGGGAGTTTTCATTGAGTCATGGCTGACAACTTCCCTCCATAAATTAGATTTTTTAGATCATTCGGAATAGAGCATGTCATCTCCTTGTGTGCCATGTTTCATTAAAGCACTGGTTTGACTAAAAAACATCTGTACAGCGTGTACCTTTCCATTTTCAAGAACTAAAAACACCTCAGTTTCAACACCCTGAAAGTAAGATGTCACAACATACTGAAGATCTCATAGACACAACAGTATTCTATGTTGTACCAGATACATGTGGATCAAACTTTTTTTTTTTCTCATGTGCATTAATTACAAGATTGCCTTGGAAAAAAATATGAAATATACACAAGATAAATGGAAATATGTAAGTGTATAAAAAATGTATAATTTAAAATCTGCTGTTTACTGTAAAACATCATAACTGAGAAAACCAAGGGCTTTTAAAGAGCTCCCTTCCAATCGCTGTGTCTCCCTCCAGTACTCCAATATTGATTCCTGCAGTGTGTGCAGTCTGAGACTGCAGTGCTGGAGAGAATGAGATATTATCAACCTGCTTGGAAAAACCCTGCTCTCTGATTGGTTAACTGCATTCTATCAGCCATACATTAATCCCTTTAAAAAAATGTCAGACCCAGAACCAAATTGTAATCTTTGTAATTCAAAATCTGTTGAATGGTATGAAGATTAATATGCTGAACCAGACAAGCTACCAGTAATTCAATTAAAAAAAAAATAGAAAAACGGCACAGTGAAATAATGAAACCAGAAGTGAATCAACTCAAACGTGACCGAAACAAACAAACAAACAAACAAAAAAACAACACAATAAAGGCTTCTAAATGGGCTGTGAATATCCTACAAAACTGTCTCCAAGAAAGAGGCAGACTTCCATGTAATGTACTTTCTAAGGATGAGTTGAACAGTCTCCTTAGGGAATTTTATGTCTGTTCCGTGAGAAATAAAGATGGAGGGCAATACAGCATATCAGGCTTTATAAGTGTGCGAGCTGGTATTAATTTCTTTTTGAATGGCCCGCCATGCAGCAGAAAAGTGAATTTAGCGAAAGAAGCAGAATTTAACAATGCTAACAACATATGCTTAGCAGTAATTAAAAAAAAGACAAAACAACACACTTTCCCTCAGTAAGCTAAAAAAAAACAAAAAACAATTCCAACAAGACACAAAGCGAGCATTCTCACACAGACACTACTGCTTTCACCCACAGCTCCCCTTCTGGCAGATTTTCTAACTGCACAATATCTAGCAATTTTCAAGTGAACATTTATTCCAAAAATCACTGATCTATAATTATAGTTTTATCAGATTTATTTATGTAATTTACAAAGTTTAAATCTGTATGTCAATTAATGAAATAGTAAATTAGCAAATACTATTTTAATATAATTGAACAGAAATGATTTACTTAACACATTTTAATCAATGTTTATTATATTTACAAATAAACTGATGTTCATTTATTAAAATAAAACGCTTTTAAACAAATATTGTTTACTTTTCACTTTAACTATTTTCTTGTGTGTAGTGATATTTACTGTTATTGGAAAGATGTTTAAAATGTTCTGTGTTAATTAAAAAAGTAAATACATCTAATAATTTTAAAGAATCGTTTTTAAGAATCGTTTTATAATAGCAATAAGGCACTCCAGGGAGTTGACATGATATAATCGTGTTGTGCCTTATAACACCTTAAGTGTGCGGTTATATCATGTCAACCTACCCCCTGTCATGCTTTAATACTTCAGTAACCACAGAGACATCTCAAATCCAGCATCAAGGTAGAAGAACAGAAAGAGTCTTCCCTCTCTGTTGCTTTGCGAATCTGCATTTCAAAGGACCAGTGCGCAAGACTTTAAATAACTACAGCGCAGGGAAGCAAAACAAAAACGTACATAAATTAAAAAGGAGGGTATTTTTTTCCTAAATATTTTGGGTAAATTGTCAACATTTCTCAAGAAATAGGAATCTACTATTTTCAACATGGGCCTATATGGTCTTAAATATGTAGAACTGTTTTTGAAACTGTTTGGGGCATGTTTACAAGGCTGGTAGAAGACTGAAAAATGACTTAACTATCCCTGCAGATAACAAAAAGACAAGGTGTCCGTATGAGAGCTGGATTACAGCCACTCAGTTATCTGTCCCTGAATAGGAGGTAAAAAGCAATGTTTTAGATGACAGGGGATTTTGAGCATAGTGCAAATGTGAGTGGCAATTTAATATTCATAACAATTCCTCTGCCATTTCCCCCATTTTTTTCCAAGCAACACATCCCTAAATTTGGCTACTTAAAACTCTTAACAACTGCACATAACAAAGCGTAAAACGGGGAGTAAAATAATCTTCCTGAGAAGCACAAGTCACTGCACTGTCTGCTTGACAGCTGTGTGCTCTTCCTTGAAAGATTAATTCTTCAGGTTTTACACTTCTCTAAAACCTTCAAGAGTTCAGACAGGTATAATTTTACCAGCAGCATTGATGTCTCTTCTTAGGAGTAATGGGTATCTACTTTTACAAAGCTGCGTATACCATAACACTCATGCTATTTGCCCTGGGGGGAATAACTTGGTATAACAGTGGAACAGTGATTGATGGGTAAGTCAAAAAGATCTTCAACTTGTGTATTGCTTGGCTGCTTCCGTTTCTTTGTATGTGTTAAAGTTAGAATAAATTGGGTGTACAATGTTAAATCTTTCTCTCATCGGCGTTATTTGGTTTCCAATTCTTGTTTTGTTTCCGTCTTTCATTACATCCTTGAAGCTTATTTTTAAAAAGCTCAGCATGGTTCATAGCAATATTTTCTCTACTAAAGACCATTCAAACATACTTCTAGTTAGTTCCACACAAGGGCTTTTTGCATCAAGGCGAGACTAAAGATAAAAGTAAGAATAGTTTGATTATTGGTCACTCTTCAACACCTGTGCAAGCTTCCCTGTAAGATAAAAACATGCACAAACTGTAAGTAATTAAGGGATTTGTTTTTATAGTGTGGCTTATTTATACAACACCTGCAATATACTGAAGACTTGTATGTAATGGACTGTACCGCCCATGACTGATGACTTTGTTATGCAAATTGCATCCCTGACACAAATATTCTTACATGACTGGTGTGTGCACAGATTTAATGGGAGGTCATGAGTGAACCTAGCCAGACTAGAACCAAGGTGCCCTACACTAATCCTGGCAGTAGGGGTGTGTGACAGAAATACAATGAGTTCTGGTGATAAATCTTCCTCCAGACCTGTGAGGGCGCTAAAGAACGGGAGGAGAAGTATCTGGAAGGGCTGGCCTGACAGTTAGTTTCCGGGACCGGAAAGTGGGTCAGCCTGGAAGGAAGAGAGACTCTGTTGTAAGACCGTATTGATTTGACAGGTAAACGAGGGGCAGCTGCAAGTAAAAAGGCAGCTGCAACCGTTTACCTAGATATCATGCGGGATTACATATAGGGGCCAGGGTAACGCTGTTCTTTTCCTTCGTTTGGGTTAAACCAAGGTCCGAGAAGGACGTAAAAGAGCTGTACTACTCTAAAAGAGTTGTGTGTGTGGGTTTGTGTGCTGTATTTTTCTGAAAACTAACTGTCTGTTTCTTTTGTCCGAATCACCAGACAGCTAAAAAACCTATCCGGAGCTGTCGCACTGCGCGAGCACAAGCCGGATCACCTCAGCACGTACTGTCACAACATCCCGTGTATTCACCCACCACAATCACGACTGCACGCACCCGAGACGGGTGACCGTGTTGTTTTTGTTTCTTGTTCAGGACTGTATCCTGTGTTTGTCAGCCCGAGCTTTACACATCGTTGTGTATTGCCGGGCTTATTATTTTTGAGCACTAGACCAGTGCTGGCAATAAAAAGCCTATTTTCCACTGGACTACCGTTGTCTGCCCATTACTCCTGCACCGCATCACTGCTACACAGCTACCCCTCACCACCCACTTTGCCACAGGGTGCTATAGAGCAAACTAACACCAGGACCCGGAAATGCTTTATCACATGTTCATATGGTTCAAAATACCACAGCAAGAGTGCTAACTAAGTCTGGGAAGTAAGATCCCGCTTTTAACCTTCTTACATTGGCTTCTGGTATAATTTAGAGCTGATTTTAAGATTCTATTCCCTACCTATATCTCCATTATACCTCACTGAATTATTATCTCCATACATCCCTGGCCGTACATGCTGTGACTTCCATGGTTAACAATGGGTGTCAGGGGGGAAAGGGCATTCTCTTACCTCACCCTGAGCCTTTGGAATTCCCTACCACCATCGGTCAGACAAGTACAGTCTATTCCTGCTTTTTAATCTCGTTTAAACATATCTTTTTGAAAAGGCATGTCTTGGTACATTGCCTTAAGGGTATGAATTGATTTTAAATAGCTGACTTGTTACTTGAAACTATTATTTGTAATCACATGTGCTCTGCTAAAATGTGCTGAGCACTTCCAGAGGAGCTGGTCTTGCAACGCATTATATACGTAAATGCATTGTGGTTGTTGTTGTGTTGTAGATATATTCTCATTATATAAGTACAGTGTTGTTGTGTTGTAGATATATTCTCATTATATAAGTACAGAGTTGTTGTGTTGTAGATATATTCTCATTATATAAGTGCAGTGTGGTTGTGCTGTAGATATGTTCTCATTATATTGCTCTGGATTTACATCTAATTGAACTGTGTTCTATAAAGCAAGACTTAAGAATTCCTATGAAATCTACTTGCTAATTACTGCATGAGCATGAGGCAGACTGATACTGCACACGCAGCACTAGACATAAATATGATTGTCGTGCTCTGGTGGTATTATATATTATGTGTTTATTTATTTAAAAAATTCTCCAGCCAGGAGAGACTCTTGTGTTGCAACAACTCATTTGCAAGAGGGTCCCGGGTGCATCTAACACACACAGTTACCAGCCGTCCTTGTGTAACGTTACTTTATTTGTATATGTATATTTTTCTTGGGTGTGATTTTGCGTGTTCTTATTTTGTTTTGATTTATTTTATTTATTTTTAGATTTTTCACTATTTAAATTATTGTGCGCTTTCGTTTCTTATAATGTAACCTTTGTTTATCACTACCTTGCTTCCCATGTTAAATGACGGTGAATTGGTTGCCCTGGAGACCTGATGCATTCTGTGTTGATTGGCTCTGTTCCACCAATCTAATGCTGAATCTGCTCCATGGCTTCTTTTTAAAGGAGCTTTGTTTGAGAGAGAAAAAAGAGAATAAAGCCAGGCAGGCCAAGGTGGCTGGGCATGCTGACTACTCTGTACAGGAGCCCTTGAGCTGCAAGAATGCACTTACACTCTGGAACAAAGGCGGCCGACTTTGTAATACCTTTGCAGCACGGTATACTTTAGCAGTGAAAGTTACCAGGTTGATGTTTTTGACACTATGTAACTGTCTGTATTATTGAAGTACGTATCCACTATTGTGTTTTATAAGGTCAGCCACTCTCCCACCACAGGTGCTCCTCAGGTACTGCTGTATGTATTATTTAGTTTTTTTATTTACATGTGCATGTGAACCATTTTAATTTTTTTTTTTTTAATTTAACTATATGATAACGAACTGGAAAGGTTCTTGTTTCAGTTAAATGCCTCTGTATTGATTCTTATAACTCTGAAAGTCCTGTATTTGGAATGTCACTAAAGTCACTAAAGTGTGCTAATGCTAACGAGACTAATTTTACTCCTTTCATATTGGAAATATGTGGGCTCAAAAATGAAAAGGTAGAAATTCTGAAGTTGGACTAACTGAGTGGAAGGGTAATTTAAAGGTTATGCTTGGAACGTATAGAGGGCCTGAAAATACCCAAGTAGACCTAGTTATAAATGGCCTTGAAGGGGAAGTAAAGAGACACATTCTCATTTTACCTGAGAGAGATAGGAGTACAGTTGATCACTTTTTTTGCTACTTTAGAAGACCTATATGGAGATAAAATACTTGCCTCAGTTCTTTGCTCCTTGTGTTTTAGTTGCAGACAGGAACCACAAGAAACTGTCTCTGAGTTTGCGCTGAGACACCAAGAACTGTTTAACTGTTTAAGAAGCTGCAGAAGAGAGATCCACGATTAATTAGAGGTCCCTCACCTGAGGGTGGCGTAGTAGAAACCTACAACTTTTAAATTAACCTGTTGGTAAATAAACAAACAAATAGTAGTGCCACGTTACACTTGTACACACCAGACATGCCATAAACAATAAACAGTAAGACGTTACATGAAGTGTCTCTAATTACTGTGTATTTACATAGTAGTTACTTAGTAAATACATGTGTACTAATTACAATGCTATTATGCATAGTTACAATATACGTAACATGTAAATATTTGTGCATTATATATGTAAGTACACAATTGTATCAGAAAAGTGTTAGGGTTAGAGGGGTTAGGGTTAGGGTTAGGGTTAGCATTAGGGTTAAGGTAAGGATTATGGTTATATCATGCCAAAGAAATACACATTAAGTACATTGTAACTATTCATAATAACATGTAATTGTGTGTTAATACACATGTATTTACTAAGTAACTACCATATAAATACACAGTAATTAGAGACCCTTCATGAAAGTGTTTTTTTGTGTACTTAAATATATACCCAATAAACTAGGATGATACCCAATAAACTAGGATGAAAAACATCTAGCAACAAAAGCAACATTGGCAATAAACAACAGCGGCAGCGAACAGAAAAAAAGCAAAGTGCTTCATCTTTGGCAAAGAGCCTTGGGAAAAACATCATGAAGTAAAACATTCCATAAAGTGGGAGATGAAAATGAGCAAAAATCCAAAACCTGCTTTAAAACAAAGGACAAAGTAAAGCTGTCCTCCGATCTTAAGGAATATGCTGTAATAAAACAGGAATAATATTGTGGAGAATGAGCATTTAAACATTTATATATCAGAAACCAACCAGTGACACCTTAATCTTACAGTCAGGAAGCAAAGCTAGACTGGAGAGACAGGAGCACAGATCTGCATGGTCTGTTATAGACAACATGGTACACCTTTGCAAAATATCAGGAGGAGCTGATTGGTCAACAGTATTCGTGTTACATCGTTTCAGAAACCAAAAGCTAGAAACACACTTACTTCTTCTGTAAATGTAGTGGATAAATACAACTAAATACTTCTAGACTGTTTCTCTAAGCAGAGGTATCCAGGAGCACACACACAGTAGATGTGACCTGTCACGGGGATAGTGACTGATAGCAAAACTTCTCAGTGAAGAGTTTCATATCCAAGTTAGAGCTTACATACTAAGACACAATGGTGGTCTTTCTTTCATTGGAATTACTTACAAATCAGGTAAATGTCTCATTTTGTGGAGTGACTCAGAGTGAGGCTGCCCATTCACCAGCCTGGCGTTTCTCCTGTGCCAGCGGTACAGCGGCTGATTTTTATCAGATCTGACAGACTGACAGACTGGCAACTGGCAACAAATATGAATAACTAACAATAGCATTGCAGATCATTTAGAAAAGATAACACACTAAAGACACATTCTTTTCAAACCATGCAGGAAACGTACCTGCATAGAAAGGACGTCTTTCCTATACATCAGCAGACACCATAGAGTAACGTCATTTTTTTTTTTTTTACAATCCCCTTAACTTGTTATGATATTTGAAATAATTATTGGAATTATTCGGATCGTGTTTTTATTGATTTTGCTAAGTCTGTGTTGAGGTGGTTTCACCTGAGCTCAGGAGTTGGTTCTAGCTGCCCCCCATAGATACCCAGGCAAAAGCGTCTTTATAAAATGAAGAGCCAGCCCCATTGAGTGATCTGCCACTTTGGGTCAAGTTTACCTCTGCAATACACAGCAGTGCTGTGCTGACGCCTACTAATATAAAGACACTGAACTGCAGCTAAAGAGCAGCTTCTGAACTAAAAAAAAAAAAAAAAAAAAGAAGAAAATCTAATTTGCAGTTACTTACTCTTTTTTTGCAGTTACTTAAAATATATGCTGAAATGTCATTTTCATGTTGATTTCAGTTACTGTGAAAACAACTTACTATGAAGACTGAAATTACAGGATGCAGTATTATTCAGATACCCAGATTTCAGATAGAATGCCTAATTGTTTTCCGTTTGGCTCTGAGGATTTTTTGAAATCCTCAGAGCCAATCCCTATCTTCGATCTGTCTTTGCCACCAATGTATGTGTGTGAAATGAAGTTGTTTTTTGCAGGTTGCAGGGATTTTATGAACATTTAAACTCCTGCTGTGCATCTTTGTATGGTCGGCCTATTAGGCCTGACCAACAATTGGGTGACACATGTGGAAAAAGCTGTTGCTAAAAACAACTTCTTCGCTGCAGCATTTCAGCATTTCCTGACTGTGTACTTCCAGTATTTTGACAGCTTGTCCTGAAAATGTGAGCATTCCTGCTTTACCAGGACCTGACTTAAAGACGCACATCCTGGTTTATATCAGAAATAACTATATAAAAGGCTGGTGTACCATGCAGTTCAGGGCACTCCTGCCATTGTGATAAGGCTGTCTCATCAGCTTGGCTCTCCTGCCCTCTGCCTGTCTATACCCGCTGGATGAGAGCACTCTCTGTGTCATTGTAATACTTTCCAACACTAATCAGGTTTCTCTCGACAGGGGAAACTCTCTTCAACCATGCTCATGTCAGGCCCTAAGCCTTCTGCTGCAGCGTGAGCATGTAAATCCAGCCGCTGCAATGGATAATTACCGAACCTTGTTCCACACATTATGTCATTTGTTCCTTTTTTCTATAGTGAGATTTCCCATGGGGGGTGGTGGTAATGTGCTATAAACCACAAGTCTTTATTCGTCGGTTTTCAAGCATATTTGTTGTTTTTCAGTTTTGACCACAGTTTTGAGTTAGGTGACCCAGGATTTCATAACACATTCCAGGAACACACAATAATCATGTTTGAATCTTCTGCAATGTGTAGCATTTTACTGGGCCACCAATAGCCATCAGTACCTGAACCCAAATCCATGTAGATAAGTACAGTTTGTCTGGAGATACTCCTGGAACCTGAATTGAATATTTACAAAGAATATTCCCACAGTACATGGTTATTTTTTTAAATTCAATTGGACAGGAAGACACCTAATTGTTTTTGAAGAAAAACTAAAAGAAAGAAAACAAAGCTTAATACCTAAGTCCTTAACTACCAGTATTAGGCAGAGACAATTCCCTCTCAAAAGCTTTTGACACAGACTCATTTTGTTCTTCAGAGGTGATGAGACCTTAGCTCCTTATCCATGCATTGCTGTTTATCAGATCCATGGCTGTGATGCCAGATCTCCCAATGAAATGAATGGGAGACTTGTTAGCAATGTTATAATACACAGTATGCAACATGATTGTCACTTCT
This sequence comes from Acipenser ruthenus, assembly GCF_902713425.1. NCBI lineage: Eukaryota > Metazoa > Chordata > Actinopteri > Acipenseriformes > Acipenseridae > Acipenser > Acipenser ruthenus. The sequence continues at coordinate 8,193,807 of NC_081215.1, forward strand.
ATAGAGCATCGATGCTTGCCACAGGAGAGGAAATAGGCCAAACAGAAAAAAGAGTGTTACGTTGTTATAGGAACACACAATTGTATATGGTTTCGGTAACACCTTACATTAAGTGTCTCTAATTACTGTGTATTTATATAGTAGTTACACAGTAATCACATGTATACTTGTTATTATGCATAGTTACAATGTACTTAACATATACATATTTTTGCACAATATATTTAAGTACACAAAAAAGGGTTAGGGTTAGGTGTAGAGTTAGAATTAGGGTTCAGGTTCGGGTTATATCATACAACAAAATGTACACATTAAATATATTGTAACTATGCATAATAGCATTGTAATTATGTGCAAGTACACATGTATTTACTAAGTAACTACTATGTAAATACACAGTAATTAGACAGACTTATTTGACTAGTCAAGAAAATGACCATTGTGAGCTGCTTTCCCTTCTCCGTGGCTCTGCACCTGCTAGGAATCCCTCCATGCTAAGTTTCCAGGCCTGCAACCAAGCACTACCCCTGGGGACCTGTCTCATTCAGGCTGGAAGCGAGGCACTCTCAGACCCTGACAAGAGGGATCACACAGCCACAGGCCTCGTTTGGATGAGCCAGGCCGAACATCAGGCAGGAAACACTTTTGGCTTCTGCAGCCAACATGTAGGCATGCCTGCTTCTCTATATAAACCATACAAACTACCAGAGACGTCACACACGTTGGACCAGCTGACACGAGGATTGCAAGCACAGGCCTAAACTCCTAGTTGCTCTTGGCAACCAGAATGTTTACCAGGGCTGACGCTTTTTCTTTTTTTAGTGTTTCAGTCTGCCCATGCAGCTGGCTTCCTGCCTGCTCTTTCAGTATGAAGTGGCCTATGACTCTACAGCCTCATTCAACAGTCAATACGTGCTTGTGGTAGAGACAGAACACATCTTGTAGTTTGTACTCCACTCAGTACAGCTAGCTCTTTGGGGCCAGTTTGTAAGTTTTAAATATTTGAATGGGTTTGTCATTTGTATCTAAGATTGTGGAGAATATGTTGTCATGTATGATTTAGGAACATTTAAATTGTTCAATGTGTTTGTTTTATAACTCATACTGATAGTTTATAGAGTCACTGTGTTCAGAAGTGTGTATTTATTTTTAATGAAGTTTTGATTCTAGAGTTCTACAATCTATGTGCATATTAGCTATAGGCCTGTTCCCATTTTCATAACCCAAGTGATATTATATAAAGGTTTAGTTCTAGTCAGATGCAGTCTGTACTGAAGACTGGACTAGATGAAGCTTGACCATATTTCTTACACAGCAATAATATGTCTTGAATATATTACAGATTTCTGCATGGATGGACAGCATATGATCAATAATGACACTCAGGGTCATAACCAGTGAATCTGGGAGACAATTAATGTACCAGTTAGGGGGAGAACGACCAACAGTTGAGGTAAATATATGAATACATTATGCATTTCATAATGTCTGGTGCTCTAGTTGCTGTTAGTGTATTATGGGTTATATTTTCATATTGTTTACTCAAGACTTTAACTTCTATTTGTTTTTAAAGATGGAAATTCAACAGTAACTTTAAAAACTGAGAAACAAACAGCTGGAGAGTGCTTAAGAGACCTCTGATTACATCCAATATATGTTTTGTAGAGTCAATACATGTTTTCACCTTTCAAAAAACAGGTGTTAATTAAAGAATGGAGTTAACACTTACAAAATATGGCCCTATATGAAAACTGCTTGGCATTTTTAAAAACTTTATATTAATGTTCTTAAAAGATGATATCTGGTACTACACTTGGTTGCATAAATCTTTGCTTGCAAGCAATGATTTGCTTTGTCAAAATTGTCCTTACCCCTTCAAGGGATTAATTTCTGTTATTAACCAACCAGCTGCTTCCTTTATTAACTGACATGCTTTCAACCAGTAACATGCTTTAACCCAGAAGAAACTACTGAAGTGCTACAGTGCAACAGATACCCTGAGAATAAGACATAGGGTACCATGTGTTTTATGAAGGAAAATATGTTTGCTATAACATGTGTTTCTTCCAAAACTGCACATTTGAGACCTATAAGCTAATGGAGTTGTTTTTTTAGCTACAATCCCTTTAAATAGCGAGCTGCCATGAGTTTTGACATGGAATGAGAAATACTGTATATGTCTATTTCTTGAGGCAGGGCTTCACATCTCCTGCTCATCCGCTCCTGGCAGTGGGGCCCTCCCCAGTTTCCCCAGGCGTGGCTCGCTGCCTGCTTCCAGTGTCTTCCTGTTATCAGTGAGAGGGGAATAGGGGTGTGGGAAGCTCTCAGTATTCCACAGGGCTGAGCCCAGTCAGACCTCCTCCCAACATTATGTTCACTTGTTCCAAAGCCTCATAGATTCCTACACTTTTCTGATATCATGATAGTGTTTATACAGTAAAGCCCTTGTATGAGATACATAGTCAGTTCCAAAGAGAGCCAGCCTCATCTTGCTGAGATGGTGAAGTTGGGTCCCGCGTGACTTTGGGAGCAGCTACTAAGCTGCTTCTCAATGAACCATTGAATAGAGGCCAGGGCGAGGTTTACAAGCGTTGCTCAGTGTCCAGTGAGCTGTGGAAAACCTTTACTGTACTTCACTGGAATTGTGGCAGGGGGGTTGTAAAGAAAGAAACAGGGCTATCAAGGGAGTCTGAGATGGTCAACAGATGATAAAACAGGTTGCCGTGCTTATTTTTGATGTTTTCTAATTTAAGGAAATGCATGGTATTCCTGTGTAAGACAAGCACTTGCAAGCACTAGCCCTGAGTTTGCACTCCTGTCGATCCCTATGGTTGATTTCCGAACAGCGACTCCCGCAGGTCATGTTAAGTATGGCGGTGGGACAACCTTTTGCACTATGTGTAGGGCTGTCTAAAAACAGGTATTTCAAAATATTTCACGATTAAACATAATGGGTCATATTCATAAAAGATGGTGTCAATTTCCAGCCATTAAAAAACAATACTGGGCAGTATTTAACAGGTGAGTTATAAAACTACTGCCTGGTTATTTTACTGGTCAGTAATGGGTTTAGATGTGATTCACCATCATGGATTGTTACCAATAGAGTGTTTTGTAACTAACCAATTGTCAGAGGTATGCAAATGAGCTGTGTCCCCTTCTTAAGTCGTCAATGGCATACACTGTCTGTTTACACCGTCACGTTATAGCTACGGGACATGACTGGAGACAGGTTTCCGAAATATCAAGATGTCAGGTTTAAAAAAGTAGAAAATAAATGGCACACACACAGGCACACATATGTTTTAGTGCTCTGTTTATTTTAAATGTATACATGAAATAACATTAATGTATTCTCTGTTTACATTACATTATGTACAAATATAAATCTGCACATTAGGCGCCTCCTTAAGACTCACCTCTTCAAACAGCACCTGTAGAACTCCTCTGTTGTATCCTGGGACACTATCACCCTTCATTTAAATATGCTTTATTTTGCTCTTATCTGCCCCCTATTTTACTGCATTTAATCCTGTACCTCAGAATATTGTAATCTGCCAAGTGTTTAATCTGTAGTATTTTGTACTTAATCATATCCTGATGTAACTATCACTATTTAATCATATCCTGATGTAACTTTCACTATTATCTGCTGTATTATTGAATTGTGGTTTGTCACACTTGAGAATTATTGTATTTCTTGTTCTTATTGTATGACTTATATTGTAACACTTGAATGTATTTGTATTTGCTTGCGATTGTAAGTCGCCCTGGATAAGGGCGTCTGCTAAGAAATAAATAATAATAATAAAAATAATAATAGGCATATACAGCTATGGAATCACCCTAAGGAAGTAACATATTTTGCTTCATAAAGTTGAAAAAAACCTGCTGAATAATGTTACGTTAACATGAATTACATACTGCTTTGTAATTTTTCCATATAATAACGAAAACCTGGCAAAAAATGTTAAAATTTGACATTTCAAAATATAACGTGAAATCCTGTGACTATTATGGATAGACTTTTGTGATATAAGTTTGGAATTTCTTTGTTTACATGATGTTAAGAAAAGATCACAATTATGTTCATATCATTATTTTTTGTTTGTTTGTTTTAATTATGTCTCAATCCTACAATTCTAGGTGATACAAAGTTTGTGGTTGTAGCTGTACAGCACAGTAGTAAAATCAAGGAATAGCCGGCTGTGAACGTGTGGGTTGCAGTGCGTAGTGAAAGGGTGATGCAGGTGCTCCAGACAAAGACAAACACAAAGTTCACGGTACAAGTTATTTTATTCTCCTTGACCAGTATTTAAATGATAAAACTGGCTCTACCCAGCAATGGGTATTGCCAGCGCCAAACGGGTTTAAATAATAAAGCTGGCTTTACCCAGCAATGGGTATTGCCAGCGCCAAAACAAGGGGTTGCAGTCCCGAAATAATAATTCCAAAAACACAAACACAAGACAAACACAGACACGTCTCCGGACAGTGCGTGCTCGGGTGCAGGTGCGGTGCTGGATACAGTGATGCCGGTTAAGTGCAGGTGCGGTGAAGTCCGGGTGAATCGCTGGCCTCAGGCTGCAGCTCCCAGATCCATCTAATCAGTCTGACAAAGACAAAACACACATGGTTGCAAAACAAACAAAACACTTAACTCTCCTTCAAAACAGTCCTCGTTTCCTCCCATCAACCACAACAAAGGAACCGATTATGGCGTCACGTCCCCCTAAAGTACCCTCAGCCCTGTCCCCTCCGATAGCTAGTTCAATCACGTCTCCTCCAATTCATGAATGAAACTTTGCTTACCGTACTAGGGCGGGGACTTCTGGTACCGTGACGCCATCCCTTTCCTGAATGGCCTGAATGAATGACCCAAGAGGTAATAGCGTAAGGTATGAGTGGCCCATTAAATGGCCAGACATTCCTTTTCTATGACGGAGTAGTTGCGCTCCCGAGGGAGCATTTTTTTTGCTTATATACAGGATAGGGTGTTCTACTCCATCGACCCGCTGGGACAAGACCGCCCCCAGACCAACATCCGAAGCGTCGGTGTGGAGGAGGAATTCCTTATCAAAATCTGGTGTGATTAGGGCGGGGGCTTGGCAGAGTCGTTGCTTAATGGTATCAAAGGCCCCCTGACATTCTCCTGTCTATTTAATTAAATTTGGTGCACTCTTTTTAGTGAGGTTCACTAGAGGGTTTACCACTGTGGCGTACTCAGGGATGAATCGACGGTAATAACCAACCAACCCCAAGAGAGACCTCACCTGGGACTTGGTTTTCGGGATTGCCGCATCCATCAAAGCCTGGACTTTGGTGGCGACGGGTTTCACCTGCCCATGTCCCATAATAAATCCTAAATATTGGGTTTCTTCTTTGGCAAATGCACATTTACCCAAGTTGGCTGTCAGCCGGGCTACCCTCAGAGACTGCAAGACGGCTGCGACCCTAGCCAAATGCTCCCGCCAGGTGGAGCTGTAAATCACCACATCATCAATATACTACGCTGCACATTCACGATGTGGGCGTAAAACCTGGTTCATTAGTCTCTGAAAGGCAGCGGGCGCACCATGTAACCCAAACGGCATGGTTGTGAAATGAAACAGACCATCAGGGGTAGAAAATGCAGTTTTCTCACGTGATCTGCAGGTTAAGGGGATCTGCCAGTATCCTTTCGTCAGGTCCAAAGTCGAAATGAACCTCGTCGTTCCCAGTCTGTCGAGAAGCTCGTCGACCCGAGGCATGGGATATGCATCAAACTTGGCAATAGCGTTTACCTTGCGGAAATCAACGCAGAAGCGGTTGGTGCCGTCCATTTTGGCCACTATCACAATTGGACTGCACCACTCGCTCCTGGAAGGCTCAATCACCCCAAGTTCGAGCATCGCCCGCACCTCTTTGCGAACACCACCTCGTCGACTTTCCGGGATCCGTTAGGGTCTGTCTCGCACTGTGACACCTGGGGGAGAGATAATGTCATATTCAACGAGATTAGTTCTGCCGGGCACATCAGAAAAAACATCCCTGAACTCCTCAATTAACCTGCACAGATCTCTCTGCAGTCTGGGAATAACTGTTCCCTCATCGAAATGTTCTGTATGCTAGGAGCCTCTATACAGGGTCCAAAATCATCCTCTACCTTGCCTGGGGCTATAAATAAGGCTTCCCTTGCCTGCCATGGCTTTAATAAATTGACATGGTAAATTTCCTGTTTGTTGCGGCGATCGGGCTGCCGAATTTCATAATTCACTTTCCCTATAGCCCGAATCACCTCATATGGCCCCTGCCATTTAGCATATAGCTTGGATTCCGACGTGGGAAGAAGTAGCATTACCTTGTCTCCTGGCCGAAAGGTCCGAATCCGTGCATTTTGGTTGTAATGCTGCTGTTGGTGCTGAGCCGATTTTAGATTGTCCTGGGCCAAACGACCGACCAAATCCAGACGATCACGGAGTAGGAGCACATGCTGCACTACGTTTTTGGACGAGCCTTTGTGTTCTTCCCACCCCTCTCTCAACAGATCGAGGATGCCGCGAGGCTGTCGGCCGTACAAGAGCTCAAAGGGGGAGAACCCTGTCGAACTCTGCGGCACCTCTCTCACTGCAAAAAGGAGGTAGGGGAGAAGCAATGCCCAATGTTTCTGCTCCTGATTCACAAACCGTCTCAGCATCTGCTTTAATGTTTGGTTAAAACGTTCCACTGTGGATGATAAACAGATATCCTGATGGGACGTATTTTTAATATTTTATACACCTGCTGTAGCGTTTGAGACAGAAAGTTAGTTCCATGATCAGTATCTCTTTGGGGATCCCTACTCTTGGCATAATCTGCACTAGTTCTTTGGCTATTGCAGCGGCACTCGTGGACCTCAAAGGAACTGCCTCCGGGTATCGCGTTGCATAATCCACCACTACTAATATGTGCGTACACCCAGAGTCAGAAGGTAGCAAAGGGCCCACTATGTCCATTGCAATGCGCTCAAAGGGAGTGGAAATTATTGGCAGTAGGACCAAAGGGGCGGGGCGCACTCGACCCGGCGCTACTCGCTGGCAGTATGGGCATGTGGCTACATATTTCGACACTTCGCTATGAAGCCCTACCCAATAAAATCGAGCCAATATGCGTTCCCTCGTCTTGTCGGCTCCCAAGTGTCCTGCAAAGGGGATGTCATGCGGCAGCCTCATGACCTCAGGCCGACAGGACGGAGGAACCATCAATTGTGTTACAGGCTGTCCTGTGCCCGGGGCAGGGTTTACCCTATACAGTAATTGCCCCTTGATAATGAAGTGCGGATATACTAGCGCCCCAGCACCTTCAACATCCTTACCTTCAATAGACCGGACCTGTCCCCAAGCGTACACTAGTGTGGGGTCGTTTTTCTGGTCCCACACTAGGTCCGCGCTTGAGCCCCACATGTCCGGTACATTGAGAGGGGCTGGAGTAACATCTGCCCTGGATGGCCCAGTAACCTCGCCCTCTCGGTCACACTGCGTACCGACTCCCTTTGAGTGGCGTTTGATACCATCCGCGCTCTCTCCCACCAGTCCAGAGACGCACCTTCCCATTTTTCGATCTGTCTCTCTTTCTTTGTTTTCCTAGGACAAAAAAGGGAAGAGAACAGGTCAGCTTGCAGGGGAAAAATCTCACCAATCGTTTCCCCTGCTCTGTCTGCCACGGTTACGTGTGCGGTCAGGACTGCCTTTTGGATTAATTGCCGATACTGTGGCCAGTCCCAGCCCAGAATTACGGGGTGCGGCAGCCTTTCCACCACCCCCACTGTGAGGTGGCGTTGTGTCTGACCTATTGACACGTATGCTTTTAAGGTGGGATATGTCGCTGTGTCTCCATGGATGCAGGAGATCGCAACCTTGCCTTGTGGCTGCCACGACATACCGCCTAAGAGAGACGTTTGAATTAAGGTCTGTGCACACCCTGAGTCCACTAAAGCCTGGGTACTCACATTACCAACCACCACATCAATAATTCAAGGCCCCTCCCGACCATTTCCCCGTTCCTTACCTGCTTCAGATGCCAGATAGCATGTCGCCACGTTGCACTCCATTGCCGAGGGGCACATGCGGGCGATGTGTCCTGGTTCATGGCACCTAAAACAGATGATACTAGGGGCAGAAGGCACTGGGGTTAGCGATCTGTCCCGCTGCTGATAAGACAGCGGGTCGGAGGTAGCAAATCTACCCCAGCTGGGGGCCAACCACTGCCTCCATGGTGAGGAGGTGGGTCGGCCCATTGGGATCGGTGGTTTGGCCGGTCGGGGTCCCAGGGGAGGAGGAGGTGTTGGTGGTACTGCGGGCGCTGCTCCTCGGCTGGATAGAGGAAGAAGAGGGGTCAGTAGTCTGGTTTTGATGGAGACCCGGGAGTCCTCATAGTCCTCCTCCTCCAATGAAACTTTGCTTACCGTACTAGGGCGGGGACTTCTGGTACCGTGACGCCATCCCTTTCCTGAATGGCCGGCTTCCGACTGCCCCCAGAATAAACTGCCGAAACATTCAGTATGGGGCACGCAATTCCTGCTGTACAGAGCTCTCACAGGTCGAGAGGGAGATTGTAGATTCAGATTCATTCGACACATATCCCACCGCTCAGAGTGGAGCCGAAGGAACACTCGGCTGAATCTACTTTGCCCATTACACCCCCCTCCCGGGAAAAGTAAAAAAGTAATCCGCATTCGCTCTTTGTCACACCAGCGCACTTTCTTTTTACTGTGGCTTATAGGCTACGGGTAACACAAACAAATCATGCTGCTACATTACACATACTATACAATGCTAAAAAAAAAAATAAAAACTTTAACCCCTCCCCCCCAATAACATGATGTTAAATTGAAACTAAATAATTTGAGCACATTTTCTTTTACCGTAGCCTAATTGGTACACACAACAGATCATGGTGCTGCATTAACACGTTATGATACTATACAGTACCTTCCATATACTGCACACACTTTACAGAAATAAATCCTATTTACATGTACATAGATATCTGTGTTGCGCACGGGTGGCACCGTCAAACTTTATTTTCTTTGCAAAAAGCAATTAAAGACTTTAAATTCAGAATATTGTAGTCTTGCATTTCAAACCAGTGGAGTCCAGCAGTATTTCTGAAAGGCCTTTTCCAACCGATTGATCTCAGATTGTTTTAACGCTGTAGAGTATGTTTATATGCCCTGTTTTAATCATCCTCTTCATTTTAGCCGTTTAGTTGGCAACTTGTATCTGTTGTTGGGCTTATTTTCATCCAGTCAGTATAACAGTCGTTTTTTTTCAGTGGGTCTCTTTGGATAATGAAATTCCTAGCGTAACAATTGGTTATGATCAGGGACACATCAGGCAAGTGACTCCAGAACTAAAAGGTGCTGGACGCGAGTGAGAAGGTAAGGAAACCTACATTCACTCCCCAGTAACCCGTAGTATTAAAAGAATACGTACTTGTCAACGCAGATCAGCTGTTTAGAAATACAAGGTTCTTTGGCTGAAAAAATATTTCAGGAGATAGCTGATGGGGTTAACACGGGTGGTAGTGTAAAAGGAGAGATGATATACTGCCAGAAGCGTTGGCAAGATGAACATCAGATTGGAAACAAAACTGCGAGGCCTTTTCACTCTTCTGGACCATGTTCCAAGATATCTCTCTCCTCTTGATGTGCAGTCCACACAAGCACACCGAAGCATGGCATTTTCTTACAGTGAATAGGCTACAAACATGATTTATAATGTTTTCCAACCAGTAAGCAGCCTATCCTGTTCAGATGAGTTAACAATGCAATTTAATGTGTGTGTTACAATAACAAAATGCTTAAATTACATAATTATTAGATAATTAAACATAGACTTTGTCATGACTGCTGTTGGCATTCATTCTCAGCCTGGTCTGAGGCACGCGTTAACTATGATGCCGTTATGGGTCAATTAACGGCACAATACAGATTTATGAATCAGATGAATAATATGCTAATGAGAAAATTGGTCTCTAAGGGCACGTTATTCTAACGTCGCGATGAGTAATTTTTTGACGGTAAATGGCATTTATGCATCACGTTAAACAGTATTACTGGCACGATAAAGGAAACTGTAAGTTTTATGAATATGGGCCGTATTGAAGCAGAAAAATATAGAATTGTCACTTTTAATATTGATCATTTTTCTCTAGCTAATGTACAACAAATGTTCCTACATATTTCAATGCTTACCTGAAGAACAGAACATGCTAAATGGTAGAATAATTATTTTTTATGTCCACCTTAAAGACATACCATTTTCACCATCCATGAATTATCAAACAAAATAAAAACATAAATGAATGTGAAAATAACAACAGACATGTGAAATGTCCCCTTCTTGTACTGGACAGAGTGATCTTTTAATAGAGGTTTTTCCAGTCTGTAATGCAGCTGGTGTTTTTCTCGTTGAAGATGTTTTAAAGAAATCGTGCAGCTCTGTGCAGTGTTACCGGAAGTAAACTAAACCATCTGCCAGGTTCCTAATGCAGTGTAACAGGTAGTGCGTCAATAAGGCAAATGTTTGCTGTATTTATTTTTAAGTGATAAAAAATATGTATATTTACAGTATTCTTTCAGAAATGGGAATTTTCAGAGGGAACTACATATTACATGGCAATAGGTACATTTCTCAGAAATTGTGAAATCCACGATGACCGTGAAAAAAATACAGCCTCAGCTATGTGTGTGGTGTGATGTTTGTCATATGTAATAAATAGTATAGATCAGTACACATAAGGAATGCATTGGACTGGCTGTGTCTCCACATGGAAAGCAAACACAAACATGTATCAATGCAATGTGACAGCTGAAACACTGTATACAGCATGCTGTGGATTTCATTTCACACTATTGCTAAGGGTAGGCTGGGCAGTCTGTGAAGATCCACAGCCACATCTTGATTTGAGTTGATCTTGTGCTCAGGGGATGTCTCCAAGCTTTTGTCCTGGCTATTCAATATAAAAATTAAAAACCAAAGTACAACACTAAAACAGGCCTTACCAGCTAGTAAGTTTATTTTAAAAAGATGCTGGGCTTTTTCTAAAGAGGTGCAAAGACAAGTTTACAGGGAGGAATAAAATTAATCCTTAAAGAGAAAATAGCTTCAAATGAAATATCATTTGAAGATATTTGCTCTTAAGGTTATAAAGCTACACAGGATAATAACCAAATGGCTCATTCCTGTTTAAACTGGTACAATATTTTGATTCCCCCTACCCTGCTCATTAGCACATTCGGAGTGTACAGTATGCTGGTGTGAAAGCTGCTATCAGAGAGGTGGGTGTTGGCATGGAAAGTGCCAAGCGTTCTTTCAGGGTGGTTGCCCAGTGATGCCACCTTCAAAAGAGGAAGTTGCTAGATATCAGACTCAATCCCTCACCCCAGCCTATTTCTGAACTGTTCCCATGGCTCTTTCCTGTACAGTTTCAGGGTGGAACACCTTTTCCTGGGTGTGGATTTTCACGTTACTGTGTGAGTATCTAGTGATACAATACTTCTCATGACTGGGCAGTGCTATAATAAGGCTTCTGAGAGAGTGTCTGGGCACAAGGTCCTTAATCTATCATCAGATTTGTCACTCAAGGGTGCCGGCTTGTAAACTACAGTTTCAGTAATCCCTCTGCTGTGGACTGTAACACTTGAGAGTAATCATCGCGTAATATGGCCAGACACATATACATATTGTGCTGTACGTCCTTACCTTGAGCTCAGTATGCATACATATACATCTCTGTTCCCATGGCAATTGGCAGCAAGGGGACTGATGCAGGTCCAGATTAGAGGACGCAGGGGCCCTACACAAAGCCAAATAGTGGGGGCCACCTACATACCAACTCTATCTACTGCTACTATTCTTCCCCTTATTGCCTTATGCCACACAACAGAACAATTAGATCTCACGATTGTTAATAACATTACACTTCCGATGATTGATAATGATAATAATAATTTACACTCAAACATCTGTGGGAATATAGAATACAAAACTATAAAATGAAAACAAGCTCCAGTCCCAGGCAGTAAAGTAGAACATAATGCATAAGAAACACGACACAAGAAAGAGAGCTTCACTAGCAGAAATAAAACAAGCTCCATTCCCAGGCAGTACAGTACCAAACAATGCATAAGAAATATAATACCAAAAAGATAGCTTTACTTCAAGGCAGACGTGTAGAAGGTAGAATAGCTTCCTGCGTGATTTCCGTGTGGTGAATGTGTCGACTGTACTTTCGAAACTAAGTGTCCTTGTTACATCGCTCTCAATAGAAAGTATGGCAAGAGAGTTAATCTGCTCCTGCGTCAGTGGTGATCTCAGGCGGTTCTTTATTAAGCCCATTTTCAAAAAGGAACGCTCTGCCTCGCAGACTGTTGTTGGTAGAGTCAGGAATATTCTGCGAGTGACCACTACTTTAGGAAAGGTCGATTCCACCAGGTCACTTTCTTTTATAGATCTCATCATTGCTTGTGCACTTCGCTTACAGTGAGCCTTGTCTCCACTGGTTCATCTTTGTCACCTGCCTGATTCATCAGTGTGTTGTAGAAGTTGCTATAGTTCAAAAACAAAGCCCTGACTGACTCTGCTTGACAGTGCCATCGTGTCGATGACAGGATCTTTAGCGTTAGGACTCGCCCATTCTCCTGAGCGGTCAGACCTTCCGTCAGTGTCGTCCAGCGGTTCGAGGATGCAGCAGCACAAGTATAAATCTTCTGCACAGTGCCGAAGAACATAACTGCTTCTAGGCAACAATTCACACTTACAGTAGCGATGCGATTCAATGGAAACTGAAATATGCAAGTTTGTAAAATGTCCCAAACAATAGTTGAATTTGCATGGGCCCCAGTTGTGCTAAGGTCCTACACTACTGCGTAATTAGCATATCAGTTTATCCGGCCCTGCTAATAGGTGGTCTCAAAGCATGTACTGTATGAGGTCATGAGGCCAGTATAAGGGGTATTGCCCTCAGTGAGGCCTGCAGACATCCTTCTTGGTTACTGTCAGAACTATCATCCATAACTATTAAACAGTTGACAGCGCTGAATTTAGAAATACTGAAGGAAGCTCAAATTCAATTACAATTTAAGTTTCTTTTAGTGTTTCTATATACACCCAGACAACCATAAGTGAAAAAACATTCTTAGTAAACTGAAGCCGGTAACTTCATCCAACAAAAGCAGTCCCAGCTGTGTTATAGACTGTCTATACAGATTGACCACCTAAGTGTCCACTCTGGGAGCTTTAAGAGTATAGCAGTAAGAGCCAGCGCTATCGAGTAATCTCACACTTTGGAAACAAGTTTCCTTTTGTTTTGCTGGCAGTACACTGCTGTGCACTAGATGGTGCTGACATCACAACAAGGTAAGAACAAAAATAAAAACACAAAGAAAATGCTTCTTACTATCCTCATCAAATCCATGTGGTGGGGTTAATATATCAGATCTTATTTATTTGATCATTAATACAGTGGTGTGTTTGAGGGGTTTGTCTGGATGTTTGAAACAGCGGCATGCTTTTTGACTGAATCTAGCCCTACGTGCTGAAACAGTTCATTCAGATCACCTGAAAGGACTGAACCCAGTCCCCTGGCCCCCACCAGCAAGACTTCTACCTCTCAGCTCAGCAGATATTATTTTCACACCTGCTGGCCTTGTTCACATCTTCCAGCAGAGCTCCCTGCTCACAAGGGCACAGCCTTGCAAGAAATAACGATCCTGCAGAAATAAAGAAGTCGTCGTCAGCTGGCTCTCCCTGGCTGTTTACACCCCAGATTACACTTGTGGCTAGTCTGCATGTTGTGAGAAAGGCAGTAAACAGAGCATTTCAAGCCTCCTCCGTGTGTGTGGCGGTGCAGAGCAAGTGGCTGAGGTGCTGTGAGGGGGGCTGTCCTGGGATCAGGCTTCATTACACAGCCAGACAGTGTAATGAGGCCAGGCTGGATAGGACAGGACCCTTTCCCCTCTCCCACTCTTTCTGGATTTCACACCTGGCAGGCGCTCCAGGCTTGGGCTTGAGCTGAATCCCCCACAAGTAGCAATAACATCTAATCAACACAGCACAGCAGGTCCCGGCCTAAGCAGTGGCTCTGCAGTTGCTAGGGCTCAGTAGTTCTGTAAGGCCTCCTCATTTGGAACAACGATTCTTGTTTTTAACAGCCTGTAAGAAACTGTTAAACCTGACCACATTTAGATTCTGAGGGCCATAACTTCAGTTCTGTCTTCAATTAGCTTCTGTTTTTTGAAAGCAGTAAAATGTCTGTTAATTTTACAAAACTAGAACCGAACAACAAAGTAATATATTTCAAGTCGTCTTAAGCGTTCTCAAGGTGTTTTGTTTTGATTAAAGGATAGAGAAAACACTTTGAAAATATGGCCCTGAATCTTATAAACAAGATTCATTTGTAGAGAATTCACTCGACATTTACATAGCGATACTGTTCATGATGTCATGCAATGGGCCACAAGATCTTTGTCAAAACTCCACGATTGGGGGGGGGGGGGGGGGGGGCAAAGCTTACTCAATGCTATTTTTAGTGTTTCCACCGAAACACAATTTGTGAGTTAATATTGAAAATAATGAAGGCCCTACATCAGGGGCGTCCAATCCTGGTCCTAGCGTGCCGGTGTCCCTCCTGGTTTTTGTTACAGCTGTACCCTAAATTAATTAATTGAACCAATTAAGCTTCTAATTAGCACTTAATTGGTCCAATTAAGTAATTTAGGGTACATTTGGAAGAAAAACCAGGAGGGCGAAATCTTCAAAACATGCAGCTCAATTGTGACCAAAGCATGAAAAATGACAGAAATGTAGTTCTAGTATCTTAATTATGAAAGTTAAAAAAAGCCATAGAAACAGCATTTCATTTTCTTATTTCATAACAATACTGATCTGAAATGGCAGAAACTTGAACTAACAATTTTGAACTGGCAATTTTATATACATGTATAAGTAGAAATGTTTCACAGTAAATCGCAGCAAACTTTGTCGACTGATCAGTGCATTTACAGTATTTCACAGTAAATAAAGTTGGAACACAAAAGCGAGCCCAGACATACCTGCATATTTGCACTTTACAGGCATTCAATTTCAAACAAAAATGCACTCTCTAACTTCTTCAGATACCGGCAAGCATGGTCTATAGCACTGACAAACATACCTTTTCTAAATACACAGACATGCCTTAAAGCAGGGGTTGGCAGCCTATGGCTCACAATCCATACCTGGCTCTTCAAGTAGCCAAATATGGCTCTCGAATCTCTAAGTCATTCACAAAATAAAAAAAATAAATAATGAAATGTGCTATTCCCTTGTGTTTCCCCATCATGCTAGGTGCACACAGGCATTCTCCCACTTGAATCACATCAAAAACTATTTGCGCTCATGATTGACAGAAGAAAGCCTGAATACTTGCATGAAGCTAAACCTGACCAGCTATGAACTGGACTTCAAAGAAATGAGCAAAACGATGCAGCAGCAGAAGTCACATTAAAGAAGCGCACTGTAAGTACAATAATCAATTACATTTTGTTTTGTTTTGCACTTTAAAGTACATAAATTGTGTGTTTATGATTGGTTCTTTGCAGACCACTTGCTCTAAATTTCCATTCCGCTCTCTTGCACAAAAAGGTTGCCGACCCCTTCCTTTAAAAGTTGGGGGGGAAACATATTTCCGTCCCTCTAACGTTTTCGCCCCTGCGGTTCCGCTGCCAGGGAGTCAGGGAACAAAGCTCCCATTCCAGGCAGTGAAATTACCATGCCTTTATATCAAACATTGATCTGGAGTTGCTGATCCACGACAGAACCACAGTGCATTGACTTTAATGAGATTACGTGCTGCTGCCTATTGGCAGATCTCTGGTAACTCTCAATATAATTATCAGATTATAGGTTTGGACAACATATAAGAAACACCAACCCATTTGGTGTAGGGACACCATGGGCAGCCGATGCAACACCAGGGCGCTTTCATTGTTCTGGAGGGGTACAGGTCCTCAATTCACTTCTTCAAGGAATTGGGGGATGGGAATCTAGAGCAAAGTCTGTTCTCCTGTCTCCTGTTACTTCTTTTGTAGCCACTTCTGAGACACCAGCAATCTCTGTCGTCTTGAGGAAAAAAGCACCTGCCAACCGAGTTCCCAACTATCAGCCATCTAGTCAATGCTGTCCAACCTACTGTCTTAATTACCATGACTGAAACTGACATGCACAAGAGATAGCTGTTTTATATATACGCCAGACCATTGTCACAAACATGTGTGTGCCACCTACAGTATAAACAGGGTATGGTGGTCCAACTACCCCTTATAAAGGTCAACCATAGTCATTTTGCAGTTTTCCCATGGTTATACTATGCATTTGCATTAGTTTGCCATGGTTTGTCATGCTAATATGCTTTAAATGGGTTTTACAATGCTTACCTATGCTTTACCTTGCTTTCACTATGTGATACATTACACTTTGCTATGCTTTTACTATGGGGAACTTTTAACTGATAAATGTATTCTCTCCTTCAGTGTTTCTCATAAAACACAGATGACTCTGAATGTCCTTAAAGGCTACCAGTGACATAAGGTGTCTCAGATTATAACAGGCATTACAATTATTACTTTGCTTCAAGGATTGTAACTAACGCAGCACAAATGGTTCCATTCACATCTGTTAGGAAGCTGTATTTCCAAAAAAAAGAAAGTTTAATTGAGCTATTATTGTTCTGTAATTCAGAGCAAAGCATTACATAGTGCAGTGTATTTACAGCCCCTTGGGGTTTTGATGACAGCCCTTTATAGAACACATTATTGCCACAAACCCTAATGGAACATTTCTTTGAGGTATCTCCAATAGTTTGTTTTTATTTTCTGGTAATGCCCCTCAATATATGCCCAGCTGAGGAGAATTAAACAGAGTTTGTGCTCAGGAATGAACCTTTTTTCTCATTAACTCTTTATTTTAAACTTTTTACAAGCAAGGTTTACCTCTCAGTGAAATGTTTTCAATTGTCCCTTATTGTTTTGATGTTCAACACATTCCCTACCACATGTTTCCCCTCCCCATTCTCTTAAGAACTCCACATAGTTTCCTACGCGCAGGAACACAAGCACACAGCACAGATGCCCTCAAATACAATTCCGAATGCGATTATCACAGAGGGCCCCTGAGTGGCTCACCTGGTATAAGCATGACGGTGTGGGGAGTCATACAGTCAGGGGAGCCCGGGTTTGTGTTCTGGTTGTGTGAAGTTGGCCATCTTCGCTGGGGATTCCAATGAGAATGTCGCCTTGGCTCTGGCGCCCCGCGGGTTAGAGAAGTATAATGGACAGGGGCTGTTTCTCCTCACCACCCTACAGCAGACCCTGCTGGTCAGGCACCCAGTGAGCTCAAGTGGACCCCTGCAGAGCTGGCCTTGGTCCTCCAGGGGCCAGTAGCTCACCAAACTCCGCTCTCGAGCACCTTGGTGTAAAGAGGCAATTGGCTTGGTTGTGTGATTGGAGGACACCCACTGACCTTCAGTTCTCCTGTGCTGTTGTGAGGAGTAGCTCTGGTGAGGGGACATAATTGAATATTCTAAATTGGGAAGAAAACTGTGGGTAACAAAATTGTGCAAGCACATACAGGTGGACTTCATAATCTTGTAATAATCGCACTGTTCCTGAAAGGTTACAAATATTTGAATAAAATCAAGAGTTTGACAGATTATAGCCAAATGCAATCTATAGCAGGCGAGAAGTGTGTTCACCAGAGTGTGACAGACGCAATCAGTGCAGAAGGGTCCCTACTTTATGCACAGGTAACCTGTCTAGCTTTAATGAAGCTTCACATACACATATGAGCTCAGGGTGGTGAAGCGGAGAAACCACAAGAAATATTGCAGGAAGCAAAGTCCTCCGACCTAGACTAATCTTGAGAGTAAATATTCAAACATGTGACTTACTGTAATTGTTTGTTTTGTATTATTATCCAGCAGCTAAACCCAGACACATCATCAAACCTGTTGAATTTAAAACTGTACCAACGACACCCTCTGCTGGATGGGAATAAATCTTCTTAAAGTCTCAGCAGTAATTCAACTAAGAATATCCAGTTCATCAACAGCTTGCTACAGTATGTACTGTACACCACAGGTCCACATTTACAAAGATTTCACTCCAAGTTTTTACCTAAAAAGGAACTGTTTAAAAACTACAAAATGCCAGCTAAGGGAGGTTTGAGACGTTAAATCTACATTACCAGTTATATTGGTGTTATGGGTGAAGATAATGAATTTATAATTTTCTCTACACTCATAAACTTAGATATAGAGAAGTGCCAGTGAAGTTGGCAGCTGCCTGGTTAATCTTCCCCAGTAAAGGCGTCAAAAGCGTGGGAAAGTATTCGTGCAATGTGCCGTTTACCAGCCGGGGCTCCTGACAAGCAGAAATTAGTGTCTGCAGGTGATTTAATCCAAACAGCACCAAGTAAAAAAGCTGCTAATGTTCAGTTTATGAAAACACTTAGCCATCAAGGACTCTAATTTAACGCTTCCCAAGGGAGCCGTGCCTCCAGAGGGGGGAAGAGAAATGCAGCTCTGTGTGAGAAGTCAACAAAAACACTCAGAAAACTCAACTAGGGGTTTGCACACATAACCCTGGAATTGCTGTTTAAGTTTCTACAGGGGACTTTCATTTCCATACAGCCACACGAGATGGTCCTGACATTTATTATTTTACCATTATACCTACTTTATAACAGTTCAAGGACAGCAGTAATCTGTCAGCTAATTACATGATAACACCAAGTAGCTTCAATGTCATTCCAATTGCTTTTTTTGGAATTTCCCTTAATATTTATTGGTGTTTGCGAGCCTTCTCAGTGGGGCTGGGTTCTCATTCTCCAATACTGAGTTATTAACATTATTCTCTAAATATGCCTTTACCTTCCTTTGAGCTTGTTTAGAAAGGCTGGGACTGAACAGACTTCCTTATTAATTTAAAGATAATATTATCTGTGCTTAGGTTTAGAGAAAGGGAAGCAGGTAGGTTAAAGCAATATTTAAACAGGAGATATTCCAGGAGCATCAAGAGGAAAGAGCTGCTGCCTTATTGGAGCTGATCTGGCTTTGTGTAGAACTGTTGTACAGTAGATGATACCGGAAAAGGAAGTTTAAATACTGGGTAACACTTCACATTAAGTGGCCCTAATTACAGTGTATTTACATAGTAGTTACTTAGTAAATACATGTGTACTTACACATAATTACAATGTTATTAAGCATAGTTACATTGTACTTAATATGTAAATTGTTTTGCATGCTATAACTCTAACCCTAACCCTTTTCTGATGCAATTGTCTACTTACATATATTGTGCTAAAAGATGTACACATTCAGTACATTGTAACTGTGCATAATAAGATTGTAATTTTGTGTAAAAACACATGTATTTACTAAGTAATTACTATGTAAATACACAGTAATTAGAGACACTTCATGGAAAGTGTTACTGAACACTGACCTTGTGTTCAGTGTGTGGATGTGAGCAGGTAGTTTATATCCTGATCCTGTGTTCAGTGTGTGTGTGGATGTGAGCAGGTAGTTTATATCCTGACCCTGTGTACAGGATACAGGGTGTGTGGAGAAGGTGGTTTAAAACGGTTCCCAGAACATTTCTTACAGGACGAAAAGGCAATCTACACTTTATTAAAATGATAGGCTGGTTTCACAGACCCCGATTACAACTAGTACCTTTAAGTAGTCCAAGACCTGTGCTAATGGGGGTCTGTGAAAGCAGCCCTTGATATCTTTATATTAGGTATAGAAGAGGCTGTATCTACAGTAATAGCTAGAACAGCATTTACAAATGCTTCATGCATATCTTAAAATGATCACATTTGTGTCTGTGTAGTGGGTTTTTTGAACCCAACAATCCTCCACTAAAAATTAAAAACAGAATGCACCAAATGACACAAGCTGTCTACCGCTCCATCCTTGAGTCCATGCACTCATGGTACCTTTTCCTGGCTGATATATGTGTGATATAAACTCTCCTACTGTATCTGTATAGAGTGGAAAGTGCCAGTGAGTATGTTCCAGTGTAACAAATAACTCGAGAGCCTTCAGAGAGCAAGTACACACTGCAGAGCTCCTGTTGCTAATCATGCAAAATAAAAACCACTGGGATTACTCTTATGTCAATATTTTTGTTCCACTGTGTGCTGCACTGTATATTGTGTGTGTGTGTAATTTATTTATTAGCTCGTTTCATTTTCCATATTCTCGTGGTTTAAAGCTGCTTCTAGCCTGTCAGGATATGAGCTCAGCTGGGGAGCTGTGTTTCCTGACCACTAGAATACAGGCAGCTACTTTTTTAAACTGGATCAATTGCACCAATCACAGTGCATCAAAGCACCAACCTTTCTTCCAGAATAATTGAACACCCTGTTGAAGACATGCCCTATACAGGACCTCTGGCTCTGAACTCAGAGACCTGGAACACAGTGTTTTCACTCGGCTTTGACGCTCGCTCTCGCCCTTCGGGGATTGCTTTGACATTTTGATTGACATCTCTCAGCCGGTGCTGAGAGATAGGTAGGGAGGCAGCTCTGGGAGGTAACCCCAAAGCACAGCACTGACTGCAAAGAGAGATAGGTTTCATTCATCTGGCTTGATTGCTATTGTGAGCTGCCACTGATTGAAAGTTGACATGTCTGCTTGCCTTTGTTGATGGTTACAAAGATGTTCCTGCCAATCATATGCTCATATTTTCAGGTGTATTTAGAGTTTGCTGCATGAAACTCTGCATAGCTTTCAGTTCTTCCTTTCAGTGCATTGCATTGAAATGCTGTAATTACGTGCCGTATATCGCTGTCTGTGTGTGTGTGCAAACCCTTGCCCCACTATACCCCCATTAGGGAGCTGGCTTTGTGTGTCCTTATGGAGGGATACAGTCTGTGACCATGATTTGCCTTCCATCTGCTACTCTTCAGGCATGTTGGAGAGAAAATATGCAGGCAAGTTAGTCTCCAGTATAGCCTGGAAACCTGTATTGTCCAGTCTTGTATACAGAAGCCATTTCCAACCAATCGCTTACCTGTGCTATCTATCAAAGTCCGTCAGACCTCCTCCATGACCCTCACAACTGATTTTCATAATAACTTAATCAATTATCTGAAGGAGAGTCCATTTACTTTAGAGTGTGTGCTACAAATCCTATGAAGTTTTAAATGTTTTGTCCCACCCCTCTATATCCCGAATGGTAGGAAGGCGCTCTCTGAATTTCACTGTGCTGGTGTCTGTGAAGCAGCAGACATGGGCAGTAAGCACAAAGCCTCAGAGCCGCTTGTTTCCTCTTGTTTTTTATTTACTGCAGAGAAAATGATCCGTTTTCAATGTGACAACACTATGTTTATCTACTTTCATAAATATTATTTATGAAATAAAATTTTGAAATACCTATTTTTAGATTGTGAAATGCTGTGAAATAAGCCTTTTTTTAACCATGAAATAAATACACCCCAGCATATTAGGTAAGATTCTCTGGGCTTTACAGTGTTTCCCTTTGCTTTACCATACTGTGCTTCATCCCTTTGCTATGCTTTTACCATAGTAATCTTTTATAAGGGTCCGGATATCATTTTTTAAAATAACACTTACTGTAGCTACAATTATTTTCAGGAATCTGACAAGCACTGATGGACCGAATGCCCTTCTCTCATTGTCTTCTGCCCTTCTGTTCCCAGGAATGTCAGCATTTACTGTAGATAGTAATGCTGTCAGCTGGCCCATATTTCCAAACTGGATCTATATTTGGTTCTTTCTCCGTTTTGTTTTTTTAAATACATTATTTAGCTAAGTAGGCGTCATTTGTTTTCTATTTATTTTGCATCGCCACAGACACCTAACTAGATCCAGGAAAATATTTACTTTAAAATGTGAGCATCAAGAGGTACCTCTCACTGACTGTCACAAATAATCCATCAGCAAAGCCTACACAGGAAATATTTACTGAGCACTCAAGGGCTTTATTCTAATAAATTAGACAGGTTCTCCAAACCCATATGAAACGTGACTCCTACGCGAGGGAGTGGCCCTTCCTTACAAACACTTTTATTTAAAGCTTAATAAATAAATACGGTTTGGTATTCATTAAGCTTTTCTCGCTGTTTATTTCTTTTAACACTAGAACCACCACGGTTACACTCATAGCTAAAACTGCTGCCGGCAGTCATTATGACAGTTTGTGACAAGGAAATGACCGAGGTTGAGGCTCAGAGACAGTTTAAAGTTCAAAATAAAACTTTTTAATAAACAAAAATACAAAATAAACAGGCACAAGGGCCAAACAAAAAGGTTTTAAACAGAATATACACACAAAACAAAACTTACAAATAAAGCTTCCAGGCTGGGCGTTGCCTTCACTGGTTTCAAAAACTTACAAAAACAGCACACTCAGACATACACAATTGCTTCTTCTCCTCCAGAACTCTCTCTCCCCAACTGGGAGGCTAAGACCTCCTTTTATGCCAGGTGGCTGAGTAATAATTGAATAATTAATTGGTGGATTGCTCCCACCTGAAGCAATCAACCTGGGCAGGGAGGAGAATTTAACTTCTTCCCTGCCAGTATTTCTAAGGGCAGAGCCCTGCTCTGCCACACACCTCCCTCCACGTACAAAGTATGGAGGCCGCAAATCGGCCAAACCCCCCCCCCCCCTTTGAACCCAAGCCCTCCCCCCAAGAGTCCCCTTATGTCCCTTGGGTGGGCTATTTCAACAGGCGGAGGTGGGCGGGGTTGATGTCGGCTCCCCCAAGCTTTCTTCAACAGCGGGGGCCCCGGACCTTCCAAGAACATGAACGCTGGCAGGGAACCTGGACCCTCCAGCAGGAGCAGCGATGGTGGCACCTCTAGTGGCGGAGGCGGGAACGGCGGCCCTGTCCCTCTGGTGGCGGAGGCGGGGACTGCGGCCCGGCTCCCTCTGGTGGTGACGGCGGCCCGGCTCCCTCTGGTGGCGACGGCGGGGACGACGGCCCGGCTCCCTCTGGTGGCGGAGGCTGGAACGGCGACGCTTGTCCTTCCGGCGGCGCTGGACCCTCTGGACCCCCTGGTGAAGCAGGACCCCCTGGCTCCTCTGGCGACGCTGGACCCTCTGGACCCCCTGGCAGCGCGGGACCCTCTGGCGGCGCTGGACCCTCTGGCCCCTCTGGCGCTCGGGACGGCGACGGCGGACCAGCATCCCCAGGAGAAAGCACACCGAGAGCCTCTCCAGACAATGCCCCAGGCGACGCGGACAGGCAGGCAACCCCAGGCGACACGGACAGGCAGGCAACCCCAGGCGACACGGACAGGAAGGCAACCCCAGGCGACACGGACAGGAAGGCAACCCCAGGCGACGCGGACAGGCAGGCAACCCCAGGCGATGGAGGGAGAGACAGCTCTGGCTGTTCCCCCTCTGCTGGCGGTGGAGGTGGGAACAGCCTGTATTCTTCCCCTGCGGGTCCCTTCAGCCCTGGGCCTGTGGGCTTCCCCTTCTCGGGCCGTGGACGCACCGACTCCTCCCGCTCGGGCCGTGGACGCATCGACTCCTCCCGCTCGGGCCGTGGACGCACCGACTCCTCCCGCTCGGGCTCCTCCCCCTCGGGCTGTGGATGTTCGGGCTCCTCCCTCTATGGCTGTGGACGTTCGGGCTCTTCCCTCTCGGGCTGTGGACGTTCGGGCTCCTCCCTCTCGGGCTGTGGACGTTCGGGCTCCTCCCTCTCTGGCTGTGGACGTTCGGGCTCTTCCCTCTCGGGCTGTGGACGTTCGGGCTCCTCCCTCTCGGGCTGTGGACGTTCGGGCTCCTCCCTCTCGGGCTGTGGACGTTCGGGCTCCTCCCTCTCGGGCTGTGGACGTTCGGGCTCCTCCCTCTCGGGCTGTGGACGTTCGGGCTCCTCCCTCTCTGGGTGACGGCAGCGGCTCCCCCTCTCTGGGCAACGGCAGCGGCTCCCCTTCTGGCTCTCGGGACGACGGCTCCTCCCCTTCTGGCTCTCGGGACGGCGGCTCCTCCCCTTCTGGCTCTCGGGACGGCGGCTCCTCCCCTTCTGGCTCTCGGGACGGCGGCTCCTCCCCTTCTGGCTCTCGGGATGGCAGCTCCTCCCCTTCTGGCTCTGGGGATGGCGGCTCCTCCCCTTCTGGCTCTCGGGACGGTGGCTCCTCCCCTTCTGGCTCTCGGGACGGCGGCTCCTCCCTCTCTGGCTCTCGGGACAGCGGCTCCTCCCTCTCTGGCTCTCAGGACGACAGCTCACCCCTCTCTGGCTCTCGGGACGACAGCTCACCCCTCTCTGGCTCTCGGGACGACAGCTCACCCCTCTCTGGCTCTCAGGAAGACAGCTCCACCTTCTTTGTTTGAATGACGGAGGCATCTCCCATATCTACCGCCAGGTAGTTAACGACCATGAGGGCAAGCTCTGCGAAGGACGCTGGGTGATGCTGTTCCTCCCACTTTTCCCACCTCCCCCCATCTCGACGCCACAGCGTGTTGATAACTATGGGGAGGTCGTGGAAGAGGTCCGCCTCAGGGTGCATCAACCAGTCCCATATTTCCTGGGATGGTGGTGAAGGTGGTGGCACTGGAGGTAGTGGGGTGGCCCCTGATGCCCGGGGTGAAAACTGTACCTCTTCCTGGGCCTGATTGTAGGGGCATCCTGCCCAGTTGTGGCCGTCCTCCTCACAACGGCCACACCAGTCTGCCGGTGGCACTTCTGGGCAGGACCTCCAGCGGTGGTCCACCTTCCCGCACCAGGAACACCAGGGGAAGAGGCTGGCCGGGTCCTCCAGTGGTGGCTGTTGTTGCAGCAGCTTACATTTCTTTGGCTGCTGCATCTCCTGCCTTTGCCGCTGTCTGCTCTTCTTCCCCATTTTTTTTTTCCAGAAAAAAAAAAAACTCCTCAAAATTCAAAAAACAAACAAAAAAAATACTGCCCTGAGCCTCCAGGTAGCGTTGTCCCACTTCTGAGCACCAAATGTGACAAGGAAATGACCGAGGTTGAGGCTCAGAGACAGTTTAAAGTTCAAAGTAAAACTTTTTAATAAACAAAAATACAAAATAAACAGGCACAAGGGCCAAACAAAAAGGTTTTAAACAGAGCATACACACAAAACAAAACTTACAAATAAAGCTTCCAGGCTGGGCGTTGCCTTCACTGGTTTCAAAAACTTACAAAAACAGCACACTCAGACAAACACAATTGCTTCTTCTCCTCTAGAACTCTCTCTCCCCAACTGGGAGGCTGAGGCCTCCTTTTATGCCAGGTGGCTGAGTAATAATTGAATAATTAATTGGTGGATTGCTCCCACCTGAAGCAATCAACCTGGGCAGGGAGGAGAATTTAACTTCTTCCCTGCCAGTATTTCTAAGGGCAGAGCCCTGCTCTGCCACACAGTTATATTTTAAACATCAATATTAAAATAAAAGACAAACTATCGGATCTCAAAAGTTTTATTCAAGCACATCATATCAAACATCTGCACAGCCAAGCTGCAATATTTAAATGCACAATTAAACATAAAAGGGTTTACTTTCGAACTTACTACATATAAAGCACTATTTCAAAAAATGAAAAACTATAATAAAATAAACATTCCAAAAGAAACTAGTGTGTAACTAGGTATATGTACATACAAAACTGTAAAAACAAAAGTAGTTTTTAATTTAAAATGAAAGTAACATATTTTTTCTCTGAAGCGCTGTGGCTAGCTTCAAGATGAAATCTCTCCTACTGATATTTTCCCCGGTGCATCCCTTGTACAAAACAAAGGAATTGGTGGCTGCCAGGTCCAGTAGAGATAACAACAGGCCTGTATATATATAAAAAAAAAAAATAATAGAATTGTAGGTTATATTCAAAATAAAAACATTCTAAAAGACAGTCAAAATGACGACTTTGGCGGTTCTAGGGGGGTGGGATTATAACTTCCTTATTTTTGTGATTCTGCCTTTCAAATTCCGTCAGGGTATTTAATACACGTACTTAAGAAAAATCATAAACGGACAACCGCATAACTTTCAGACACACAGAGTAATTTCAATCTGAAAACCTCAAACGGTCAAAATGAGTGTTAAAGAGGGTTTATATAGCAATACACGCTCGCATAAAGATAAATTGACTTAAATAGACTTATTCCTATTAATTAGTAATTATGAAATTATGAAAATTATGCAAATTATTTTACCCATGTTTTTTTCCCTACGTTAGAATGTCTAATTGTCTTGCCTAACCGCAGCAATTCCCCACAACAGCTCAGAGAAGGTCAGTGGGCATCCTCTACAGTCAATGTTGTCAAGCTACTAGCCCCAGGAGTATAAAATCCAGCCCTACAGTCATCCATTTGAGCTCATATAGCGCCCGGCCAGTAGAGTCCACTGTAGTGCAGTGAGGAGAAACAGCACCTGCCAGTTTTGCCTTGTTAACCCACAGGAGCGCCAGCCAATGTGACACCCTCCAGAACCCCAGCGACTTAACATAGCCAGGAACCTGTGCTCCACCACTATAGAAATCTTCCTGGTCGCCATGCAGTCGTGCATTTACCTGTTGAGCCACTCAATTTTTTTTTTTTACTTTAATTTTCATCTTAGCTGCAACCACTTAATTACTTTCATTGCTTTATTTACTGTGGAATATTGATAGTTAGTCCCCTGGGTTTTAGTTATGTTTTATTCCAGTTGAGTTATTGTAACATGATCCCTGGTACAGCTCCAATAGCTGAAGGGGTCATGGGTCATGGGGAGCCACGTCCTGCACAGATTCTAGTTCCCGCCCAGGCTAGCGTGAGCACCTTCTTGTACAGAAAAAATAAAGGAACACTTAATTAGAGTAAGTGTACGCGTGCCGTTTCTCTGAGTCAATAATTAGAAAGTTATTGAGTTTATCACATTTGGCGACGAGGAGTAAAAAAAAAAAAAAAAAAAAAAAAAAAAAAAAAAAACATCTAGAAGCAGGCTACACTTCGGACGGCAATGGCGACTTTTGGAAGCATTGGAGAGTTTGATGAGAGCACTGACTGGACGGAGTATGTGGAACGGCTTGGACACTACTTCGCAGCAAATGATATTACTGATGGAGGTAAACAACGCTCCATATTTCTAAGTGTTTGCGGTTCGAAAACATACAGTCTCATCAGGAATTTGGTATCGCCATTGAAACCTACTGATAAGAGTTTTGCTGAACTGTGCTTAATTGTTAAACAGCATAAAAACCCTAAACCGTCAGAGATTGTGCAGACTTTTAAATTTCACAATAGGTTTCGGCAGCCAGGGGAATCTGTGGCAACTTATGTAGCCGAATTGAGACGGTTGTCTGAACATTGTGTTTTCGGGGAGATGCTGGATAAGATGCTGCGTGACAGGTTGGTATGCGGCTTGCAAGATGACCGCATTCAGCGCCGTTTGTTATCGGAAACCGCGTTGGATTTTAAGAAGGCTGTGGAGATTGCTCAAGCCATGGAGGCTGCTGCGCAACAAGCTCACGATCTTAAACCGACCGCCTCAACACCACCTGTGATTCACAAGGCGATCGCAGTTGGTTCTCCTGCGATAGACTGCAGACAGGGTGAAGGGAAAAATATGTGTTACCGCTGTGGACAGCCACATGCTGCAAGA
This sequence comes from Acipenser ruthenus, assembly GCF_902713425.1. Lineage (NCBI taxonomy): Eukaryota > Metazoa > Chordata > Actinopteri > Acipenseriformes > Acipenseridae > Acipenser > Acipenser ruthenus. Next base: position 8,221,429 of record NC_081215.1, read on the forward strand.
GACTGTAGATTCAAGGACGCTGTTTGCCATAACTGCAATAAGAAGGGTCACATTGCAAAAGTGTGTCGCAGTAAAAATCAGCCACGCCAACACAGAGGGGGCTGGAAACCCAAGATGCCTAAAGCTACGCATAGCTTAGAAGGGGAGGTAGATGAAGACGAACCTGAAGTTGTTTACAGTATGCACCAAGCAAAAACAGAGAAAGTAGAGCCTATTTATGTGACTGTGAAGGCGCAAGGGGAAGAATTGCAAATGGAAGTTGATACAGGGGCGTCATTCACAGTTATCAGTGAGAGCACGTACAGAGGCACGTGGCATGGCAAACAGTTACCCCCACTCAGTAAGTCTGCCATCAAGCTGCGCACGTATACAGGAGAAGAAATTAAAGTCATAGGCATCATTGCAGTGGAAGTACAGTATAACCAGCAATCATGCACGCTACCAATACTGATAGTGTTTGGTAATGGACCTAGTTTGCTAGGACGGAACTGGCTGAAGAAGCTCAAGCTGGATTGGTCTAACTTGTATCATATGGGAACTACTAGTGTGCAAGACATTTTAAACAGATATGCAGTTGTGTTTCGGGATGAACTGGGAACTTTGAGAGGAACTAAGGCTGTCATTGAAGTGGACGGAAACGTTAAGCCCAGATTCTTCAAAGCCCGTACAGTACCGTATGCATTAAAAGAAAAAGTCAGTGCTGAACTGCAGAGATTGCAAAAGGCAGGCATCATTGAACCTGTTCAGTTTTCGAAGTGGGCTGCTCCTATTGTGCCAATTATGAAGCCAGATGGGTCAATACGTATTTGTGGCGATTATAAACTGACAGTGAACCAGGCCTCCAGACTGGATGCTTATCCAATTCCGCGAGTGGAAGATTTATTCTCCAACATTACAGGGGGGCAAGCCTTTACAAAGCTGGACCTGAGCCATGCCTACCAGCAGCTGCTCCTGGAGGACAGTTCTAAGGAAGTTTTGACCATCAACACGCACAAGGGGTTGTTCCGCTACACCAGGTTGCCTTTTGGGGTGTCATCAGCTCCAGGTATTTTCCAACGCACCCTGGAAAGCCTGCTAGCAGGTTTGCCCCACGTTCTCGTGTATCTGGATGACATCCTCATAACAGGTCCTGACCCGTCAAAACACATGCAAGTTTTGGAAGAAGTTTTGAAGCGGCTTGCTGATGCAGGATTGAGACTAAAAAAACAAAAGTGCATTTTCCTAGCGCCAGAGGTGCAGTATTTAGGTCACAAGATTGACGCAGAGGGCATACACCCAGCAGAGGAGAAGGTCCGGGCAATAGCGGAAGCTCCGACGCCCAAGAATACCACAGAGTTGAAGTCATTTTTAGGGATGGTAAACTATTACCATCGTTTTCTGCCAAATTTATCAACGCTGTTGGCACCATTGCATCATCTACTACAGAAGAAGGTGCCATGGTGTTGGAAACCACAGCAGGAGAAAGCTTTCCAGTCAGCAAAGAAGCTTTTGCTAACATCACAATTGTTAGTACATTTCGACTCCAAGAAACCATTGCTCCTGGCATGCGATGCATCACCCTATGGAGTGGGAGCAGTGTTATCGCACACCCTGCCTGATGGAAGTGAAAGACCAATAAGTTTTGCATCCCGCACTTTGGCTCCAGCTGAAAAAAACTATTCTCAGCTGGATAAAGAAGCCCTCGCCATTGTGTTTGGGGTAAAAAAGTTCCATCAGTACCTGTATGGACACCATTTCACTATTTGCTCGGACCACAAGCCCTTGATGAGCCTTTTCAGCGAGAGCAAGTTGATTCCACCGATGGCTTCAGGGAGAATTCAACGGTGGGCGTTATTGCTTGCTGGTTATGAGTATGAGATACGCTACAAGAGTGGAGAGACACACAGTAATGCTGATGGACTGAGTCGTTTGCCACTGAAGGATACACCCTCACATGTGCAAACACCAGGGGATGTGGTTTTGTTACTGGAAAACCTCTCCACTTTCCCTGTCAACCTAGGGCAAATACAGTCAGGAACCAGAAGAGACCCTATATTGTCGCGAGTCCTGACATACGTGAGAAGTGGATGGCCAGCAGAAGCCGAGATGGAAGATCTGAGGCCGTATTTTAGAAGGAAGGAGGAGTTAAGTATCCAAGACAATTGTTTACTTTGGGGAAACAGAGTCATTGTACCTCCGCAAAGCCAGGAGAAAGTTATTGCTGAACTTCATGAAGCACACCCGGGCATATCTCGCATGAAGAGCCTAGCAAGAAGTATGGTGTGGTGGCCTTGCATGGACCAAGCCTTGGAGAAAAAGGTTAGAGAATGTACCATTTGCCAGAGCACACGCCATGCACCGCCACCGGCACCGCTACACCCGTGGGAGTGGCCTGACAGACCGTGGGCCCGCCTGCATGTGGATTATGCAGGTCCATTTATGGGGAAGATGTTCTTGATCCTTATTGATGCCCACTCCAAGTGGATAGATGTTCATGTTATGTCTTCTGCTACTTCTCAAGCTACCATAAGTCAACTGCGGGTTACATTTGCAACGCATGGGCTGCCCGAGATGCTAGTGACAGATAATGGAACAGCATTTACTAGCGAAGAGTTCCAGCAGTTTTGTAAGAAAAATAGCATTAAGCATGTCAGAACATCACCTTACCACCCTGCATCCAATGGGCTAGCCGAAAGAGCCGTGCAGACGGTAAAGGAGGGGTTAAAGAAAATGAGGACTGGCACAATTGAAACCAAGTTGGCCAGGTTTTTGTTCCATTACAGAATCACACCTCAAACCACAACTGGGTCATCGCCGGCAGAATTACTGATGGGACGTAGACCACGATCGTGTTTTGATGTGCTGAGACCAGCAGTGGGAGGGAGAGTGAGAGCTGCGCAAGCTAAGCAGAAGTTTCAACATGATCAACACGCCAAAGTTCGCTTATTGAATGTAGGAGATACTGTTTATGTTCGAATGTTTGGAGTGGAGGATAAGTGGACACAAGGAACCATACTGGAGAAAGTGGGTCCAGTGTCATTCCAAGTGGAACTGACGGATGGGAGAGTGATTCGCCGTCATCAAGACCACCTAAGGAAATATCAGGCAGCGACCGTTCCACAATCTGAAAGACCAGAGGATGTCCAAGTTCCTTTGGGAGATGACTACAGCCCTAACCCAGTGCAGTTAGAGTTTTCAACAGAGGGGGTTCCAGTAGACCCAGAGCCAGCAGTAGATCCAGGGCCAGAACCAACATTAGCCCCGGCACCAGAGTTGCGCCGTTCACAAAGAGTGCGTAGAGCTCCACAGAAACTGGACTGTTAGTTTAGTTGTTCCTAGCTACGTAAGTGTTGAAAGTGAATGTAAGATAAAAACAAGACCAGTTTTAATCTGAGGTGGAGGGATGTGGAATATTGATAGTTAGTCCCCTGGGTTTTAGTTACGTTTTATTCCAGTTGAGTTATTGTAACATGATCCCTGGTACAGCTCCAATAGCTGAAGGGGTCATGGGTCATGGGGAGCCACGTCCTGCACAGATTCTAGTTCCCGCCCAGGCTAGCGTGAGCACCTTCTTGTACAGAAAAAATAAAGGAACACTTAATTAGAGTAAGTGTACGCGTGCCGTTTCTCTGAGTCAATAATTAGAAAGTTATTGAGTTTATCACATTTACTGTCAAAGCAACTGATCAGGCCTTCTTGTAAATATATAGTTTACATCATTTTACATAAAGAATTGGATTATTCCGCCATGTGCAGCACCTGCTCAATTCACTTCAGATTGCATGGGCTCACTGGAAGAATGGGACACTGTTTTCTGTGCTAACTACTTGAATAGTGTAAAAAGAGCTGCAAAGTGAAAGAGACTTTGAATTCCAAATCTCAGTAAACACCCTGAGTAAGAGTGTTTGAGTTGGCGAAGGGGAGCTCTCCACACCACCAGCCTTGGCAGCAACCAAGCGACCTCAGAAAGAAAATGAGAAAGCACAGACTTGCTCTTTTTCAAAACGTCAAATCAAAAAACAAACCCTTTAGAAAGATCCACAGTAATGTTACCCTACAACTGCAGTTACTGTGCTTAATACAACACAAGTATAGAGTTGTACTGTAGTGAAATGATGTTCCCAAAGCTTCCTCCATCTGGTATTCTTACAGTAGCAGTCATCTGACTAACGCTTGGTTTTGATCGGCCCGGGCAGTTTGCAGACCTTCACAGCAGAGCTTTGTGTTGACTTGACAATACAGGGGCTTTTGTTCAATGTAAAGTAAAAGTCAAATAAACTGGCAAAGTTTGTTGCACAAGCAATAAGTTCATGAAAAATAGAAATCTGCTTGGTAACACTTTATATGCATTGAACCCTATACAGCATTCCTAATACCTTCATAAAGGATGCATAAGATATATCAGTATGTGCAGAACCCTCCAGATTCACTTCGGAAATACAATATTCCACTTAGCCATCTACACGTTCTGTAATTCTTGAGATATATTAAATAACATTGTTTTTGCACCATTTTAGTAACACATTGTACTACATGTTATGAATGCATATATGCGTATTATGTCAGTTGTCAAAGTCATTATGATGGATTATGCAAATGGATATACTGTTAGCTTTAATGAAGATGAATGCAACATAGAGTTCAATTCACAGCTTTAGCACCTGCTCTGTTGGTAATTGAAGCAGTCAAAACAAATACAAGGGCTGTAGGGGCAACCCACCCCCTGCCTCAAGACCACTGCATGCTGCATTCATGGCAAGTAGGTACAGTGGGTTCCGTGGAAAACGTCCAGCTTACTGCAGTTGGTGTGGTGTGTCATACTGGGGTGCGCTCCGGGTTACCGGTCAGTGGCCGCGGACAATCTTTTTCAAAATCATGCATCAACTACATTTGTGAAAAATTCCCCAGAAGAACCGGCAGATGGCACGTTTCTTTAGAACTTAAAAAACACCCTTGCTGTGGCACTGCAACAGCAACTGGAGCTCACTCCTAGGTACGAAAAAAGAAAAAATATATATACTGATGAGAGAAAGAAACAGTGAAAATTACATAAAACAGAAATGTAATATAAAAGCAACATCAGATTTAGTCTTACTTAGGCTACAAAACAGAATTTATATTATCATGACTTCCTTTAAAACGTTGCTAGATGTTTTCTCACTGTCTTCGATGTGAGTGAAATTGCGGTGGCCGCTACCTGATTTTGACTCTTAAGGTGTTGCATTCATTTGTAACAACAAACAAAAATATTCCAAAACACAATTGAACATTTTTTTTTAACTTGATATCAGGTATCTGTTTAAGACCATTCACCATCGCCAGCTTTTGTTACTAGTTTTGCTAGGTTTGAAAGATCAATGTCAGTATTTTTTTAGTATTTGTATTGTGTGTTTGTATCTGAAGAGATTTGAATGTGATTTGTACTAGGTTGTATTAGGGAGCTTGATGAATATGTGTTGTGTATGTATCAATTCACAGAGATTGCGTGCGTCTGTGCATTTTTGCTAATTTTGTAAATATTGTCTGCCTTTTAAAAAGCTATAGATTTTCATGCATGAAACTTTAATTGCATTTTGCAATAACCATCCATTTTTGTTCTGAGTTGCTCTTAAAGGGATTCATACCAGTAATCCATTAATCATATATCAAATCACAGTAAACCGCTGACATCCTCAGATTGTTAATAATAAATACATCTAGTAGAGTCTGCTGTAAATGCTTCAATGACCAGGGAAACATATTTCCAGAAACATTTGGCTTTCGACCAATCAGGAGATGTGACCAAAAATTTCAATTTTACAATACAAGGTTAACATTACAGTTCATACTTAATCACCTGCTACAGCACAGTAAAGGAGTGCCCAAAAATAAAACTTCTAAAATGTTGCTTTAACCCTTTTCTGCCGGAGCTCTTTAAAATCGATCGTATAGTATCGATAACCTTTCATGTCATATCTCGGCCGTCCAATCACCAATAGCCATGGGTCACAGCTATGACTATGGGCCTTGTCTCCATATAATTGGTTTAAAGCTAGGGTGGGTGGGATGTATAATATTATAATTACGAGGACACAGCACAGACACCGCCATTTTAGCTGAGTTCACTGTGGATTCAAATAAACACACATCCATTTGAAACGTCTTTGTCTGTGGTTCTACAAGTCCTGGAGTGCTGATCACAACTCATTTGAAAGGTAAGTACTTGGACAAACTAGTCATCTTGTTATTTTTTTCGTAGTTTTTTTAACTTTATATCCTCTTTTTAACAAAAACTTTTAGATCATTTTTTTTTCTCTCTCTGTGTGCAGGGCAGGAGATGACTTTAGATAAATAAAGACAATACTAACTACTATACTAACTACTATATTTTTTCTTATTGTTATTTTTAATTATATATGCTCCTTTTTGAAAATGTGGTGGACAGAGGCCAAACTAAATACTTGCATCTGAAGCCTATCTAACTGTTGGGTCATTTTTTTCTTTCCTTTTTACTTTTTTTTTAGTTATGAAGTTATATGTTTTTATTTTATTTCCTCACTTTTTTGAAAACATTTCTCCTCAAGAGAAAATAGACAGAGGCAAACTAAATACCTGCATCTGATGCATAACTAGCTGTCTGGTAGTTTTTTTATTATTATTATTATTAGCTATGTATTTTATTATCATTATCAATTTACCTTTTCTATGTGTTCTTTGTTTCAGTGTGTGTGTATATGTCTAAAAGGATGGAGAGTCATTATTTAGCTGTAGTCATTATTATAATTATTATTATTATTATTATTATTATTATTATTATTATTATTATTATTATTATTATTATTATTATTAGTTTATTTTTTCTTTGTTTCTGTGTGTGATTTATTTATTCTAGTTATTCTTAGGGTTGGTCTGCATTTGCCATTTCAGAGGTTGTTTTTCGTAAAATACCATGCATCATAAAACCTTGTGTTGCTCTGCAACTGTACAAGATATTTCCATTTTGATTTCTGATTTGAAATTCTTGGAAAATTGTGCATTTCCTATATACTCTAAGTGGTTTTCTGTATAACTTGGAAAGAGTTCGAAATTGGCAGTTTTTAAAAATATTATTCATTATTCTACATTTTTCAAAAAAAAATTGGGAGGCTCAGCTTATAGGAAAAAAATATAATACATTCCACAACAAAATACATTATATCATTGGAAACAGCTACTTAATGCCTTTCTATAGATATATTTGGTTTAAATTTCTGATTTCAGGTTGCCAAACTACAAGCGCTAAAACACAAAGTGGTCATATTCATGCCCTGCTTAAAAGGGTTAAATGCTGTATACACTTCATCTGTGTATACATGAGACCTTGCCCTACCACAAACAGTAAGTTAATTCCCCAAATTCAACACATCACAGATGATTTCTCAGTACACTTTGTACTGAATTACTGCTTGCAACAGATACTCTATTGTACGTGTTACTCGGCACACCCCTAGTATTTTGAAAGTATATACTGCATCACACAGTAAATAACATTATATCTTTATAAGGGATAGTTTAGTCCTCAACCTTTTTGAAAACATTTTTTAAATCAATATTTCTACATGTCTCTGATACATGTCTCTGATGAGCTTCTAGCCCTACATGAAAGAGCAAATCTTGCTGACATTCCTATTTGTAGTGCTGGTGTGTTCTCTGTTCTGTTTACTACTTGATCTGTACAGCATGGGTAGTTTATGACCATAACTGTTTTTCACATACATTTGCAAAGGAAACAAATAACAAGCTAATGCTGTTCTCTTTCTCATGAATGTGTTTTCCTAAAGAGACAGTAAGAACTTAAAACAGCTATAGAGTCTCTGGGACTTTCAGTGTGTAGGAGGTCATAGCTATTGTACTGTTCATGGTGAACTGACTGAAATCTCACTTTAGGAGCCAGTACTAAAAAGAAAGTATTTACATGAATCCCTCTAACATTCGCACCAGTTTGTATCTTATTGGTACGGACAATAGTGGACTCCACCAAAGAATACAGCATCAGTTTATTTCCCAGTTCGGTAACACTTTATGTGTACTTACACATAATTACAATGTTATTACACATAGTTACAATGAACTTAACGTGTAAATGTTTTTGCACGCTATATGTAAGTATACAATTGTATCAGAAAAAGGCTTAGAGTTAGGATTAGGTTTAGCGTCAGGTTTAGAGTTAGGGATAGGGTTAGGGTTATCGCATGCAAAAACAAGTACATTGTAACTATGCATCATAACATTGTAATTATGTGTAAGTAACCCATGTATTTACTAAGTTACTACAGTACTATGTAAATACAAAGTTTTACCCCCATTTCTTTAGTAACATCCAATAATAGCTTTGCGATGGCCAGTTCTGTAATTAAAGGGATCCACTGTATATATTTTTCAGTTACTAAAACAGTGGCGCGTTTGGGGTGTGTGTCGCATATGAAGACGTGATCTGGAGGTTATGCACTGCCAGTATGGAGTCAGTGAGGTTTAAAGTCCTATAACCACAAATGCAGACAAGCCTGGCTCTTGCATAGTGGTTAAGACGCTTGCTTGTGGTGTGTATATTTGCCGGTTTGCACCCATACAGCCCCTCGACAGGGCATTTATAGAAACAAATATGGTATAAAAAGACATTGAAACAGGTAGAAAATATTCCATGTTGTTTTATTTATTACATTCCCACAGTAGGATTCCCCCAGAGAGACAGGCTGGGTGTGAGAAACACACTTTTCTCAGTAAAAAGTACATTTCCTATAACCCTGCAGAGCACAGAGCACATTGTTTTCCGTGGCGTATATCAAACAGTCACAGTATGTTCAATATGCTGTCAGAAATATCATGTTATAAAACACAGTGAGCACTTTTATTAAAGCCATATTTCCTGTAATTTTTTATTTTGTATTTTTTTTCACATGAACTAGGGACATGTACATCACTGGGATCCGGAATGAGTCATCTACGACTTCGGAGTGAATGCACTGGTATCTGCTCTGCAGAGGGGCTACTCAGGTGAGAGCATGGGGAGTGATTGCACTGGTATCTGCTCTGCAGAGAGGCTCCTCTCAGGTGAGAGCTTGGGGAGTGACTGCACGGGTATCTGCTCTGCAGAGAGGCTCCTCAGGTGAGAGCTTGGGGAGTGATTGCATTGGTATCTGCGCTGCAGAGAGGCTCCTCTCAGGTGAGAGCTTGGGGAGTGATTGCACTGGTATCTGCTCTGCAGAGAGGCTCCTCAGGTGAGAGCTTGGGGAGTGATTGCACTGGTATCTGCTCTACAGAGAGGCTCCTCAGGTGAGAGCTTGGGGAGTGATTGCACTGGTATCTGCACTGTAGAGAGGCTCCTCAGGTGAGAGCTTGGGGAGTGATTGCACTGGTATATGCTCTGCAGAGAGGCTCCTCTCAGGTGAGAGCTTGGGGAGTGATTGCATTGGTATCTGCACTGTAGAGAGGCTCCTTTCAGGTGAGAGCTTGGGGAGTGATTGCACTGGTATCTGCTCTCCAGAGAGGCTCCTCCCAGCTTGGCTGCAGACCATCACAAAGTGCATCTCTTCACACCACTCTGGAATACTGTGGCCTTGTTTTACAGAGAGAATGCTCCTTCAAGACCAGTCAAACAAGATGGGATCAACGTTAATAAAAAAAACTTCTACAGCTGGCCATCCTTTACATTGAAGAAGGCTTTGGAGGAAATGTTTGCCTACTAGACTCTTTCCTTAGATTGCATGATTGAGTGTTTAAATTATGGAAAATAGACGACTACAATATCTTGCACAAACAAAAGTATGCCAGTAGTGTGCATCCCCGCAACAGCAGTAAATTCAATATCAGAGCTAGCAGTATGATGAAAAGGTTGATGACCAGGAGGTATATCAGCAGTATTTACAGAATAATATAGAATAAGAAGTGGCGGTAACACTTTACGTTGTGTCTCTAATCACTTGTTATTTATATAGTAGTTACTTAGTAAATACATGTGTACTTACTAGGTGCTTAATGTGTACATCTCTCTGCACGATATATGGAAGTACTCATTTGTATCAGAAAGGTAGGGTTAGGGTTAGAGGGGTCAGGGATAGGGTTGGGTTTAGAGATAGGGTTAGGGTTAGGGTTAGGGTTAGGGTTAGGTTTAGAGATAGGGTTAGGGTGTGTACAACTGGTAAAGCTGCTCCATCTCTTCTCTGAGAGTGTGTGTACGGCTGGTAAAGGTTAGCAGGAGAGAAGCACATTAAAGAGACTCAAACAGCACAAAAAGGAATTCATTATTTAAATAAATGTATTTGCTGAATGTAAAGTCATAGATTTTCTTGGTATAAAGTATTTTCACAGGCTGAGCGGGCCAGATTTCAGGTAAAAAGCAGCTGCCTTCTCGTGAGCACTTTGGGTGGGCAAGAAATCTATGAAGCTCAGCTGAATTGTTCTGTCAACCGTGTGAAACAAGACAACACTCTTACCATGAGAGACAGGGCGACCTGTACATAGTAACATATTATAAATCATGCTTTAATTTAAAGAACAAATGCATAGTTACTGCCGTTATCCATGTCTTTAGAATTGCTGTCAGTTTGTAGTCTACAGTGCTTGAGACGACATATACGGATGTGCTGGAATGTTCTGGAACCTGACTCTTTTATTGTTTGAGAGTGGCTTCATGATTTATTATATTGCAATATATTTCCTGTAGGGTTATTGATGAGAAGCAGACTGTCTGACTATGAGGGATATAGAGGTAGCTGATTCTGTTTGCTTATCGGGTTCAGAAAGATTCTTTTCTTTTGCCTTTGGAGGGGGGTCACTGCCTTTTGAAATGTCTCTAAATAGTTGAAATCACTGTGGTAATGTGATTGCTGCTGACGTTTCAAAGGCTGTAAATAATGTAATGCTTATGTTTCTCTGTTACTGCAGCACGGCTTTGGGAAAGAATGTCCTGCATTGTGTGTGTATTTATTACTGATGGGCTGTGTAGCCCCAGGGAGGAATGGTCTATGGTTTCTAGTGTGAGGTAGACCTTTAGGGCTGGAATGTAGCTGAAAAGGATTGGCAATGCTATGGTGCAACAATGCTAATGCTAATGTTCTGTACTAAGGGGCAACTGATACACAACGGCAGCTACAATAGTACTAGCCATTGTACACAATGATAACATTGACATACTGTACTCGTCCAATGGAATCATAATCCATGCAGTAATCTGTTGCAGTTACACTGTTCTACAGTATATTCCCCCTGTTCATTAGTAACCGTGTGTTTTAGGGATACATTTTGTAAAAACATAAAATAGCCCGTTCTTATCTGAAATCCCCTGCTTATAATAAGTATGTTTTTTGAAAACGTTGTCTTTTTGGAACAAAATGAATTACCTTGTGTTGTTTTGAATTGCATATTCTAAGTTTAATGGTATGGAGTAACATAATATTTTCATATTTTGTAATAAAGTCACTGCAGTTTACTGTACTTCTTGAAATTGCCTTGTCAGAAAAAAAAGGTTAACAAAAAATAACAAGTGTTGCGTGAACATTATGTTTAATGATTATTTATTGCAAGCTGGCGACAGGGATGTAGTGTATGCGATCGTATGTGTGTAAGTGTGTCACACTTTACACTTTCCTATATTCCCTAAAACCGCTTATCCAATGGAGATGAAACTTGATATTGACACTATTTAGCAGAACACATTGTGAGTATCAGATCATGGATCTATATGGAGGTCTCTGCTTGTCTGTACAGCTGTCCGTCTGTCACCCACATTGTTTCATGTATTTTGAGGACACAATAAGTTATTCCATATACTGTCAATCAGCCATTTGAATATGCTTTACCATGATAGCAGCCCCTCATCTACTTACCTAATGACATCTAGGTCTTAAATACCACTTATGCAGTTTTCATTAAACTATTCATTGCCACTTCTGTAACACTTTATATTAAGGTGCTACTTATTACTGTTTTATAAATGTTTTATACATATGTGATATATGCTTAATAATTATGTTATAGAGTGTTAATAAAGCATTTAGATGGTTTATAGCCATGCAATAGCCATAAACAGAATTGCATTTTTATAAAGGGGACATTTTTTAGCCACCTATTGTACTTTCGGATATTTAAACGTAATTCTGTCTATGGCTATTGCATGGTTATAAACCATTTATAATGCTTTATTAACACCATATAACACAGTTATTAAGCACATATTATACATTTATAAGACATAAATAAGCAGCACCTTAATATAAGGTGTTACCCAAAATACTACAGAAACCCATCACACTTTCCAGCAGCATTGCCACTACAAAAAATAAATAAACAACAAGAAACTGTCTGGTTCTACTACTGATGAAAAGAAATGGAATTTCAAATGAGTGTGGATGGAACATAGAAATGAAGCCCAAACCCTCACAAGAAAGTGCTTCCTGGAACTCAAGAGTCTGTCTGAACTACAAGTAGCTGAATCAACATGACAGCAGCTACTTGATCAGCCCCTGTTGGGTTATAATAGTTTTGATATCCCTCTCGACACAGGTTCTCTTGCTTTTGTTGGCTGGTGTTCCGTCCCTCGTTAAAGCCAACAAAGTATTTTGGTCGGCTTTCAAAGCTTTCTTTCCTATTCGACTGCTGCCTGCGGGATTTGGCTCTTTCAGTACCTGCTTCATATGCCAGGCTTGTTTCAGGACCTCTGATTGGGGAATGCAAATGTTTTCTGACCAACCTAACAGCATGGTGCTTAGAGAGAAGTAACTTGTGGGCAGTGCTGACGAGAGCGGGGAAAAAACTGTGCTGGGGCCCTGGAGCTCAGGATGGCCCCCCAAAATTACAAGATTTTTTGTTTTAAAGTGTACATGATACTTTGATGAGTAAAATAATAAGCTGTCTAGAGACCCGATTGACAGCAAATCTGCCAATCGAAAAAAACGAAAAAAGGAATTTTTTTGAGGCAGTATTGCAAAGCCGTAACCACCTAGCAATCACTCACAAATCGATGATTGTTTAATGCTATGTGTCAGGAAGACATACCCCTTTGAATTATTAACCTATCATGGATAGTTTTGGAGATATAGGGGTGGGAACAAGTAATGCGCTTTGAAGTTTGAGTGGCCCGTCTTGCCGCCGCGGACTTGCTGCTCTGCCTCTGCAGCCAGTGTCTCAGAAGCAGCAGAGCGAGTGTGAGCCCAACGCACTGAGCAATCCAGAAAGTATCACCGTAGGTGGTTTAGTTTTTTAAATGCGGTAGTTCACAAGATAGGGATGAACATTCAAACATGAATCAAAACGATATACATTGAATCTACAAATTATAACAATTGTCATAGTATAAACGACAGGATGTCAAACAGGTCGGCATTTAATATTTGACTTGTTTATAAAAAAAAATAAACAATGACCAATATATAACAACTTTACTTAAATATGTATAAAATACTTTGTTATGTCTAATCTTGTTGCACTTATTATTACACAAATTGAGGGGGAAGAAAGTAACAATTGTGCTACTGTGTCTTGTAACCTCCAAATAAATATTAGTACAAATAAAATAGCATTTATAGTGTTGAAATTAAGAGACACGTTAACATAAGCATTTAAAGATCATATCCTGATATGTTGTGAACAAAACATTACCCTTTTAAAATGACTCCTACGCATTTTACTGCAGTACGGACTTGGTGCACTGAAACAGCTGCTCAGTCAGTGCTTTCCACGTTTGACAGGTGCTTTGCAGTGAGAGATGGTATTTTTGGAGACACTTATTGTACAACCAAGTCGTTGATTTGCTATTTTAACAACCCAGCAGCACAAGTTCACTTTTTAATTTGAATTGTGATGTTATTCTAATATAAACATTTACATTTGGAAAAACTCAAAGTTAGTACAGCGTGCACAGTAAATCCAAGGTGGACTTATATAGTGAGGTTTTTTCAATGGTTTAAAAAACTTTTTTTTTTTAAGTTTTTGTTTCAGATATGTTTAAGTTAAATTAATTTAAGTTAAATTTCTGGGACTGAGTCACTATACTATACACGATCTCAAAGCATGCACTGTATAAAAATAAGTAATTCAAAAACTTGTGTAAGGCAACTAGTAGGTAACACTTTACATTAAATGTCTCTAATTACTGTGTATTTGCATAGTAGTTACTTAGTAAATACAGGTGTACATACACATAATTATAACATTATTATGCATAGTTACAATGCACTTAATGTGTATTTTGTTTGCATGATATAACCCTAACCCATTTTCTGATACAGTTGTCTACTTACATGTATCATGCAAAAATATGTACACATTAAGTACATTGTAACTATGCATAATTACATTGTAATTATGTTTAAGCAAAATACAGATTATAAAGCGTTAACAGCAGCGTATGCCAGTAGATTTAAATCAGGACTAGATCAGATTATAAGTGAAACATAATCAGGAATCATCAAAGGAAGACACATTTTTAATAATATTAGGCTACTCTTGGACATATTAGATTATAATCAATCTGTGGAAGATGACAGCTTGATTTTTATAAAGCGTTCGATACAATTGAACATCCATTCTTAATGAAAGCTCTGCAATCGTTCAGATTTGGTTCTAAATGTATTCAAAAAATGTTTTATACTGAAATTAATAGCTCTATTTCTTTACCTTAAGGTACGACTCTCAGATTTGATATCTCTCGTGGTGTTTAACAGGGGTGTCCTATTTCCCCACTTTTATTTTTAATGGCAATGTAACTTTTGGCCATTTGTATTAAAACTGGTAGAGCAAGGAATTAGAATGTTCGAATTAGAATGTTCGATTCTTCATTAGCCAACTGGCTGATGATACAACCCTTTTTCTTAAAAATAAGGACCAAATCCCCCTGGTTATTGAAAAAATCTCTACATTTTCCAAAGCTTCTGGTTTACCTTTTTTTTAATAAATGTGAATTAATAGCAATGCACAACTGGCCTCTTGACGCTATTGCTGGCATTCCAATAAATAAAAAAAAAAACAGGTGAAATATTTGGGAATTGAAATATGTAAAGACTCTAAGATTAGAGAACCTTCTAATTCTGATAAGAGATTATCAACTATTAAACAAAAATTCAATCCCTATTTGGAAAAATTCTTTTAAGCAAATCAGAAGATATTTCTAGACTTATTTACTCAGCTAAATCACTAAACATTTCTAAAAAAACACAAAAGAGAATCAATCAAATTATTTTTAATTTTATATGGCGAAACAAAGTACATTACATACAGCTGGAATGATTTCTTCTTTGGAGGAGGGGGGAGAAAATGCTATTGACTTGCAATGTTTAAATGGAACTCTTTACCACTTCAACTCCAGATGAATGAAACCCCTTCCCAGGTACCAGATTTTGAAAATAATAATAATAATGTTTTCAAACCTGTAATTGCTATAAAATGTTAACATATGATGAATAAAACACAAATAAATGACCTAAACTGTGTTTTTCATTAACCCTTTATGCTCCTGTGTACTACATACCCATGTTGATTTTATTTTTTATTTTTTGTTTGAACAATGAAAACAAAAACACTGCTAATAACAATAATAATCTGTAAACAGTAATTATCTAATAAAAATCAAACAACATCAAAACGTGTGCCATTATCGACTTACTCTGTGCCATTTATTGAAATGTTCAATACAACAGAACCTGGGGTTGCCTTCGCAACTACTGCACATTTTTCTTGTGTCTTTTTTCTTTTGTTTTCATTTTCCTAGCAGACCCTGCGCCTTTTTTGCAGTCTCTGCTTCCCTTGTGTTGGAGGGATAGTCACAAATGCGTGTACAGGGCTACTTTACGCAGGCATTGTGATGGATCTGGCTGCTGCAGATGCCTGCTTTATTGCCTGATTAATGATCATATTTGCAGTTTTACAGTAAAAGCTGTCTAATCCAGTCTCTTTGAAAAATGGAATTCAGCATGATTTTGGAGTCCCGATTTACACATGAAGTGCATTGTAACTATGCATAATAGCACTGTAATTATGTTTAAGTGCACTTGTATTTACTAGGTAACTACTATGTAAATATGCAGTAATGAGAGACACTTAATGTAAAGTGTTTGCAGCTGCCCAGCACATTTGTCTTTTAGACCTCCCTTTTTACATCAAGGTTTGTTGTGACATCTAACAAGATTTCAACCTCTCAACAAGATCAGAACTGGACACCAAGTGGCCAGATACTTACCTGTTTGTAGAATGGAAACTGTTGTAACATGCATTAGGAGGGACAGTAAAATGACCTCTCGTCAAAGGTTCTAAAAGGTTAAATAAATAAATAACCACATAAATAAACAGCTGGTTGCTTTGCCACAGTGGATGCCAGGCATCACAGACCTGGAAGTGTGGAAAGAGATATTTAGCGCATATTTCTTTTGGGATGTGACTCTGGGGCGATCTTAATAAAACAAGAAGTCTAAAAATACAAAGCCTTGAAAATCCACGCCTTGAGAAGCCCTTCTTATATTGGAAGTGGTTTCCCCCCATTGACAGTTATAGAACCATGACTAGAGCTACACTGAACCACAGCCTCTCTCCTCGAGACCAGGAAAGCTGTGTAAACACTACAAAAATGAAGAGTTGCAGGAAGCCCATTTGGAAGTTATTAGATGCACTCTATACCCTGTGTTTAAATCATTGCAGTCAAACCAACTATTTTGGCTCAACGAGGTGCCGTAACCAAAAGCAGTTGACCCCTAAGGTCAGGGATACTTGTAGTTTAGAAAGTTTATTTCTGCACAGGCCTAAAACTGTAATAAATGTTTTATACTGTATTTGACAAGTCTCTGTAATGGAATCAGGGTGAGGTATATTTCTTATGAAATAGACTGAATCTTACCCCTCACAAAACTTTGTTTTCAATGTTACTTTATACAGCATCGGGTTTACATTAATCTCCCAGCTGCTTGAAGTTATGACACGGCAGATTCACACTTCTAAGTTCCCTCTCACATTGGGAGCTTTTCAAGCAACCTCAAAGGGCCATGCTTTCAAATCCACGGTGCTTCAAAGATCTTGGACAAGATCATGAGGCAGATGTGCTTGATGAAAGCATGAAAATACAAACTGAAAAGAAAAAAACCTTTGGCATCCTGTCACAAAGACGGCCGGAGTAGGTGGCGTCAGACCAGAGCCAGGAAATAAACAACGGAGACTTGGGGTTTTGGTGGAGCTGAGCGAATGCTTTTGCTCAGCATTTAATAAACAGCACAGAAAATAAAAGGTTGGAACAGACGAAACACAGGACATGGCACTTGCGCCAAAATAAATAGACAAACAAAACGTACTAAACACTTAAACAGACAAACAAACACGGTGAGCAGATAACACTTATATTTACTTATATTTACTTTTCTCCTTCTCTCTCTCCCGTTCTCCACTCACCGAACACCCAACCCCGACTGCAAGAAATGTGCGTCTATATATACTATTGTGCTGGGATTCAATTACTAATTAATTATTCACTTGAATCCCAGCACGTGAATTAATTCTGTGCAACCCCGTGCTCACATATTACATTTAACCAGCACATGAAGTGATTTGTGCTCTCCTCGTGCCTAAATACAACTCTACACTTTTTAAATACACGTGAAACACAGACCCGTTTATATCTCGTGTACCAATCTATACACCAACATTAACACACGCACGCAACATACAACATATAACACACAAATGCACACAGGGGCGGGGCACATTGCCACACATCCCTATTATAATGCCAGGGTATTACCCTGATAAAACTCAAGCAGAATATTTAGCGGCCCCCCACAGCAGGAATTAACTTATATCTAAATTAAAAGCACAGAATCTAGTCTTTTTTTAATATTCCCAGATCCTACTACCCCCATGCATTTAAACTCTCTGTGTAAAAAAGTGCTTCCTACCTACCATCCATTTTTACCTGTATTCTTCTCTTAAGCATACTCCTATATTCTTCCCCTAAGCATACTCCAGAATACTTACGTAAAGCACAACTCCTCGGAGCACGTTACTCTGTTGCATGTCGTCTGATAGCATGTGGCATAATTCAGGATCCTTACAGTAGGTAGCCAAAAGCATTGCTTAAACTCCATATCATGCAAATCCAGGCATGTAATCCGTAGTCTGATTTCAGAATGCTCATCTCCAGGTTTGTTTATTCATGCAGCATTTGAAATCTGAATTTGAGCAACCTGTAAGCACAGACTATAAGCTACACATATATTAATACATCAATGCAGCTTTATATACAGTATGGATTTTTTGTGTGTGTTTATTTTAATAAAAATAAATCATACACTGTCTGTGAAAGAGAAATCATATTATGTCTGTGTTAGAAACTTTTTCAATTTAATGAGCCGCATGACCAGTTACTACACCAGAAAAATACATTTTCAGAAAAACAGAGCATATGAAAATCCACATGAAAATAACATAAATATAACTTAGCATATAACTTAGATTAAAAAAAATTCAAGCTTTGGGGCTCCCGAGTGGCGCATCCGGCAAAGGCACTCCGCGTGGAGTGCAGGATGCACCCTATAGCCTGGAGGTCGCCAGTTTGAGTCCAGGCTATTCCGCTGCCGACCGTGGACAGGAGCTCCCAGGGGGCGGAGCACAATTGGCCGAGTGCCGCCTGGGGGGGAGGGCTTAGGTCGGCCAGGGTGTCCTCGGATCACCGCACACCAGCGACCCCTGTAGACTGGCCGGGCACCTGCAGGCTTGCCTGTAAGCTGCCCAGAGCTGCATTGTCCTCTGACGCTGTAGCTGTGGGTTGGCTGCATGGAAATAGATTGTTGTTCTTTAAATAAAGTGGTGGGAGAATGCATTTCATTGTTTTATTTTAATTATTATACTGTGAATAATGTTTGAGGGAGTAGTTTTTGATAATTTGGTTTTCATGTTTAACGGTGCACCAGGAACATACTGTACTACACTGTCACAATGCTGACCAATACTGTAGCCTATGTATTGCACAAATCAGATTTCAAGCCAAAACCAAAACAATTGCTGAGGAGGGAAGGGAACCCTGCATCAAATTAGCAACTGTCCTTTGTAAATGTATCTTTGTTTTCAAATCTAGAGAAAGAAAATAATTTCACTCACTTTTGGCCAATTCAGCAGCTGGTCTGTCGCCACAGCCCATAATTATGCCCCTTTAATTTCTCTGGCTAGCTCTGGAATTTCTGTTTTAATTTCCTTTGGTTTCAAACAGAGATTTCTTGGATGCTGTCAGCCTTGTGGAAGGGACAGTGCAGACTGATATCAGCCTTGTACTTATATATATTTTACGGTTCATGTGTAAAATCTGTAAATCTATAGATTAACCGGTAAATGTGTAGATTTACCAGCTCAGCGGTAAATCTACATAAATAAATAAAAAAATGTTCTGTAAGATCTGTTACTTACTTGGGTAAATTAACTAATTTATTATTTATTTTTTCTTAAACTCTTTTTTGTATTGTTTGATTAATGTTTTTAAATTTTACTGCACCCCTTCTTGCATTATTATTATTATTATTATTATTATTATTATTATTATTATTATTATTATTATTATTATTATTATTATTATTATTATTATTATTATTATTATTATTATTATTATTATTATTATTATTAGGGCAGCAGTATGGAGTAGTGGTTAGGGCTCTGGACTCTTGACTGGAGGGTTGTGGGTTCAATCCCCGGTGGGGATACTGCTGCTGTACCCTTGAGCAAGGTACTTTACCTAGATTCCTCCAGTTAAAAACCCAACTGTATAAATGGGTAGTTGTATGTAAAAATAATGTGATCTCTTGTAACAATTGTAAGTCGCCCTGGATAAGGGCGTCTGCTAAGAAATAAATATTAATAATAATGTATTTAACAGAGAGCATGTATTAATGTTTTGTCCTATATACAGACATGATTAGAGACAGATTTTTGGTTTTACTTCTAACGATTTTATCCCCCTCGTATTTCAATTTATTTAGTATTATTCTGTTGAACTCATTTAGAAAAAAGCATAAGTGCACGCAGGTTTTGCATTTCAGTGAGAATCATAAAGTGTGCTATATCATTTTGCCAGCAAAACATTATGTAAATTGTTGCCAGACAGTGAGCATGGATGTAAGTAAAAGAGATCATTTACTACCATCTCTTTAGTTATTTTATACATTGACCGCTGAGCTAGTAAATCTACACATACACCGGTTAATCTATAGATTTACAGATTTTACACATGAACCGTTATATATATATACACACACACAGGTATATAAAACCAAAGGGACAGTGCAGACTGCACATCAGCCCTGTCTGTACTTTATATATATAGTTGCCTTCTCAATTACAGAGGTGTTGGGTGATGCCATCACAACCTAGCTTGAAGACATCCAGACGATGGATGGAGTTTACAAAGGCTTTACAGAGGGTTTCTAACATATACACTTACAATATTTAACACTTTACAGGAAATCATTTGTAGACAGGATATGGGTAATCAGAAAGCGAGTAATTCCCAGATTGACTAATCCTACATCCAGAGGTAGTTCTAAAACTGTATGATTAACTTGGGGAGTAAAAAAAAAACAAATCTCAAAGTAGTGCCCCTTACAAAAAAGTACTATCGCAGTACAATAGTATACTACAGTACTTTATAGTAATACTATAGTAATTTGCAGTATTTTGTAATCATAGTATAGGACATGATAGTAGTGCTTAAGTGCATAGTAATAATATATGCAAGCTAGTAATAGTGTGGCATTTGATAGTATTTTGTAATAGTGCTATAGAACACCATGGTTCCACTATAAGCTAAAAATATACAGTAAAATGAAACAAAGTATGCATACACAGCACAATAGCACTATTATAGTGCAGTACTATTGCATTCTCATCTCACTATAGTGCATTACTATTGCATTCTCATTTCACTATAGTGCATTACTATTGCATTCTCATCTCACTATAGTGCATTACTATTGCATTCTCATCTCACTATAGTGCTTTACTATTGCATTCTCATCTCACTATAGTGCAGTACTATTGCATTCTCATTTCACTATAATGCAGTACTATTGCATTCTCATTTCACTATAGTGCATTACTATACTGTTTTTTATAGTAACACTACAGTGCTTTTTTGAAAGCACGTACAGCACAGTAAAATGTCTGGGAGCCAGTATCAGCATTGCACACTATTGTTCCTAAGTTGCTGGAATGTAATGTCAAATGCAGTAATGTGCATACACATTATTTTAAAGTTATTGACTACTTCTCTATTGTGAAGGCAACACGATTACTCATATAAGATTTCCACTGAATATGTCACAATTATACAGTATTCCATTTCCTGGCCCGCATTTTCAATAATGCATGGCAATAATGCAGAATGCATAGTTTGACCTTCATGATGGTTTTTAAAGTAATAATTGACTTTTAATAAATAGTTACACAGATCATGGATAAACCCATTCTTAAAGTGAACTGATGTTTACTACCAATGCAATGACAAGGAGCAAGCCTCTTTACAAATGAGGCTGACATTAAGGAAGTTATAGAAATATGCATTCTTAGAAGATAGCATATTTCAGTAACAACCAGAGACAGGCTCATGATGTACATGCACATTAATATAACCCTTCAGTTATTTTTTGGAGGGAACACGGAACAGACTGTAAATCACTGGCTCCCTGGAGTTAGAGGAGGGGATGGTATTTCTTTTAGAAAACACTTTTCTTCACACTCAGGGCTTCACACTGCCAGGGATAGACAGGTCTCCCTTAATTTAAGCTCAGGATTTGTCTGCCAGAACAGAGCTCGGCCTGGGCTCAAGGCTTCATAAATTGTCTGCAGTTTGGGCAGGAAAACATAGCTTCTTGATTTATACGTGTGTTAACCCTCAGGGCCATTGGGTTTAGCATACTCATCTGCTGTGATGTATATGTCTTTCTGGGAAAGCCCTGGTTGCCATAGAGATGTCACCTGCCTGGAGCATCTTGTTGACAACCAACCAATCACATATCCTTCCTTGCTGCCCATCAATCTGATTGGTGTTTGTTTATTCAACACAGTTGTACGGGGCCTTTCTTTGGCACATATTTATTTCTGGCTGCTTTAGAAAGAGGAGGTTATGGTGTGAAAGCAGGAAGGTATGGTGGTGTGAAAGCAGGAGAGTATGGTGTGAAAGCAGGAGGGTGTGTTGTGAAAGGATGAGGGTGTGGTGTGAAAGCAGGAGGGTGTGTTGTGAAAGCAGAAGGGTGTGGTGTGAAAGAAGGAGGGTATGGTGTGAAAGCAATGAGGGTGTGCTGTGAAAGGATGAGGGTATGGTGTGAAAGCAGGAGGGTGTGTTGTGAAAGCAGGAGGGTGTGTTGTGAAAGCAGGAGGGTATGGTGTGAAAGCAGGAGGGTGTGTTGTGAAAGGATGAGGATATGGTGTGAAAGCAGGAGGGTGTGTTGTGAAAGGATGAGGGTGTGGTGTGAAAGCAGGAGGGTATGGTGTGAAAGCAGGAGGGTGTGTTGTGAAAGCAGGAGGGCATGGTGTAAAAGCAGAAGGGTGTGGTGTGAAAGCAGGAGGGTATGGTGTGAAAGCAGGAGGGTATGGTGTGAAAGCTGGTGCTACCACTGCACATCAAATTGGGCCTTATGAAACAATTTGTCAGAGCTCTAGATAAGGAGTCGGCAGCCTTCAAGTACCTTCAAGACTTCTTCCCTAAGCTGTCTGAGGTAAAGAAGATCCTGGAGTGCAATGAATTCCCTAAGAAGCTCACTAGTAAGGAGAAAGCGGAACAGCTTTGTCGCAGTGGTTCGGGGCTTCCTGGGCAATCACAAGGCCGAAAACTATGTGGAGCTGGTTGAGACTCTAGTGAAGAACTACGGCACAATGGGCTGTAGGATGTCCCTCAAAGTCCATGTCCTTGATGCTCATCTTGATAAATTCAAGGAGAACATGGGAGCGTACTCGGAGGAGCAAGGCGAGCGCTTCCACCAGGATATACTGGACTTTGAACGCCGCTACCAAGGACAGTATAACGAGAACATGATGGGAGACTACATTTGGGGGCTGATTCGTGAAAGTGATTTACAGTATAATTGTAAATCTCGAAAAACTACTCACTTCTAAATCTTTTGTAGTCATTTTTGTATTACTTTAGTATAAATACATGTTAATTTGGATTCATATGTTGTTTTTTTCTGACTTTATGTGAACGAAAAGACATAAATTCGCCTGTTTTCTCATTGGAAATAGGTAAATTTCAAAATATCACTGTCCTGGTCACAAAAGCAAAGTTTGTGGGGAATAATAGCCATTTTCTATACTTTTTTACATAAGCAATTAGGAAATAACATTTACTACCCAGGAACAAAAATTGTGTTACATAGTGTAATATAACAATGCGATACGGACAACACATGACACAGCAAAGGTAATTGTGTCAGGGTGAGGGTTATTAAAAGGAGTGAAGTGTGGCCTTCTGACAGACAGAAGTGCTATTGAGACTAACTTTCAGGCCCTTATCAAGATGGAACTGGCAACCGGCCTAGAGTCGGGTTGTGGCGGCCATCTTGTTGAGGGCAGCTGTACAGGTGCGCCAGGTTCCACTCTATCAATACCCTGATTAAGAAGTAGACCAATCGACTATATATTGGCTCCTGCAGGATTGATGGGGCAGAGCCTGGAGCATATAGGGACTGTGTTAGCTAGAGAGAAGAAGTTGATGGTGGGGAGAAGGATGGAGGGAATAAGAACCGCTTGTCGTGTAAAATATGACCAGGACAAGTATTAAAGCATTATTCTGATGTGTGACTTTTAAAACTCTCAAGTGTTACTGTATATTTAAGTGTATATAAAGAGAGGCAAACATTTGAATCATCAAAAGAGCCTGGGGAAAGATAGACACACCACAAATACTTTTTATGATTATGGTGTTTTATTTATTACAAATTATGATACCCAAACCTCTCTTAACCTCTGTGAAATGTACTGTTCAGCCCCCCGCCCCCCCGCATCCTGAGCAGCAGCTCCCAGCTTCCGTCATTACCTGCACAATATTTCATAGCTGGCTTTCATTGTGTGACCATGTCCCCCAGGGCTGCTATCGCTCAGAGAGGAAACTGCACTTTGAGAGCCTCGTTCATAAAGTGTGACCATGTGGGAAATGGGGTTTCCTGATCTATGGCCAGCTCCTAATAAAGGAAGAATTGATGGGCCGTGCTGCAGTACTGTATTTGCAGGGAACATTTAATGGCGGGGCTCTGTATTTTACAATACATCAGGTTGAGAGAGCTGATAGATTGCACTGGAAGATCTGACATTGCTGCCAACTCTCATGATTTCATCACCTGGCTTATATGGTTTAGTTTTGTTTTTGCTGAAACTGAGGTGCTAAACCTCATCTCCAGTGGAGGTCCATCTGGGAGACCTGACTAAGGTGCCACTGGAGTGTGGGTTACAGTGTGGACCCCATTTGATGGATCTCAATAAGATGCCACTGGAGTCCCAGGTTACAGAGTGGACCCCCTTTGATGGATCTCAGAAGTGTTACAGAACATCCTGCACAGTTTACAAGAAACACGTTTCCGTATCGCAGCGTTATATTTTTTAACATATTGCTGACTTGTTTGAAATGTTTAATCTTTGTGGGAAAAGAAAACTAGCATTGTTGCTGGAGGGAGCATGCACTGGAAAACATCTCTTTCAGCTGGTGAACATTTCAGAGTAAACGTAATTCTGTAGGTGATTTACCTATGATGTGTGAATACAAAAAATAGAAAAACAATCGGGAATATGTTGAAAAACTGTGATAAGGATAGCAAGGGTACAGTAGTGTGTCTCTTGTAAACACTGCAGGGGTGTCTGTAATACTGAGGCTTCCAGTAAAATAATTGAGCACTCAATTATGCAGAAGTAGCACTGTCTCCACCTTGACTGTTTCATGAGAAATTAGAATGAGGGGATGTTTTGACATGACAATGTTAACAACAATAAACAATGAACAATAAAGAGTTTATTAAGATTTCAGAAGTGCTAGTCAAACTGGACCTGTGCAACATTCAATACCAAAACATTGAGCCATGGTGAATATTCCCTTCAAAAAAAAATATCATTTTTAAAATCTCAGTAGGTTTTGTTTTCAGAGCATTATTATTATTATTATTATTTATTTCTTAGCAGACGCCCTTATCCAGGGCGACTTACAATCGTAAGTAAGAACGTAAGAGCATCCAGGGACATGACAAACAAGATAGCTTTGACAGGAGAGTTAAGGGCAGGAGAGCTTCCTTAGCCAGCGCAAACAGCCAGTGAATAAGTTCTCATTCATGGGGTCCCACCAGGTCAGGCTTGAGGTGCGTGAAACAGCATCTGACCTGTACCCAAGCGCTGAATAAACAGAGCTATGCATTAACCAACACTATCAATCCATCATCTTTCACATTTCCTAACTTCGGCCCAAAAAATATCAACATATTGAACAAGAAAACATTTCCAATAAATCCTCTTTGTTTTCTTACTTCTCCCTGGAGTGTTTTATATTATAGTTAATGGAGGGAACACTTTAATAGCACTCAAGACCCAATGAAGAAGAGCCATTGAGAACCTTCCACTCTGCAGAGAGACGATCCAACAATAAATGGGAAAGGGCTGATTGGAAAATGATACAAACTGATTCATGTGTTTCAGTTTTAGGTGTATAAGCGCAGTGTCTCACATCTTAATCAGAAAAAACCACAGCCAATCTGCGCCCTGATACCAGCATAGCCCAGCACCTGTGCAAACAGGAGTCTGTGCAGTATATGAATGCTATGGTCTCATACTGTATATATGCACACAAACAGTCTGTGCTGAAATGTAGCTCTTGTCTTGTGTACACGTGAGTATTCAAAGTCCTTGGGGTGAACTTTAACCTCTGGCCTTCAAGAAGGTGAGCCCACAATAACCATTCCTCTCCGTTTAGGTTGTCTCAGAAGGCCTCTCTGTTTGTTTTTGTTGCGTGAATCACAGATGAAGTATCCGTTGCAAGCACTAATACAAAGAGAGACCTAAATAGTCCATACTCAATCAAATATAATAACAATACAACATTAAAATAATTCCAAACAGTAACAGCATGGTGCACATTCTAAGGTTTCTCTTGTGCAGCACAGAGGGATTGTACAGCTGGGTTCTTATCCCTGTGGTTTCTGTCAGAGATCAAGTTAAGAGACCTTTGCAAACCTATGGGATGAGTGTGTAGATCATATTATTAAATAAAGTTTGTTATGAATTACAGCAGGGTTAGAGGTGCCGTGTTGTTCCCGGAATGTGTGTTTGTCTCTACAAGAGCCTAAGCAACCCTGCCAAAAACAAACAAACAGTGAGACATCTTCAGCTCCAAACAGTGTATTCACATGTAAAGCAGTTTTGACATACCGACAGATGGGCAGATATCTTCATATACCCCCAGGTTCTAATACTCTCAATACTGTGCTTTATACTAAAATATGTCCAGATCACATTTCATTGTAATAATTAAATAAATGCTTCTCTAGCTATATAACAGACAGACCGATAACCTACCCCTATATGCTAATACTCTTAACAACTTGTGCTAAAGCAGGTCCTTAACAAGCCTTTCAATATACAACATACAGCTGTTGGATGGACAGACAGCCTCCAAATACACCGAGATTAAGATATTGTCAATGATGTGTACTAAAGAAGATCCTTAGCAAGTTTCATTACAATTGGACAAGCTGTTCAATAGATACATGCAAAACTCTAAAATGACTGACAGGAAGACTGTTGGACGAAGTGTCGTAACTTTGGTTTCAAAAGTGGGGGGGGGGGGGGGGGGGGGGGGGGGGATGACAGTTTCTGTAGCTGGGGCCTGCATGCAGATTATTCTATCTGAACAAACAAGCATAATATAACACTGCATCCCTTCTATGTCTAATTAAAAGATCCAAAGGCGTTCCTGTGGCAATCATTCATGTTATTATTATTATTATTATTATTATTATTATTATTATTATTATTATTATTTATTAGCAGATGCCCTTACCCAGGGCGACTTACAGTTGTATACAAAATAAAATACATATCAAGAATTACAGTACAATTAAGAACAAGATACAAAATACAATGACTTCAGTCCTAAGTCCCAGTCATAGCAATACATTGTTTGCACAATGTTGTCATTAGTGATGAGTGTAGCAAATAGCTATATTATTCAGTCACCTCTGGGTCATAGAATTACAAAGCCATGACTTTAGTCTTTGAAGAGCACCAAAGCTCCATCGGATCCCTTTAGTACAACCGGCCCCTGAGGCGGAGTTGAACGCTGGATGGCATAATGCAAATTGGGAGGTATGAGAAATGCCCTTAAAATATACTGATAGAAACACTGAGGTTTCCCAGCAATTTAAATACTTAAGATGAATATAATTTTGCTACTAAAATGATACTAGTAATGTATTGGTATAAGAAAAGGGTGTTTTTAAAAAGTATTTTTAGCTTCCACCATTTAAAAGATACAGATAGCTTGAACCTCAAACCGCAGTGTATAGGTGATAGTGTAAACAACACCAAGCTACAGACACTGAGTTCCAAACTTTAAACGTGTTTCTGTTACAGGTAAGAACCCAACTTTACTGTGAATACGATACTGTTCCTTATGGTAATTCTTTATTTATTAGTTTTAAAATGTTTAGTAAATTATGACCTAGAGTGAGTTTTCGGAACATTGATAAACTTTCAGAATGAGATGAAATAGAGATGCGAGATTCTGCGCAATGTATTTAAACACCCAAAATAATTTAGAATAAGTAATATATCGTGATTAATTTGGTATACAAAATGTATAAAGTTTTTATTTATATGTATTTGCACAAAGGTCATTTTGCCGTATCGTATTAAGTTTACTGTTTCAATTTAAAAGGAAAAGTTAAACTGTAAGAAACCTCAGTGTGATGACATTACTAAATAACACCGAGCTATGGTGAATTACAAACTTAAACCATTTTCCTAATTAAATAAAATAAAGTGTTTTTGACAGAGCAACGTAGCACATCCTCCTCTATCTTAGTCCATCCGTTTGCCATTTCCCCAACATTACTGTGATCTCAGACTGTATACAAATGTGTCAGCCGGGGTCTTTAAACTACACGCCACATTCTCATTGGTCAGTTTCCCCAGTTACAGCATACGCAGCTCCAGGATCGAATCAACATTATGGATCAGTGGAACCTACTACAACACCAGTGATCCCAGATCCAATCCCATTTTTTGATCTCGTATTAATTATTGAGAAATAAAAGTTTGAGTACTCCTGCAATGTGAGAGGGACATTTCCCTGTCATTGAAAAAGTGAGGGGGACATGTCCCCTGTGTAAATTACCCCTATGGTTGGGTGGACAGACAGCCTCCATATACCCTGTGATTATGATGACATAATATAAGGACCCTAGAAAGTTGTGAGAATTACAATTAGTGGTTCTCTATGCAAGACTGGGAAGTGTGTGTGTGTGTGTGTGTGTGTGTGTGTGTGTGTGTGTGTGTATGTTTGCACAGATGTACAACCAGACTGTCTGCCCCATATCACCCCGTGGAGGTGGAACCAATCAGCTGCAGTGGTAAAACATCTCATGAAGAACTCCATTCACCCAGGCAATGCTATGCCCTTTGGTAATACACAATCCTGTTAGGTCGTAATCACTGCTCAGCCCTGTGTCCACAAACCACGCTTGATCAAATGTTTTTGGCATGAAATCTAAAGTCTTACTTGTAACCATTGTTCTCTGCTTCTCAGCATATTCCAGGTCTGATGCTATAGAAATCCAATACTGTATTGTCTAGTGGAGCACCAGAGCTATCCTTGACTAATGTTTAAAATTATTTATTCAATTGAAGCCCTCCAGGTATAAATTTGAACTGCCTCTGCTGGTTGCAGTGAGACTGCATGCCTGTGTTATGACAAGGCTGTAATAATTGCATTCCCATTAGCACCTGTCCAGATTTTACTGGAGACAGCTGGAGAACAGGGTTGACAGTGGCTGAAGTTTGTCAGCGCTGTGTAATAAATACCATTCAAATCACATGCAAGTATGTTGAAAGATGGAATAAACTTCAACGACTGTTTAGAACAGCTAGGAGTTTAATGAATAGCAAGCCTTATATAGGTAATGAACATGGGTTACATCCGCTATACCGCAGAGGCACTATGGGTGTTTCACTACACTGTGGGCCAGATTCACAGTATCTAGGTATTTAGACAAATTGAATCTGTTACAAAACTGGTAGTAAACACTGCAGTCTCTCGCTTGACTCCCTAAATGAGTTAGTATTTTTTTTACATTAACAGTTAGATTTTCCTTTCAGAAAAATATACAAGGCCCGTGTCCAAGGCAATGTTAAAAAGCATGTTAACAACATCCATCACCTGTCACTCTGTAAATACAAAACTAGAACTGTGTATAACATGAAACATCGCCATGAACTACACCCACTGTATGCACATTTAAAAATTTTGCAATACTTTCAATACCTTGTGCTGAAGAACGTCCATAGCAAGTTTTATGAGACTGGGACAACCAGTTCTGTAGATATAAATAAAAATGTGATGAGACATACAGAAAGAAGGTCTAGGAAAGACCTTGTACACCCTGGTTATGATACACCCAATGACACATGCTAATGTTTCATCACAACTAGACTAGGTGTTCTATATGTACAGCTATATGTACTGACATTGGGATCTGCATACGCCAGCCTATCCACATCACCAGGAATATGCAATAATAATATTAGCTTTAGCCCAGACTCAGTTATAGGAGGTTATCAGTCTAGACCTGGCTTTTCGGTGCGGTCCCCTGCGGTGAGCCCTACCTCGGCCCCACAGCTCCATGGTTCTCCACTCCAGTGAGGTCCCCTGTGATGAGCACTACCTCGGCCCCACAGCCCCATGTTTCTCCACTCCAGTGCGGTCCCCTGCGATGAGCCCTACCTCGGCCCCACAGCCCCATGTTTCTCCACTCTAGTGCGGTCCCCTGCGATGAGCCCTACCTCGGCCCCACAGCCCCATGTTTCTCCACTCCAGTGCGGTCCCCTACCTCGGCCCCACAGCCCCATGCGTCTCTTTATAGCTCCACCCCTGTCCCTGGCTGAAATGTTTACACATTTACACAGCCTGACACTCTCTGGTCATCAGGGAAACTATCCCCCTCTAAATCACGTGTGTGCATAAATGATGTATTGTTTGCTTGTTGAGGTGCTAATGAAGTAATGACCTAGTTTGTTTTGCGTTCTCTCAGAGGCTGGTAGGCCTGCTCAGACCAGGCCTCCAGAAGCTGTGTCGACCTTCAACCAGCACAGCCTCCCTTTGGGAAAGTAGAATTCACCTCTCCCAGGAGTGAGCTCGCACTTTCTCTGGCTGGGCCTCACTTTCCGTTGAGTACTTCACTTTAAAGAGGTGTTGTACATTTAGCTGTATTTTTAATGGATTGTAATATAATTCCTGTTTAGAGTTTTGGAGCCGTTACTGTTCAGACTTTTGGTTGCTATATAAACCGCTCCTTGGATAGTATTTTACAACCAAGGGCGCGTTAAATATAAAAATAAAGCAGTCAGTGGTAGGACCCAGACCTTTTCTTTAATAAAATAAAAACTGCATTGACCGGACTCGACAGGTTATAATTTAAAGCTACAGTTCTCATTTAAATTCATGCTCATTACATAAGCAGCAACAACGTGCCCTGGTAGCCCATACCATACTGTACACTCACCAACCACTGTGTGAAAAGTTGTCTTCTATCCTCTGTCCTCTGGTACTGGTCTCTCTTCTGCACTTACAAAAGTGACAAAAGTCACGTCTCTGTTCTTAGCTAAATGGATTTGGTTCACCCAAGCTTCATAACTGTCTTATCCCTGGGATTAGTCTAGTGGCTCTGTGCTAGAATCTTCAAAACTAATATGATTTTTTTTGTACTGAGGTGACCATGATTATAATGTCCCTTGGTTTATACTCTACACATTATTACTACATAACCAAGATCTGCCTGTCTTCTGTAACACTGGGGTCTTATTCATAGCTTGCCTGTTCTACTTTAATACTGTCCCTTTGGTAATTGAGTTCCACTTTGGACTGGCATGCAGCACTATATTTACCAGAATCCTCTGCTTGAAATACGGAAGCAAAGGTATCAGTTAATACCTGATGGATCGCCCTTTAGCTGTATGTGCCCCTTAGTTAAGTTTCCCATAGTGGGAGCATAGCAAAGTGTAATAAAGCATAGTGAAAGCATAGTGAATTACAGGTAAGCACTGTAAAGCATATTGAAAACCATGCCAAACTCTATTTAAATATGGTAAGTGCAGAGTATAGCCATGGGAAAAGCATGGGAAAACGTCAAAATTACAGTGCAAATTCACTACAGTAAACTTTTCTAAGGGGCCCCTATGAATCCCCTTGTCTCTTTCCTGTTGGTCACTGCATGTGCTCTGTATGCTGGTGCATTATCCACGAGCAGTGCAGTCTAGTGCATGAGCTTCCATTGAAGGTAGCAGAGCTGTAGTCAACAGCTGGATGTTTCCGGCTGCTGTTACCAGTCCGTTGCAGAAAACAACACTTCAATACCAGCGGGTCAAATTGCTCCCCACAACATCACATCAAGTTGTGTTTTAATGTGGCCTGCAGATGTGTCTGGGAACTCCTGCGAGGGCCTATTCCAGACCCATACACAGAACAAAAAGCAGTGGGGACAGTGTAGCGTCTGCAATGCCCATTGCTTCCATTAGATAACTCTGCCATCTTAAAGAAGTGGTTTATGCCTTGCAGCTCTTCATGTTGCAATGATAACTTTTCATTGCTGATACGGATAAAGGATTGTGTATGAGCTTTGGAGATGGACCATGTTCCATGTAGGAGGTGCCTGTTTACGCACCACAAATGTTATCTATTTAATGCCAATACAGAATGACTGGGTGAGAAATGTGTTCTTCATATTCCTCATAAACTTGCTTTTGCAATGGTAACTGAAAAGAAAAGGTATTGCAGTGAAAGTTGTATCAGACTTGGCAGTTATCATTGCAAAGGCTAACTAAAATGGAGAACAGACATCTCACCCATTGCTAGTAAAACCATAACATTTTATTAAAACATTTTTTTACATGTTTCTGGGGATGACTATCTATTCAGGAACACCAAGACATTAAGTGAGCCAGGGATCTAAGTGGGCTTAAAGGGCAAGAAAAAGGCTCTTCCCAAGTAATTGCTCGAAATGGAAAACACTTTACATGAAGTGCCTCTAATTACTGTGTATTTACATAGTAGTTACTTAGTAAATATATGTGTACTTACACATAATTACAGTGTTATTATGCATAGTTACAATGTAGTTAATGTGTACATTTTTTGAATGAAATAATCCTAGCCCATTCTAAACCTAACTTCAAACCTAAGCCTAACCCTTTTCCGATCCATTTGTGTACTTACACATATCTTGCAAAAAGATTTACATGTTAAGTACATTGTAACTATGCATAATAACATTGTAAGTATGTGTAAGTACACATGTATTTACTAAGTAACTACTATATAAATACACAGTAATTAGAGACACCATGTCAAGTGTTACCAAAATAATTTGCTTTGAAAGGCAGACAATTATACAGGAATACCAAGATACTGTAGAAAGTGGTCTTAGTAGGTTAAAAAAAGACAACAAACTTCCCACACCCAAGTGCCACAAACCACAGGGGCGGTCCAACACTGTTTCCAGGATGCTGTGTATAGGAATATACTCTGTTGTAGTTACATAAATAAAACTGGAATTGACTTGAACATCAGTCACCTGACACCACTCATCCCTGAAGCACTCCCACCCTCTTCACACCATCATATAAACAGCATGTCAAGAGGCACCTGGTGTTCTCCCATTAGCAACAGCAGCATGAAGGCAGCTCTCCGCAGAGATCTCCGCAGTGTTTAATGTGTCCGATGTTAGCAATTGGTGCGTCCTGTCAGGAGGAGTCTGGTGTGATATTCTAGAGTTAGAATAATAAACATCTTGGCCTCTTTAGTAATGTGTGGTAATAGCGTTGTAATGTCTGACCAATGAGTTCCCGATGAAGTTTAAAAATACTACTGCCTGTTTCAATCTAAACACTGTTCATATGAGCAATAGCTTTTAATCTGAAGGTTTTGTTGATGCTCTGAACCAGAGCTGTTGGTTACATGCTGTGAATCTAGAAGATACATTAATATTACTATAACTGGTTTGTTATGCAATACTGTTATATGTAAACTATGTTCATTAGTTGATACTGTGTAATAAACATTTAAATAATTTTACTTACCTGTCTGGCGGTTCCTGTTCATCTGTATGCGGTTTGCGGTGGTAAAAAGGAATCTAAAAATTACCTGTGCAAAGGAAAAGAGAAAGAAAATGAGGTTAATAGTATATTACAGTATACTAACTGGAGTTGTCCTGAAGTCATAAATGTGAATAGTGGTGACATATCTGTATGTGCTTCTGTATAATGTAGATCTACAGAATCTCAGTCTTCAGCTCTTACCAGTAGGCCACCCCTCTCCTCATTTCTCACCCATGTCTAGCTGTCTGGAACCACTCAATAAATCACTCTCCGGCCTGTGGAGATGGTGTGGAGTACATTCAAAAGGAAATGTAACCCAAGAGTTTGGCCTTCTCGTGAATTGTCCAGGGTAACTGGACTCTGCATCATTCGCTCTGTGGAAATCTATATCCATTTCCATTTTCTTGTTTCACTTCGTTTCCCATGCACTGGTCTTGTGATTTGAGAAGAGCATCTGCAGTGGAACAGCTGAAGGGGACAGTTTGTTTTAAGAGGCTTTCCTGAGGCGAGCCTCCCACAGAGCACAGGGTCAGTGTTGATATTCATAAAACTTTATTGTCAGGCCTTTTTGGCTTTCAAAAAGAAATTCTAGATACTTTAACCCTAAACTCCTGTGACAAGAAAGAAGAGTTGTAATATTGCCAGGAATAGCATATTTAACAGAGTTATTATTATTAGTATTAGTATTAGTATTAGTATTAGTATTAGTGTTAGTATTAGTATTATAATAATCCTAATAATACTATTGTAACACCAGCTTTGCAGAGTAGATATTTTGAAAAGAGCTTTGAAACAAACTTTAAAGTTATAAGTGTAAAACGTTGTCAGGATGTTAACAATGATAAGAAAAATGACATGTACTTTATTTAAACAGTTGAAACAACACGTGGGGACGTGTAACGCTATATTTGTCAGAACCTCACAACTTACTCTTTAATAGATTAACTTAAATAGCATAAAATATGTCATTATTGGTGAATTGTAATACCCATCTATCTTCATGTGTCCTTGTGACAGAGATCGAATGAGTCTTAGTGTTAGATCTCCCTCTCGACCTGTGAGAGCACGGTATACGAGGAACAGAGTACTCTTAATGAAATGGCACGACAATTTATTCCGTAGGGTAGATGGAAGTCGGTCAGTTCGGAAGGGGGCAGAGCCATGGCACCCGAGCTCAGTGACCCAGACGGTAAGCGGCGTGGCATCCGAGGACTGGAGGAGCAGATGCGCTCGTTAACCTCGGGGTCATGGGCGAGGGTATAAATAGGGGGCATGGCTTGAGTGATCTGTTCCTTTGCATATGGTTAAGTTAACTAACCGAGAAGGAGCCCGTACTGTGAGTAAACCGTGAGTGTTTTGTGTCTGTGTATTAACACTGTGTGTCTTGTGTGTTATTTGTCACAGAAGATTACTGAGCACGATCCGGAGCTGCAGCCGCAGGCCAGCGAAAAACCCGGACTTCACCACTCACCTTTCACTACCGGAACTGTCTTTGTGTTTGCACCTTTTAGCACTTGAATCACGCACTTGTCTTTGTGTTCGTGTTTAGTGTGGGTGTCGGAACGGGACTTTGGGGTTGCGGGTCAAACCCGTGGGATTATAAATTAGAAGTGATACACGCCGCTGTATCACTTCCAGCACTATTATTATTTACAGGTTTTGCCTTGAGGCTCTGGACATTTATTAAATTAAATAAACCTGTACCAACGTCTGTCTGTGTAATTATTCTGCACTGCACTCACCTGCACGTCATTACCACTTTGCCACAGTCCTATATACAGTACCAGTACATAATTAATCTGCAGGCAGAAACATTATATTCAAAACATTATGGTCAAATGACAAAGGCCAACCAGTACACGGAATTGCTGGTGTCCTGTGTTTCTCAGTTATTGTAACTGTAGGGCCTGAAACACAACTGCTGTGAAACTTGTTATTGTAACTGTAGGGCCTGAAACACAACTGCTGTGAAACTTGATTTGTTTTGTTTTGGTTTTGCACAGTAGAATCAGGCCCACCCTTTATCTGTGCTTGTGCTATAGAATCTGCTCTTTGCATTCACTGCAGTGGACCTTAAATAGTCTGTCTGGGTTCCCCTTAAACTGGGCTGTTCTTTTATAGCTTTTATAACCCGTGTGATTCAGCTATTCTTAGCTGGTGTGTCAGAGTGAGCTTTGGTGAAACTGTTGTGACCAAAATATCGGTTTTAATTAAGATGCTTTTTTAAAGAAAATTATAACAAATATGGGAGTGGGATTCGATCCTAGTACCTCCGGGATCAGAGACAAGTTCCCTAGCCGTTGGGCTACAGCAAACAACTCAGCAGGACAATCAGATTGGCTACTGAGTGCCACCCCCTGCAGTGTCACACTTGTATGTAAACTAGCCTGCTGTGCCAGCTGCCCCCCAGAGACTTGGAGCTGCCTGTATGCTGTGTTATTTGGCAGTGCTAGTGAATGTTATCCTCCCAGAGCCCTGGTTTGTAAACTTCACCAGTTTCAGCCACAGCACCGTGGGGATCCACCGGCGAGCCAAGAGCAGTCTTCCCTGCTGAAAGGGCTCAGCAGTGATTTCAGGAAGCAAGCCCAGATGCTGTACCCGGCGCATGATTAATGACAACATCACTATGATATGTGGCCTTTATTAGAGTGAGAGGAGAAACGCTCACGGAGCGTTTAGACATCAATTTACTCAAGCCAGTGTCTCTACAGCAAGTGGGGACTCGTAATTTAATTACAGTGTATTACGATGAATATATATTTTTAGCGTTGGTAGGGTGGGGGTCTTGATTTATTAAATAATTTTAAGCAACATTAAATATAGGTGAAATATAATAAACAGATATCAGCTTACTAAACATTTAATGATTTACATGTGTAACCTTTTGTCAGGGAGACATGGTTTATAAAGCCTGTGTCTAGGACACCATATATTACTAATTTGTTTGAGAAGACATGTTTTACAGGGTACAGAGGAAGATTAATTGGAATAAGGTTAATAAAATGCCTCAGTGCTTGGCTCCGGTTTTCTTTCGAGGAGACGTGCAAGTATTCTTTGGGTCTTTCTTTAGATGAGGCCTGTGTAGCAGAACAGTGTTGAGAAGAGGTCATCTGAGACATGAGGGTGCAAAACCTTAAAGAAACAGTACACACTGTTACAGCACTGTTACAGCACTTTTAACCTGTAGTCATACCACCCTGTATTGTCAGCTCATCAAGTTAGGCAAGATTAATAGATTATTGATCGCCACGGATTGTACTTTGCCTCAATTAAACAGCCATTGATTGATTAATACAACCTCCAAACAAGATCAAAGTGGGGCCCTACCTGACCAGAAAGAGACTCTTTTGAAATGATTGTTTCATGTTTTAATTTTAGTGCACCCAATGATTTTACCCCAATTTAGAACGTCAAATGATGTCCCTGCACTGCAGTAATCCCCACAACAGCTCAGGAGCACTGAGCTGACATTCTCTGACTAACACAACAACACAATTCCCCCCCCCCCCCCCGCGCTTATTTTTTTTAAAGAGAATTCACTTATTTTTTTTTATTTTTTTATTATTTTGGTTACAGTCTTTAATTAACTCCTAGTCTATGAAAGGAGAAAAATAAAACCCATGTTAATTTCACAAAACTAAAATGAAACAACTTATTTGTATAATTCAAGGTCCCTTAAGTTTCTCATTATGTACGTGGAATGTATTTCTTTCAAAACATGGAGTTGATGTTTTGAAAAAAGAACCCTTATTTTTAAATATGTTTGTGTCAAGACGTCTCATAATTGGTATATCAAGGTAACTGTAAAATGACGAGTTCTCGTCATGGGCACTGACAAGGTTGAGGGCTGTAGTGAATGCAGTCTCTTCAATAGCATGATGGAGTGCTTGCTGTGTGTTTGTTCATTTATCATGGTAGATAATGCCATGACTTGAACACAGAGAGCTGTACTTGTGCACTGTGTCTGTTTGAAAGCCTTGCTTTCAGATGGTCTTACACTTCCTTGGAGGGTGACATCGTCCTGTGCAATTTGTGTTCCGCCTTATAACAAGAATCCAAGTGCGTATAGAACGGTATTATGAGGTTAATGGGAACCACGACACTATCGCCTTATAACCTGTTCCACGGTATAAAGGGCTGTCTTATAATGAGGGAGCACTGCACTTGTGTTTTGTCCCTATACTGTAAATCCATCTCTTTGAAATTGCATCAAGAACATTTGGAGATTTAAAAAAAGTTGATATGCTGCATTGATGGAATGTATTCCGTTACTTGAATGTAAATATGTCCAGGCTTTGTAACAATTGCAGAACAAGAATACTTTGACTGTAATAACAGTAAATCAGCAGTTATTAAAACAGCACTACATCTGCCTGCACAAGGGCTCCAGAACTCCTGGGTTATAACAATAGCTATAAATCTCAGAGGATTCTGGCTGTAAAATCTCATTATAGATTTGTGTGCATTTGGGAAGGGGAAGCACATGCTGCCTGTGCAATGGAAGGAGAGGAGTCTCACTGCAGCCTGGCTCGAGGCTCCAGCAATCAATCACACCCTAATGGGAGGCTTTGGCGCGCGGGACACTGAGGATTCACAGACTGCAGGAGAGATAACCAGCGGTGAAACAGAATTAATTAAAACAGATCTGCATTACACTGTGGAGGCAAAGCACAGGCCTGTGTATTGGTCCATACTATTGCGCTGCCTTTGAAAGTAATCTGAACCGTGCAGTACGGTGCTCAGATTCTGAACTGTGCTGCAGGGTGCTCAGATTCTGAACCATGCTGCAGGGTGCTCAGATTCTGAAGCGTGCGGCAGGGTGCTCAGATTCTGAAGCGTGCGGCAGGGTGCTCAGATTCTGAACCGTACTGCAGGGTGCTCAGATTCTGAACCGTGCTGCAGGGTGCTCAGATTCTGAACCGTGCAGCAGGGTGCTCAGATTCTGAACCGTGCAGCAGGGTGCTCAGATTCTGAAGCGTGCAGCAGGGTGCTCAGATTCTGAAGCGTGCTGCAGGGTGCTCAGATTCTGAACCGTGCTGCAGGGTGCTCAGATTCTGAAGCGTGCGGCAGGGTGCTCAGATTCTGAACCGTGCTGCAGGGTGCTCAGATTCTGAACCGTGCAGCAGGGTGCTCAGATTCTGAACCATGCGGCAGGGTGCTCAGATTCTGAAGCGTGCGGCAGGGTGCTCAGATTCTGAAGCGTGCGGCAGGGTGCTCAGATTCTGAAGCGTGCGGCAGGGTGCTCAGATTCTGAACCGTGCTGCAGGGTGCTCAGATTCTGAAGCGTGCAGCAGGGTGCTCAGATTCTGAACCGTGCAGCAGGGTGCTCAGATTCTGAACCATGCGGCAGGGTGCTCAGATTCTGAAGCGTGCGGCAGGGTGCTCAGATTCTGAAGCGTGCTGCAGGGTGCTCAGATTCTGAAGCGTGCTGCAGGGTGCTCAGATTCTGAACCGTGCTGCAGGGTGCTCAGATTCTGAACCGTGCTGCAGGGTGCTCAGATTCTGAAGCGTGCGGCAGGGTGCTCAGATTCTGAACCGTGCTGCAGGGTGCTCAGATTCTGAACCGTGCAGCAGGGTGCTCAGATTCTGAACCATGCGGCAGGGTGCTCAGATTCTGAAGCGTGCGGCAGGGTGCTCAGATTCTGAAGCGTGCGGCAGGGTGCTCAGATTCTGAAGCGTGCGGCAGGGTGCTCAGATTCTGAACCGTGCTGCAGGGTGCTCAGATTCTGAAGCGTGCAGCAGGGTGCTCAGATTCTGAACCGTGCAGCAGGGTGCTCAGATTCTGAACCATGCGGCAGGGTGCTCAGATTCTGAAGCGTGCGGCAGGGTGCTCAGATTCTGAAGCGTGCTGCAGGGTGCTCAGATTCTGAAGCGTGCTGCAGGGTGCTCAGATTCTGAACCGTGCTGCAGGGTGCTCAGATTCTGAACCGTGCAGCAGGGTGCTCAGATTCTGAACCGTGCAGCAGGGTGATCAGATTCTGAACTATGCTCTGTTGTCAAGACTGATGTCTTTTTCCGATAGCAATTTTATCCAGTGCTAAAATATGTGTGTCTGAGTTACTATGTTTCATTACTATATTTATTATGCTAAATATTTTGGATTATGCATCAAACTTATCATACTGCTATTTGCAGTTCAGTTACTGTGGTGCAATATACTGCTAAAGACTACAGCTTATTACTAATACTGTACTTGTATTACTATTACGCATGTAGTGTATGGAAAAAGACAAAGGATGTATACTTTTAGATGCTTTTAAATGAGTCTACCTTTAATTTTAGTCTCTAAATACATATTTCAAAATTAAATGAGGCTAGATATAGTGCATATTTCAACACATATCAACGAAAAGTAGGCCTAATAGCAGAAAGGAAAGTCATTTTCTCCCACACCCGACCCCGCGCTTTATGCTTCTTAAAGATTGGCAAGTGTGACCAGAAATGGGGTGTGGCTATTCTGCTTGTTTTGGACTTTATTTGAAGAACAAGGTCGCTGTTTTTCTGTCAGAAATCTGGCAACCCTGGGAGCCATTTTGAGGTTAGGTTCACCTTTGTTTGTTTCAATCTTTTATTTGCTATATCTTTCTTTTGTTTTCTAATTTATAGAAAAGTATACCAAAGTTATTTGTTGGAAGCAGATCTAACGTTTTAAGGCTGTATTTCTAACCTACATTCCCCTGCAAGTTTTTGGATGGGGTTCCTTGTCAGTTGCATCCAAGGATTTTACAAACTGCCAGCTACAATGAAAAGGGATCAGCACCTGGAGTTATTGGAGCAGTCTGGGTGAGATCAACTTCATTTTTTCATCCTTTTCTATTGGGATTTACAGTTTTTGAATGGCCATTCGTATTTTGTTTTTTGTCAATTTTGTCTCTGGGTTTTTTGGATTTTATTTTTATTTTTGAGAACTTTGGCAATTGGATACATTCCATGACTGTGCTTTTGATTTATTGATACTGTATATAAATATATATATAAAAAATGATTTCCATTACACGAGAGTAGATGTTAAAACTTCATGCTGATTTGAACTCGGCTCTCGCCAAGATAAGCACCAACTAAGAAGTCTCTCGGCAAGACAGGTAAGAATCGCGCAGACTCCCTCTGCTGGAATCTTGCTGTAACACAGGTAGGAACAAAGAGACACCCTCTGCTGGAGTATCACTGTAACACAGGTGAGTGTAAGGAAGACTCCCTCTGCTGGAGTCTCTCTGCAACACAGGTAAGGATAGCGTGGACTCCCTCTGCTGGAATCTTGCTGTAACACAGGTAGGAACAAAGAGACACCCTCTGCTGGAGTATCTCTGTAACACAGGTAAGAACAAAGAGACACCTTCTGCTGGAGTATCTCTGTAACACCGGCAAGGATCCACCAGTATGGAATGGGCCCTCCTAGAAGACGGGCTCCGTTGATAAAAATTGTATCCAGGCTGGACCCCTGCAGCCAGTGTCCCAGTTGCTTACAGAAACACGGGAGTGTCTCAGAGTTCAAGCACAATATCCTTATTGTCCAGGCCACCTGTGGACACTGTTGTTCATTTATGTTACAATAAAACCACGTCCAGAACCCCAGACTGTTGCCTTAGTTCTTTCTGTTACAGCTCGCTATTTCTGCTGCGCATGAACGCGCGCTTTCCCTCCGAGTCCCGAAATAAACACACATCCACAAACAGACGGCAGTTGTGACGGTTCCCAATCGTCACGGAAACTGCAGAACTATTTTAAATTAGTTACCGATAGACAGCGTCTCTCGTCCAGTGTTTCATAAAATAAATCAAACCTTGACAAAACAAAAGACTACCTCACCAAGAGGATAAACGCCCAAGGTAGAAACAAAAGACACCTTTTGCTCAAAAAGAAATCAAGCGTTCACTTTACCTTACAATAATACGTAATGCACTCTCAACTCTCTGAGAACTGTTCAGCAGTACACACCGGCGGTGCTCCCCACAATCACCCCCGCTGTCCCGCTCCACTTCCCTTTATACCCAGAAACCCCGCCTTGCCTATTAATGCTAGGGTTCCTGGGTTGTATAGTCTTTCTAATGGTGTCGCCATTTCTTAAAGGCGACACCGCTCTTTCTTACATATCCTCTCCCCCAGCTCTAATCTATAAGGTTGAGCGACGTAACTAACCCCATGTACTCTTCACAGCCCGTCTGCATTCGCGTTCTGAGACCCCCGTCTGTGTTCAATTTTGAACTTGTACGGCTGTAAAGCTAAAAACCAGCGAGTTACCCGAGCATTCTTCTCTTTGTTTTCTTTCATAAACTTTAGGGGTGCGTGATCTGTAACTAGGGTGAACTCCCTGCCTAATAGATAATATTTTAAAGCCTCCACTGCCCACTTCACTGCCAAACATTCCTTCTCCACCACGGCATACTTTCTTTCTCGCGGCAGGAGCTTTCGGCTAAGGTATCCTACGGGATGTTCGTCCCCACCAACGACCTGTGACAACACTGCCCCTAAGCCTACTTCCGATGCATCCGTTTGTAATACAAAGGGCTGGGAAAAATTGGGTACTTTTAACACTGGACTGTTACACAGTATTTCTTTAATAGCCCTAAAGGCTTTATCTGTCTCGGGGTTCCACTTAACACGAATCGGGGCCGATTTTTTTATTAAATCAGTAAGGGGTGAAGCAATGGAGGAGAATTCCGGCACAAATCGCCGATAGTAGCCGGCTAAACCTAAGAAGGCTCTAACTTGTTTCTTATCCTTTGGTACAGGCCACTTAGTGATGGCCTCTACCTTACTCATCTGGGGCTTAACTTTACCCCCCCCTACTACAAACCCTAAGTATTGGGCTTCCTGCAAACCCACAAAACACTTCTCTGGGTTTGCAGTCAGCGACGCTTCTCTTAGGGATTGTAACACCACATTGACTTTCTCCAGATGTGTCTCCCATGACTCTGTGAATATCACGATGTCATCAATGTAAGCCGAGGCATACTGCGCATGAGGTCTTAATATAATGTCCATAAGCCGTTGGAAGGTGGCGGGTGCGCCATGCAATCCAAACGGCATTACTTTGTATTGGAACAAGCCTAGGGGTGTGGCAAAAGCTGCCTTTTCCCTCGACTTGTGAGGTCTAAAGTGGTTAAGTATTTCGCCGTGCCCAATCTTTCAATTAGCTCATCCACCCTAGGCATAGGATATGAATCAAATTTCGATACCTGGTTGAGCTGACGAAAATCATTACAGAAACGCCAAGTTCCGTTGGGTTTGGCGACCATCACAATTGGGCTGTTCCACGGACTCGAGGACTCCTCGATCACGTCCATCCGTCTCATCGCTTCGACCTCTCAGATGACTTTGTCCCGTTGGGCCTCCGGGATCCTCATGTTGGAGAACTGTCGTTCTTCCTGGTACGAGGGAGAACACATCTTGGTTAGCCTTTACACATCGCTGCACTTCCTGAATTTGTTGGGGTGTAAGTAAGGGTCCTATGTTAACTGACCTCCCTTCCAGTCTATTCCCGCTTTCTTTCCCCAAAGCCACTAATGCTACCAGCTCCTCCCGTTCTACCCACGGTTTGAGGAGATTAATATGGTACACTTGTTCTTTCTTTCGCTTATCCGTTTGTTTTACTTTATAGTTAACTTCTCCCACCGGAGCTATTATCTCATATGGGCCCTGCCATTTAGTAAACAATTTACTTTCTGGGGTTGGCACCAACACCATAACCCTATCCCCTGGGTTAAACTTACGGTGCACCGCCCTTCTGTTATACTGTCCTGCTTGGCGTGCCTGTGCTTCCTCCATATGGGCTTTTACTATGGGGGTTATTTTTGCAATTCGATCACGAACCTGTAAAATATAATCGACCACATTACGTCCTGTGGACCTTTGGGCTTCCCATGTTTCCTTTGCTATATCCAGGATTCCCCTTGGCTGTCTCCCATATAGTAATTCAAAGGGTGAAAACCCGGTCGAGGACTGTGGTACCTCTCTAACCGCAAACATTAAATAGGGTAACAGGAGGTCCCAGTCCCTCCCGTCTTTGGAAGCTACTTTCTTTAACATCGATTTCAGGGTCTTATTAAACCTCTCCACAAGCCCATCCATTTGAGGATGGTACACAGACGTTCTAATGGGGGTAACCTTCAAGGTAGTACAAAAATCCTTCATCAACTGACTCATAAAAGGGGTGCCTTGGTCCGTCAAAACTTCCTTCGGGATACCTACTCAAGAGAACAAGTGTATTAATTCCTTTGTAATTGTTTTAGATGCCGTATTCCGTAAAGGAATGGCTTCAGGATACCTAGTTGCATAGTCTAATATGACCAAGATGTATTCATGCCCTCGAGCTGACTTATTTAACGGCCCCACTAAATCCATTGCTATCCTTTCAAATGGCACCTCGATAATAGGCAGAGGCTGCAAAGGTGCTCGTAAACCTGGATTAGGGCTGGCCAACTGACACTCTGGACATGACCTACAATATCGGTCCACTGCCTTTCTAATACCCAACCAATAGAACCTCCTTAATATCCGTTGCAAGGTTTTTTTGGACCCCAGATGTCCCCCAAACAAATGTGAATGTGCCAAATACAACACCTGGGGTTGAAAAGCAGGTGGAACCAGCAACTGCTCTATGGGCTCTTGATTAAGTTGGGTGCAGCGATACAGTAGATCATTTTTTATGATAAAATGCTCAAGTGGGTTAATCACAGTGTTTTCTACCCTAGTATCATTTACGGATACCACCTTCTCCCGAATATTCACCAGTGTGGGGTCCTGTTCCTGTTCCCTAGCAAAGTCTTCACTGGGAAGTTGAAGACACTCTTCCCAGGGCTCCTCCTTGGAATTTCCCATTACCACTTCCCCTGTCTCTGCTAAAATGTGTGTCTCGCTGCACTGAGTGTACACACCCTTGCTATTACGTTTTGTCAATAACCCCATTAGGCTTCGTGTTTTCGAATCCCGTTCTTGTCGCCGCTGTCGGCGGGACTTTTTCACTTTCACACAATAATTCTCGACAAACAGATCTGGGTCCGTAAATGGGAAAATGTCATGGGGGCTCTCTGGAGGCGTACTTCCGTCCTCAATAGTTACCTTAGGCTTAGCCAATTGCCTATTGAATTTCAACAGGGTGTCAAACAATTGTATATTTCTGCCAAGAATTACTTGGTGGGGAAGGTGGGGGACTACTCCAACCCGTAAGTCTACGACCTGGGACCCTACTTCAATGGAGACTACAGCAGTTGGGTAGTGTTTAATATCCCCATGAATACAAGTAATCCCTGTTTTAAAGTCATAATCCAGCACGCGGTCTGATAATAAATCAAGCGTGACTAAAGTAATTGCACTACCCGAATCGGCAAGAGCCTCCGCCATTTTTCCCATTAACTGTGACCCACACTAAATAAGGGTACGTCCCAACCGGATGACGTGGAACAATGATGTTTCCACAAAATTGGCTTTCTGCAGCACTAGG
Source organism: Acipenser ruthenus (assembly GCF_902713425.1). Taxonomy (NCBI): domain Eukaryota; kingdom Metazoa; phylum Chordata; class Actinopteri; order Acipenseriformes; family Acipenseridae; genus Acipenser; species Acipenser ruthenus. The sequence goes on from NC_081215.1 coordinate 8,266,163, forward strand.
CTTAACCACATTGCACTCCATCTTTTCCTCATTTTTACAATACTTAGCAATGTGGCCCAACTGATTACACTTAAAGCATTTGAACTGGCCATACCCCAGCGCCTCGGGCCTCAATCCCCCCATTGCCCCCAGTCCCTTCACGACCTCTGGCCGCTCATCACTCCTTTCCGGCATCGCCGGTCGCTTACCCGATCTAAATGTCCATGCCGGTGGTTTCGGGCTCCTCACCGCCGGGATCTGGGGCTGACGAGAGAGCTCCTCCTAACTGCCGCTCCACGAGGTCCACGAATTAATTTATGGTGCTGGGGTCTCCTTGTCCGACCCACTTCCTTAGTGGGGCCGGTAATGACCGTAGATACCGATCCATAACGAGAATCTCTATAACTTTCTCTGTATTATTTACCTACGGTTTGAGCCATCTAGTGGCTAAATGGATAAGATCGTACATCTGTGACCGGGGTGGAACCCCGGGTGCATAACCCCAGGCATGATACTTCTGTGCCCGTACAGCTGAGGTCACCCCTTCCCGTGCCAGTATTTCGGCCTTTAAGTGTGGGTAACTCTCAGCTTCCTGCGGGCCCAGATCATGGTATGCCATCTGGGCTTCACCTACTAAAAACGGGGCCAGAATTCCAGCCCATTTCCCGGTTGGCCATCCCTCCCAGGTGGCCGTACGTTCAAACGCCAACAAAAAAGCATCCACATCATCCTCCCGCGTCATCTTCTGCAAGACATGGGAGGGTCGAATGGAAGACACAAAAGGCGTTGTCGAGGACTGATCCAAGCGCCCTTTTATCATGGCTATTTCCTGCCGGGTCAGATCCAGCTGTTGTGTGTGCAGCCGGTTGGTTTCCTGCTGGGCTTGGATAGCCACCTGTTGTAATTCTTGCATCTTTGTATTGTTATCCTGTTGTACTGCCGTAGCATGCAGTAGTGCTCGCATCAGTGCCTCGGTGTTTTCCATTTTGTTACTATTCGTGGGTCCGACTGGAGTATTTTTCCGGTTGTCAGACCCCACCTGACACCACGTGTAACAAAACCGGTAGAGTACCCCCGCGGGATACTCTACCCTTGCTTCCACTGACTGGCACAGACACGAGGAACGTTCAGGCAAGTAATTTTTATTTACAATATTTACACAAATTAGCACTTTCTTTATATTGAGTATGGCCCTGTACGGGTCACTAACTGGCTCACTTCTTCGCCCCTCTCTAACTATTTCAGAGTGCTGAGTCCGGCAGGCCACGGCCTGTGCAAGTCCTCTTCCCGTGGAGTATTTCTGCAACACAGGTAAGTGTGGAACCGCCGCCCTCTGCTGGAGTCTCTCGGCAAGACAGGTAAGAATCGCGCAGACTCCCTCTGCTGGAATCTTGCTGTAACACAGGTAGGAACAAAGAGACACCCTCTGCTGGAGTATCTCTGTAACACAGGTGAGTGTAAGGAAGACTCCCTCTGCTGGAGTCTCTCTGCAACACAGGTAAGGATAACGCAGACTCCCTCTGCTGGAATCTTGCTGTAACACAGGTAGGAACAAAGAGACACCCTCTGCTGGAGTATCTCTGTAACACAGGTAAGAACAAAGAGACACCTTCTGCTGGAGTATCTCTGTAACACCGGCAAGGATCCACCAGTATGGAATGGGCCCTCCTAGAAGACGGGCTCCGTTGATAAAAATTGTATCCAGGCTGTGGGGATGGACCCCTGCAGCCAGTTGCTTACAGAAACACGGGAGTGTCTCAGAGCTCAAGCACAATATCCTTATTGTCCAGGCCACCTGTGGACACTGTTGTTCATTTATGTTACAATAAAACCACGTCCAGAACCCCAGACTGTTGCCTTAGTTCTTTCTGTTACAGCTCGCTATTTCTGCTGCGCATGAACGTGCGCTTTCCCTCCGAGTCCCGAAATAAACACACATCCACAAACAGACGGCAGTTGTGACGGTTTCCAATCGTCACGGAAACTGCGGAACTATTTTAAATTAGTTACCGATAGACAGCGTCTCTCGTCCAGCGTTTCATAAAATAAATCAAACCTTGACAAAACAAAAGACTACCTCACCAAGAGGATAAACGCCCACGGTAGACACAAAAGACACCTTTTGCTCAAAAAGAAATCAAGCGTTCACTTTACCTTACAATAATACGTAAAGCAGTACACACCGGCGGTGCTCCCCACAATCACCCCCGCTGTCCCGCTCCACTTCCCTTTATACCCAGAAACCCCGCCTTGCCTATTAATGCTAGGGTTCCTGGGTTGTATAGTCTTTCTAATGGCGTCACCATTTCTTAAAGGTGACGCCGCTCTTTCTTACAATATATATAATTTTTTTATTTAGCAGACGCCTTTATCCAAGGCAGCTTACAGAGACTAGGGTGTGTGAACTATGCATCAGCTGCAGAGTCACTTACAATTACGTCTCACCCGAAAGACGGAGCACAAGGAGGTTAAGTGACTTGCTCAGGGTCACACAATGAGTCAGTGGCTGAGGGGGGATTTGAACCGGGGACCTCCTGGTTACAAGCTCCTTTCTTTAACCACTGGACCACACATATATAGATAGATAGATATATTCTTTAATATTTTTATTTGTCGGGACTATTATAAGTATTTTTTGTTATTACTAGTTATTTTACTAGTTCTTTTTCACTATTGCCATCCTGAATTATTTATGTTTCATTTTAGTTTTGGCTTTGAATCCCTCTCTGGTACCATTAGTGGCAATAAACACACTTTGGTAACTTCTGTTTTGGCCCTTTTAAAATGTTCTATTCCGCTGTGACACTAAATTGATTACATATTAAAATGACTGATTCACAGTATGTGGAACAACTTCTTGTGTTCTCAAAACACTTGTAAAGATCTGACATTCAGATGCCTCCATATACCCCAATAACTTATGCTAAATAATGTTAATGCCTTGTTGCAAGGCAATTGGATAAGCAGTTCTCCAAATATATCTGTATGCAAAAACATAATGTGACAATAATTCCCATATAGTGCGGCTTCCTCTTTAAGCAGGTGAGAGAAAAGGATGATGGGAGCTCTCCATCTCCTTAGACAGGCTGTAGTACACATTTCCTCCTATTGAAGTAAACGCACAGGCTACTGGCCTCCCAGGTGTACCCTTTAAATAACCCCGTAAGGAAACATAACTTATCAGATAAGAATCGGTTTGGCCACATTGCCCCAGGTAAGTAACCAACTTTACCTGGTTACATGTTGTTGCATTTCTCTTACATTTGAGTAAGAGTCCTCTTTAAGGCTAATTAAATCTGAATTTTACGCCTATTTCCCTTGGTAAGAACTGCTGACTTTTCTATTGGGTGTGAACTGAGGCATACCAAAGTTCAGCCAAACCAAACAGTTCACAAACAACCATACAGTATGTAATTAGATTTATTTAGGGTTGAGCCCTGTAAACAGGAAAGTTAACCAAAGCAGTGTCTATGTGGGACATTGCCATGGTAGTTAAGACCATAAGAACATAAGAAAGTTTACAAACGAGAGGAGGCCATTTGGCCCATCTTGCTCATTTGGTTGTTAGTAGCTTATTGATCCCAGAATCTCATCAAGCAGCTTCTTGAAGGATCAGGGTGTCAGCTTCAACAACATTACTGGGGAGTTGGTTCCAGACCACAATTCTCTGTAATAAAAGTCTCTCCTATTTTCTGTTCTGAATGCCCCTTTGTCTAATCGACTAGAGACCTGTGTTTTACGTCTTTTTGATGGTGTCGGACAGGGTTCCGACATCGGACCGGAAAGGGAAAATTGTAATGTCGGACCTGGTCCGACATAGGACCGCAAAGGGTTAAACCAACCTTTATGACTAGAGACTGTGTATGAAAATAAACTAACATTGGATATTGAACTTCTAAATAGATCAAATCCTATGGATATTATTTGCTACAAAAAGAATTCCATGTACCATCACCCTTTTAAATGTTTACCTAGTAAAAGCATAGCAAAGTGTATTAAATCACAATGTAAGTGTGTCTGGTAAAACACTTAAAACATGGCAAACATTGATAAATGCACAGTATAACCATGGGGAAACTGCACAATTACTGTGCAGATTTATAAGGGCCAGTAGTAAGGACACCCTACTATTAAGGCCAGGTTTTGTTGGTTCCTTGACTGGTCTTAATAGTAAGTTTTTTCTGTAGTGAAATTGGTAATTACATACATAGACTGATCATAACAACTTAAAGCAAACCAAAAAAGCTGTCCCAGCCCTCGTGCAGGAACCCTAGTGTTCATATCCAGTATAACACACTCCCTTGTCTCCCCCTCATGGGTCATCCATGGGTCAACAAGGTTGCCACTGGAAGGACACAAAGTTCTGACCATAATCCGACACCCTGTCCTGACTTTTCGCATTCGAAACCCCCGTCGGTCCTTTGGCCTGGCACCATGCCGCTTCTGGTGAAAAAATCCATGTCTGGTGAACAAACTGTCACTGTGGTTACGCTTGAATGACACCACTTTCTATTTTTTCAATCTTGTCAGAAGGTTGTGTGGTTAATTTTACTGCAAAATTCAGCTGGGAGCCAACACGCTCTGGTCAGTAAGTTTTATTTGAATAGTAGTAAAAATGCTTACCGTTTTCTTTAATTACACAGTAAGTGCTTATCTGGTGCTGAGCTGAGATTGCTGCGTCACAGCGTGTAACTGCCAGTACCCAGCATAGCGTTCCGGAGGTCAGGCAGAGGTTATGGCTGTGAACTTGCTTTTCAAATTAATCTGTCAGTGTGTTTCTGCCGGGATAGATTTATTCAGATGCTGCCTCAGACGTGCTGTAAAAATTTATCTTCATGCACTGTTGCCATCAAGAATTGACATTACTAACACATCAAGCTTTCCCTCAGAGACTTGAGGTCCACCTTTCACGTTTTCTGAACTGAACAGATAATTTCCGCATGAGGGGACACAGTAAAGTTATTGTGAATGTGTGCTGTTTTACAGTTAACCGCTGTGTCAACATCACATATTACCAGTGCCTTGGGATGGCTCTTACATAACGCTCTAGGTCACTTCAACCAATTGGAGCACAGATAGCAGCTGGCAGATATTTTTACGCAGCAGTAACCACCCAGTGAAGCACTGATACCTGCCAAAGTATTTATTTGCATTTATGTCCCGTTGCAAATGTAGACAAGGTCTTACACAGGCTTCTCAATGTTATTACAGTCTTATTTCTAAATCAGTGAATTTAACAGGAGACCAGGCAGGTATTCCTCTCCCAAAGCAGGCTATGACACCACCAATGTCCCAGGCTGTAGCAAGTGCAGGAATGGATGTACGTTGTTGCTTTCCATACTGGCGTCCAAGTTGCACAAAGCTCCAGCAATCGACATTAATGGTGAAATATATTAAATTGACTTATTCACAGTGTGTTCCCAAATTAACCCCACAATCTAATATTCTCAATAAAGAATGTTAAAGTTTCAGCACAATTCAATAAACGGTTGTCTAGATATGTGTAAAAATGTCAGTGTGGCATATAGATGGACAAATGTACGAACAAACAGACACCCCCATACCATCCCTAGTAATCTAATATTCTCAATAACTTGCTAAATAATATTAATACCAATACTCATCACAGCTGGAAAAGCGGTTTTCCAGATGTATGGAAAGTGGGACATATGGAAATACTGTACAGGCAGATAATACAAAACTGCCAATGCTACCATGCTACCCATGTGCTCCAGTGTCAAGACCACTGTTCTATGTTTGTGATGCCATTGCTGGTATTGCTGTAGACTGATGATGATCGGCTATGGTACTGTAATGATCCCTTTAAGACCTGTCTAGGGCACCTACCTTTTAATAAATGTCCCTTATTAAGGTCCTTTAGATTGCTCTGGACTGGCTGGTACAGGGGCTTAGTGGGAGAGAGTGAGAGCATATAGAAGCATTGCTACAATACTACACCCTGGTAAGAACGGAGAAGAGTAAAGCAACGACTGTACTGTAATGAGCCTTGTTGGGTTTAAGGTTATGTGCTGGACTAGCCTGGACTATGTGTAGTTTGGAAGAAGTTAAATAAATGTTACACAAATGGTGATCCTGAGTGATTATACTGGGGATTGCCGTACAGTCAAACCTACCCTTGTACCTCCCCCCATGGGAACAAGACAACATTCAAATGGCATCCAAGGTGGGCCACCACAGTAATGGTTAGGCAACTCAGCCTATTGAATTGAATGGAGAGGCAAGGGCTGGGCATGAACCGCTGACCTCGCAGTTCAAAGAAGAACGTCCTGCCATTCAACTAAAGAGCAAGTTGTGTAGTGGAGAGTGAAGAATGTATCTCATACTCGTATTGCATTGTTGAACCTTACTTAAATATAAGACTTGGTGTAAATGTATGGATTGATATACAGCATGGAAATACACCCTCTGACTAGGTGGGCAGATAAACAATCTGAAGTAGCAAAATTGAACTAGGCACTGCGTTATTACATTCTTTTTGTTAATAAAATACATTCTCTCCCCCAGACCAATTTTACTGCTCAGTTTTTAACATTTGGATGGAGATATGGATAGCATCCAAACGTTGTAATCTGGGGTGTAAATAGCATGGCTGCCCTTGCTTTATTTCCTTTAATAAGTTCTATTCATTCTGCTTATCAGGGGTCTTTGCATCAAGCTTTGACATGCCTTGTTTAGACAGCTCTCAATCAGTTATATAATGGGAGAGAGTAATAATATTTTAGTTAAAAATAAACAAACAGACAAAAAGAAAAAAACAGTGGACGAAACAAAAGTGAAATTCTTGATTGCATTTTAAATAAACTGACTGATTTCTCAGTTTTATTGTCACACTGGTTAATGTCACTCACATGTATTTGGCATGCAGCTGATTTACAGCACATGAATAATATTTTAAAGATTAAAAGATACCTGAATTGCACAATGATGAGGGAAGCAGGGAAAATGTAAAAATGGACTGAAGTTAAAAAAAACAGAATTTAAAAGTATACTTTTAATATTGCAGCAGCAGAACCTGGATTCCACACTTTAAATGGAAATCATGTAGCCCACACGTACACACAGAACACTATGACTCCCTGAAATCATACACATACTGTACCCACTAATGCACTCACAAGCCCACATGTACACACAGAGCACTATGACTCCCTGAAATCATACACATACTGTACCCACTAATGCACTCACAAGCCCACATGTACACACAGAGCACTATGACTCCCTGAAATCATACTGTACCCACTAATGCACTCACAAGCCCACACGTACACACACGAGCAATGCAGCTCTAATTCACACAGGTAGCTGAGTGAAAGCTGAGATGACGGCGTAGCCGTTTGTTTATTATTTAGTAGCGTGGATGGGAAGCCCCATCCACACAGTATTTAATAAACTTGTGCAGATTGTGGCCGAGGGGTAATAGGGTAATTACTAGCCAGTTAAACCCCTCAGCCACGGTATATAAGCCTGCAGCTCTCTGCACTCGGGGGTGGGTGTTTTAGGAGCGGAGAGAGCGAGAGTGGAGAGAACTGAGAGAGAGAAACTTAAAAATTAAACATAGGAACAGTGAAGGCAATCGGCCCAGCCTGACCAGTGTTTTATATATTTTGTGCGCGCTGTCCCTCATGAACAAATTCACAAGAAGCATGACACCGGCGCACAAGTCAACCTTCGGAGCCTTTTGACTGTCCTTGTCTACAAAGACTACTGTACAAAATACAACTGTTCAACCTGTTCTTACAAGTAAACATTTCTGAATTGCAGTGTTTAAGTGGATCATAATAGTATATGCTACTTTTTGATTGGTTTGCTCTAAATGTTTATGGCAAGCATGTTGTAAACATTGTAGGAATGACTGTGGCAGGGGTGGCGGTGGGGGGAGGGGGGTGGTTTTGGGTGGGCATGAAGCCACCCAAAGTTTACCTTAGCCCCCCTGTAGCCCCGAAACCGAAAAATGAAAAAGGGATATCTCAAATTTCTGATTTATCGACATGATTTAAAGTTGTGTAAGACTTTTGGGAGACTTCATGTGGGTTTCAACAATCAAAAACCATTCCAGGTATCGTCTTCAGCAAGGCGACTTTAGTTTAATCAGGGACTGGGGGGGGACTGGGGGGGGTGGGGGGGCTGCGTTACTGCTAAACATTCTCACACACTCTTGTGTTGATTCCATTTTAGTTCAAACAAAAGTTCCTACTTGTTTATATATAAATTTAGCAACTCTTATTGGTTTACTTTTAAACAGGGCGGAACTGCGTTACTCGCAAACATTCCCTCAAGGAAACACTATCTCAAAAACTCTTGTGTAGATTCCATTTCAGTATATTCAAAAGTTCCTATTAGTTTCTATTTAAAAAACACATTTAGCAATTCTCATTTGTTTACTTTTAAACATTATATTTACTTTGGGAAAAACTGCAAAATGAATGTGCCAATGCTTACAAGGGTAACTCCCTTTGTTGTTGCTCTGCTAATATATATAACATGTGATTATTGCTGAATAGTTGCACACAATTTTCACACAGCAGATCTAGGTCTAGTGGATCACATGACTGCATACATGTGCATACATTGCCGGTATTTTGTAATAAAGACTTGCAGACTAACCTGTAGCAAAGGTTTATCTAAACTCAGGCTGGCAGTCCCTGCTCCTCCGGCAGAAACACCTGTGTTTAATTTAAGCCCATTTATCACACGTGTAATCACAGAATCAACACTCACATCATATTTCAAGATTCTCATCAATCTGCTGAGGTATACAGTGTTAAACTGAGGTATTTCATTTACTTTAATAAGAGTACTATCCTGGTGTTTATGTACAAGCCATTTCCAATGACATGTTAGCGTCAGTGATAACTAATGATAATAAACGTCTGTCTTTAGGTGGTGTATAAACCTTTTCCAAGTAGTGGGAATTACCATTGAAATCGTAACACAATGCAACTTAGTTTGTATAAATTACTGCAATCAAATTACCAGACAACATTACCAGATATTGTAACCCCCGAAAAATATACATAAATATCATGCATTCCTATAAGGGTCAAGTCCTCAATGTAAGCTGCCATGCAACTGTAATAAACTAAAGCTTCAGTACATTTAGTGAAGCTGTTGTAATGGTAAGCGATAGATTACATTTTTGTAAAAATCATTTTTTTAAAGGTGGATGATCTTTCTAAAAGGTCTACGGTCAGTTTACAGTGTGGTGGTGCTCTGAATTTAGGTTCCTGATTGGTGGAGGAAAGATCTGAAGGTTCTGATGTACATTATTTCATTACATTAAATACAACAGCAGTATGGTTATACTTATATATCACTTTTCAGTGTCTCCCTTGGTGAAAGCCAGTCAGGGGAATGCAGGCTGTGCAAAGTTCAGAGGGTGCAGTGCAGAGTCATGGCTGTGTGAATTCACCAGTCTTCACTGGGGATTCCAGAGGGCGCAGTGCAGAGTCCTGGCTGTGTGAAGTCACCAGTCTTCACTGGGGATTCCAGAGGGAGCAGTGCAGAGTCCTGGCAGTGTGAATTCACCAGTCTTCACTGGGGATTCCAGAGGGCGCAGTGCAGAGTCCTGGCTGTGTGAAGTCACCAGTCTTCACTGGGGATTCCAGAGGGAGCAGTGCAGAGTCCTGGCAGTGTGAATTCACCAGTCTTCACTGGGGATTCCAGAGGGCGCAGTGCAGAGTCCTGGCTGTGTGAAGTCACCAGTCTTCACTGGGGGTTCCAGAGGGCGCAGTGCAGAGTCCTGGTTGTGTGAAGTCACCAGTCTTCACTGGGGATTCCAGAGGGCGCAGTGCAGAGTCCTGGTTGTGTGAAGTCACCAGTCTTCACTGGGGATTCCAGAGGGCGCAGTGCAGAGTCCTGGCTGTGTGAATTCACCAGTCTTCACTAGGGATTCCAGAGGGCGCAGTGCAGAGTCCTGGCTGTGTGAAGTCAGCAGTCTTGACTGGGGATTCCAGAGGGCGCAGTGCAGAGTCCTGGCTGTGTGAAGTCACCAGTCTTCACTGGGGATTCCAGAGGGAGCAGTGCAGAGTCCTGGCAGTGTGAATTCACCAGTCTTCACTGGGGATTCCAGAGGGCGCAGTGCAGAGTCCTGGCTGTGTGAAGTCAGCAGTCTTGACTGGGGATTCCAGGGGGCGCAGTGCAGAGTCCTGGCTGTGTGAAGTCAGCAGTCTTGACTGGGGATTCCAGAGGGCGCAGTGCAGAGTCCTGGCTGTGTGAAGTCACCAGTCTTCACTGGGGATTCCAGAGGGAGCAGTGCATTGTCCTGGCTGTGTGATGTCACAATGTAAAGAGCATAACAATACAAACTGTTAAAAGAATAAAATAGATCACTGGTTAAAAAATAAACTGCCAAACTATTGGTAAGTACAATTATTATCTGTCACAGTTATATGTCAACTCAAATAAATAGTGTAGGTCTTGAGACAAAACTAAAAAGAGAGTCTCTGAATCTCTAGTGGCCTGAGCAAGAGTTTTCCAGAGCTTTGGGGCTCAGCAGCTAATGGCTCTGTGTCCACGTGTACAGCTCTGAGCTCTGGGGTCTCTGTGTCCATGTTCACAGCTCTGAGCTCTGGGGTCTCTGTGTCCATGTGTACAGCTCTGAGCTCTGGGGTCTCTGTGTCCATGTGTACATCTCAGCTCTGGGGTCTCTGTGTCCATGTGTACAGCTCTGAGGTCTGGGGTCTCTGTGTCCATGTGTACAGCTCTGAGCTCTGGGGTCTCTGTGTCCATGTGTACAGCTCTGCTCTGGGGTCTCTGTGTCCATGTGTACAGATCTGAGCTCTGGGGTCTCTGTGTCCATGTGTACAGATCTGAGCTCTGGGGTCTCTGTGTCCATGTGTACAGCTCTGAGCTCTGGGATCTTCCCACTTACCTTCGCGACACATACTGTACCAGTTTCATTCTGGCATTCCAAAGAACGCATTTTAAGATTTTTTTTTCTTCTCAGTCAGGCGGCTGGGGACATATTTCATATCATTTTCAAATTTCCTATAGAAATGGCACAACTCCAGCAAACCCTCCTTAAACTGAAAAGTTATTAAATCCATGAAAAGCCTTAATTCAGAGACAGTGTTCAGTCTTGCCCAAAAACTACCTTTAGCCAAAGCCATACAAAGGCAGTATTCTGTGGTGCTCTGAGAAAGTGTCCTTGTGTATTGTGGCAATATTGGGGGTGCTTGTTACGGTGGCAATCCCACATCCTGTAATTTTGACTAACACATCCCTGTGAAAACATGTTGATTACAGCCAGAATCACTGATATAGTACTACAGTTCTGAATGCGTCCTGATTTCAGAAACCCTTCGGAAGCTTTCACAATACAAAACAAGAACCTACAGTATTCACAGCTCTGTCTGTGCTGTCCAGAAACCCAGACCAAATAAAGCACCATCTGACCCCCATCGATCAAATACCACTGCAAACGTGAACAAGAAAGGTCCAGTTTCAACTTTAACTGTCAAGTCAGAGCATAACAAACAGGTATTTAACAACAGAGTGACCTTATAAACTGAACGGCAATTAACTTGTGTTTGTCTGCAATGCAGGTAGTACACAAGAGCCCAGGACACATAGATATATTGTAGACTGGCCTAAAGACACATTGTAATTGTATTAGTTACATATCAGTTTGCAACAATATCTCCCCTCTGTCTAGATTTTACTATATTGTCTAGTATTAAATAAGGAATAATGTACACCAAACTACATAATAATCCTGACATTTCTTAAATGGTTTTCTATGACTTATAAATATAATTGATCAATGTCACCAAAATCTGTGATGGAATTACAGCATTAAGTGTATAGTAAGGTGGACTTCATTTGTTATAACTAAGGAAACGATTGTAGTTTATACAGATGTAGATGTTTACTACAAATTACATACGCTAAAATTATATACGCTGTATTGTATTGTTAATTATGTTTCTTAATTGTTTATTATATTTAAATACATAGAAATAAGCAAGAAAAGCGGAAAATGAATAAATAAGCTGCACTGTCCCCTAATAATGTTCAATTTTACACTTAAATATAATTCATTGGTATCTGTTAACTATATTTTTCCATAGTCTAGTCCTCCATGCATTCACCTTCATGATGAACCCTGTCACATAGACCACTTGCAGCAGTTGCAAGGTAGAAAATACTTCTTCAATCTCTAATATACAGAAATGAAAGGGTGTTGCTGTTTTTTGTTTTTTTTTAACTTACAGAAAACCCCCTTCCCTGACCGACTCGGTAAGTTCAGCTCGGTGTTCATTGGAAAGTATCCATGCTTCTCAAGGGACACTCCCTCATCCCCACTGGTATCCATGCTTCTCAAGAGACACTCCCTCATCCCCACTGGTATCCATGCTTCTCAAGAGACACTCCCTCATCCCCACTGGTATCCATGCTTCTCAAGAGACACTCCCTCATCGACACTGGTATCCATGCTTCTCAAGAGACACTCCCTCATCCCCACTGGTATCCATGCTTCTCAAGAGACACTCCCTCATCCCCACTGGTATCCATGCGTCTCAGGGTACACCCTCATTCCCACTGGTATTTGCAATTAAGAGCCAACAATCTTAAAATAGCAATTCTTTCAGGCTGAAAAAATGTGCCACTAGACACAATTGATTAGGAAAATGTTATTTATTTGTACAGGGGTGAGTAATATGACACTTGCAGGAACAACAAAGCAATCCATTTTCTCTAGTCTGGCCTATTTAACTGCTCTGCTCTAATGAACAAATACAGTCTTTTTTTAAAAATTTGATGTCACATAGGCCGCAACTGTTTGCTGATTGGGCCACTTGGGCCGCAAGTGGCCCGCGTGATGTGGGTTCAGAACCCCTGGTCTAAAGTGAAACCAGTCTTGCAGTCACAACTCATAAACGCACAATAACCATACACTGGCAGATCTGTAAGCACCCATTCTACACAATTAAAAGATGCAAGTATCCTGTTTCTTGTTTACTTTAAATGCTTGGCTCCTTGTTTTTTGTTTACAGTAAACATTTTGTCCTGCTTTTGGAGTTTGTTATACCGTATTAATTGTCTATTGTCCATCAAATAGTTTTGTGATAAATGATAGGAAAAGTTTCCTAAGAAGCAATGAATATCTCTGTCATGATGGAAATAGTGAAGATGCTTGCACAGACATGTCTCACATTTTTCCTTATTTCTTGTGAACTGCTCATGTAATTGTGGTGGAACATGATATGGGCATTCCTCAGCAGAGGTTCTGGAGTGTATCAGAATCAGTGTGGTCTAATTCAGCAAAGCTTGTGGTCTCTAATTGGGCCAATAAAGGCTACAGACTCTTCAGAAAGGCAAATATAGAGATACTTGTTACAATATGTAAGTCAGTCCACAAACAGTGAATGTAATTCTGATGGCCTACTTGTTTCACAGTACCTGGTTACCTATATCATGGTAATGGCTCACACAAATGTACACTGTATGGACACAATAACTGGCTAAAAGAGCAACAACAGGTATATCAGAGTGTAACCATTAACATGTCCCTCTGCAACACTTTCTCCAGTGGATGGAAGAAACATGCACATTAGTTCTACTGTATGTGGTTCAGTATTCCTTACTGATCAATTGTTGTGGGAGACAGGGGTGCTTCAAACTCCAGAGATTTAAAAAGTCACCGGGATGTGATGACTGAAACAGAAAATGACATCAAGTGACACTTTACATTGTGTCTCTAATTACTGTGTATTTACATAGTAGTTACAAAGTAAATACATGAGTATGTACACATAATTACAATGTTATTATGCATAGTTACAATGTACTTATATAATGTACATATACTTAACAGAAAACTGACCAAAATTGAAAAGTAACATGAAATACTGTACTACTATATTGCTACCGGTAGAACTTTTGCGATATCACTTTGTAGTTTCTTTGATTACTTAAAAAAGGCATTTTAAACATACTAAAACGTTGAGAAGGTAAACATAATGAATGGTTATAGGGTAAACATAAAGAATGCAATGTACATTCTGCAGATATTTCTATTGAACTCCTGGATATGAACTCTCATGTGATCCGGTGTTTAAATAGCCTTCTTCCCTGTGAGCTGGTCTTATCCAGGGTGTCAGAGCTGGAAGGCATTTGTCCTTATTAGGGGACAGACTCCCCCATTCCATCACATCTAAAGCATGTTGTTGGCCACAATCGACTTGGACAAGGCCATCCCAGGATAGTTTACCATTGCTAGGCTATCAAAGCTCTTCTTGTTTTACGAGGGACTGGAACCTATTAGGCAAGGCACGCCACTGGCCGGACTGTAAGATGACTCTTTATTGAGAAATGACAATGATTCTCGGACTGCTTTTCTCTATCCTCCTCCTCTCGCTGTCAAATTAAATGCAAATGTTTAACTCGAACTGCATCCAGTCAGCTGTTTTCAACCCAAGTCTCATTACAAATCCAGATCTGTTTTTCCATTCCTTAATTGGGTTTTATTAAAATGACTGTAGGTTGGATTAAATGGGTATGTTTTAAATTAAGACTAATAGGCTGTATGACAGAGATTCACCAGATTGAAAAACAGACAGTGGCAATTACTTAAAGTGCCCTGTGGGAGGTCCATGCTGAGTCCCATATTCCTTATTCAAAAGTTTTATTACCGTCATGGGTTGTATCTAAGTAATAATGGTCAAACACAATTTTTCCCAGGAAAATATAATGATTTGATTGCTATATTCCTATAATATTTTCATGAAATGCATAGTTCCATTGCAATTAAAAATGTCCAGATTACAGGCTATAGTGTATCACATACAGCAGTGTTTGTTATGACAAATGTTGGAATAGTTGCTTGTTTTTGGATAAATTGGATGTCTTCCAATTTGATGATGGCAACGTTGAACTGCTGTTGTTGGAAAAACCAATGACACATCTTGGTATAAGGAGCATGCTGGCACAAATAGAAGTGAATGGACCAAGACTGAAAGCAGAGGTCTGTTTATGCGCTGCACGTGTCGATATAACCCATGCACAGACACTTGCAGTTCTATAACAATTATACACTGATTTATTGTTACCATACAAGTTTAAAAATCCAGCTCCAGTTTGTATTGGCCAAACTTTATTTAGTCCATTGTGAAAATAATCCCATTAAGTGGCTGAGGTAGGTGACCGATTGTGATGTCAGCATTTAGAATGTTCTTTGCAGTTGAATGGTATTCTGAGAGGTTCCTCTGGTACGGCTTTTTAAAGCAGGTGACGTGAACCGTACCGGTATTGAGATTAAAGCAAGGTAAAAACTGAATAGGGTCGGTTGATGTCATGAATTGGGTTTCTTTGTGCTGTGTTGTGGAATACAGCAGGTGCTCTGATTGGAGGTCCTCAGGAGTCTGAGTGTCATTGCAGTGACTTCATAATAGGAACACAAGAAAGTTTCAGTCAAATGCACAATGTTCTCTCTTCTTCTTGGCCAGGCCACTGAATGACTCTTGCGGTAAAGGCATGGTCGTGTGGTGTGCATGGTGAGTCATGCAGTCAGGGGAGTGCCTGTTTGCATCCTGGCTGTGCACAGGAAGCATTGGCCTGGCACTTCCAGAGGTTAGAGAGGACTATTCCTCCCCTCACCGCAGACCCTATTGGCCAGGTGCCTGGAGAGCTCAGGCGAACACCTTTGTCCCCCAGAGGCCAGTAGCTCACAGACATCCACTCTTGAGTTCCTTGGGGAAGGAGGGTTTGTTGTTTTTCAAAGGACGCCCACTGATATTCATTTCTACTGAGCTGTTGTAGGGAAAACAACTGGGCACTCTAAAATAACATTTAAAAAACCCCAGAAAAGAATAGAAAATAATCTCTGTATTCTCCCCCAGCAGCACTGCAAAGCAGCCACTCAGATATACCACTGGCTCACTCAGCATCTTAAACTAGCTGTTCTAGAAGTCCTATACTGACACGACATCTGCAACAACCTCAATTTATTGATTTTTTATGGTCAAAATAATGTGTACATTTCTGTTGATTTGCTTTAGAACATAGGCCCGTCACAATGCTGTGACTTCTGTTCTGAGTGCTTTATAGTAACAGGACAGAATATGCAGAGTTGGACACATTACTGAAAAAAAGTTACTTATCACTCATTACTAGTATTGTCAGAGAAAAATTATATAATGTCCTTACTTATTACTTAATAAAACAAGTAGCGCATTATATTACTTCGTTACATTACCCGTTATATTTCTTTCTCTTGTCTCTTGTGACTATTGTTTGCTTTTTAACTATACGTCTGGTAATTAATTTATTAACTGTGTCAAACACTTTTAAAAATGTTTGTAGTATAAATACATTTCCTTTTTTGCATATAAACATAATGTATTGTATATTTCCATGACTTTCTATACTTTTGCAGTATGAAGAGAAAATCATACAAACATTGGAATTTAATAAAACCACGAATAACAAATCAACAATAACAAAGCAAAAACAAAAAAAGGTCTGTAGAAAAACAAACTATAAGGTGATAAAGCAGTAAAGGTCAAACTAACAGGGTGATGCAATAAATGTGGCCACCGCTGTAAACAAGCAAACAAGCAAATAAATAAATAAAAGCGGTACGTACAGTCAAGCACGAGACTCGCTCTGGTGCTATTAAACTTCAAAATATGCGGTGGTAGACGCGTTTCCTGTATGACGTATTTGGAGTGTATCATCAAAATTGGCATGTAGGGATACTAATTTGTTCCTAGTGCCTAGTCTCATTCAAATACAAGGGTCAGAAAGACTGATTTGATTGCTTATTATTGCCGTGAGACATTGCCCTGAAGAGAGATCGCGTCATTGGTGCTGAGGCACCAACAATAGAGCAGTCTGGCGTGTCAGGGTTAAAAAAGAAAAGACCACTAATGCAAGTGTACAACAGTTTTTTTGAGCTCCACAATATGGCTCTTTTGAAGAAATCCATTTAAGTATTTGAATTGGTTTGAAAAGACTGCAAGGGCAATCTGTAGGTAGAGGCAGGTACAGTCAATACGCAGCAAACCTGAATTGTTTAAAACATGCAACATGTTTATTGAGCAGAACAACTACTTGCAGTGTCTTCGCATTTTGCTACTATTTATCTGCTTTTTTAGTAAACTAAACATTAGTGATATCTACCGTATATTTTTTTGTATGGCTCTGTAACACCATAGCCTAAGACAGGTCAGATATAGACTATTGAATTTAGAAAAAACTATTGAATGGATGGGAATGCTATTTTATACTGTGAGTGTGTGAACAGCCCCTGACTATCTCACACCAGATTAGTAAAGCACATGGAATGTGTGTCAACATCTTAAACAGGAGATCGAATTCTGGCAGAATGTGATTTTCTTCTTCGGCATCACTGTCTTGGAATTCCCTTCCCTCTGATTTGAGAGAAACTGCTTCCTGACAAGCTCTTAAAAATGATCTAGGAGCTCTTTAAACCAGGTGCACTTGTTTTAAACCACATGAGTTATTTATTGTTAGACCATCTTTGAGTTTGCATGTGTTATTGAAATACATTCTGCATATCCAGAACTCACGACTGACGAGACTCACAATAGTCATTGGTTTCATTAGATTACCATAACTGGGTTTTGTTGCTATAATACAGTATATGTTACTGTTGTAATTGTATACCATGACATGCTTACTTGAGCTTTATACATGCTTGGCTATGTTTTATACCACTTTACTACACAGCTGTACCATATACTGTAGTATAGAAACTTTCAGTCTGGACTGTATATCATGTAACGTTAAACACTCAACCACCGTGCATTGTGATCTGCAGAGCAGTTAGAATGCCTCTAAAGGCACATTTCCATCAGCAACAGATCAAGATCAAATTCATTTTAATTGGGACTCTGTCGATCACTTAACCCATTGTGTGCCAATGTGCTCATTTGAGGACCGGCTACTTTGTAATCTTTTGGAGCATTTTTAACTGGTACCTACCTGTTATTTAAATTTTCTATTTAACTATAGTGGTTTTAACCGCAAAAATGAAGTCCAAATGTGTGAATTCTGCAAATATAGCTCTTCAGGGACTTATGTCTCAATATAAAAAGTATACATTTCTTGGTATTTTCCTACACACACTGGTGATTAAAGCTCCATTTTCGATGTGTTGAGTTTCATAGCCGGTGTGAATGCCCCATGAGAATCACATTAGAGGAGGGTTTATTGAGTGTCCCATGAGAATCACATTAGAGGAGGGTTTATTGAGTGTCCCGTGAGAATCACATTAGAGGAGGGTTTACTGACCATCCCGTGAGAATCACATTAGAAGAGGGTTTACCGAGCGTCTCGTGAGAATCACATTAGAGGAGGGTTTACTGACCGTCCCGTGAGAATCACATTAGAGGAGGGTTTATTGAGTGTCCCGTGAGAATCACATTAGAGACGGGTTTACTGAGTGTCCCGTGAGAATCACATTAGAGGCGGGTTTACTGAGCGTCCCGTGAGAATCACATTAGAGGAGGGTTTACTGACCGTCCCGTGAGAATCACATTAGAGGAGGGTTTACTGACTGTCCCGTGAGAATCACATTAGAGGAGGGTTTATTGAGTGTCCCGTGAGAATCACATTAGAGACGGGTTTACTGAGCGTCCCGTGAGAATCACATTAGAGGCGGGTTTACTGAGCGTCCCGTGAGAATCACATTAGAGGAGGGTTTATTGAGTGTCCCGTGAGAATCACATTAGAGGCGGGTTTACTGAGCGGGGTTTAAGTCTACAGCTGCAGAAAAAGAATATGTAGGTGGCTGTGAAAATATTATACTGCAGGGAAATATTTCAGGCTGTTGAATTCCTTTACTTGGGCCTGATTTACAGCATGAAAGTGGGTCTTATGTCTGTAGTGTAGCAATGTCTTAAGTTTTGTGCTAATAGATGTAATTCACAAAGGTGTTATTTCACCTTAAAATTGACATTAATTACCATTTTTATATTGATTTCCTATTCATATACTAAACACTAAATAAATGTATTAATGCCACACTGAGTAAATTACTATTTTTATACAAAATGAGAAAAACTAGAAATAAAGCTGGTATTGCACTGAAGTCAGTTACAGTTTCTAGATTATTTTTCATTTTGTAACTTGAAAGGTTGTTGTTTTACATTTTTGAATTGGATTAATATTTACACTTTGGAGTAAAAGATAACCCTTTACATTATGTCTGTAATTACTGTGCATTTACTGTGCTTTATTAAGTATCGCTATGGTTGGTATCACCTGACCCGAAATTCCCTTCAACAGGAAATTCAAAATGGTGACATCACAATCACCCCGCATATCTGAGTCTTAAGAATCAGTGAGCGTCTATGTTTGAGTTATACTGACACTCCTAGTGTGCAAATAGACCTCGGCCTCAGCCCGTTCACTTCTACTCGTGCCAGTACCCCTCTTACACAGGCATTCGCTGTCCTGTAACCCTGTAACGTATGGTTCAGTCGACTGTATTTCCTAACAGTTTCTAATAAAATGGCCTGTAAGTCTCTTTGTCGGGGTCCCCGAGTGGCTCACCTGGTAAAAGCACGGCCGCATGGTGTGCAGGGGGAGTCATACAGTCAGGAGAGCGCAGGTTCATGTCCTGGCCGTATAATAGCAAGCTCGCTTGGTTTTGTGCTAAAGGAGGCCCACTGAACTTTCAGTTCCCCTGAGCTGTGGGAATTGCTACGATGAGGCGGTAAAATAATTGGGCACTCTAAATTTATATAAAATTAAAAAAAGAAAGAAATAATAGTTTTGTCAAAATAAGTTTATTATGTTCTTCTCAGATTCTACACATTAAAATGTTTATGTTTGGGATGAATGCATTAGGTAGAGCAGAATTTGACTGGTAGGGTAAATTATTGGGAAAATCCATGTTTGACAGAATGTGTATTTAGCTAATGATGCAAAACAAGACGCAGATGAAGGTTTCTGCAGCACTTATGGGGGAGAATTATGCACTGTGATGTAAGCATACACTGATGTATATGTGCGTGTAATACACTACAGCACAGTTTACACTAAAATATAAATACAGCTGCTTATAAATATGAACATATGCCTATTCAAATTAATTAGATTTGGTGCTTTTGTCTTTCTTTTACTCAAACGTTTCCATGTGCAGCACCCTGTTTATTTGCTGCATAATACATAAGCTCACTGATTGGCTGACTAGAAGATGCAGCACTTGATAAGTCACTGGGTCACATTTATATAATGTGACTCTGAATTGGGCAAAGTGAAATGGGTTACTACACTGAGGAGCTAGTCCATCCACTATTTTTTACCATCCAACTGACAAAAATCGAAAGGCATAGACAGGGAGGTAGCCACTTCAGATTTCTGTTAGACTACCGTCAGTATCGATAGAGTTGGAGAGCATTGATTGGATTTTCAAACAATATCTATTATATACTCTTATAAGCTGCAAAGCATCCATTTGCCAGTAACCCTTTACATGAAGCGTCTCTAATTACTGTGTATTTACATAGTAGTTACTTAGTAAATACATGTGTACTTACATATAATTACAATGCTATTATGCATAGTTAAAATGTACTTAATGTGTAAAAAATGTTGCATGAGATAACCCTAACCCCAACCCTATCCCTAACCCTAAACCTTTTCTGATACAATTGTGTACTTACATATATCGTGCTAAAAGGTGAACACTGTAACAATGCATAATAACATTGTAATTATGTGTACATAGACATGTATTTACTAAGTAACTACTAAGTAACTACAGCAATGGTTATAGATTGTGTGGCTACAATACTGGTTACACAGAACCAATTCTACAAGGTTAAATACAATTCTCTCATACACTTCTCCCTTGTTATACCACCAAGTACGGGACAGGTGTCAAACTCCCATTAAAGCATTGATGGCAATATAATGAGGGTCATTAAAATCAATAACCAACGAAAACCTTGTAGGTCAGCAATCAAATGTTGTTGTTTTTTCAAGATAAGAATCACACTAGTGTATTCTATACAGTAAATAACATAGAGGATAACCTGTCAAAGTGAAGCAGTTGATTACAGACTGACTTGTTTTTGTATTTTCTGCAGTTTAATTGGTTTGAATTGAGTCTCTCTCGTGTTGGCTGTGCAGGTAGGGAGACTTCAATACTATTTGTTTGGTTAGATGCTAGATGGCTAGATAGTTTAGAAGGAATATAATGTATAATGGATGGCATTATAACAAGGGCATGACCTTGATTGGCTATGGGTTTATGGGCTAAGGCAGAGGTGCAATGCTACTACTTACTTGGAATTACCTTCTGTTATTCACCGTGGTGGTACTGTGCCTAACGCTCAAGTGCTTGGTAGAGCAGCCACATATCAACTCATGGCCATTGCCAGGGTTTGATGCCAGAACAGGGTGTCAGGCCGTCTGCTTTCTATATGATACCGAGGGCTTCCTCTGCTGTAGGGAGCATAGTGTCATTTGTAATTCATCCTTTTTTGTCTTAACGCATAGCCACTAATTCATAGTTAATACAATCAGAATAGTTAATATTTCTAGTTATCTGGTTAATGTTCTTCTTATACTTGAAAACAATGCCCATGGATCCATAATGAATTTCAAAGGAATATTATAAGAAAAACAGATACACCACTGCAATTCCTATGGAGTGGTAGCCACCATTTTACATGGGATCATCTGTGTAAAACGGGCACAATCCAATGAATTTCATTGAATTTTAAAAACTGGTTTCAGTTTGTACTGCACTAATCTGGGACCACCCTAATAATAAGAAAGAATATGCTAATACGCTGTGCTGGCCCCACGGTTTGCAACCATTACTGGAAGCTGTGAACAATTTTATTGCCCCAAAGTTGAAAACAACAAGTGTAGGCGAGTGACGGGTACCGCAGTGACTCCACGGATTATAGGACGAAGTTGTTATTAAACCCAGATGACAACAGCGCTATTAAGGGTAGGATGTTTCAAGAGGAGGGGCTAGAGGATTCAGCATGTGACAGTCTAATCAATGCCAAGTCGAGATGAAGGATAGATAACCCACCGCCAGCTGCCTGGGGTGCACTCTCACTGTCTAGCTATGTCCCACTTCTCTCAAGCTAATTTCAGTCCTCACACTGTAAGAATGAGCCTGGGACTTTCATCACACATGCCAAGTTTAGCACATTATATGTTAAACTAACACATTTTGCCCCAGTCTAACATAGAACAGATTGCTTGGAGAAAAAATATCAAACACATTGTGCAGAGCCATGGGAGCCCATCTCATTCCAAGTGAGCTATAAAAATAATGTGTTTTTGTTTTCTTTTAGCCTTCTATCATTCAAT
Organism: Acipenser ruthenus; assembly: GCF_902713425.1. Taxonomy (NCBI): domain Eukaryota; kingdom Metazoa; phylum Chordata; class Actinopteri; order Acipenseriformes; family Acipenseridae; genus Acipenser; species Acipenser ruthenus. The sequence continues at coordinate 8,288,468 of NC_081215.1, forward strand.
CTTTACAGGGCTGCAGCTCCGCCAGGGAAGATAAAAGACAAATGCTTTTCAAGGCTTTAGTTTGATTCTTTATTTTTTTAACTCCTTTGGGACTGGGATCATGTATACTACAGCAATAACACCTCACTCTGATATCACAGCGTTTTTCTATGGCAGTAGTGAATTGAAGTGAAACCAGACAAGAATTCCAGATGTGGAGAGTATTATTGTGGTATTAAACTGTCTGGCCTGCACCTATTATCAGGTTTGAGTCACCACTGGATCACAGCCTTGACACTGCGAGGCGTAGACTCCACAAGGTGCTAGAAGGTGTCCTGAGAGATCTATTCATTCATTCATATTCATATGATAAGCCTCTCTAACCATCTTTTCCCTCACTACCTGTTAGCTGCAATAGCTGTCTCTCTGTCTCTGCCCCTTCGTTTCACCATGACTGATAAACTCTGAAGACCAATGTCTTGGAGTAGAGGCCAGCATGACTGTCCTTGCTACTGTGGCACCTGTTCAATGTGCACCCACTGTCACACCTCTTTCCAATGCTGCTAGATTGTTCCCCACTCTGGGTAGGTTGTTTGCAGCTGTGCTGCTCTCACAGCTTTACAGTGCTGCAGGGATCACATCACCTGATAACCCTCATGTGCATCTCTAATTCAGGGTAACGCCCAATCCAATTATGTAGACAGTTCCTAATAAAGGGGCAGTGTACAGTTGATTGTTTTCTGTTTTGTATTTGGGTTTTGTATTCTACTGCTGGGGGGAAGTAGTAACTTAAAAATAAAGGTAACACTTTACTCGAATTGCTGTGTATTTGCATAGTACTTACTAGGTAAATACAAGTGTACTTACACAAGTACAATGTTATTGTGCATAGTTAAAAGGTCAGTTACAAGGTAAGTAGCGGGCTTCTGAAACATTTAGCGTTACACGTGTTGCTACAACTGTTTAACTAACGGGCTTGTCATTTTTCTTTTCATTGTTCACATCCTGACAACTTTTTACACTTGTAACTTTGAAGTCTGTTTCAAAGCTCTTTTGAAAATGTCCGCTCTAGTGCACTGATAGTGTAAGGATTACTGCCCACATTGTCAAACAAGTAACACAGCAGATCCATGATGTGGTACAGAACAGAAAAGCCAGCCCACTTGTTATGGTTTTTTTTTTTATGTTCAAACTCCAGTGCACTAGAGCGGATATTTTGAAAAGAGCTCTGAAGCAAACTTTAAAGTTGTTATGTGTAAAAGGTTTTCAGGATGTTAACAATGAAAAGAAAAATTACAGATACATTATTTAAACAGTTGTAACAACACAGGGAGAAGAATAACTATATTTTTTGGAACCCTTACTCTTTAAGGTGTTAATCTATTTGCACGATATATGTAAGTACACAATTGTTTAAAAAAGAGAGGGTTAGAGTTACATTCAGAGTTAGGGTTTGTGGCAGGTTGGCTTGTAGAATGACGTCAGACCAGGTAATGAATGCAACACGAGCCCTGTGGGTGACTGAGACGCGGCTGACCTCATGATTTTTATTAAATAATAAACACTTTTCAATAATCAAACAACACGGCACATTAGCCAAACTAAGCAAAACACAAACAAATGAAATACAAGTACCCTTCAGGAGGGTGGGAACGGAGGTGGGTAGGCAGGTAGATAGCAATTGTTTTCATCAGTCTCTGTGTATCTCTCTCTTTTTTTTTCTTCAAATCATTAATTAATCTGGAGCTGGCCACATACACACAGGTTTAATAATCTGCGTGGCCGACAGCCAATCCAATACTCATTAGCTGACGGCCACAACCAAATCTTTATCACGGGCTGCATGTCCACAGAACTAGTTTAACTTCATGTTTATAGCAGGCTGCACATTACTAAAGAATAATTTGAGTTTAACCCACTGCTGCAATATACAATAGGCATATATATAGACAATTTCCATTAGAATTACTGTTAATTGTATATACATAAACATACAAGCATTAATATCGTACTATTACCATATACACACGCATTGCATAATAATACAAAGCAAATTAAATATCTACTTGCTGAAGCGGTTTTTATTTTACCAACAAGTTGTTCAGTTGTAGCAGGCAGCAATGTAACAAAAGGCTCAGGGAAGTGACGTCATCCCAAGCAACAAGCCTCCTATGTTGAGAATGGGTTAATTCAAAGCAGCGGGTTTGTGCATTTGAGAAAGGAGAGGAAGACTCATGAAATTAGTTGGAGATTTAAATTGATGAGAAGCAATTCCCTCCGCAGTACGAATTAAAACGGAGTGCTGCTTTTTATGCGCAAAATGAGAAAAAGCAGATCAACAAAGTAAAACGAAATATTTACGATATATTAAGTGAAATGGAATTAATACACTGGGCTGCACAGATGATAAACGGGCCGCGAGATGTGGGTTGTGTGTCCCTGCTGTAAAGAATTAAAGTTGTTGTTAGTTTTCAAGGTGCTTCCTTGGAGCAAAGTAGTCTGAAATGTGCATTATTTTGCTCTACTATTATTCAAGCAGAAATGAAAATGAAAAAATGGCATTCCTCAACACTGAAATGAATCACATTGATGAGCACTTACACAGAAATACAATTGAAAAAAAGATAATAAAAGAAAGGAGAATCACCATGCAGAGCTCGCTGCACGGTAGATAATAAATCTTCCCCTGCTAAAGACCCTGTTGCTATTGTCGTGTTTGGCAGCGACCCCGGTCCTCCTTTCCCAGCACGCTAATAAAGTGTGAGGTGTTCCAGATCCCGAGGAGACACAGCTCTGTAATATCCTGCTTTTAAGAGGCAGCAGGCATTAAGCCACAGAGTATTTTTATTACTTCTGTGTAAAGATAGACTGATTCCAGATAACGCATTCCAGGCAGCCGAGTGGGGAGCTACAAGGAGGCTATGGAGAGCCACCCAGGTTTAAAAGCAATTGGAGAGGAATTAGCCACCCTACAAACACACTACCTGCTTTTGCTCATCTTTTAAGTTATTTTACTTTCTTTAAATGCTTTCACTTGTCTGCCAGTACCCTAATACCCATATCTCAGGGTCCCCGCGGACCCCATTAGGTGGCACACAGTCTGCCCAATCAGCTGTGATGGCTCAGAACTTCATGAGAAGCTTCCTCTTTTAGAAAGCTGTCTTTTCAAGCCAAGCACAGCCTGCACCTGCTGTGAGGCTGCAAAACATTTCTATTTGTGTTGTACCTCTATGCTGGTCTATTTACTTATATTTTTTTTATTAAATTATGTATTGAGATTGACCTGAAGTTCCATAGCTCATAAAAGGTTGGAACGCTGCATAAAATCAGAAGCACAACATACTGTATCTTGCTTTTTTTTAAAAATGATATCACAAGGTTTGTCCAATTTCAGATAGCATCAGGGTCCCCCTAAGCCTAACCCTCACCCTAAATGTAAAAAAAAATGCAATCATTTCTGATTGACGAGTTTCAGCATAAGACGTTACAGACACAAGTCAGAATAAGAAATAGAGATTTTGTAAGTAGATTTTAGCAGGATAAGAAACAAGGTTATGTCTATAACTTTTTTATGACAGGTAGGTGCAGCCTGAAACAGTCTCTACTGGGGATATAGTTTAACAAGAGGTATTTACACTGGATCAGCAATATTTACACCATCCTGTCCAAGATCGTGCTGAGACAATGCCAGCTATGTGATGGACCCTGTAACTGACATCCACAATATACATCTGACTTGTATACCATTCTCACCACTAACTGTTGATTCTTTGATGATTATTAATCTTGTGAAAAAGGGTATGGGATCTGCTGACAGAATGCAGAGAGACAGAGGGTTGCAGTTGAAATATCGGTGGTGCTCGAAATGTATTTACCGAATTACAGGATTGCATTACTATTGCCCTCCGCTTGGGTACCAGCATCTCTGCCCTAGTGGTACTTTGACAAACTTGAATGCACCCAAGAGGCAGTGCCGGGTTCTTTTCTATTCAAGGAAACCGTCTGTAGTTTAAAACATGTGAGGGTGTGTTACTGTCATTTCTGCCCCCCTGTAACTGTGATTCTGCATAGAGATTTAAACAGTTGCAAAGGGGTCCTAGTGGTAATATTTAAAACCCTGTCCTAACTTCAGCTTTTAGGAGTGTTTTCAGAAGCAGACCCCCCGTGGTTGAAAAGGAGCTTCAGTAAGTGGGCCAGGTAAATCATGATCTCAGCAGAAACAAAAAAAGAGAACAATACAAACCTACAACATGATACATATTCAGCAGTTAAGAAATTCAATATTTTAAAAGCTATTAATGGTACAAATGTGTAATTAACTTTTTTTTTTCTTTTTCTACTTTCAGAAAATAATTGTGCTCTGCTGGTTTATTATCATATTTAGTACTGTAACTTATTTTCAAGTCTTATTTCATCATGAATCTAAAACTTCTAGTTTACTATATGTTTTGCATTAGATTAGTCTTGAGCTTTCATGGTCCTTTCACCTGTGGAGTGAAATTGTCCCCACCCCTTCAGACCTTTCTTTCCTCATTTATCAGCCAGCTGCTTCCCCCCAATGCCTGACATGCTTTGCAGCCAGTAAGATGCTTGACCCTGACGACACTGCTAAGGTGAATGACCTAGGTGAATGACCTAGTTACATCAAGCTTCCATATACAATAAAATGTTATTGACACACTGCATTGTATTACCAATACAGGATGAAAGTGTCATTTCATGTGCTGTTGTAAGCGATGCAGGTATGCAATAGCATTAAGAGCTATCTATTAAGTTTTAATTCAATTCATTGTATTCACCTGAGAAAGTCTCCCTCAATTCCTTTGATGGCTAGCTTCTCTTTTTTTCTAGCATGTGTGCTTTGGAAGCCATAAGAAGTGATTTTCAGCAAATAAATCAATTAATCTTAATTCCAAACCGTCCATATCACCATTTGTATTACCATTTGACTCTATTGTCAGATATGTTTGGTTGGTACAGCATGTTGCTGTCGTATTGCCAGAAAAATAGACTAAACTGGCTGGTTGACAGCATGTTGACCACCATGGACCCACAAGGCAATGTAAGTCTTCCGCTTGTGTGGCCAGGCCTTTAACCCAGCAGTGTCTATCAATATTCTGCAATTATAATATGAGGTCACAAAATACTGCATTAGCAACAGACTTTTTCCAGAACTAAATTAATTTTTATCTGCAGTGAATCAAGCTGCTCTCTAAATTATACAAAGCCTTCATTTGAATTCAGAACCTGAAATTATCTCATCCTCTGTACTCCTCTTGAATGAGGGGTGTGTGATTTATTAACATTATATATTTTACTGAATTAAACAGCATACAAAGATTTTAATTTACCCTTCACTCGGCTCTCCCACTAGGAAAGCACAATATATGGGTTTGGCTGACAGGGCAAATTCACCTGGATATTTATGTTCCAAAGTCATTCTGCTGTGTAAATTATACCCCCCTCCCTGTCGGACTTTGCACTGGGGTGGCCCTTTAATAGTGGGGTGTGTTTATAACCTGCCACTGATGTAAGATACTTCATAACATAACCAAATCAGTTACAAGTGTCGTGTCCCTTTTTTTTTTTTTTAAAATAATTTTGACATATTAAAGTTCATTAGCCAATATTTATTCTGTAAAATGTTTAGCAAACCAATAAAACTATTTGTAGATAAAATAAACAGATACAGCAGAGTGTAATGGGATATACAACCTCTAATGCTGCAACAATTAGCTGTCTTGTTTGGCTCACAGATATATTTGGTTTTAAGGAGAAAAGCTTTTAACCCTAAAACTAAAACAAACTGGACTATAAGCAATGCCAATACTTGTGGTTATACATGACTTTAACAACAAAGCCATCACAAAGTCCTCCACAATAAAAAGGGACATTTTCAAACGGTTTTTAATATAGATAACAAAGAATGTTCAAACCTGTTTCAAACAGGAACAACCAAGGGGCCATTTTGACCTCTTTTTAACATTTTATCTAATAAATCCTCAGCTGGATATTAAATCCTCCACTCTAGGACATTTTTCTTGAGCTCAGCGTCTTGTATGAGGTTACATTCACTGCTCTTCATCTTGTATGAGGTTACACTCCTTGCTCTTCATCTTGTATGAGGTTACACTCACTGCTCTTCATCTTGCATGAGGTTACACTCACTGCTCTTCATCTTGTATGAGGTTACACTCCTTGCTCTTCATCTTGTATGAGGTTACACTCCTTGCTCTTCATCTTGTATGAGGTTACACTCACTGCTCTTCATCTTGTATGAGGTTACATTCACTGCTCTTCATCTTGTATGAGGTTACACTCCTTGCTCTTCATCTTGTATGAGGTTACACTCCTTGCTCTTCATCTTGTATGAGGTTACACTCACTGCTCTTCATCTTGTATGAGGTTACACTCACTGCTCTTCATCTTGTATGAGGTTACACTCACTGCTCTTCATCTTGTATGAGGTTACACTCACTGCTCTTCATCTTGTATGAGGTTACACTCCTTGCTCTTCATCTTGTATGAGGTTACACTCACTGCTCTTCATCTTGTATGAGGTTACATTCACTGCTCTTCATCTTGTATGAGGTTACACTCCTTGCTCTTCATCTTGTATGAGGTTACACTCACTGCTCTTCATCTTGTATGAGGTTACACTCACTGCTCTTCATCTTGTATGAGGTTACACTCACTGCTCTTCATCTTGTATGAGGTTACACTCACTGCTCTTCATCTTGTATGAGATTACACTCACTGCTCTTCATCTTGTATGAGGTTACACTCACTGCTCTTCATCTTGTATGAGGTTGCACTCCTTGCTCTTCATCTTGTATGAGGTTACACTCACTGCTCTTCATCTTGTATGAGGTTACACTCACTGCTCTTCATCTTGTATGAGGTTACACTCACTGCTCTTCATCTTGTATGAGGTTACACTCACTGCTCTTCATCTTGTATGAGGTTACACTCACTGCTCTTCATCTTGTATGAGGTTACACTCACTGCTCTTCATCTTGTATGAGGTTACACTCCTTGCTCTTCATCTTGTATGAGGTTACACTCACTGCTCTTCATCTTGTATGAGGTTACACTCCTTGCTCTTCATCTTGTATGAGGTTACACTCCTTGCTCTTCATCTTGTATGAGGTTACACTGTTTTTTATTTCTACATAAAATGAAAAAGAATGAAATCACATCTTATCACAAGGCGAGACACCTGTGATATTGACATGCCAACTTTCTTTGCAACAGAAGCCTGAGAAACCACAGGAGACTCAGCTCCTTGAAGAATTCAATGTGGTTTATGCAATGTATGCAAGTCACAGGGTAATCACATACTCACTGCACTGTGCTACACGAATCTTGCTCTGAAAAGCGATCTCCATTCCCCATTTGAAAATACTGTATCCCAATTGTGGCGTAGTGTTTAGGGCTCTGGACTCTTGACCGGAGGGTCGTGGGTTCAATCCCAGGTGGGGGACACTGCTGCTGTACCCTTGAGCAAGGTACTTTACCTAGATTGATCCAGTAAAAACCCAAATATATAAATGGGTAATTGTAAGTAAAAAAATAATGTGTAATGTAATTGTATGTAAATAAATAATGTGATATCTTGTAACAATTGTAAGTCGCCCTGGATAAAGAAATAAATAATAATAATAATAATAATAATAATAATAATAATAATAATAATAATAATAATAATAATAATAATAATAATTATTAAATGAAGTGATGTCCCAATTAAACAACATAAATAGCATTGGGAAGATCCATCTCCCAGAGTTATGTCCCATTTAAGCAGAAATCCAGATTATCAGTATCCCGATTTGGCAGTGCTGACTGTACCTATTGCTAAGTTTGATTTGCACATTTCAACAACTTCAAAAAGAAAACGCTTCAAATTAGAATCATGTTATTCAGCTGTATGTTTCCTTGATTTGATTATGGTGATTAGTGTCGGCTGGTCAGCATTTAGTTATCGTCCCCTGTGTCATGGAATAATCTGGACCAGAGAATCAGACAATCCAGGTGCCTCAGATAAATGCAGAATAATGAGATCAATGTACTGTAATGAGCAGACTTCAAAATTATCAGAGTGTATTTGTTTCTCATCTCATATTGAATACTGTTTTTTAGTGGTATTGTTTTATGTCGGGAAACTTCTGCTGTCTGCTGCTGGTCATCCTGGCAGGTCTTGTGAATGAGGCCTCAGTCTCAATGGTTTTATTCCTGCTTAATGACTAAATGCTGTACATAAAATAAGATAAGAATTCCCCTTCAATGCAGCCTCTACCAAGGGACTGTCCACATCTCCAAAGAACAAAAGTCATCACATGGAAACGTTTATCTTGGTGAGTTTTGAAGTTTATTGTATTTTTTCCATTTACCATGCTTTGCCATGCTTAACTGATTTACCATACTTGCTTGTTTGTTATGATGGTTTTAGTATGCTTCACTACACTTTGCTGTGCTTTCACCACATCATCAGGAGCCCTCACAGAGCCATCAGTAGGTGATATTGAAACCTGGTCATCAGGAGGGGTCATCAGGTCTTCACCTACACATACATTACAGTGTCATTCAGACATTGAAAAAGTTTAAATATTAACGCTTTATTCGGGAGTTAAGAGATTTCTGTTCCGCCATATAACAAGACAACTAGTGTCAGTGTAATGGCATTATGGGGCAAATGGGAGCCATGACCGTACCGCCTTATAACCTGTTCTGCAGTATAAAGGGCCGCCTTATAAAGGGGGAGAATTGTATTAGGATCCCAAGCGAGTTTGGGGTTAGGGGTTAGGGTTAGGGTTAGGGTTAGGGTTAATGCCAGTTTAATGATTCACTATCAACCCCATGGCATAGCCTACCATAACATTGTATACAGATCTTTCGAAATAACTGATTCTAAAACGTCATTTAACCCTATTATTTTATAATACTAATAATAGTAAACTACTACTAATACTAATAATGACTAATGATAACGGGTGAAGGATACGGTTTGTACATCCACTCCTATCCAGTAATATTATCTCACGCAGAGCGGCCCTCCTTTTGGTGACTTCTTTAATCTGGCTCTGAGGGGGCTCGGGTTCCAGGGACAGGCTTTTCTGTGGGAGGCCTCTACTAAATCTCTGCCTGGCCAGCCCTCCCTGACGTAACCGCTGGACGGAAACCCTCCGAGCAGAACTGTGCTGATCATGGGGTCAGATACTAGCAGGAGCTGACAGGGATCTCAATGAGGAGTGTGCTCTCCAGTGGTTAACCTCCAAGCATGAGAGCGTGCATCTCCCCTCCCAGGGTAGAGTCTTCTGAGAATGTGGAGCCCATCATGGATGAAGGATAAACACCACGCTGAAGGAACATCACAATACGTGACTTTGCAGTGAACTCTTTTATCAATGCCTGCCAGGGTATATGTATAGGATAACTCATTTCAGTTTAGGTACGGTAGCTAATACTCCACGAAATGTGAAGCATGAAGTAGAGGTATGCTGGCAAATGATGTAAGGAATGAGATAAATACCATACATACCTATTTAAACCAAAGATATGTCAGATATGTGCATTCATTTAATTTGGTTTATCCTGTAGAAATCCATTATGATTAACTGTAGCCAAGCAACTGGAAAGTGTTCTCATTGATAGGAGAAAGTTCCACCAATGGAATAAAACAGTTTACTTCTTAAATTGTGCACTGTTTGAATTTATAAATTACATGCATTCTGTTTTAGTGGATACCATTTTTAGCTGATAATTGATCAAGCATCGAGGGGTATACATGCATTTTAAATATGTTTTTCCCGGATGTACGTACTGATTATAAAATCCGTTGTCTAATTTGCATTGTTTCTGCAGCAAAATAAAAGGATGACATCCATCAGAGCTGTTGTGATGGGAATCCTGCTTACATACCTTTCAACAACAAAACAACCTCCAAATATGTAGGCCCCAAAAATGAATTCTGGATAAATAGAGTATTACAATATTGCACTCTGTAAACCAGATAGATAAATATAGGAAAGGGTGCTGCATGATACTAGCTGATATACACTCCACGGGTGGGCTTACTCTGACCTTGAATGGATGTAAAGTAGCTTATATACTATATTGTTTAATATAAAGTTATATGACAATAAATAAACATTATCAATCAATCAATCAATCAATCAATCTTTATTTTATATAGCGCCTTTCATAGTGGACCACCATCACAAAGCGCTTTACAAGCTGCAGTAACAAGAAAATCGATAATACTTTAAATACAGAGAATGCATAATACATGATATACAATACAAAAACAATGCATAATACATTAAATACAGTGGAAAGTGCATAATACATGATAGTAGCATAATACATGAGATAGCAGCAGCAACACAGCAGCTAATAGCAAGCTTAAAGAGCAAGAGAGAACAGGTGGGTCTTGAGAGTTGATTTAAAACGAGCGACGGTGGGAGCATCACGCACCAAAGCTGGGAGAGAGTTCCAAGGAGGCGGAGCCATGAAGCTAAACGAGCGTTCTCCAAGTGTGGTGCACTTTTGCTTGGGGATAACAAGCAGGCCAGAGTCGGAGGCCCTCAGCTTGCAGTTAATTTACTGTGACGTAATTTTTACACAATACAAACTATGATGAAATCCATCTGATAAAAACTATATGATACTGTAACAGGGCGAGGTGCCCTGTACATTGTTTTGTTTGTTTATTTTTAGAACGGGGTCCCCCTCCGCCCTGTGTTATTTTGTATATTATTATTATTATTATGGTATTTGTTAAGTGTATATATGTCGGCGAGCACCATATATTTAGTTATTTTTGTTTATAGATGTGACGGTGTAGCCGTTTGTGTTATTATTTAGTAGCGTGGATGGGAAGCCCCATCCACACAGTATTTAAAAACTCGTGCAGAAGGTGGCCATCTCCCGAATTAATTAGGTGATTTAATTTGTTGCTAATCGGGAGATGGTCACCTGTTATAAAAGCCTGCAGCTCTCGGCGCTCGGGGTGGTAGGTGTACGAGAGGAGCATAGAGAGCGAGGAGAGAGAGAAAGAAAGAGAAAAACGAAACTTAAAAATAACATAGGAACAGTGAAGGCAATCTGCCCAGCCTGACCTGTGTTTTATTTATTTTGTGTTCGAGATTTGTTTTTGTTTACCCTTTTATTTTGCTCTGTGAGCACAGTTTCTTTTTGTTAAAAATATTTTATTTATTTTTTGTATTTAAATAAAAACGGCAAACGCCACCTTAAACTGCAGTACTTCCCTGGTGGTGTCAGTTTTCCTTCCTGCTTCTGTCCTGACGTCAGACCACTCGTCCAGCCTGTCACAGATACAAAGAAAATAAATATAGCTGTGTCACACCAATATCAGGGACTGCTATACATAATACAATAACAATAACAAATTATGTTTAAGCTCCCCATGTCCTTCATATACAGACTTTACATTTATATAGAAAAAACAACCCCTTTTCCCGAACTAAACCCTATTTAAAAAATAGATCATTAAAAATGCCCTTTAAACTTTTCACAGAAGGGGGGTGCCTTGGGACAAAATTGTCTTCACTTTCACTGAAACCACTCAAAACAACATTTGCAAAAATATCCCAAATGTACTGTGCACATTGGATGCTATTCTATAGACAATTAATCACGTACCCCTACTGGTTATGACACTAAGTAGCAGATTTCCAAATTCCATCTTTTCTATCAAATTACCTCTTGAGCACAGCTGCTTGGAAGATGTTTTATAAACTAAGGGCCTCTCAGCTGCTTATCAGGCTCCTTCTCACCTCCAGCCTGCCACCCTTGATTTCACCCCAATCCCACCTGTGTGCAGGGGAAGGGGGCCAGCCCGCTGTGTTATCAGCCTGTCATCTGCATTCCTTCAGGCCCTGCGCTGATTGGGCTGTTGGATAAATAAATATAAATGAATGTTTATCATTATCTGCTAGTTTGCCCTCAGCTGCGCAATATCAGCCTCATCTGCTTTGTTTTGTTTTTTGTTTTTTTCTCGCTACGATGAGATTCTCTGTCAGCAGTGTCAGCAGAATGAAAGTTGAGGGGAAAAGAAATCATGAAATAGTATGGCTCACTGCCGCTTCCTCAAAGAAGAAGAAGAAGAAGAAGAAGAAGAAGAAAAAGAAGAATCCTCTAAAAAGGCAAGCTCCAAGCACAGGACAAAAAACTTAAGCCTGGTTCCCAAAATATGGTTCCTAGATTTACGCAAGAAATCTATTAAAACATGAACTCAAGATTTATGCGCAGATGCTATTGCAGTTAATACGCTGTTTAATGGACAATGTGCAGTCTTTAGAATTAATATTCCACTTCAATTGTTCAGAGAGCAGGATAAATGCACCACCACCATGTCCTTTACCCAGGGAGCCTATATTGTGTTGACATAATACTTACTGGAGTTGAGATACGGTTGTCAGTAGCTTGTGTGCAATAGCCAGTTGCCAGTTTCAATATAAGGGTTTAATAAAACACACTATACTAGAGATTGGCAAGTCTTTGTTCCAACCATGTCCTTAATTATTACATTTCGCCTGGTTTATACAATAGTACCGTGTCAATAGTGTCACTTATTTTCATCCCCTCGGTTGAATCTCTCACCAATTTTTGAGACAATTTAAACCATGTTTTACTTGAATGTAAAACAATGCAAAATAAAATGTGCATACACTGTATGTAATTAATGGCTTATAAAAATATTTCCAGAGAATTGCCTTGAAAAAAAAAATAGTTTAAAGAGATGTAGCACTTGGAATTTCTTGAAAGCACAGTAGTCTGTCGTGTATCCGACTGTGGTGGGACCAGAGTAATGTCGGATATGTAAAAAGACGAATAAATGAATCATTTTTGAAATACCATTATACACAGCTGTAACAATTACTATATTCACACAATCATTGTTTTGAGATTCAGCTTTTATTAGGGAGCTCCCCTAAATCCCTTGTTGTCGTGTTCCTGTAGAGCGGACGCTGTCCTCGATGTAAGGAAACCAAGCTTTTCCTCAGCGCTCCTCTGTGTAGCCATGGCAGTGCAATTGCCTGGAGCTGTGGCGCAGGCATTTTTTTGAGCGATCAGCTCAGCACTGGGCCTTTCTGCTCAACTGGTTGCCTAGCAACGCGTCTCCTGTTACATGTCCTAGCTGGGCAAGTCACACATCCATGCAAGAACCAGCAATATCCTCCCTGTCACAGTGCTGTATACACTTCCATTAGTGTCGGGTAATTTACACAGTAGAAAAATGCAAAAAAAAAACAACTTTCAATTGTAAGAACAACTCGCTTTCGCTTTCCTGTAGCTATTTTGCATTAGCGCTGTACACATGGGTGATGTTGCTGAAGAGCTTGATCATGGCGGATAAACAGTTAGGGTGGATATGTGACGGGCAGATACACATATATATATGTATTCTGCCCTTAATAAAGTGTGTGGGCATCCTTTGATCACATGACTATGCTAATTGACAGCCCTGCAGGCCAGTAGGATTCCCTCAGTTTTATTATTACAGTATTACACAGGCAAGCTGCTTAACATTAACATTAACAACAGCTATTTTTTAGAGACGGGCGCTGCAGAAGGCTGTTAGGTGATGGATGTTTAGCCTATCTGTTTATCAATAATCTCTATGGTACCTGAGTTTTGTGCATGCCCACCTGATTGCTTAGGTGTCCATTTGCAAGTGACCGTGTGGCTTTGCTTGGGGTCAGGAAAACATTACATCAGAGTAAGAAACATTGCACAGCCATGTTTGATGAGGATATTGTGTTTAGAGGCTTAAAATAATGTTCATGCTAAAATTGCATATACAATCCTAAAGAAATGATTGAAATGACTGGGAATATTAAACAAAATGAAGGTAAGCTCTGTTTTGTTAAACTTCCACACCTATGCATATTCACTTTAAGAGGAGACAGACTTATGACAGAGGGTAGGGGACACTTAATTATACAGAGAGCGCTGAGGGTATGGAATGGGTTACCTTGTCATGTTGTTGATGCTGAATCACAAGTTTTGAGATCAATTAGCTACTAGGAACTGGGCGAGCATAGCTGAATGGCCTCCTCTGGTTTTGTTCTTATAAGAGTGAGAAACAGTTTTAAAATACAGTACTACAGAACACATGTCAGCGTGCTATTAACCTAAATCAAGTGAGGGATAACCTGTGAGAAAGTCACTTCTGTGAGTAAATCCATCAGAAGCGAGGATAGGGGCACTTTGACTTGCTTGAGCTCCTGGTGAGAAGAAGCAGTCCAGCACGCAGGCAGATGATGTGCGTGTGCACCACAGTGAGGCCCAGGTGCTCACAATAAACACCTTGGCTTCGCTCTCAGGCTGCAGCTGGCTGTAGTTACGCCTCATTCACACACAGCCACCTGCTATCAATAAACGACTGTTGTTTTCCTTTCTCTGAGCTCTTCTGATAGGGCTCAACTTGTTCTGACTATGCCTATTAGGAAAACAACGCTGAAAGCTAACAACTAAGGAATTCTTAAAAATGTGTAAGTGTACTGAAACTCCCTTGCTGTTCACGGTACCACTAGTCCCATAAGACTGTCCTATAAGACACATGGGCAGCACTTTACATTAAGTGCCTCTATTTACATAGTACTGTAGTTACTTAGTAAGTATACTTACACAGGATTACAATGTTATTATGCATAGTTACAATGCACTTAATGTGTAAAACTTTTTGCACAATATATGTAAGCACACAATTGAATAAGAAAATGGTTAGGGCTAGGGTTAGGGATAGGGGTAGGGTTGGGGTTATATCATGCAAAAAGATTTACACATAAAGTGCATTGTAACTATGCATAATCAATCAATCAATCAATCTTGCTTGATTTTTATATAGCGCCTTTCATGAGAGATCACCGTAAAGCAGAAACATTAATAAATCTTACAAAAAATAACAATAAGCAGTAAACATGAACAAAAGAATAAAAACAAAACAATACAGCAGTAAAACAAGAAGAAAGGGTACGAACATTTTAAGATATATAAACTAGATGATAAAAATGTATTTGTAATCTAGTTGTAAAGGCAGCAACAGTGGGAGCTTTCCTTACAGGGCTAGGCAGCTCGCTCCATAATTTGGGGCCTTTATAGCTGAATGCTCTACCACCTGTGGTTTTGGGAATAGTAAGTAAGAATTTGTCCTTCCTTTCAGGAATTAAATTGTGCTAACAATAAATATTAAAGTTAATAATAAATCATTCACTTTTGGAGTAAAACGCTTTGGGATTGTAGCCCATGGTACTGTAATGATTCCTTGTACATATTGGAGCTCTGCGTTGAGCGTGCATGCTTACAGTGAGTGGAGCTGGACACGCAGTAAGTTGTTAATTAGCTTATGCAGTAATATCAGAACCTTTTAAAAAGTATATATATATTAAGGTGCTGTATTTTCAGAGCTGGAACTAAATACCAGGTGCTAAAGACCTTAAACATACTGTGCTTCACAGCGGGTTGCTGTAACTCTACAGCTCTGGCCAAAAGTGTTGCATCACCCTATAGAGTTAATTAATTTTGCTTCATAAAGTCGATTTAAACCTGCTGAATAATGTTATGTTAACATGTTGAATTACATACCGCTTTGTAGTTTTTCATATACTTAATGAAAAACTGACAAAAACTTGACATTTCGAAATCTAAGATGAAATACTATACTACTAGTATGGCTCTGCTAGAACTTTTGCGATATCATTTTGTAGTTTATTTGATGATGTTAAATAAAAGATCTAAATTATGTTCACATAGTTTTTTTTTTTTTTTTAATTATGTCTCAATCCTAAAATTCTAGGTGATGCACAACCTTTGGTCAGAGCTGTGTGTTTAACCAAAGGTGAGGAGGGAGTGGCTGAATGTGTGATGGAAATAAGGCCTCATCGGAAAACAACATGTCTGGATTCCTTAATGAGAGACTCTATCTGACAGAGCTGGTACACTGAGATCTACCTGCTATTACTCTAGCTGGTACCGTCAGAGTGATACACTGGGATCTACATGCCATTACTCTAGCTGGTACATTCAGGGTAATACACTGGGTTTGTAATGGGCTGCTTTTCTGTAAGTTTTGATGTATTTGAGTTTAGTGTGGTAAATGTGCCCCTTGTTTATAAGCAGGCCAGCAAGTGTTAGAAAGTGGGCAGCTGTACAGCACGATTCGCTGGACATGATTGTAAAGAGACGGGCGCACGCAATTCGACACACACTGCATTCGCTCGCACGCACACAGCACTTTGAATACCAAGAAATATGTCAGAACAAATTTAGATGAAAAAAATACTTTAAAATACCAAACAGCCCTGCAAAAGGAAAATTGTTAGCACCTGTAAAACCTTGTGGATTTACTGCATGTTTCATAAACAAGTTTTATTATTATTATTATTATTATTATTGCTGGTTTGAAGCTTATTTCACTGTAAGCTGGAAAAAGATATCTGTGTATTTTTGTATGTCTTCACTGCTACTACTCTTTTGTGGTGCTTTTTTTGGATTGAAATTTTCATAGAGGTGGGGAGCTACTGTATGTGCTGTCAAAACATATAATAATATCACGTCATAGGGACAGAGCGACAGTGGTGACAGTAAGCAGAGTTGACTGTATCAGAAGTTCACCTGGCAAAATAAGCACAGAAACAGTGTATTGTTATTTATTTATTTATGTATTTATTTATTTATTTATTTATATTTATATAGTGCCTTTAACCAAGGCGCTTAACAATTTTTAAACTAAACGGTACAATCAAGAGAAAATGGCTGAAGGAAGAAGGTATGTTTTTTGGGCAAGGGTGAGGAAGTAGAGAGTGTTGCTACAGTGAGAACAGAGGCTAGGGCAGGGTTGGGCAAGCAAGCAGGGTCCTGACCGGGGGTTAGGGGCTAAGGCACGCAGTGGGATGGGCTAGGGTGAAAAGATGTGTTTTAAGGGAGGAGCGAAAACTGCGTAGTGTAGGGGACTTTTATATTGAGTGGGAGTTTATTCCAATGAAGGGGAGCCAGGAGGGAAAAGGAACGGAAACAGGATTGGGCACAGGGCGAGGGTGGGACCGAGAGGGACAACAGAGTTTGAGAGCTTAAGGAACAGGAGGGAACATAGTAAGTGATAAGTGTAGCCAGGTAGGGTGGGGCGAGACCATGGAGGGATTTGTAAACTAGAGTAAGGAATTTAAATAAGCAGCGATAGTAAACAGGGAGCCAGTGTAGCTGGAGGAGAAGAGGGGAGGTATGAGAGGAGCGGAGGAGGTTGAATATGATACGGGCAGAGGCGTTTTGAATTTGCTGTAGTGGTGTGAAGGCGTAGGAGGGAAGGCCAAGGAGAAGGGAGTTGCAGTAATCGAGGTGGGTGAAGATGAGAGCATGAACCAGGAGTTTAGTGGCAGAGAAAGAGATGGAGGGACGTATTTTGTGGATGTTAAATAGGTGGAATCGGCAGGTTCATGTAGTGGCCGAGATATAATCAGCAAGGGAAAGGGTAGCGTCAAAGATGACGCCGAGGTTGCGAGTAGAGTTAACCGGAATGAGGGACAGGGGAGGAAATTAAATGGTGAGGGTGGGAGGGGGAGAAGAAGGGGAGGGGAAGAAAAGGATTTCAGTTTTTGATGGGTTGATGAGGAGGAATTGGCGTGCCATCCAAAATTGGATAGCAGTCAGGCAAGCAGTTATACGGGCAGAAAGGTCAGGGTGAAGGAAGGGAAGGAAAAGAAAATCTGGGTGTCATCAGCAAAGAAATGGTGGGGGAAGTTCAATGAAGAGATTAGAGCTTCAAGAGGTGAGGTTATAACAAATATGCCTATTTTGCTGTGAAAATATAGATTACTAGTACTGCAATGATTATGGTTCGGGTTAGGATTAGGGCTGGGGTTGGGGTTGGGCTTTGGGCTAGGGTTGGGGTTGGGATGGGGGTTGGGGTTGGGGTTTAGGTCCGGATTCGGGCTGGGGTTGGGGTTGGGGTTACGGTTGGGGTTTAGGTCCGGGTTCGGGCTGGGGTTGGGGTTGGGGTTGCGGTTGGGGTTTAGGTCCGGGTTCGGGCTGGGGTTGGGGTTGGGGTTGGGGTTGCGGTTGGGGTTTAGGTCCGGGTTCGGGCTGGGGTTGGGGTCGGGGTTGGGTTTGGGGTTGGGCTTTGGGCTAGGGTTGGGGTTGGGTTTGGGCTTTGGGCTGGAGTTGTGGTTGGGGCTGGGGTTGGAGTTGGGGTTTGGGTCCGGGTTCAGGTTCAGGTTAGGGTTTGTCTATAAAACGGTAGTCTACTTACTACTGCACGTGTACAACACATTGTAATGATTGAAAACATCATTAACAACAAAAACAGAACACTGTAATTCAAGGCATTAAGTCAGTTCAGCACAGTGTGCTAGATTGTGTTATTTTATATGTCAGAACATCTTAATACTGCAAAGCAATTTACTAAAGCCTGGGACACACAGCGTTGATGGACGATACCGCAAAATTGGTAAAACATAAAACAGTGTATGCGGCGGCGGTTTCCAAAGTAAATCATGCCTCTACCAACACAGCCAAACTGGCCACAAATGATGGACTGGAGTTCCAGTGATGATGAGATGGAAAAGCAAGAATTTCAAACTAAATGATATGCCGTTTAGCAGTGTAAGTCCAGTATATGCAGTTCATTTATTAAAGAAAATATTGTTATTTACAGACCAGGAAAGAAATGGGAGGAATTGTACTGTGCAATAGTATGTTTCCCATCATCTCAACGCTACCTTGTCATTCATGAATAGTGAGCTTTTTTAAAAGGTTACAAAATTGAAAATGTACTGCATTTCTTAGTTACATTTTAAATAAACAGCAATGAAATATGTGTTAATTTAGTAGAGCAACCCTTAATTATGCTTAAAAATTGCCTTATGATTCTGAAAGCTTCATGTTTCCGCCTTAACTTTCTGTTCTTACAGAATGAAATATCAAAAGCTGTGTTACCCCTAACAGGCACCAAACAGAACGAGGCCAACATGTTTTGAATGTAATTTGGGATTAACATGTCTTCTTGTTACTTGTGTGTGTGATGAAGTAGTATAAGAGATTAATCACACAAATCAAGTTTTCATCCAGATATGATGTATCATGCAATCCCAAACCACCCATCTGATTGGTTAGAGCTAGAGTTGCCACTGAGGGAAAATGTCTCAGCTGCACAATATCGCTCACCTGCCATTTTAAAATTCTGCCGCTGTGATACTTTTCTGCTACGGTATTTTTCCGTCAATGTGAATTCATTCTCATAGTAATAAATGGTGTGCGATATTTTTTCCTCATGTGTGTCCCAGGCTTTCATGTCAACTTTTCTAATCTTATGATTTGGAGTGGGGTGGAGATC
Source organism: Acipenser ruthenus (assembly GCF_902713425.1). Taxonomy (NCBI): domain Eukaryota; kingdom Metazoa; phylum Chordata; class Actinopteri; order Acipenseriformes; family Acipenseridae; genus Acipenser; species Acipenser ruthenus. The sequence goes on from NC_081215.1 coordinate 8,307,801, forward strand.
AGTTGCATGACTGCTAAATGTGATAGATATTAACCAGAGTGCAATCATTATTTTGAGCCTGTCCTCATTGACTCTCATTATTACTGTATAGTCTAGCAAATAGACCAAACTATGTCTGATCTATCTGCTTAAATTTCCCATATGAAAGTATGAGACAGTAAATTTGCACAGTCATTTTGAAGTTTTCCATTGCTTTACCATGGTTTGCCATGATTTTTTTTCCTAATATGCAATAAATTATCTTATTACACTTTGATATGCTTTAACTACAATAAACTTTTATACTGTAAAGGATCTTCAAATGAATAAAACATGTTTTACAGATGAGGTGCACTTGCTTTAAAACAATATATGAATACCTTTCATTGGCTTTATGAGTATTTTTACCCTTCCCCTGATCATTGTATAACTGGAAGATATTTTTATGTGCATGTCACAGCAGGTCATGCCCATAATCCACATCTGCAAGCCTAAAATAGCATCAGACAGAGAATGTACAAAATAAAATTAAAAAAAAGCAAGAGAAACAAACTAAAAACCCAGACATAGTGTCACATAAATACAAAAAAACCCACCAACATTCCTTCACTGAGCGCTTTGCACTAGCCATGCATTATTTGTTAAACATTTTTTGACTGTACATATACTTATATTCATATTATACATACATATATAATATATACATGGTTTCCTACAGAAGGTCAGCTTTGGCAATTCTGATCCTTATGGTCGTCTAAGAACAGAGCTAAAATGCAACACTTCACATTAATGATATAAAATAATATCCTGTCAAAATGTTTAGTAGATTACATTTTCAAAATACTGGTAATAAATCTACAATAGGCTACCCTACACACCCACATTTCCCATACATAATGGTCTTAGAAGAAGAAGAAGAAGAAGAAGAAGAAGAAGAAGAAGAAGAAGAAGAAGAAGACATACATACCTGAATATAAATGCCACAGGGACAGTGCAAGGCTCTCGCCAGTGGAATGTTGTGGTATGTTTTGTTGTTGTGGATCCAGTATACCGGTTCAACAGATTTCTCAGTAGATGCGAATCCACCCAAGCAGTTTTGTAACTTTTCTGTACGTTTGCAGCAAGCTGATATTTGTCTTGTTGAACACATTCGTGGAACCAACAGGTTTGTTTCTTTATTTTTCTTGTGAAACAAATCTTTTCCTTTCAATTTGGTTTAAGAGATTGTATTTCAACTCTATACACGGTCGCTAAAGCCTTATGCTGAGGTCAGTATCCCGAAGCAATAATATAGGAGACCACTGGCAAGAATTCCCTAGCTATGCAAATTTAATGCATTTTGGGGTTCAGATGTTCATGGCAGGTACAGTACCCATGATAGATGCTACTTAACACTAGTGTAACAAGATTATATCTTATCTTACTGTAAGGGAAAGTCTAAGTTTAAAGCAATCAGCTATATGTATTTAACTTGCTCTTAATTGTATTATTACTTGTACGGTGATACTTGAAATGTATTTGCTTACGATTGTAAGTCGTCCTGGATAAGGGCGTCTGCTAAGAAATAAATAATAATAATAATAATACGATCACCAAACAGGAAAATTACAAAAGCGCACAGGATAAAAATATCTTTCTGTGCTTTACAAAGGGGTTTATTATTATTATTATTATTATTATTATTATTATTATTATTATTATTATTATTATTATTATAATTATATATCTTTTAAATGAGCTGTGTTTTTTTTACTTTGTAGTAGCTTCAGTATTTTTTTTTTTTTATAACTGCTCATAAAATAACGCCTTTATAAAGTGCTATAATTTTAGGAGTCACCTGCAAATGGAAATAATTTGAAATGTTAAATAAATGGTGTCACATTTTAAAAAAATAAACACACTGAATGGCGAGGTCTCTAACACCTCGTATGCTTTTTTTTTTTTTTTAACTTGGTCAAAGAAGTTTGCCAGGGCTATTTTCAGCAGATCTCAGTTGTTAATAGAATTGCTTGGTACGGCTTTTAGTTGTAGTAAAGTATATAGTAATGTTCTGCAATGTTATGTCTCAAACGGGACCTTCACTGCTGAAGTGTCGTGAACATATGGTGAGGATTTCGGACTTGATACTATAAAAAAACATAGCCGATTTACCCCCCCTTTTTAGCCATATTATGTTTTGGCCGCACACTTGCTATGGAGCGGGGAATGTGCCTGATATCTGCGTGTGTCACATTCTCACGACCATGGAGAGGGAATTTGGAGTTTCATAACTGCATGTAAACTACGCCATTGAGATTAAATGCTGAAACATGTGTTTTATACTGGGTTCATATAGCACTAAACTGACACAAGAAAATGGTGATAAAATAGTGCGTGTGATAAACACCCAGTGTCTCCTTCTAGCTTGTCTTCCTGCACTGGCCGTGTGACAGGATTAAACTGGGTGTGATTAACAGGGTCAAGACGATGAAATAAACCTTTAAAAGCATTTTGTTCTAAGGAAAGGAAGGTGAAAGTAAAACAAATAAAATACCAGTAAAGGATTGTTTCAGGCAAAAACAATGAGAAAAATGTATTTCTTTCTCCTGAAAATATGTCATCTGTTATTAATTCTGCATCTCCATAGTTTCCTAAGCCACATAAAAAAGTGGCAGAGAAGAGAATTTCCTCGACTCGTGAGTAAGTGAATAAAGATGTGATGGATATTGTACGCCACACTTGGGTGGTTTGCTGCTCACAATTTGCTGTGGTTTTACCCCATGCTGTTGAGAGCCACTCAATCTCCAATTTCATGCCGCTGTCAGTCCACATTTTCCGACAATTAGCCAAACGACAATGTGTCAGAGGGATTATTGGATATAGGCGCAGGGATTCAATGAGTCAGATGACACTGCTGAGCTAACGATAGGAAACACTGTCATGAGGGCCACCCTGCTGGAACCGACACCAGTGCACAGCACTGCTGAGCTAACGATAGGAAACACTGGCATGAGAACGACCCTGCTGGAACCGACACCAGTGCATAGCACTGCTGAGCTAATGATAGGAAACACTGGCATGAGGGCCACCCTGCTGGAACCGACACCAGTGCACAGCACTGCTGAGCTAACGATAGGAAACACTGGCATGAGAACAACCCTGCTGGAACCGACACCAGTGCACAGCACTGCTGAGCTAACGATAGGAAACACTGGCATGAGGGCCACCCTGCTGGAACCGACACCAGTGCATAGCACTGCTGAGCTAACGATAGGAAACACTGGCATGAGAACGACCCTGCTGGAACCGACACCAGTGCACAGCACTGCTGAGCTAACGATGCATGCTGTTGTGATGCTCAATGACATGGTGCATGTCCAGCTTCAGCTCTTTTAGTCACCCTCTTAAAGTTGGTGTAGCTAATAATAAGGTAGGCCAGGTAAAAGAAAGTTCTTAGTTTTCTTGTCTTGGAACACAAATACATGTGAACTTCATAGGTCACCTCAGAAGTGACTTCGGGTTCAAGAAACTGTAAAGCAAGTCAGTCTTTACGGGGACAATTTTACTCTCCTGGTTAAAATGACCATGAAAGTGCAACAAGACTTTCTGAAAGCAAGGCATACAAACAGGGATTTATTTAACCGTGTAGTACCAGATATTTTAAAATCAAACATTTGCTATTACAGATTATTTTAAAAACTACACATTTCTGACCTGTACAATGAATGGATGCCAGTGGAATTGAAAATGTAGAGAACTATTTTTTATTTTATTTTTTTAATTTAATCGTCGCCAATATTTTCCCCTGGTTTTCTCCCCAATTTGAAATCCCCAATTATTATTATTTAATCCCAGTTCACTGTTGCAACCCCCCTGACGACTCGGGAAACGGAGGCTGGAACACGCGTCCTCCGAAACGTGCTCCTAAAAATCCATCTTTTTTTTTTGCACTGCGGATCAACAGCAAGGCCACCAGACCTATAGTGCCGGAGGACAACACAGATCTGATGGCTCCACTGCAGAACCACAGGCGCCCTATCAGCCACAGGGGTCGCTGGTGCACGGTGAGCCGTGGATTCTCTTGCCGACCTAAGCCCTCCCTACTCGGGCAGCACTCGGCCAATTGTGCGCCACCCCCTGGGAACTCACGTCCTCAGTTGGCAGAGGAATAGCCTGGACTCGAACCGGCGAAGTCCAAGTCATAGGGCACATCCTGCACTCCGCTTTTACTGGATGCGCCACTCGGGAGTCCCCAGAGAACTATTTTGATAGCTATGTCATAGACGGATGAATTCCTGACAGAAAAAAGGTCAAATAAAATCTAGTTGATGGAATAATATCCCAAGCTTGTCTACAAATAGCCATTCACATTAGAAGCTTGAAACAGTCGAGGTGAAGGTAGGAACAGATCCTAGTTTTACAACATTGGAATAGCTTTGTACGGGACATCTCACTCACTTTAACATAGAGATTCAACCAATATATTTGGAAAGCTGTTTAACAAAAAAATCTAATTTAGGCAGAAATCACAGCCTGGACCAGATCCATACGAGGGGTGTTATTATGGTATGCAAAAAAACTGAAACCATACCTTCCTGGAACAGCAAAAGCAGTCTCTGTATTAGTTTAATTGTATTTATTAAATCTCAGGCGTGGTAAGATTAAGTCATGCCTTACACTGCAGTCTGCTTTTTTTTCTTCCGTTGCAGGCTCTACTATTCATTGAAGGAACTCAATGGTGCCAATGATTTTTTACATCTCACTGGCACAAGGACCTAAAACAAATAATGTAGCAGTGCTGTGAATTCTGTGCTATTCGCTATGATTTACAAACATGATTGGTTAAAACCCCATAATGGGAAATATACCTCCTAGCAGCCTGTGTGTCTCCTGTGATGCGTGACTCCTATTACCTTACTAACAGGGAATCAGAGGACGTCATGGGCCAAGCTGAAAACACCACTACTGTGTATGTTTCCTAAAAACAATATGACTTCAAAAATCAAATGTACCTTTCCTATAAAGTGAGACAAACAAAGTGAATACCTGTGCATTTTGCTGGAAAATTCACAGGGAGCAATGGCTCTGGCGCTCCTGCGTGTTATGGAGAGACTGGGTCACCTAACCAAGCAACAGTGGCTCCTACTGGCCAGGAGCTCAACACAGAGACCTGCAGAGCTGGTTTTTATCCTTTAGGGGGGGGTAGCTTGCCGACAACGACTGTGAAGCTCCTGGGCTCCTTGGCTTGGCGGTGGGATCGGAGGATGCCCACTGACCTTCAGTTCTCCTGAGCTGTTGTGGGGATTGCTGTGGTGAGAGAACATAATATGACATAAACTAGGGGGAAAAAACAGGGGTAAAATAATTGTGCAAGTCAATCTTATTGCGATTTGATCTTAAATCGTACTTATGCGGAGTGGGTGGAGCATGAAGCATTCGTTGCTTTTTAAATCTCTCAGGAGGCAGGGAACAGTGATTTCTCTCAGTTGGTCAGAAAATGTTGACCTGAAAACAGACACAGAAAAGAAAACAAGCAAGCAAAGATATAAAAATGCATCAAAGCAGGACACACTATTTTTTATTTTAATTCAATAAAAAAATGTTTGCTTTGGTAGAGAAATGGACTGTTAAAGTTACCACCACTACTCAATCATGGTCAGCCATTGTCATAACCCCCAGTTATACCACAGGGATTTCATGCTTTTTAGGAGAAAGGTTTTTTAGCCACGTTGCTGGTTTATAGACCAACGAATGCCAAAAATCACGGTTATGGTTCTATTTAAATGAGACCAAATGAAAACCAAATGTACTGTACTGCAAAGCTTTGCCATATGAATAATTATAATGTGTTGAAACGATAATACAGAAAAAAAAGAAATGTGTCCACCAGGCTCAGTTTGTGCTCCGTAGATGACAGATGTAGCCCCCCAAGATATCTATGCCTATTGACAAAAGAAAAATACTTCAGAACTTAGAGAACATATCTGCGCACACCTGGCAGACCCTCAGAAGAAGGCTATATGCAACAGCCAAAGTTTGTATCTTATTTATATTGTTTTACCTAGGACTAGGATGATAACACACAAGTCCTGCAATCTTATTGTTCTGTTTCATTTCTGTTCAGGTATAAGGTAGCCTGTAGTATTATAACATACTAAATGGTACTGTACTATATTGTTCAGTATTGCAGTGTTAGTTCTTACAGTGTATGCATTGTAAAGGACACTGGCGTGACTGAAAGGTAGGTTCTGTTAACACACATTTAAGGTAATGTCAGTGTTGCTCTGCAGGATCCAAACAGGATCAAGCAATGATTGATGTGCACTCATTTGTGAAATCCAGAGACTCGTTAGTAATATTCTTATAATTATGATTACTGTTAATTAGACATGTTATAAATCTGGCAGGAGCATGCCGAGACAGCAGGTGGGAAGTGAACTTTCTGGGGTATGGCAACAATATGTGTTTATTTATTTATTTCTGCGTTGTATTTACTCCTATTTAAACTGCTGTCAGGATATTTCCATGTGTATTTCCATGTGTGGCACAGGGTAAGAGGAGTCAGAATGAGGTAATGCATGCAAAGGAGAAGTTGCCAGCTCTGTAAGAGCTCATGCAAGCAAAGCTGACTCTTTTGTACAGGGGTTAAAGTAAAGAAGCTTACAAAACAATGCCATACATGTCATGCATGCACATCCATTTTATAGTTCTCAGATGTGCAGTCTTGAAAGAAATCTATTTTAGCAAGTGGTCTTGAATACCAGCTATGCTCACGTTTACAGCTAAATGTGATCAATCACGAGCATGAGATTTGTTTAGATCAGGGCTTAGCTGTGACGTATCATGTTTAACATCTGGCGGACATTTGCTGCCTTATTTTCCTGAAAATTAAGCATTAAAATACCAAATGTATTTGTTTATTCAAGAATATTTATTCAGTGAGACACTGAGAGAGAAGGGAGACATTTCAAAATATTTACTTGATATCTAACTGATAAGCTATGTCAGGTGGTCCGGGAGAAGCGATTTGCTGATAGTGGCACACAGATTTGCTAGCCCACACCAAATATAAATCCTGCTTTATTTGCAATTCTTTTTCCATGTCTGGATTCATTACTAACAAATAAAAAGATTAGTGTCATATACCAGTGTAAAAACAGTGTAGTAAAGCATAGTAAAATGTTAGGGATTGCTTTGCTGTGTATTTTGGAAATTCTTTCCTAAACTTCATTGTCTAGTTAAGATAAAAGATTTAAAGGAAAACTTTTGGAGTGTGCAGAGGTTCTTGGTTTAAGTTGTATAGCCCACGATTTCTGGAACTCCATTCAAATGAATTGTGCTAGCGGCCTCCCTTATATAAGTTTCCCATTGTAAATCTGTGTGGTAATATTGCAGTTTCCCCCATGCTTTTCCCATGGTTATACTATGCATTTACCATTGCTGACATGTTTTTTTTTTTTATATTCTTTGCCTTACCTCTGCTACCTATGTGTTACTTTTGCTACGCTTCATTACAATTTGCTATGCTTTTATTATGGGAAACTTTTATAAGGGCTGTCTCTAAGCAAAATGGAAACATGGCAAAGCACAGTTATATTCTCGTGTCATAATTTGAGTTCATGTTGTATTCAGATTTCAGTTTTTCCTGATCATATTTTGCAAACCTACATACATAGTTATGTTGGCTGATGTCTGGGTCATTCCATTTTAAATCATCCATTCCACCCACCGACTCAAATATCATGTTTCAAAATGAAAATACATGTCTGCTATAGCATTTAGAAATACTTAAAGAAGGTGAATAAAAGGAATGACGTTTGGGATTATGTGTTAGCAGCGACCATTTCAATAGCCACAAAGCAGGAATTACTTACTAGAAACTGTCCATCAGTGGCCAGTTATCTTGCAGGTAATAACCACTAATGACAGTATTAGTGGCACATCAACCATATAACATAAACACTGGTCCAACTTGCAAACAGACACAGGACATAGAAGTTTTAAATTAAAAGGCACTTATTTATGTTGTTAGTCCATAAGGTTTATTCTAGGAAGTCATTTTTAGCAAACCCTTAAACAAGCTAAACGAATATAACCATAACCCTGACCCCGTTCACATGTTCCCAAGTTACTGGGTAGGTGACCTTCCCACATACTGATTCATTAATTACCTCATTCTTTACAAAAGGTGCCCGAGCCGTGCATTCCTCAGTGGAAACTACAATCCCCCAAATGCCTGATAATGAATGATTATATCATTAACCCAATATGTTTAAAAGACATAAAGCAGAGAATCACGCATGTGCATAACGTAATACAAACCCAGGGCTAAGTGAAATCAAAGTGTATGGCACTGCTAGAGCTATACTTTCTAATGGCTATGGCCCTGCTGTGTGCTTGATTTACTCCAGGCCCTAATAAGTGTACAGAACCATAATTAGAGCACAAGCAGCAATATAACCCCCAGTTACCAACAAGGACTGCAGGTCTGGAGTCAATCAAAATGATGGCGCCATCATATCCATTACAAACTACATCTATGGCTGCGCCATAAACTTCCTTTGCTACACACCCCAAAATGCTATGGTAATATTAAAGAAACCAATGAAGAGCTGACAAAAACATATTCTGATAGGTGTATTTGACTGAATGTTAAATCCAAGGATGAAAGCGGTCTTGTTTGGCACAGGATCTCTCAGGTGAGGCGAGCCTGCACTCGGGTGTGATCCCTCAACACCGTGCCCACATCTACCTGCAGAACCCTACCCCCCCAGCTCGGCTCACCTGCCAGTAGAACAGAGCTGATGACAGCGAGCATGTACCTTCACACAGCTCCTAATTGGGATGAAATTAAACCTTGATCTGTCATTACATTCTGAAGCCTTGGATTAAGTCACTGATGAAAGGTGTTGCTTATCTCTCTGAAGCACATGTGCGAATGGGTAATCTGATCTCCATAGCTGATCTTTATGATTGGTTTTCAAGTGTACTTTTCTATGCTTTTTTCAGTTCTGGGATAAAGGGATTCTTCCAGCGCTGTGGAATCGTTCAGTGTAGAACAGGCTGTGGTGATCTGAGTGTGTTGCAGTCTCATTGCTGTAATGAAATAAGTTCATGTATACACTGAAGAAGGTACTAGCCCGAAACATTAGTCCCTTTTGAAGTTATGGATGATTTACATATAGCCTTGCAAGATCTGCTCATTGCAAGAAAAAGAAGATCCTCCTAATATCTATGACATGCTGCATTCTTATCCAATGTTAAGGAACACAATGTTATTCCAGTACCATCTATAACTATTAAACACTCAATAGTGCTACGTTTAAGAAGCACTGAAGGAAATTCAATAAATTCAATGACAAATGTTTCAACTAGAAGTCTTCCTCAATGTCTTCAATCTTTATATCCAGTACACTGAAGAAGGCACTAGCAAAAATGGTTGATTTGCTTGACTTAGTTAATACAGGGTCTGCTTCTCATTCAAATTTTTCATCATTGTGAGTCGCAGCATACTAGAAAACCTAAGTTGTTCATCTTGAAAGCTTATCCTAGTTTAATCGTGCCATCATCACCAATACAGCAGCTTGCTCTGGTTGATAAGATGACTTGTTTTACTCGTGGACGTCACTGTGCTTAGGCTCCATCATCCCCTCCTCTGATGAAGGGACCATGCTCTCCCTCCTACCCAAGCTGATTGGCTGTAGCCAGGCAATATCATACCAAGGCTGGGAGATCCTATTATAGGTTGTATTGGCCTTCAAGAGTGAGTCATGTGGCTAGGAATCTTGGTGAGACAAAACATGCAACGAAAAACAGAAGCAAGACAGAACAGGGAACAACATAACATGAATAGCACGTTGGTAAGAGAATCATTTATATCTGTAAACTAGAGAAATTATACTTTTACTACTGCAGTAACATTTCTGTTGTTAGGTAGTACTACTGCATACTGTAATTAAGGGTACTAAAAAGTTGATGCCTGCAAAAATATTCAAGTTCTTTTTGTTAAGGCAGACCGCCTCCATGTTTTGGAGTACAGGTAATGCACTAATTTGTCCAGGTACTGTTTGATTTACCTGCCCTCAGGCCAGCCTGACACCAAACAGTCTGCTTGTCTAAGGCTTGGTAACACACCCATGAATCCAGAGTAACCACAGATATGCACCAAGCCTGTTAGCACGGGAGTTTTAAAAAGGACGCTTCTCAATTATGGGACTACATTTACACTTCCATTGAATCCAAAAACTAAAATACAATGAAATGACAAAATCACTCTAAAATTATGGCTAAAATATGAGTTTCAAATAGTTGACAGTCTTCCTCCGCCCTGTTTATTAGTATAATGTAGTCTTACTATGACCTCAGAGGAGATCTAATTTAATTAAGTAACATATAGACAAAGAGAACGCCATCGCCAGAAACACCAGGAAAAGACGTGGATAAAACTCCTGTGGTTAACCACTTCCAAGCCCAGCCAGTTGACTTTAATACTGCCTGCACTTTATTTTCAATGTGTTGTAATTACTGGGTAATTATTGCCCTAATTTACCTTTAATTACAGGAAGGCTTTGCTCTGCACACTGCGTGCCTATCTGGTTCTGATTAGGCACTGTGCAGAGCTTTTTTTCATTAGCAGTTTTCTCACTCACATTAGCGTGAGACATTTTATCGTTCTCACAGGCAGCTATGGACAGGCCTGCTTTGTCATGTACAGTAGTCTAAAATAGTCACTGGCGTTTAACAATGTGAGACTTTACAGGAATGAGATAGAAGCCCTACATTGAATGTCTAATAATAATAATAATAATAATAATAATAATAATAATAATAATAATAATAATAATAATAATAACTGTATCATTCTCACCTGTGAGACAAAAAGGTACTGGATCTGGGATCCGCTGTGATCCGGCACACATTAACCCCTGGGTTTTTCAGCACTAAAATAAAACACTGCATTAGAAATCAACTTTGGTGTCTTTTGCAAGATATGTTTAACAGTGTGTGAGTGCATTGATGTTGTGTGCACTGGCTGTGCTGAGCACTGGCTTTGTATCCAAGCCCTGTGAAATATATCGCTTTCAGAAACCCTGAGAGATAAAAGCCAGAGCCCTCGTAATGGTTTTTGGGCGCTTTTGTTTTTCTTATTAGACTAATTAAGGGTTTCCAGCACCTGTGTTTCCTGTCTTTCAAACTGTCATTATCAGTTACAGGTCAAGGTAAGGTCACTGAGATAGCAGAGGTGATGAGCGAGGGTGTGGCCTTAGGAAAGTAGACAGGGCTTTCTGTCAGACTCTTCTTGAAATCTCAGATTGCACATCCTCATCAGGTAACACTCCTTCCAGTGTCTAGACTGTCTCCTTGTGTGAGGGACACCTTCCTCTAAGAATATGAATCATGGCTGGTTCCACAGATGCAGTCTGTTGTGTTATAGTCCTTTATAAACATCTGGAGTGTCAGAGAATAAACGTGCCTGTCCTTTTTGGCGTGATGTTTCCCTTCTGCAAGTTCATCAAGCTCCTAACCACTTAACTTCCAAACATTTTTGACACAGTTGTCTCTCCAGTACCAAGCAACACTATTACAGAGTCATTCATCTGCACAGCCCCCAGATTCTACCATGCACTTTGTGTATTTTCATTCACTATGTACACATGCAGAGTTCTGTAAGAAGCAAACATTGTAGCGAACACTTATATTAATTTTAAACAAGCATGCTAGGTTAAAGACAGTTCTATGTTTGCTTGTCTTACTTTCCTAGGTCAATCTTACTGTCTTTGGGGTCACAGCATGTCACTGGCTGCTAAGCAGTTATTAGGGGAAGCATCTGGCTGCTTAACGACAGTAAAGGTAGAACTATAACAAGCGAAGGCAGGTTGACAAAGGTTTCGGCCAGTGCCTTCTTCATTGTACTCTGTGGTAGTCTTCATGTACTCTGATTGAGCATTTAGAAGTTATGTTTTCTTTTAAAACTGCACAAGCGAATGAAAAAGCATGACAGGTAAGATTGTGGAAACATTTAATCAGCTAGAACCTTATGCTATTGGACAAATACAGGCGCTGGAGGTATTGGACGCAAACTGCAGTCAAAGCTGTTTGATATCACCCCTGTTAGTGTCACCCTCCCTCTGTTTATTATGAACATATTGACGTGTGCCGGAATATAATGGGTGTCAATGGGGACAAGCTCCTGATAATATCACTTTGATTATTACCACAATGTGCCTACTGTCAAACTCATTTATCAGTCACATAACTAATTTCCTTTCAACATAATGTTACGTTGGGAAATAAAAGCATACAGAACGATTGGACAGTTTACATGAAAGTAAGTTGCTGTACAGTACTGAATTGTTCTGCCAATTTGAAATGCCCTGCTCCAGTGTCGACTGTCCCCACTGCAGCCCACTTACTGATCAGGAGAACTGTCCACATGGCAACCCACTAACTAAACTGAAGATCAACGGGAGACCTCTGAGCATCGGATACTACCAAGCTACTGAACCTCGGAGGCAAAGCACAGTCTGGGAACTCTGTGCCTGGAGGCCTCCAGATGATTTTGTTCCCTAACCCAAAGGCTAATGCAGCACTCCCCATGGATCCCTAGTCAATAGAGTCAACTCGACATGTGCAGGACTAAAACCCCTCTCGCATGACTCACCCTGCACTGTTTTTAGGTGATGAGGACCCTTTTTTTTTTTTTTACCCCCTATTTTCACCCCCATTTAGAATGTTGTTCCCTCACCGCAGAAATTCCCCAAACAGCTTAGGAGATGTTCAGTGGGCATCCTCTGATCCCACGACCAAGCCAGTTCCCTCTTTTACATCCAGGAGCTCTAGAGCAGATGTCAGTGAGCTAGCAACCTAATGAGGACAAAGGCCAGCCCTGCAGGTATCTGCTTGACACCTGGCCTGCGAGGTTCAAACATATACATATTGTATATTGGATCATATAGGATGAATGATCTTATACCACTCGCTATGCTTTATTACTTAATAGCTAAAAAGAACTTTCTAATAAAAGAGACGAGAACCACATCATTTAACACTGACTAGCTCACAGTGAGAATTGTTTTAACATTATTTATTTTCTGTTTACTAGCAATGGCTGCAAACTTTGATTTATATGACTGGGTTGCCTTGGCACTGGCTCCTTCCTCTGTTGAGGCTCCTTCCCTGAAACTTCCAACCATCAACGCGAACCTTTGCCGGTTGCCAGGTTATTGTTAATTACATTTTTTAAATACATGTGGTATGAATATGACAGCTGAGTCCAGGTTATTAGGTAAGATATTTATCTAATTCATTTTGTCATCACTGGCATAACCCTATTTGGCATAGACTCCCTAAAGGTTTCCCACAGTAAAAATAGCAAAGTGTAATAAAGCACAGTTAAAGCATAGGTAAGCATTGTAAAATCCAGAGTGGTATGGTAAGCATTTTAAAAAACATAGCAAATCATGGATTTACCATGGTAAACCTTTATAAAGGCTGCAGTTAGAAGTTCTATCTGTTCCCCTGAATGATATGAGTTATTTCCACAGGGGTGTTGGATGGCTGCAGTGTGGAGAGCTCAAATTACGAGGGGGAGTCAGTGAGTGTGAGTGGATGTGCATCTCAGATGCTGGTTCCTTGGTATGCAGCCTTGTTCTCAGCATGAACCTCATTCTCTGATAACATCAGACCCAATTAGCCATAGAAAAACAAGCAGCTGATCCGATGAGCCTACTGGCAGGAATGGAACTTTTTGCATCCTTACATGTTTTTGGATTGCAGCAAGTGCCTAATGGACTATTATATTTACATTGTGAGTAGCTTTCTGTCAAGTTCATCCCCTGCACCCTGTGCATTAGAAAGGGGGGTGAGAGAGACATGAACTCCACAGCTTTTTGGAGTCACGACATTGACAAAGTGTCGTATATCTGAGAAGGAATGAATAACACAGTAACCCAAGGGCATTCAGGTTTACTGCAGGGGCTTATAAAAGCTTCTCGACAAAGTGAAAGTGCAGGGCTACGTGTCTGAGACAACAAACAAGTGCAAGCTCTTTCCCATGCTGCTTGTTTCTGAGGACACTTTTTTGGCCTAAGAATAAAAAGCATTGAGGACCTACCCCCATGCGCCTCCAATTACAACCTCTACAACTACAGTAATATTGTTTCTGTTATTCAAATGTATGTATTTATTTAAAGAGCCAGTATCATGTCCATGGAAGTTATAACAATACCTGTCAGATGTAGTGGACCTTGCTGTGTCTCCTATCTTCTTGGACCACTTAAAATAACTTTCAGTACGTTTTTGGCATTATGAATTGTTTTGGGCACCTCCGATTGATCCCGAAGCTGAGTTGACTTGGTCCTGTCCTGGAATTAGCATACTTATTCTTTCAGGTCCGGTTGTAGCTGGTTCACCACACTCAAAAGTGCTGCTCTGTCAGACAGTTTTACCGGTTCTGATCTGCGTCACTCAGTTTCGCGTCGCGGCACAACTGGTAAAAGAGGCACGTGACTTGATTGCAGGTCAAGTGAGTCACATGATCAGGCAGTCGCTGCTCCTCCAACGCAATACTCCTTGGTTAAACAGCCCTGTCAATCCGATCCACACAGTCACATGCTGTTTATTTATTTTAGATATTCTATTATAAATTATATATATTTTTGGGGGGCCCCTCAAAATCTGAGGCCCTGGGCTGCAGCCCCTAAAGCCCTTACGTTAATCCGGCCCTGGTCATCACATCTGTCATCGTACTGACAGCTCTAATTTTGAATGTACAGCTAGCTGTGGCAGGAGGGATTCTTTGTGTGGTTTTGTTTTCGATGCATAGCTGTGTTTCTGTCTACTCAAAGTGCCGGCCTTCAGACAACTGTGTTCGCAAGTCACTGATCCACTTCACTGTTTTCCATTTCCATTAACAATGCTGGCAATATGTTCATTTTTTTCCCTTGAAAATTAAGTTTTGAAATTGTGCTGTAATACAGTATGCCTGGTAAAGGGTTTAAAGTTAATGAAAGTCATTTTTGGCACTTTTACTAAAGCGTTTTGACATTTTTGGTAGAATTTGATGGACTTTCCATTTCCATTACATTTCAGAAACTGAGGTCCAGTAAGCAGATTTTCTTAGCAGACTAGACTTTCAGTTTAAATAAGAAAGCAACAATATGGACTAGGGGCGTTCCCACGAGTGGAAGCCAAGTTAAACCGCCTAGGTGTGCAGATTTTGCACTACATTTGAACAGCCTGGAGTGTATTACTGTGCTTATAAAATGGCACCCTCCACACCCCCACCAAAGTTGTGAAGTGAATCAGACGGAGGGGTCTGAAAGTTACAAGCTGTGCTGGTGTGGTGCTATATCTGCACAGGTTGGTACACGTGTTAGCCAGTGAGATTTCTCCCTCTGTTCTTGCCATTTTATGAACTAGTATTCCATGGTCACATATAGGGGTGTATTGTGTATCGATTTCTTTACAGGATATATAGTATTGTAATGGAGGTATGTATTGTAACGATCTGTACATTTGTGTTGTACTGTAATTCCTGTTGTTGTACTGTAATTCCCCTTGTAATTGTGTTCCCTTCCCGCTCTGTATTTCCCGCTGCTTGTTTTGTTTACCTCTTGTCTGTGTCTATGTAATCCTGGCCTGTGCGTGAACATGTTCTGTGTCTTCCCTGTGATTGGTCCTGTCTCTCTGTATCAGTCGTGCTGTGTGTGGTCTGTTTCTTCCCTGTGATTGGTCCTCTGTCTGTCCGTGTCAGTCGTGCTGTGTGTGGTCTGTGTCTCCCCTGTGATTGGTCCTCTGTCTGTCCGTGTCAGTCATGCTGTGTGTGGTCTGTGTCTCCCCTGTGATTGGTCCTCTGTCTGTCCGTGTCAGTCGTGCTGTGTGTGGTCTGTGTCTCCCCTGTGATTGGTCCTCTGTCTGTCCGTGTCAGTCGTGCTGTGTGTGGTCTGTTTCTTCCCTGCGATTGGTCCTCTGTCTGTCCGTGTCAGTCGTGCTGTGTGTGGTCTGTGTCTCCCCTGTGATTGGTCCTCTGTCTGTCCGTGTCAGTCGTGCTGTGTGTGGTCTGTGTCTCCCCTGTGATTGGTCCTCTGTCTGTCCGTGTCAGTCGTGCTGTGTGTGGTCTGTTTCTTCCCTGTGATTGCTCCTGTCTGTGAGACACTAGGTGTGTTAAGTAAGTGAGCCGCTCAGAGCGGCTCAGTAAAAGAATCAACTTAACGACTTGTTCGGTTCCGCTCCCGCTGAGCCGCTCAGAGCGCTCCTGAGCATTTTTCATCAGTGATCAGAGTGAGCGGATGGAATGGACACCTGCAGGAAACAAGTGGAGATGACAGGCAGGATTGACAAATACGTTTGTCAAGAACGATGAACTGGTTTCGACTTATGAAGTTATGTATTAATTGGCTAAATAAGATGGTAAAAATTGTTGTTTTCGAATTTGTATCTGTGACAGGGTAGCGTCGTGGGCCCAGATGTTATTCGGCAGGCAAAGAGACTCAGAGGCAAGGAAACTGCAGTTAAAGCACTGCTGCGCAGTTTAATGAACAAACAGAAAATAAAAGTACAAGACAAAACACTGCTCACCAAGCAAAAATAAAAGGTCAAACAAAAACAAATCTTGCACACAATAAACAATTACAAAATAAGTGGCACAAGGGCCAAAACAAAAGTTTAAACAAAAACAAAACTGTTCAGGCTGGGCAGAGCCTTCACTGAACCTTGTACTTTGTCAACCAAAAAATGCAAAAACACAGTAAAAAAACAAAAACAAAAAAATAAAAAAATAAAAAAATAATAATAAAAAAAAACTATTAACTCACCCCAAAAACTCCCACCACCAAACAAAGGATTTTCTCTTTTTATAGCATGTGGCTGGAGCCTAATTATCAATTATTCAATTAGCTCCAGCTACATTCTCATATGTATTTTGGCAGGGATAGGAAATTAACCCCATCCCTGCCAACCACCACCAAAATCACCACACAATATTACACTATGTAACACAATTTTTTGTTCCTGGGCAGTAAGTGTTATTTCCTAATTGCTTATGCCTCAAAAGTATAGAAAATGGCTATTATTCCCCACAAACTTTGCTTTTGTGAGCAGGACATTGATATTTTGAAATGTACCTATTTCCAATGAGAAAACAGGCGTCTTTTCGTTCACATAAAGTCAGAAAAAAACAACATATGAATCCAAATTAACATGTATTTATACTAAAGTAATACAAAAATGACTACAAAAGATTTAGAAGTGAGTAGTTTTTCGAGATTTACGATTATACTGAAAATCACTTTCACGAATCAGCCCCCAAATGTAGTCTCCCATCATGTTCTCGTTATACTGTCCTTGGTAGTGGCGTTCAAAGTCCAGTATATCCTGGTGGAAGCGCTCGCCTTGCTCCTCCGAGTACGCTCCCATGTTCTCCTTGAATTTATCAAGATGAGCATCAAGGACATGGACTTTGAGGGACATCCTACAGCCCATTGTGCCGTAGTTCTTCACCACAGTCTCAACCAGCTCCACATAGTTTTCGGCCTTGTGATTGCCCAGGAAGCCCCGAACCACTGCGACAAAGCTGTTCCAAGCCGCTTTCTCCTTACTAGTGAGCTTCTTGGGGAATTCATTGCACTCCAGGATCTTCTTTATCTGTGGTCCGACGAAGACACCGGCTTTGACCTTTGCTTCAGACAGCTTAGGGAAGAAGTCTTGAAGGTACTTGAAGGCTGCCGACTCCTTATCTAGAGCTCTGACAAATTGTTTCATAAGGCCCAATTTGATGTGCAGTGGTGGCATCAGCACCTTCCGGGGGTCCACCAGTGGCTCCCACTTGACGTTGTTCCTCCCCACAGAGAACTCGGTCCACTGTGGCCAGTCCCGCCTGTGGTAGTGCGCCTTGGTGTCCCTGCTGTCCCAAAGGCAAAGATAGCAGGGAAACTTGGTAAAACCACCTTGGAGACCCATCAGGAATGCCACCATTTTGAAGTCTCAAAATGCGTCTGCCGGATGCTTGCAGCCTCTTGATGCCATCTCAGAAAAATGCAGATATGTATCCACTTAGGCAGCTGGAACTAAACTGAACTGGTGGGCTTAAGGCCCCTGTATTTATACTACTATTTATATTACTGGAAAGTTCTAGAAAGTTCTAGAAGTTACTCCAAGTTTACTCAGCACTGAATCAATCTGGAATGTTCTGGAAAATAGGTACATTTCAAAATATCACTGTCCTGGTCACAAAAGCAAAGTTTGTGGGGAATAATAGCCATTTCTATACTTTTGAGGCATAAGCAATTAGGAAATAACACTTGCTACCCAGGAACCAAAAATAAAAAAAAATTTGTTACACGGTGCAGGGCCCTGCCCTGCCACAGTATCATTTAATTTTTTTTTTTTTTAATGTAGAGCTGTTTTATAGTTATTAATGTATAATTATTAGGCTTGTAGTATTAATATTATTCATAATTTCCATTATTAACGCTCTCGTGGAGCAGAGCGTTAAGTCATTTAAATTCAGCTCAGTGTGCTTTCTGAGCGTTCTCACTCTGAGCGGCTCACTTACTTAATGTGCCCACTGTGTGTGCACGTGTTCCGTGTGTTCCCATTGGCCTGAAGTGTGCGGCTGAGAACCAATGGGAAGTGTAAGCTCCGGTACCCTTTTAGAATAAAGAGGCGGAGCTAAAGTTATAAAAAGGCACTGCACCTCTGTTTTAGGGTTGTTGTTGTTGTTGTTGTTCTGGTTGCCATGGTTCCTGTATCCTGTGCGTGTAACCTGAGAAGCTGACAGAGTTGTGTGGAGAAATGTGTGCTGAATAAAACTTTGAAAAGACCAAAAGCACAACATAGCTCATTGTAGTTCACCTAGTGGTTCTTTAATGAAGAATACATTTCTTATAGTGGTTATGAATACATACTCTCCCTATCTCATTACATTTTTGTCTTTAAACAAAATAGTCCATCATTAAATGATTATTTAATCTTATAAGAATCATGCCCATCATGACTATCACGTCATGACCTGCACAATGCAATGCGAATCATTACACCCCCCCAGTCACATATCCCTCACTAACAACTGAGGTCACCAGGTCGTAAATGTCACTTTCAAGGTTAATATGGCCAGTAGATTTTACTGTAAACTCACCATGTGGGTGACTAAGCATTGACTGTACATACAACAGAACTTTGTCTCTATACTAAAAGGCTTTGTGCGTCAAAAACTGGCAGAATCTGTGCTTCCCCCTTTTGATCTCGCAGAGCCAAACCTTTTAAATTCATATACCAACCCCCTTTTCTTGTTTCCATAGTAACACATAAACTCATCTCCCTTTCCAGCTTCATCATCCTGTGCGTTACCACTGTAAACTCATCTGCATTGCAGATTCGTCAGCCTGTGCGTGTCCATAGATTGAAGTATCAGCTTCTCCTGAGCTGTGAGGAGATGCTGCAGTGTAGAGGGGATTGGCTGTGTGGTGGGGTTGGAGTATCAGCTTCTCCTGAGCTGTGAGGAGATGCTGCAGTGTAGAGGGGATTGGTTGTGTGGTGGGGTTGGAGTATCAGCTTCTCCTGAGCTGCTGCAGAAAGGGAACATTCAAAATTGGGGAGTAAAACAGGAGCAAAATTCAAAACAAAGAACAATGAGCATCGCATTCTTCATTCCACAGTACAGAGACAGTTAACAGATCAATGTGTGAATGTGAAGACATTTTTTAACAACAGTATATTTCACCCTCATTTTTTTATAATGTAATAAAAATGAAATACCCATTTACTGACATGTTGTGATTTTACAAAGTAAATGCCGGTACATTAAGTATTCACCATTTCGTAATAAGCTGCCAGAACTAAGATGAAGTGCAGCCTTACACACCCGCATTAGCCTTGTAAGCAGCTGGCAGCCTGAAGCACCAAACTGACACCTGCTTTTAAATGTTTATAAAGATTCCCCTATACTCAGCTTGATGGCTGGCAGCCTCAATTTACAAAAATGAAAAAGATGATGTTGTTACATGAATCAATGGCGATTCTCAAGTTAAGTGTAATGTACTTGTTTCATAAATGTCTAATAAAAGTTGAGCCGTTATCATCTGCAATCCTTGATAGATCCAGTATTTGATTCTACTGCTTGATTATTCGACTGTTGGCTAGCAATGGCCACCTTGAGTTGGCCAAACTATACATTCAGAGTAATCGCATATTATCAAACCAGAGGGGTCCCCAAGTGGCTCACCCAGTAGAAGCGCAGCGTCATGGTGCACAGGATGATTCATACAATGCAGGTTTGCGTCCTTGCTGTGCGAAGTCGCCGGTCTTCACTGGAGACTCCGAAGGGAGCGTCACATTGGCTGTGGCACTCCCGGTTAGGGAGGCGAAACCTCATTGCGCTACAGCGAACCCTGCTGACCAGGCACCAGTGAGCCCCGAGCAGACACCTGCAGGGCTGGCCTTTGTCCTCCAGAGGTTGGTAGCTCGCTGACATCCGCTCTCGAGTTCCTTGGTGAAAAAGGAGGCTTGGTGGTCAAGTGGTTAAAGAAAGGGCTTGATATCAGGAGGTTCCCGGTTCAAATATATATATATATATATATATATATATATATATATATATATATGGAAGGAAGCTGGCTTGGTTGTGGGATCAGAGGACGCCCACTGAACCTTCGGGTCTCCAGAGCCATGTGGGGAATTGCGGTGGTGAGGGGAAAAACAATTGGGCATTCCAAATTGGGAGAAAACCGGGGGACAAATAATAATAGTGGGTCAGACCTCCAGATTGACATTAAAACCTGAAACCCGAAACAGTCATTGTACAAAAAATAAAACTTATACGTAAGATCACTGGCTGATGTGAAAAACTGAAGTTTGTCATTATCAACGTATGATTGTATGTACACTCCATTCATTGACAGGTTCTTAATTCAAGTTGTAAATGATATCATTTTAAATGAACCAATGTTGTTGTTTTCTTTTTCTTTTATTGATTCGAAATGTAAGTGTAATAATTTAGGTCAGATTAATCATTGTCCAAAATCTTCTTGATGAAACCTAGGACCGATGTAAAAGAAAAAGAAAACAGCTACATTGGTTCATTTAAAATTATATAATGTGCAACTTGAAATAAGAATCCATCAATGAATGGAGTGTACTGTACATGCAATCTGAACTCTACAACAAGAGCATGTTGTGCTGATAACTGTGCCGACGCGGAGGACTCTAGTCTTGTGCTGATAACTGTGCATACGGGAGGACTCTAGTCTTGTGCTGATAACTGTGCAGACATGGAGGACTCTAGCCTTGTGCTGCACTGAGGCTGGTAACCAGACAAGATAGACCTAAATCCAATCTTCCATATAAAGTTTATTTTGTGGGTTGTACAATGACTGTCATGGGTCTGTGGGTTTTAATGTTAATTTGCGGGTCACTTGGGTGGTCTGTAATGGATCCAGTATTTATATTGTAGTGCTTGATTATTCTACTGTTGGCTAGCAACAGCTTGGCCAAACAAATGATACATTAAGAGTAATTGCATAATATACCTTTTTTATATAATGCAGTCAGTAACTTTGAAAATCGCTAGTTAAACACTCAGTTACTCAACTTTCCAAACAAAAAGGTTGCCATCAAAAAGGCTTCCTTGATTTCAACATTTCTTTTTGGTGCAGAAGGGGAAGAATCCATACAGTAAGGCTGCCACCTTTAATGGTGTAAACATGAATGTATTTTTATGCTAATAACTGTTTTGAAAATCTACAGCTATAAACAAACGTGGAGGAGCTGACAGGTAAGACTCACGGCTGTGTTTTGCATTGCACTGCCGTCACATACTGACTGAAGCCATTATTAGAAGCATACAACCCACACGCGCTACTCTTTGCCCCACAGGCTGTATTTATTTGTAGTTTTTCTATGCAGTCTCTGTTATGGAACTACAAGCTCCAGAATACATTGTGGCTCATGCTAAACTCTAGACTGGTGTATTGTAAATATGGTGCCTCACTGTGTTCCAGGCCTTTTTAAAATAATTATTTTCATCTCTATTTAGATAAGGAGGCATTTTATTTAAATCTTTTGAATGATGAGAGGTTCCTCCATAGAAAGAGCAGCATTATGAATCGGAAGCAGTTTTGTGAAAGACTATACTGAATATCTTGGCATACCTTAATAGATCCCCTCTTCAAATATGTGACATTATTTTGATGAGCATGCCATCTCACAAGAGCAGTGATACCCCAACATGTTACACATTTTCAAGAATGACGGACGACTGTGTGAGGAACCTATTAGATCCCTTTATTTATTAAATATCTTGGTAATAGATATTTGCCTCATTTTCAAAGATAAACAACACAATCATACATTTGAGTGTGATAAGTCGATATGCCCTCCTATCATGGTTATCAAACAGCCAGAGCGACCTGAGTTTGGAATGCTTGGGTGCCATCTAGTGGACAAGCAGAATATTACAGATTCACTTTTGTCACACATAACAGAGGCAAATACAGTACTGTATATTGCAGTGGCAGAAATTACAAAAAACACATGTAACGGTGATTTAGGATTGTGTTGTATACTTTGCATGTATGTATTTTGGTATTTATTTAATAAATTAAATTAGGTTTATCAGTGGAAGCTTCTCCCCAGTGTTACCCAGCTACCCTGCTAGGAGGTAGGAGGGCAGTTCAGTCTCCATGCCCATCCAACCCCTGGCTTCTCTTAAGGGTGGATTTGATTGGACGTCAGGGTAGTCACTCCAGCCAAGGTTAGAATAAAGGCTAGAGGAAAAGCACTGCCCGTTACACAGAGTATTGCCACGGCTATCACAGTGCAGTGTCTCACACACTGCTCGTTACACAGAGTATTGCCACGACTATCATAGTGCAGTGTCTCACACACTGCCCGTTACACAGTGTATTGCCATGGCTATCACAGTGCAGTGTCTCATACACTGCCCGTTACACAGTGTATTGCCATGGCTATCACAGTGCAGTGTCTCACACACTGCCCGTTACACAGAGTATTGCCACGGCTATCACAATTGCTTCAGGATACTCAAATGATTTTTCTAGACTGCACATACAAAACTTGGCATCCACTTTTTTATTCATGTTGATACTAAATAAAAAAGGAGGGCAAGTTTTCCTATGGTTTACTAGTGTATGAAATTACCATAGTTTACCATGCATTTTAATATGCTTTACCATACATGTACCTCTCTGCACTTCACAGTGTTTGCCTATGCTTTACCATGATTTCACTGGGATTTATTAAACTTTGTTGTGCTTTTACTGTGGGACACTTTTATAAGGGTATACTTGTCACAGTATAGATCTGTAAAATCCCACCTCCATCAACAGACACTATTTATCTAGAGGCCCTAGCAGTGTATAATGTAATTTCTTTATTTTAAGTCCCGTAAGAGTATAGTTCAATTCATTTCATGTTTCGAAGCAGTTTTAAATAGCTCAGTCCTCCTAAAGCACACATTCAAGTGCCCTTGAGGACCCCAGCGCTGCTGATTTCAAGCCTGCCAGCTCCTCTGCCAGCTCTCCGAACCTGCCAGCATACTCTATACCCCAAGTCAAACACTGGAGTAACTGGGACGTCCACTTCAATTAAGGCTGTTTGGTCTTTCAGCGCGCCCATCGACATGAATGCACCTGGGACCTGCATTGGCGATGTTTTCGCTGTGTCAATAAATATGAGGTTAGCAGAGTTAGACAGTGGGTATCTGCACTGGGGATGTGGAGCCCCCTGGGGACCATTGTTGGCAGTGCAGTTTCTGGCCTGTTTATCCAGTGAAGCAGGCACTCCAGCCTACAGCAGAGGTGTGTACAAGCTCCATCTGAAGTGCATTGAGGCTCGGTGCAAGATGAAATATAGCTCTGAAGTGAATTGAGGCTCCATACAGGATGAAATATAGAGCCTTCTCCCAGCACAGTGGAATCGATTGAGTTAGCACTGTAGTCCCCAAAGCCAAGGCAATGGAGGGGAATGGTGCAGTGAAAACTCATGAACCTTCAGCAGACATGCTATTGCATTCATGGAATTGACTATCAAGCTATAGCACTATAGACAAGCACTACAAATCAAAGCATTGTTCATGTAGGTCAATACGTCAGGGCAGGGTTCTCGTTCTTATAAGAGATGTCATCTCGTACAGTTTGGGGCGAGAGGGGCGTGCGTTCTATAAGAGATGTCATCTCGTACAGTTTGGAGCGAGAGGGGCGTGCATTCTATAAGAGATGTCATCTCGTACAGTTTGGGGCGAGAGGGGCGTGCGTTCTATAAGAGATGTCATCTCGTACAGTTTGGGGCGAGAGGGGCGTGCGTTCTATAAGAGATGTCATCTCGTACAGTTTGGGGCGAGAGGGGCGTGCGTTCTATAAGATATGTCATCTCGTACAGTTTGGAGCGAGAGGGGCGTGCGTTCTATAAGAGATGTCATCTCGTACAGTTTGGGACGAGAGGGACGTGCGTTCTATAAGAGATGTCATCTCGTACAGTTTGGGGCGAGAGGGGCGTGCATTCTATAAGAGATGTCATCTCGTACAGTTTGGGGCGAGAGGGGCGTGCGTTCTATAAGAGATGTCATCTCGTACAGTTTGGAGCGAGAGGGGCGTGCGTTCTATAAGAGATGTCATCTCGTACAGTTTGGGGCGAGAGGGGCGTGCGTTCTATAAGAGATGTCATCTCGTACAGTTTGGAGCGAGAGGGGCGTGCGTTCTATAAGAGATGTCATCTCGTACAGTTTGGGGCGAGAGGGGCGTGCGTTCTATAAGAGATGTCATCTCGTACAGTTTGGGGCGAGAGGGGCGTGCGTTCTATAAGAGATGTCATCTCGTACAGTTTGGGGCGAGAGGGGCGTGCGTTCTATAAGAGATGTCATCTCGTACAGTTTGGGGCGAGAGGGGCGTGCGTTCTATAAGAGATGTCATCTCGTACAGTTTGGGACGAGAGGGACGTGCGTTCTATAAGAGATGTCATCTCGTACAGTTTGGGGCGAGAGGGGCGTGCATTCTATAAGAGATGTCATCTCGTACAGTTTGGGGCGAGAGGGGCGTGCGTTCTATAAGAGATGTCATCTCGTACAGTTTGGAGCGAGAGGGGCGTGCGTTCTATAAGAGATGTCATCTCGTACAGTTTGGGGCGAGAGGGGCGTGCGTTCTATAAGAGATGTCATCTCGTACAGTTTGGGGCGAGAGGGGCGTGCGTTCTATAAGAGATGTCATCTCGTACAGTTTGGGGCGAGAGGGGCGTGCGTTCTATAAGAGATGTCATCTCGTACAGTTTGGGGCGAGAGGGGCGTGCGTTCTATAAGAGATGCCATCTCGTACAGTTTGGGGCGAGAGGGGCGTGCGTTCTATAAGAGATGCCATCTCGTACAGTTTGGGGCGAGAGGGGCGCGAAGCGAAGCTAAGTGGTTGTGGCTGCATAAACCTGCATAAATGATTTGTGTTATAATAAGGGACACCTTGCACACAACTCAATCAATAAAACTAAGACTGTACTCAGGACCTGTACACAAGTGAAGATGTCCAGTAATTGTGACAAACCCTTAACAGTGATTGGTTGATTTCTCATATATGATTTATATCTTCAGTTACAGTCTGTTTCACACATTACGAGAATCCTCGCCTGAGACTATAAGCAGGTTGATTTTTTTAAATTATTCAGTCTTTCTTTCTTCATGTATGCAAGGCCCATGGTAGATGATTATTCCATTGATATTGTGTGTTGAAGCTGGTTTGATTATTCCATTGATATTGTGTGTAGACGCTGGTTTGATTATTCCATTGATATTGTGTGTAGACGCTGGTTTGATTATTCCATTGATATTGTGTGTTGAAGCTGGTTTGATTATTCCATTGATATTGTGTGTAGATGCTGGTTTGATTATTCCATTGATATTGTGTGTTGAAGCTGGTTTGATTATTCCATTGATATTGTGTGTTGAAGCTGGTTTGATTATTCCATTGATATTGTGTGTAGATGCTGGTTTGATTATTCCATTGATATTGTGTGTTGAAGCTGGTTTGATTATTCCATTGATATTGTGTGTTGAAGCTGGTTTGATTATTCCATTGATATTGTGTGTAGACGCTGGTTTGATTATTCCATTGATATTGTGTGTAGATGCTGGTTTGATTATTCCATTGATATTGTGTTGAAGCTGGTTTGATTATTCCATTGATATTGTGTGTTGAAGCTGGTTTGATTATTCCATTGATATTGTGTGTAGATGCTGGTTTGATTATTCCATTGATATTGTGTTGAAGCTGGTTTGATTATTCCATTGATATTGTGTGTTGAAGCTGGTTTGATTATTCCATTGATTTTGTGTGTTGAAGCTGGTTTGCTTATTCCATTGATATTGTGTTGAAGCCTGATTATTTTATTACTGGTGTCACTATTCTGTTGTCTTAATTTGGTAATGATTGTTGTAAGGGTCTTCCCAGGACACTTCAGAGTACACCAGGGTTAGAAACTCACACTAGCCCTTCACCCGGCACTGGATTGCAGAACTCCCCTTGTTTAGGTAGATCATTGAAATGACCAGGTGCCAGAAATCAGGCCCTTGCTAAATCTGAAGGGATTGCCCTTCCTATCACAGCAAGGGTAGCCTGTGTCTATAGGTTAACTATTAGGAGCTACACATTATTCAACAGGGGTCTGTTTGCACAAACCCCTGCCTTCTGTTACTTCACTGAGGGTGGTTCTGAAACCCAGGACTAGGTGCAGGGCTAGTGCGAGATTCTAACCCTGTGTATTGTGGTGTGCTTCGAATCATAAAGAAATGATCTGCATGGCTAATTCATATTAGAAACATCTTCCTTTTCATGAAAGCTGCAAGCATTGCACTAGATACTGGTCTTTTTTTCGTGGGCGTGCAGGGAGTCTGCTGATGTCTGGTGCTCCCCCTGTTTCAGATGATCCCCAGCTTCATGTCTCCAGGACTCACAGCTTCTTTTCATGCTGTTGTCCAATTGGAAAGGATTTCTGACACATCAATGAGATTGCAGGATGGTTTTGAGTGAGTCTTGTTCTCACAGTGCGCTCTCTCGGTCTCAGCCTCTTGTTTGATCTAATAAAGTTCTTTATGAAGAGAAATCTGAATGCAAAATGTTTGTTGTCTTATTGTATTTTTTTAATGAAGATTTATAATTAGCACAACCATATTTTAATATCCTCTGCGATTTCTGTTCTTTGAATGTCACTCCCCTTTTATAGAGAGATCTTGATTTTTTAATAGGTATGAGCAAGGCATTGAATTTAGGCCTGAAATTGCACAATGACGTTGTGCTGGAAGTCTGGTAGAAATTGGGACTACAACACTTTGCCTGCTGATTATGAATTGAACCTTGAAAAGAATGTCTAAACAACCGGTAACACAAAAGAAAAACTGGGAATTGACCAGCAAAGGGTGCAGTGCGTCAGACATTGCAGTGTTATGAGGAACATGCCATTGAATGCAAGGATCCCAAAGAAGACTTTGAAGCAGGATTGTGTTAATAGGAGAATCCTGATTTCCAATCACTTCAATGGGTCTTCTTTTGAGCAGCGCTGTATATTATAATGCATACATGATTGCATGACAATATTTCAATCCTTTTAATTTGTACGAGCTACAGAAGATGATGTGGTCATCTTACTAGCACTGATGATTTAGAATAGTGTAGCCCAGAGAAGTATGATAAAGAATTAATACATTCATATTATAAAAGGGCCTGGGTGCACAGGATTTCAAACAGTAGCACAGACTCCCCTTAGCCTCAATGCTAAAAATAACATTAGCAATACCGGTGCACCTAATTCAAAATGAAATTTAAACAGCGACAAGAAAAAGCTAAATGTGACCTCAACTAAAAACACTCATTTAACTGAAGAAGGAAAGCATTATTTAGTTTTCTTTTAAATAGTTAAAAAACACATAGAGTCAAATTCCATATGAATTGCTTTCCCCCTTGCTAATACATGGTGTTGGCAATCATTCTGTGTGGTTCTGGGTTCTCTATATTGAGCTATTCTTATTGTCCTCTTACCTGGCTTTGAGATTGCATTGAGCCTGTCGAAGAATCTTAAGTGCCGAGACTTCCACATTTCATTCAAATCATGTGACACTATGACCTCTCAACTTTGCAAGCCCCACCTACTCTACATTAATATATACAGAGAGAGCGGGCGGGGCTAGCAGTTGAAAGGTCACAGTCACATCATTTGAATGCAATGAGGAATGCTGTTCAGTGCCAGGCACCTAGGATTCTCAATAAGGATTTGGAGAAAAAAATGGTCTGAGCTCAATATTGGATCACCAGCACCCAGAAGCATTCTGTAGTGAAATCTCACAGTGACATTTGAAGGTACTTTCCTTAAAGGCATTAGATTCAAAGCATTTTTGTTTTATTACACTACTGTTCTATGTGTAATGAGCTATATTATAATGGTAGGACACCATTGTGATAATTCCACAACAGCAAACACCTTGGCTTGTCTTACAGCTATAAACATGCGCAAGGCGAACGACATAACTCCCATGCACATTTACTATGGTAGCCTTTTAAAGGGGATAGAATGTGGGTGCTATGCAATAGCATGCACTGTACAGTGTACTATGTGCAGTTGGTTCTGCAGCTCTTACTACTGTGTGGTAGCACTATCCAGTTAGACAGAATGCAGGTATTACAGTGCACAGTCCTGCACTATGAAATGTATGGGGGTAGTTCAGGTACCGTGTTAATTGACAGGGGCTTAGTAGAAATCAGTTTACAGAAACATAATGTGCCAACAGACAGGGTGCCACAGAACTGCCACCAGTTGTTTGTCCTTAAGACTCATTTTTGTTTAAACATCGAAGCAATTATCACCTAACCTGGTGTCCACGTCTTACAAACACAAACATTGCGTGTTGTCTGAGACATGTACACTACTGTGAGCTCCTAAGTGCTGCCCGGCCAGTGCCAAAAATAACACAAATAATGAAAAGCAGCTTCTGGTTAAGAGTCCGCCCAAAAGCCTGGGACTCGCCAGCATGCACACACTGGACTCCTGTCATCCTGGGCTGAAAGAGCGCCTCTGTTCGTCCCCTTGTTCCCAGGGGACTGGAGGGGGAGGAGGAACATATCCAACAAGTCATCTTGTATTTCAACACCAGCTCTTGGGAGCAAAACCGAAGAAATAACAAGTAAAGATTTATTGCTGGAGTGTTTATTTATGTCAAAAGATGCCGTATTGCTAGGTCGAGGATGTATTCGCAAAATCTCTAAAATGAGAACCTTCTTTACCACACACATACCTGCGAAACATCTGGCTTTTTAAAGAAGTGCAGATCTTGTAAGGTAATGCCCGGGCAGTCACTGCCCAGGGATTGTATTATCCAGCTCTCTGCATTGCCAGCAATACCAAGCCTGATAGAAGAATGTTTGGAAAATAATAGGAAATACCTGTGTGGCAGGGCAAAAGCCCTGCTTGTGTAAATAAGTGTAAGGTTGGCAGTGATGGGGTTAAATCTGTTCCTGCTAACAATCACAGGTGTGGCCATTGGGGAAGGACACACTTGTGTGTAAATGAGCAGTCAGTAACACGGCATCCCTGACATGCATTCAGTAATACAGTGCAGGGCTGCTTCGTCCTGTTTCAAGACAACATAGCGGACAGACTTGAAGGGTTGATAGTAGGCACTCAATTAGCAGGTGCTTCTGCATCCAAGACTACACAAGTCCCCCAACTCCCCTGATGAACTGACACAACGTGGTAGACTCTACAAGGTGCTTGACGGTTCATCCATTCCGTTATACAGTACATTTTGTGTCCAAGTTCATCCCAGACATGCTCAATCGGATTCAGATCCGGGCATTGTGGTGCCCATGGAACTCCCTGTCAGTCTCCTCTAACCATGTGATTATTAACAGGAAAGAAAGCCAATGAAGCAGTGGGGACAATTTCAATCCTCCTGATGAAACAACCCAGAACATGCAAGACAGTCTAAAAGCATGGTTTGCAAACAGAGATCTATTTAACCTAGTGTAGTACCAGATGTCATGTCTTCAAAACTGCACATTTGAGACTAGAATGAATGGCTGAGCATGGCCGAAAACAATGTGTGGAACTATTTTGTTAGCTATAAATAATTGAATTGGCAAAATCTGTGTTGGCAAATCCTTTGTATTCCAGAGCCATTCTTTATGCGGCGCTGTACAGAACCATTCATTCAAACCAGTGTGCATATTTCACCTACCTGGCATGTATTTTAAACGTCAAAAAAAATCTAGTGTTGAAATCCGGCCAAATAATTTAAATAAACCTGCCAACCCTAACCTCAACTCTGCAGTCTTGCTGTACAATCATTCCTGTGCTGCTCTATGCTTCCCCCTGTTGCCAAATAAACTGTATTACATGCAATTGTTTTTATAAAGCAGAATTATGACTCTGCCTTCTGGTGTTATATTCACTTTCAGTCATTTTACATCCATTTCCTAACTTACTACACTTGCACCGATTTTAAAAACTTCAGTCAAGTCCCCCAATGCTTTATTGCTGTATGCTAAACAGATCCCCTCAGTCTTCTTGGATCATGTCTTTAAACACTGAGATTTGTCTGTTTGCTCTTTGCTGGACTTTCTCTCTCAAGGCCACACTGTCCTTTTCTGGTATTATGTACCATATTACTGCAATGGATTGAATCTCAGTAATTGACAATGAATTGTCAGTGAATACCGGTTCATTGGCTTGTCAAAATGTAAAATGTTTTATCATTCCGAACTGGCTACAGTGCAGCAGCATGATTGCGTTGTGCTTAAGAAATGCAATGTGCATCAGGTCAGCGGCCAGGCACACATTGAGGGTGTGTATCTAGGGTTGTCAGTTTATCAATCTTCCTGGTGACGTGTGCAACCCAATACTCCCCCCCCCCCTGCCCGGGCAACCCCTTCTTCTGATAGACCCTACAAATGTGAAACTGAATTGGCCAATATGGCTTGTCTACTTTAATAAATAGTTTATAACCGATTCATTTCAGTGTTCAAAATGAACTCAACTTTCAGGCCAGGTTTTGCTTTCAGTTTGCTTCCTGCATCTCCCACACTCCCAGCCCCATTCATCTGCTGTTTATCACACAATGCAGGCTAACAACAAGCACAATCTGTGCCTCCCAACAGCATTCCAGTGGTTTATGTTCATTGCTAATATAGAATTACATGAATTGTGCACAAAAGAAAGTTTGTTATAGTTATTATATATATATATATATATATATATATATATATATATATATATATATATATATATATATATATATATATATATATATATAGTTATTTCTCTATATTTCATGTATCGACATTAGTGAAGTTTATAGTCTAAATGCAGATATATTTAGTCCAAAGCTGGTAGTGGTCTGTGGATAAACAGCAGGGTGATGTCTATCGAAGGTGATGGGTTACCTAGCTATGCTAATAAGTAGCGGGGTCCCAAGAAATATATTGTTACACGTCCCCACGCGTTTTAAACAACTGTTTAAATAATGTACCTGTAATTTTTCTTTTCATTGTCAACATCCTGACAACGTTTTGCACTTATAACTTTAAACTCTTTCAAAGCGCTTCTCAGAATGGCCGCTCTAGTGCACTGATAGTGTAAGGATTATTGCCCACACTGTCAAATAGATAACACAGCAATAACGATCCATGATGTAGTACTGCAGTGATTTAGAGGACAGATCTCAAACCCATGTGCACTAGAGCGGCCATTTTGAAAAGAGCTTTGAAACAAACTTTAAAGTTATAAGTGTAAAAAGTCAGGATGTTAACAATGAAAAGAAAGATTACAGGTACGTTATTTAAAGTTGTAGCAGCACGTGGGGACGTGTAACGCTGTATTTTTCGGAACCCCACTACTTATTCTTTAAGACCCAAGTTGAGTTCTGCGATCAATCAGCTCCTATGAACTGGATGAGCACTGATGGGCCAAATGGCCTCCTCTTGTCCTGCCTTTCCAGGAAGTGCTATTAGGTGTGTTTGTACTGCAGCTTGTAATGGTTCTCCTCCTAGCAGCTGAGGACTTAATAACACTGACATCAGCATAAGACCCGTACTTACCTCTTGACTGCAGAGCTTGCTGTTCAGTTGAATGGCAAGCTGTCTGTCTTTGAACCGTATGGTTTGCCCTTGCCTTTCCATGCAATTCAATGGGCTGATATGTCAATGCATTACAAGCTCCCTAGACATGTCTGCTCTTGTGGCTCTATTTCACAGTGGAACCCCTTTTTGCGAACATTATGAAATGGCACACATAGGCCGCCGTGGTAAATGAAATGTGTCACATCACCGCTGGGTTACTGTGTTACTGTTCACAGCTCCATCTTTAAAGCAGTCTTTGTTGTGAGCATCTCCATTTTTTAACAACATTGTGAATCAAATGCAAAACTTATTGCAAGCCATCCTTTGGGCAAAATGCATATCACGAGCATAAAGGAGATAATCTGCCAAGGTAGGTTCAGTGGTTCAGAATATTTTTAATAAATTGAACCCATTTGGCCATTAATCCGCTTGGTTGATGCGCCACTGCCTGGCAATCTGGATAAAGGCATAAATATTGTTTAAACCGAGGGGTAGCTCCAAGCTGAACCAAAGCACACTGACTAATTCAGGAGGACCGGGCCTGCTTGTTCAGCTTGCCTAGGTTCATGCAGTCAGCTGTGAGGCTGAAGTCCTGCATGCTGGCAGGTAATTAGCTAGAGCCCTGGATTATTAAACTAACAATCCCTCTGCCGCAGTGCCAGGCACTCTGCAGTGCAGCACAAGAAGGCCTCACTTCAGAGTTTATTTTGGGATTAGTTCAGGGCTATTTTTAGACAGCCATGCTCAATGTTATGCTGGATTTTGGCTCAGAAGGTTACACAGTTATATACTGATTGAAATAACATTATAAACCATTCAGTGCAGCCCTGAGGCGAGAGTGGTAAAGGCACAGGACACACAGCTCACCTGACATGACTTCCAGTAGACATCTTGTAAATGGTGTTAGTCTTTTCTGGCGGTCTAGTAGAAATATCTCCAGACCAAGCTTTTATAAAATACATTTTATGACCTGCACCTGCCCAAGAGTATTAGATAAGCATTAGCAAAGCTGGCGAAACACATGTGAGTCGACATCTGAATGTAACATTCAGAGGAATGGGATTGATTAAAACATGTGGAACTGATTCATAGATACTGCACGGCTCACCTAGTAAAAGCAGCATCACATGGAGAGCGGGGTGAGGAATGTGACTGTGGTTCGAATCCTGTTTGCTGTGAGTTGCCGATTTTGGCCGGGCGTCCACATTGAGCTCTGGCCTCCACGTTGCTGTGGGTTAGGGAGGGGAATTGGCTGCTGATAGTGCTCCAGTTCACCTCAAGTCAGGTGCCCGGCTGATCTTCATTTCTCACGTGATCCGCACATCAGTGCCAGTGCACACCTCCCACAGTACAAGTTGATGTTTCCAGACCTGCGGCACAGCAGTACACGATTCCACAATACAACTTGCTTTACCATCGCTGATAAAGTTTTTAAAGACATGCTTTGCATCAAAACGTTTGTGTTTAAATGATGTGTATTACACGCACTGAAGCACCATGACACCCTCAACGCCTGCTTCGGTTGCATTTTACAGTACAGAAGTATTACACACAGTAGATAGCATGCAACTCAGAATGAAGAATTGAATTGCAACACTCAATCTGTGGGCATTTTCAATACAGACTGTAGGCTCTTCCTATTCACCTCCAGCACCTACAGGCAGCACGGCCTCAAGACACTTTTACTCTACAGGACAAGCTGAAGAAACACAGAGCAGGCAAGCTGGCCAAGAAGAATTAACTTTCTGACATTTCTGAATACAAAGCTCTGAGAATCTACACCCCTATTTGTAAACCAGTGTGAAATGTTGGTATTTGTATACCTGTCAAGTGTTTTTAATATAACCTCGCTATTTAAAAAAAATAATACTAATTATGAGCTACAATCACTTTAACTATAGCATAGAGCATTGAAGACTTTGAGAAAAAGCCTCTATTCGAAACGTTTGTCATTACATTTTCATCCTTTTCTGCACTGTTAGGTGTTTAATAGTTATGGATTATATATCTACAGTAGGGCATCTCCCGATCCACTCAATAAAGAAGAAACAGATACCTGCAATACTGTACCTCTCACACACACCGCTTTCTTTTCTCTCTGCAATCAATACAAAGCTATTCCGAAGGGTTTACAGAGCAAACAAAAACCTCAGGTACCATGTGCACATGAAATAAAGGACTCAAACAACACTAAAGCCTTTGAGAAACATGTCTGGTTAATACTGTATGTTTGGCATTGGATTTATTCAGTATTTGTAAATACCGAGAGAGAAAGATGTGTTTGCATTTTACACTGCACTGCATATTCTACATGGGAGACTACACTGCAGTGCAGGGCTCTGGTAAATATCATTGAGCAGTGTTTTCAAAGAAGACAGATCCCTCTAAACCCATCCTGACTGACGGCTAGCTGTTCGTGTTTCTTTAGCTTGTCCTGCAGAGTTCATGTTGCTTGAGGGCGATGGATGGGAGGAGTCTCAGTCTGTTTTACTTAGGATCAGCGGTTCCTTTCTGGTTATTATTACAAAGCAAGTGCATCCTTACATGTTGAGAAGGAATCCAGTTCCACACAGTGGTATGTGACATGATACATTCCAAGCACATTGTTTTATTAAAAAAAAAAAAAAAAAAACGTTTTCTTTATAAAAAGGACATTGTGTACATCAATTCTCCAGCTGTTTTTTTTTCTTTTTAAATAAAACTGCTTCTATACATATTTCTTGCAAGGCCTCAGAAACCAAATGACCCTGTTTTCAATACATCTCAAACAGAGTTAGCACTGTGCCTTCTGTTTTGAGAAATCCAGGCTCCACCACATAGGTATGTTGTTTATTTAAACCTTGTTCTATAGGTCAAGAAAAAAAGGTTTTTTAAGGGAAATAAAATACACCAAAAAATATATAGCATTGGCCAACATCCCAAATAACGTCTGTATCCCATTTCATAGGGAACATACAGATGTGCAGTGAGATAACGGGCATGCAGCTGTGAGAGCTGTAGTTAAGAGATGAAGGTGGGAACTGAATATACAGGATGAGGACAGTATGCAAATTAAACCAAGAAGTGTGCAGGTCTTGTGCCAGTCCTTTAACACTTAGGGGGACTGGTCCTAATCTATATTTAAAAAAAAAAAAAACGTTCACTTTAATTACACTGGTATTTGTGAGGAATGTTCAAGTATAGTCCACTAGGAAAGTTTTTCTCCCTAATTAAGAATGTCCAATAACGCTCCCAAACTGCAGCAATTCCCCACAACAGCTCTGGAGAACTGAAGGTCAGTGGACGTCCTCCGATCCCACATCCAAGCCAACTGCCTCTTCACCCCCAGGAACTCTAGAGCAGATGCCAGTGAGCTACTGGCCCCTAGAGGAAAAAGGCCAGCCATGCATGTGTCCACTTGAGCTTAGGGGAGTCTGGTCAGTAAGGGTTGATTCCCTCACCCGAGCCAATAAAAGTCTCTCCGTGGAATCCCAATGAAGATCGGCAGCTTTGCAAAGCTAAACCTCCCCTCCCTGACTGTATGATTCCCCTGCACACCATGCTGACCTGATCCCCCTCCCTGACTGTATGATTCCTCTGCACACCACGCTGACCTGAAACCCCTCCCTGACTGTATGATTCCCCTGCACACCACGCTGACCTGAAACCCCTCCCTGACTGTATGATTCCCCTGCACTCCACGCTGACCTGAAACCCCTCCCTGACTGTATGATTCCCCTGCACACCACGCTGACCTGAAACCCTTCCCTGACTGTATGATTCCCCTGCACACCACGCTGACCGTACCTTTACCAGGGGAGCCAGTTGGGGAGCAGGAAGAGAATCCTCCTTAATTCGATTTCAAAATAAATGCAGGGTGAACGGCTTCACCTATATCAAAACGTTTTACATGAATGTAATATCTTTTTGATTTGTCTGTGCTGTTTTAAATGAACATTGAAGAGCAGCACAGTCAAACACAAAACACTGGGGTCAAGCTTTCAGCCCTCTGTTGATTTTCTCTTTCGTTTCCTGTGCCTTGACCCCCACTTGCTGATGTTGGTGCAGATCAGGTAAATATTAGCATTTTTAACCAAGCTGGAATGTGGAAGGGAAGGGAGTTGCAATAAACAGTTTGTTCTCAGTATTACACATTTTGGTTACACTAGACTAAAAGAGAAGTCTTGTAAGTGGGTAGGTTGCTTGTTTTCTGACGTTTCTGGTTTCTCAGTGACACACATTTCCAATAGGGGGTTAGTTTTGTTCACAAACAGTGTTTTGTCATCGTGGTAGTGTAGCCTGGAACACTCCACACACCAGTCGGCAAACACTCTGTATACTCCCCAGGCAACTTGTGTGGCAAGGGGGTCCTCTTGTGTTCAGTAATGGAACTTCAATGGCTCCTGAGGCATCAAAGCAGACCAAACAATGTTAAAAAAAACCCTGGAACCCAGTCTGGGAATTTCAGCTGAGGGAAGGACTGCTCCTGGATCACAGTTATATCTTCTCTGCACTCCTGCACCCTCTGAATACGTTAATTACATAACGTGTGTGTCAGTCTCATGTTAATTCAGGCAGAACAAGGACAACAATGGTTCCTAATCCATGCCTGGGGTCTGTGTCTGCACAGCAGAGGCCTCATGCAAAGGGGTTCTCCCCAATAGATCAATCTGTTCTGTCAAGCGACCACACAGAAAGTGCTATCCCCAGTAGTGACGCAGTGGCTTCATGCACTGGGCTTTCACCTCAGGGTGCCGGGCTTGGAATCTGGTTTAGGTCTCAAGTGAAATGAGTCTCATAAAGAGAGGTCAGAGATTGAATGGACATGGACACTGAACTGCTTTCTCACCCCCTAAATGGAAGGTAGGTCTCTGCAAATAAAAATGTAAGGATATCATTGTTTAATATTGGTTATTTTTAGGCTCCTCATAACAAAAACAAGGGCCCTTATGCACTGATCATGTCTGTCTGTCCTTCTGTCTGTCAGTCTGTCACACTCTACATGGTGAACACGATAACTGCCTTGTTTTTGCAGGTTAGCTATAATACGATAAACTCTCAGTTGTATACAATTTTTTTTTTCATGTCTTCAGTTGAAAAAGGCGTCTCGTGGAATTTTTGTCATTGAATTTAAGTTTCATTTTTGAACATTCAAGTAGACCATTTCCCTAGTCCTTTGTATTGTAATCAATGTGATTCACCCAGCGTATGGCGTACAGACGTAGACAGCCTAGCCTACTTTCGAAGTTTTCTTGCCATATTCTCAATAACTTAGTTTCATCACAAACTAGCTTCAAATATAATTTTATTTATTTACTCACCCTGCCCTTTTCTTTTTATGACGTTTGCATCATTGAGAGTAGTTATCAAGTTATTGCTCTTCTCTATAGCTGTCTTTACATGGCTTTGAACTTGCTTTGGGCTTGTCTGGAGAATCCTAACTGCCTGGTACTGAACTCTTGGGTTGCTGGTCCAATCTATTCTATGGATATAGAGAGAGTGAATGGGGGGGGGGGGGGGCAGCCAAGCTGGAAGATGATTTGAATAAAGGCTGTCCAGTCCTAGCCAGTTAGAATAGTCTAGAAAGGTAAAGACAGATACAAAGAAAATAATAAGTCAGTATTGGATCAGCAGAACCCTAAACATCCTAAACCAGCAAGGGAAGGGTGAACACATACATCAAAAAACATTCAAAGCTCCCTCCTATTAATTAATAGTCAAACACATGTTCATTTTACAAAACTAGAACCAAACAACCAAGCAATATTATTTTCTACTTCTAAAAAAAAAAAACCATTAAAAAAAAAAAAAGTTCATTAAAGACTGGAGTAAACACACAATAAAATATATTTTAAGAAACTGTGTTGTTAAAACCTGCAGTAAAACTAGATTTTTCAAATAAGCAGATCAGGAGTCAGCAGAGCCTCTTGTTTATTGCAGACAGTCCCAGAAAGATAGTTTACTGCAGACAGTCCCAGAAGGAGGCTGTGTGGTCCAGTGGTTAAAGAAAAGGGCTTGTAACCAGGGAGGTACCCAGTTCAAATCCCACCTCAGCCACTGACTCATTGTGTGACCCTGAGCAAGTCACTTAACCTCCTTGTGCTCCGTCTTTCGGGTGAGACGTAATTGTAAGTGACTCTGCAGCTGATGCATAGTTCACACACCCTAGTCTCTGTAAGTCGCCTTGGATAAAGGCGTCTGCTAAATAATAATAATAAATAAATAAATAAAGATAGTTTACTGCAGACAGTTCCTGAAAGATAGTTTGCTGCAGACAGTCCCAGAAAGATAGTTTACTCCAGACAGTTCCAGAAACTTCGCCTGGAGACACTACTTAGACCAAAACAAAGATATCAGTACTTGGAATGTGTACAGTACATGTTTCTCTAAAGTATGAAACTGTAAGCATGCACACATTCCCTGGCTGTTTGTGTGGGGAGATATTACAGAGTCCAGCGTATGAAGAGCACACTGGGGCTCCAGAGAAACTGGAATTGAATGGAGTTTCTGACGCACACAGCCTGATTAGAAATGGGACCTGGAATCATGAAAAACTGCTGGGGAATCTAGATCTCTTAAAGGGATTGTAGTTAACAAACTAATTAAATCCATTTAATTACACTGTATCGGCACAGTGTCGACTATCAACGCCGAGCACACCGCATCGGCACCGAGTGTTGGAACAGAGTGCCGAGTGCTAGTGTCAGCACTGCGTGTCAGTACCGAGCACCAAGTGCAGTGTGCAGGTACTAATATACAGTACAAAAAATAATAATAAAAAGTGTACTTTGTAGTGTATTGCACACTATTGCACAGCATTGTTAACATTTCTGGGTTCCATGCATGTACCTCTTGCAAGGCCAAGCTGCCTGTAAAGGACGGTCACATGGAGTGCATTGTCTCAGGCTCGAGCATGCGCAGAAGGCTTTGACAGACATCACTTGGCTTCTACTGTAGGTTCAAATGAACCTGCTGTCACTCCGTGCAGTCCAGGGCAGAGGTGGACCTCTTTGCCTCTCTGGAGTCGACACATTGTTCCCTATGGTTCTCCATACACGGAGAAGGAGGATCTCTGGGGATAGACGCAATAGCACACCTGTGGCCAGCACATCTACTGTACGCATTTCCGCAGCTTGCGCTGCTCCTGCTGTGTTTAGAGAAGATCAGACAACACCAGGCCAGGGTGCTCCTAATAGCCCCTCTCTAGCCGAGGAGAGTCTGGTTCTCCTCTCTGATGCAGCTCCTGAGCGGCCAGCCGTGGGACCTGCTCAGCCAGGCACAGAGCACTCTGTGTCACCCCAACCCATCGAGCCTGCAGCTCTGGGCTTGGCCCCTGAACGGCTGCATTTGAACCATCTTGGGTTATCAAACAAGGTGATTGACACCTTACAAAATGATAGGGCAGCCTCTATTCGTTCCCAATATGGGTACAAGTGGGGCGTGTTCCAGACATAGTGTTTGCCTCGTGGGTTCAAACCCACAACATGCCCTATGACAGTTATACTGCAATTTTTACAGGACATTTTTGATGAGGGGAAATCCCCTTCTACTATAAAGGTCTATTTAGCA
This sequence comes from Acipenser ruthenus, assembly GCF_902713425.1. NCBI lineage: Eukaryota > Metazoa > Chordata > Actinopteri > Acipenseriformes > Acipenseridae > Acipenser > Acipenser ruthenus. The sequence goes on from NC_081215.1 coordinate 8,347,406, forward strand.
GCCATTTTGGTGTGCCATGTAAAAATCGATTCAGTCACACCAGGAGCTCATTTCCAGAGAGAAGAATATTTTTTAGTCAAAACCTTTCCCTATGACAAAATAAAACATTATATTTATTTGTTTTATTTATTTACTGTAAAAATTATTTGACTGTATTTCGTCAGTATTCATTACATACATACAAACATATAGCTTTCAGCTTGTTTGTACGCTGTACTTGTAATAATCAAGCGCATGCAGAAGACAGAAAAAAAAAAAAACTCACTCCTGTAGGACCGGCAGTGCATTTTAGAACTCACTACTCAAAGGGTTAACCTAGATTAGTACCAGATATTGATCCATATTTTTAAAGCATTTACTCCGGTCTTTAATGAACTCTGTCTGTTAATTGGACAAAACTAACAACCAAACAATGAAGTTTATATTTCAAGTTCTCTTAAGGACTCTCAAGATGATTTGTGTTTCATCATGTTTTAAAATGAAAAGGCATGTTTGCTATAACGTGTGTCTTTTGAAACTGCACATTTGATTGCTATATAGTGAATGAAAGTGCAAAAAATCATTTTGTCAGCTGTAACCACTTTAAAAGCAGACAGGACTGAATCCCTTTGGTGCTTAACTGTCTAAAGGGCAACACATTCCAAATCATTGTAATAAGTGTACCTTTAATTCAAAATAACTGACACACATTTTTTAAATATTATAATATTTTACAAAAAGGCTCAGTTTTGATGCTTTAATGTTAAAGGGTTGTTTTAACAGATGATGCCCTCTAGTCAAATCTGTCTTGGGCCATACAAGTGACTGAGATCATCTTCAACACAAGGCAGCATGGTGGTTTATCATGTCTACAGTTACTGAGTCATTGCTGTACTACACGTGCTATTGTGCTGTGATTACATCTTTGTGTAAAAAAAATGTGTAGGTTAAGATATATCATGTTTTAATGTTAAAGGTTATGCTTCTGGATTTTTTAAATAGTAAATGGAAATTGCATTTATTTTAAATTATGCATTCTAATTTATGTTCTTTTGCCCTGTTACACTTGCCTCTCAAAAACGGTGGCATCACTGGTGGGTTGGCTTTTGCAGCTACTTCTAAACTACACACATAGATCTGTGGGGCACCAATCTACCAGAAAACAAGCTGGTCCTATTTTCCAGACATACTTCAATCCTACTACTTCTATTTCCAGTTTGAAATACAAGCATATACAAAATGATAATTTAGGTAACCCTGCAGGGAATGAGAAACAGGAGAAGACCAAAACACAGCAGAGACACATGTTCAGGTAAGGTTTAATTGTTCAGCATGAGAAATGAATACAAGAACAACCTCAGTAAGTTTAAATTAGGATTCTAGCTCTTTAAGACTTCCAGAATAAGGTGGAATTGAGATGTAATTTAATATAGCTAGTAAAACTGTCTCCAGTGTTTATCCAAAGGTACTTGACTGCTTGTTTTGGCTTCTAAGAGTAATAAAAGCAGGAATTTATGGAGTGCAAATAACCCTCTTCCTGTCAAGAGTTCTGATAGGAAGCAGGCTCTCTGTCTCCTTCTCTCTCTCTCCTTCCACCTGAATTCAACTGAAGCTGAGGAGAGCGCAACTTAACAATGTGTGTAATCGACATTCAAACCACTCAGCCATCTTAAAAAGGGGCAGTTAAAAAAAAAAAAGAGAGTAAAGCAACTTACTCTAATAACAAAACTAGAAATAAACAGGCATGTAGTCCTTTTGAGTTACGTTGTTTAACTCTTGTTCTTATTGATATCACAGAACCCCTTGCTATGTATCGCTAAGTGACTGACCCCTACAGGTAAGATGAGGCAATGCAATGTAAGAGGCTTTCTAACTGCTCTGCAGGGAGCCTGGCTCATTGGTTAAGGCTCTTGCTTGTGGGATAGTGGGGTAGGGTCAGTGCTTCAAGCCCAGCTATCGCAGTGCTATCAGTTTCCTAAGCCTCCGTGCTCTGGTCTGTGGTTCGAACCTTGGTCCCTGCTGCATTGTTACAATAGAAATAGTCTAACTTGGCCCTACCGTAACTCTGCAAGATTCTTTACTCAGCATATTTTAGTTTTTCCACATGAACAGCAGTTATAGTTTATTAGTGTACTGGCTCCTAGCTGTTGTAATCATATTTTTTAAGCAGAATATCATGCAATGTAAATCTACTATTCATTGCGGTTTTGTGAGTGGTTTGGATGTATGACTTCTGGCTGCCAACCCCACAGCATTTGGCAACTGGCCTGGTCCATTAGTCTGCCACCTTCTTCATTCTCTTCTCCATCCACAGCCTCTGCGATTTAGACTTTGGCTAAAGAAAAGACCACAGCGCCTTAGTCTTTACCACAGCTGTCATGATCCGCAGACATAAGCCTCCTTGTTTTGCATACAAGATTTTGCGTAACTGCATAGCTGGCACTCTATACTCCGAGTTGTCCTTCTAGAAACAGTGGCTTTGGATGTGTCAGCACTGGATTACAGCAAAGATCCTTCAAAAGGAGTGTAGTACTGCAGTGGTTCCCAAACTGGGCCATTGCTGTCAAATGTGTTTCTCTGAGTTCAGCAGTCTGGTTGTGTAGTTTTTCCCAGACAGCACCATGCTGTCCAATGCATTTAATTCAGCAGTCTGGCTTATATTATGAGTTTTTTCCCCCAATTTAGAAGGTCTAATTACGTTCCCTCTGCAATCCTCAGGCACTCGGGCAAACTGAAGGTCAGTGGACATCCTCCAATCACATGACAAAGCCAATCGACTCTTTACAACCAGTAACTCGAGTGCTGATGTCGACGAGCTACAGGCCCCTGGAGGACAAAGGCCAGCCCTGCAGGTGTCTGTTTTGAGCTCACAGGATGCCTGGTCAGTAGTTTCTGCTGTAGTGTGGTGTAGAGAAACAATCCCTGCCGGATTTGCCTCCCTGACCCACAGGAGCACCAATACAACGCTCCCTATAGCATCCCCAGCGAAGACCCCCAATATGACTCACCCTGCAATCCAGTCGTGTCTGTACCAGGTAAGCCAGTCAGGAACCCCTTACACATAAATTCTACTTCCGATCAACCTCCAGTCCAAACCAGCAGAGTATAGACAACATCTAAACATGCACACTCTACTACAGCCCTCCCATCTAAATAGCTTGGGGCAGTTGTGTTTTTCTAATTGAAAGACCCAAGGGGACAGCAAATACCACTAGCTACCCGCAAGTTAGTGATGTTGGCCATCAGCTGCATGTTAAATAGCTGTCACTAGAAACACAAGTTTATCTTTTATCCAAGTGGTGACGTGAGCTCCCCCAGACCTCAACCCAGTGTCTACTCTGCTGAATCCCAGATCCCTGCTCCTCACTCGCAGGACCAACATGTTATTATTATTATCATTATTATTACATTGAGTGCAAGTCAGATACAAAATAAAGAGAACAAACTATTAATATTGGTATTAGTATCTGCAGCCTGCAATGCAGGGAGCACTATACTAAAACGATGCATCCATTGTCCACACTCCATAACTCACAAACTCAGGTTATGGTCATTTTTAAACAGGTAGACTAAGGCATGTTTTAATCGCACTGTTTTTAAATTTCATTTTCTTAAAACATCAATACAAGTTGCCATTATCTTGGCAGACAATTAGAGGGTGAATTTTTTTTTAAATGTTATTTTACTCAAAACAGCCATGATTTGAAATGTAGATCATTCCCCAACTAACTCACACAAATTCTGTAACAAGGTTATTTTGTATTCTAATTTGAAAACCTTTTTTTATCATTGCAAGTGACTTTACTGTACATGGGGTGTGAAGGAAATGTTTAGATTACAATTTATCCTTTAAATTATTTTATTATTATTTTTTTTATATTATTTTAACATGGAACTATAGTGACACCTTGTGGATAAACCCTAGACATGTCACCGTTATTTTAGGTTTAATTTAAAAACAACTTTAACAAAAAAGTGAAAGATTAGTAGAAGTAATGTTTATGAGCCAAACCGATTAGCAAAGCTCTGGTTAGTTCATTATACATTTCTAAACCTAGAGCAGGGGTTAATATTTGGGCAGTAGTATGATATACATTTTAGTTACCATCGCCATCATGATTATTACTTAATAAACAGAAAGTAATGTTTTTGTGACTCCTTTGTTTCAGTTGCACACTGGTAATTACAGAAGACATTAATATGATAAGTTATACCAGGTGTGTAGGCTATTAAGAAAGAAACATTTCTGCTTGAAATTCATACAGTAATATGTCAAAAGATCATTTGAAAATGGCTGGTCTCGCACTTCTAAAAGGCCTTGCCAATGCTGCTTTTCGGCAAGAGAGTGTTTCAGGATCGATATGACATTCACAACAATACAGAAGAAGATACCGCTTTCCAAAGGAAGCCCTAATGGAATTGTGTGAGCGGATGGGAGCGAGGTTGCAGACACATCAAGCGCACACATCATATTGCTGCACATACTCCAGATCTGTCTACTATTGGCTTTTTTGGCCACTGGTAGCTTTCAAAGGCAGATTGGAGATATAGGAATTGATGCTTGGAGTTTTGGACTCGATCATTTCACTCTGTAATCAGTACATTCAATTTCCTTACAGGGAAGAAAAGCAGATTGCAGGAAAAAGGGAATTTCATTGCTCTCATGTAGCAATTAAAGCACCAAGAGTGAATTCATTTAATTTTGTTAACAAAAAACAGTACCTTTCAATTAATGTGCAGCTTATATCTGATGCTTGCCTCAGTCTACTAAATGTTGTGGCTAAATGGAACCCACGATTAATTTACTCTTCAAAACAGCAGTGTGGGCGCCCACCTAGAAAACAGATGAGTGACAGACGGCTACACTTACCACATATGGCTAGATAGAGGCATTTTAAATGCAAATTACCAGGTGTGACAATGAGATTTATTAACACCTATATTTAGAAACATGCATACGAGTGCCTTACACAACATTAACAAATCAGGATTTCATTATTCTAAACTTTATGCACAGGAACAAATCCAGTCATTTCTTCACACAAATGATAACTACAGGCCCAGGAGTAGAAGAGCTGACTTTGGCCACCCCAGAGTCTCAATGAACAAGGTACTGCTGAACATGGATTTTATTTTCAAAGTAAGGGTGCATTAGGCAGTTTATTAAGATTACCATAAACTATTGCTGGTTCACCTCAATGTTTGACCTAGAATGTTTTCCAAAACAAGGGGATAAAGTAGTGAAGTAGCTCTCCACAAAAGCCTGGACCAATGCATTACAAGTGAGAATATACATGAAATGCAAGTCAATTCTGTAGTTTACTGGAAGCCAGTGTAATGACCACTAGACCGGAGAGATGTGAACAGGTAGAATTGTTATGTTCAGAGATGCTGGCTGCAGCATTTTTTAAATGCAACCTTGTTGAGTTTGATATCTGGAACACAATAACCAACCACTAAAGTTGACATCTTTACATAACAGCATAGGCATCAAACCACACCAGTTGAGCAAATTAAAAAGCTCAGTGGTTTAAGAGGAGTCTGCTGGACACAGGGATATCTTTGCAATGCTACAAACATGAGCAAGTCAGAGCTCGCTTCCCCTCACACCTGAGTTGCATGTGTAGGGCCAGCAAGTGTGCCACTTAGTGTGTGTTACTTCTCCCTCTCCAGAGGGACTCAATTACAGTACATCAGCAGCTCAAAAAGCAACAATATTGTATTGTAATATTTTAATAGGACTGATGCCTTAATATTATTTGTTTTGTTCACCCTTCTTTAAGCTCTGGTGTTTGTAAATCAGGAGACAATGACACTGGCTACAGTCAGGGGTGGTGCCAGAAAGGACTTCCCATTACAAATTACCCAATCCTGACCTGCACAGGCAGTCTCCTCAAAACAGCCTTGTCCAGTACAGGAGTTTTAGCCATTAGCAGATTTGCATCCGTTATAGTAGTCCGCTGTAAATTATATCTTCAACCCTTTTGGAGCAATAAAACAAAGGCAAGTACACAACAAATAATTAAGAAGACACTGTCTTTAGCTTAATATTCACTAGCAGTAATGGGAAATCTAACACCATCCACCAAGAGCAGTTTGTAAAGTTTGAACTTGTCATAGGTTAATACAACATGGTGGGAAAATATATTGTTTTCAAGCATGAATGAATTAAAATAATACATAAATGATCAACAAATACCCACCAGGATCAGTCTCAGCTTTACTTTATTGGAGAATTTTACAGCACTCTGGATTGCATCAACCACCTAGCCATGGTTAACATGGCATAATAGGTGGTCAATGAAATCCAAGAGGATTCCCCAATGCTGTAAAAATTCCCTTATAAAATCCAGCAGTGGCTTATCCCAGGAGGGCATCTGTTGATTAAACTGACTCTGCAGTTTCGAGTTGCAGCTGCCTGTAACAGTTGGCGCAAGGACCTTTAATGTGTTTACAAGTTTTCAGGTTGAAGCCCATCACTTTACCTAGCAGTGTTTGAACAATTTTCAAAGGGTAGGGCATCCAATGCTGTTGTATATTGTTCCTTTTTGCTTGACTTTAGTAATACTCTTCTCACTGGAGTAAGGTGATGTTGGCTACAAACTGGGGTCAAACCTTCAGAAGTGATTCAGTGCAATCATGGAATATGTCTGCACAGAGGATATTGTACACTGGTTATTAATCTGGAGCATGTCTAACCGATACCTGTTTGCAGCAAGAGGAAAGCCCTGCAGTGCACTCTCAGTGTGAACACACAGAACCTGCTCTGCACTTACACAGGGAGGCACAATCAAAATTAAATTACAGGGCTATCGATTCACATTTTAAAATCTCAAAGCCACAAATGACTCAATAAAAGAAAAAAACCCTGCAATATCAATGGTTTCCTTGACTGGATTCAGTTTTGTCTTTTAAATACTAAAACTTGCACACTTTACACTGATTTTTAAAACTAAAACAAAAGAAAAAGACCATTAAGATAAGTTTAATATTTTTGAAAATAATGCATATACAAGAACTGAGACAAAAAAAAAAAAAAAAGCTTTGGTTCAATACCAAAGAGGTTACAAGATAAAGTTTGTGAAAGGTGAAAGTTCCTTTATAAAATGGAAAACAGCTCAAAGTAAAAATCTAAAGTTTTGGTAAAAATGCATAACACTGGAATCTACAACAGCAACTTTACCTGTTTACATCATTATTATTTATTATTAATATTAAAATCTAACCACAGGAACCGGAGGTTGCACGCATGCATTATAACAAGTACTGGTAAATCCCCATCTGGTCCCAATTACCACATTAGAATACCACTTGTTGCATCAATACCGACGTTTCACGGCTGTGCGATCTACATCCGATTCCCCCTCCCTCATCAACTTAAATACTCTTTGTTATCGTTTCATAGCTCTTGTTAAGTTTGCAAAATTCTACAATAGTTTCACAGACAAACAAAAATAACGCCATTCAAATTTCCATGCGCTTCATTAAAATCTTATTTATTCAGCAAGTAAAGCTAAGAAACTACTATAATTGAAACCCAAGCCTACACACCTCCTGGATCAGTTAAGGAATACAGAAGTGCTTATGCGCTTGCTGGGCACAGCACTATCCTGCAAGGGAAGACAGTGTTTAACACCACTGATCTGTTCTCAAACTCAGCTGAACACTGTTAGAGCCTCCTTTACAGTGACTTGTTCCAATCTTACCACTGTTCAACAATTGAATACCAATCAGTCTACAGGGTATTGAGTGCAGAGGGGAGGCAGACAAAGACCTCTTCAAAAAAGTCAAACTTAATAACGGATGGCAAGAATGGATTCACTACCCCACTTTTTTTTTTTTTTTTTTTTTTTCTTTTAAATCATCTCACTCTTAACTGGTCAAATAGAAAATTAGCCTTTTAAGCAGTATATGCTTCAGTCCCTGGTCATTCCAATGTGGCACTTAGGATCAATATTACAAATAAAAAAAAAACCCAATTAACTGTTACAAAGGAATGAATCACTGCAGGCGGCTCTTAAAATAAAAACAGGAAAAAAAATAGTACAGATCAGTGTATCTGATATAAATCATTAACAAAAATATATCTGAACCAGTACAATGTTACGTTAAAAGGAAGAGGGTTGTATGGGTAGGCTAACTGTCACACACTTCTTGTGTGTGAAGGGCAATTTGTCATCTTTATTGCAGAATAAATCTGAGTTGTTCGTTTTTAAACATTGCTTAGATTAAAAAGCTGAGCACAGCTTCGCAGGGAAGGGAGAGGAGGAAGGGAGGCGCTCATAGCAGCACACACTTGCGCTTCTTCTTGGGCTCAGGAGGTTCCAGGGCTGCCAATATCGCCTCGTCAAATACATTCTTTAGTCCTTTCTGAAAACAAGTGGGAGAGAAAAAAAGGCGTGGACTCATTTGTTAAATTAAAAAAATCAAATAAAAAGGGGGAAAATTTCAAAAGAAAATAAAGCTGCCTATTTGGATTTTCCTCATTCTTTCAATGAAGTCCAGTTATCAACACTCTTAAATATGGCATGTTGAAATATGGATGCAACTAAAGGCAGCATGTAGGCACTCTAGAGGAGTAAAGAATGAATCCATTACTGCAATGATGAAGAGACTTATTTAGCCATTAGTTGTAGTGGGATCTGGATTAGTGTGTAATTTATTTATATCAATTTAACCATTTCATTTCATTCTGTGTTTTTCCAGCAGTGGTTAGATTAATCAATAAATCACATTAAATGGTTTTGCATAATGACACCATTTTTCAAGACCTGATAATTATTGCATTAGGAGAGTGAATACACTACGCCTTGGTGTTTATACTACTTTGTTGTAATAAGATGAACATTAAGGACAAGCATGCTAAATGGAAATAAATAATAAAAGACAGACAGGTAAGTGATCATTGCAGTTAAACACAAAACAAGAAAGTGGAGGTTCTGTAAACAATTACTGCTTGGGTTTCAAAATAAAATAACACAATCCAGCAATGTGAAAAGGAATCAATATTAGCGCTTGCCCATTTGGGGATACACAGCAAGCATCTTTTGCAGTAAAATATTTTTCTACTATTGTTGGTATGCAATTCTTGTGCTAGAATTCTGGAAATGTTTTCATTTGTCATAATGGTACAAAAAGATTTAGAAATACTTCATACCTCAAAAGTCATTATGAACTGAAAACTAGCACATTCTTTCCATATGCAGACTAAATGAACATATTAGCCAGAAACTGCTTACTCCTTAAACCCATAACGCCATGTAGCTTTATATGAGCAGTTAGGGATGCAACACTTACAAAAGGCATGTGTATTACTAGCAGAGTGACCACCAGCACCCAGGCTGCAGGGATTGTTTAATAATTCCATGTTCAGATCATCATTGAAAGAACAATGTGGATATTGCATTTCTAAACACATAGAACATATGAAGTGATGCACAAAGCTGTTACTGGAATGCAATGAACTGGATTTTGTATTTGTCAACATTAGTTGTGGTGTGCTAGGATGGATAATTTAAATTTAATTTATCAACAGCTACAAACCGGTTCCAAACACCAGTAAATCAACAAAAATGTTCAAATGCATCTGGAGTTTCCAAAAACAACACACCCATCACCCTAGCCTTAGTTATTGTAGTACAATTTATGTGGTCCCTCTGATGGAAAGCTTTGAACAATTCATGATTTTTACAGAAATTTAGGATTATGCAGTGAGTGACACAACCTAGTATGCGGATAGAAATAGATACATTTGCAAAGGAGGCTAATGACTCCTTTGGGTTCAACGTCTATTTAATGCTATGCAGCAGATATGAACAGGAGACAGTGGGAGTCGCAAAAATAACCCCTTTCATTCGAACCACCAAACACTTGCAGAGCAACACAGTAACAAGAAAAAAGAGGGGTTTTCAGTTTTCCTTTATTCAGTTCACAAATAATTCCACAAATTTAAACTGGGATTTCACTGCTTGAGATCTCATTTTGAACCAAAAAAGCACCCAAGCCTATGGCACATTAAGCAGTCCATGGTCCAGCAGGGATAGAAAGAACGTTCTATGTAACATTAGTAGCAGTACAAAAAACAAACAGGGATATAGATGTATGGGAAATAGTCTAGAAAAGTGTTTTCTCTCTCAGATGTAATCAGGTGCAGAATAAAGCTTCCCTTTGACCCCTGTCAAAGCTCCAAGAGTATATTCTCAGTTTTCTTCTAAAGTGAAACATTAACTCCCAAGTAATACTTTATGACACCTCCTTTAGACCAAAGACCTATAAAGTGCTGATGTAGAGAAGGTGTTTAGAAAGCGGAATACGGGCTAATGGCCTTGTATCAGGGATGACGTACGAATGGAGATATTGGTCTTAGAGAAAGACAAAAGTATACACATTTACACAAAGCAAGCTTGCTCAGAAGGTTATGATAGCAGGACACAGGAATTTTAAAACGTCGTCATTTCGTTTTTATTTTACGTTAGTCATTTCTACAGAAGGGAAGAAGAAGTAGAGAGGGGAATGGTTTTAGAATATACAGCACTTCCGCTTTCGCTGAGTTTCAGGCGGCTCAAGGGCAGCTAGGATAGCCTCGTCAAATACATTCTTCAGACCTCTCTACAAAGACAGAGGGGGAGGGGGAAGAGAACAGCACCAAGGTTAGAGGTCAAAGCAAACAGGTTAGTGAGCAAGCAAACGCAACAAAGCACTTCAGGATGCATCTGAATAACTGGGAGCAGACTACAGCTGGACAGCAGCAGAGACCAGCTGGACTGGCTATTTAGAGTGGGACAGGAGGAGGTGGTGGGGTGGGAACGACAAAACATGAAGGTGCAGTATCCCTTTTCAAGTGGACAGCCCAATCACTATCTTTAACATTTCACCATTCATTATTTTAGCAGTTTAGAAAAAAAATCCAGAAGTACCAGACTTGCAAGTTCTGTTACTTTAATTCATATAAAATATCACCTTTATTGTAAATGGCTTTGCAAATCAATTTCATACTGCAATACACTGATTTCAACAAAGTGCTTTGCTAGCTTCCAATATAATGGGTGGCTTGTTTGAGAAAACACCCTGGCTATTCAAGTAAACTATTACACTTCCTAAACATTAACCCTTATAGATAAATGTGTCCAGCTGAAAAACACAAACCAAGAAGTAGTGATACGGCACCTTCAGGCAATCCAGTAGTTTTTAGTGCCTTAGAGCAGTCTGGGCAGGAAGCACCTCACTAGTATTTGAGTGAAAATGTCATTTAATACCCATTTATTGCAAAGGACCAAAAAATATCTGTGTTACAATCAATTTCAAGGCAACCAGAATACAATGTTGCAAGTATTTACTGATGACTCTTATCTACTTCCCAAAATTACTGTATTGTTATAAAAACTTAAATACTAGATGATTAATTTTAGATTTAGTGACAAATACGGTTACTCCCGCACCCAGTCTATTGTATGTTCACAGATGCATGTTTGGATCTATGCAACACATCAGCACCCAGTTAATCAGGCAGCACTTCAAGTACCACGCATTCCAGTTGACTGACTTGAAGGAATGTTATTTATTTATTTATTTTTTTTAATAAATATGGAGAGGATTTCTCATTAACCCCTAAAACTGTAAATACATGTGTACATGTGAATTTACATAATTGGGTAAATTCAGGTAATTTACTCCAAAATTTAAGTCTCTGAAATAAATTCCAGTTGTTTGTTTTCTGTCCAGTATGTTGTGTCCCCCCTCCTGTAAATCACAAAATAAAGGAGTTCGGAGAACTGCTTTGTGAATTCCCCTCTATATGTCAATGTTCACATCTTATACAGAGCAGAAATTAAGATTAACAAGGCTGTTATCCTGTTTAAAGCAGATAGATTTCTACTAGAAATATGGTTGGATAGAAAAGTGCTCATTACAAGCCTGGTTTATTTTAGAAGGGCTTGGCATGTGATAAAGGTCATCCATGTTTAAAACAAACTCCACCCAACTCTTTGTTCAATCATTTAGCTACCTCTGCAAATGAAAACCAAATAAACTACTTCAAAAGCAAAAACAAGGTGCCAAGCAACATTTATAAATAAACAAGTGGCCGACCTTGATAAAAAGGGATATAGCCACTTTAAAAGCTCTTGCTAACAGGTACACAAAACATTTACAGAATCTAAAACACTTACATGGTCGTGGACAAATTTAGCAGTCACTTATTACTTCTTATAATACGAATTCACTTAACACTAATTTCCTGTTTGTGCAAATTACTTAAGCCCCCAAGGGAAGAAATTAATAAAACGAATTGCCCTACTTTGAGTCTAAAGGATATTGGGAAAAGTATTAACTTGCATCCAGACCATCGTCTCTGTACTGTAATATAGTGCTGTTTGGAGACTACTGAACCTATGATGCACCTTGAGTTGCCATAGTGCTCACACATCAATGCCCTTTCCAGGAAGCATTGAAATGAGTGACCAGTACAGAAAGCATGCGTTATCCTTGCAGATGAAAGTGGAGGTGCTGAAAGTGGTTTATAGTACACCTCTGTACTACAAAAAGAAAGCTGTTGCTGCAGATTTCAACATTCCCGCAAACACTCTCTATCATTCTAAAAAAACAGGATAGAATCCAGGTCTATAAACAGCAAAGTGTTGATGCAAGTCGTCAGTGTTTCCGATTTGCTCAATATCCTGAGGTTGAGGATGCCTTGCTTTTGTGGTTTAAAAATGCCTGTTATCTGAATGGGACATGCAGATTAAGTTGTATTTATTATGTGTTTTCAATAAAATGCACACTACTTTTAAATGTAGAATACATTCCATTGTACTGTAAATGAAATTTGATTTTAGTGTTACTGTAACTTCAATAAAAACTGATAGTATGCATTTGGATTAGACTCCTGATGAGATTTTTTTTTTTTGCCGGTCCCTTGAAATTCACATTAATGACCGTATAGAGAAATATTAATTTCAAAATATCAATATTTGGGTTAACACAACACATGCATAAAATATAAAACACCAAAGCAACCACATATCCGAATAGGCAAAATGTAGAAAATCCATGCAGTATATTGAAGCCTATTAAGACCAGGAAGTGCCTGTTGTAGCACACATGCCTTTTTGTAACTCATGTTCCTTAAATGTTATGACAGTTGCATCACCCAACTTATCAATTGCTATGACTCACCACAATAAACTAAATGACAGCTGCTAAATACATAGATAATAAAACGTACAAAATATTCCAGTGTGACGATATTGCCAATGTAAATCAATGGAGTGTTTGTGTGATGATATTGCCATTGTAAGGAACGGAACGCACTTTCCCATCTATGATTTATTAGACGATGGAATCAGAAGAAAGCAGAACACTCATCTTCCATAGTGCCTGGATTCACTGATTTATAGCCCATGTAACTGTATGAGTGAATACAATGTTAAACCTCCACCTTTCTTGTTTTTCAACCAATGCATTTTTGCACAACTTAATGCTTAACAGATTGTTAGTGTGGCTTTGTACCAAGTTACATTTATCAGGTAAAGACTTTAAACTGGTTTTAGACTTGTGGTCAAGGTAGGCTATTGGGTCTTCCAACTGTTCACTCAATTAAATTAGTCAGAAACCAATCTGCACATCATTCACTGCCTGAACCTCAAACCTCTCCGGAATGAGTTCTGGCTTAGTTTCAGTGAGTGTTTCTGCACAGAATGCTGGATGGAATATCCAGTTATCACATTCCATTATCCAGGACAAACCGATTCCAGCTCCCTGGCTCGTTTCTCATGGCTTTGAGTAGCCACACTTCTCTCCATGGCTTGTTTGGAGTTGCTTTGTGAGTAGCCACGCTTCCCCACTCACCTGCGTGAGGGCAGAGCACTCCACGTATTTGACTGCCTTCAGGTCCCGGGCCAGTTTCTCTGCAGTCTCGGGGGTGATGGGCTTCTGTTTGTTCTTGGCGAGTTTCTCGATTGTTGACGGGTCGTCTCTCAAGTCAATCTGCGTCCCAACCAGGAGGAATGGAGTCTTTGGACAGTGGTGAGTGATCTCTGGTACCCACTGTTACAGAGCAAAACAAAATCATATTTTTAACACTTTTGCTTGGGTAACTGTTTCTCTTTTGTAAATGCATTTCTGAAATACCATGCATGTGTCAATGTGAGTTTAAAACATACTATACAAGAAGCAATTCATAATAGTTGACATTTGTAAATTGATGGTTCAATACAGACAGAAATATGTACATTAAAATTGAAATACACTAGAGCGCTGCCAAGTAACTCCTTGTCCAGTGGTGCTTACACATTGGAAAATATATTAAAAGCAAAAAACATCGAGACAAACCTTTTCTTTAACATTTTCAAAAGAAGAAGGTGAAACGACAGAGAAACAGACTAGAAACACATCTGTCTGAGGATAACTCAGAGGTCGCAACCTATCGTAATCCTCCTGACCTGAAAAAGAAAAGAAAAAAGTAGTTAGTTTCTGGAGAGGCGCTATTCGGCCCATCAATGCATGTCCGAGTCCTAGAACTTTGTGGAGGTAGGCCTGAGTTTTAGCTTTAGTTTTTTGCTGATATAACTCTACATGATATGATTTGCCATTTACAACCGACTACAGCAACAATAAAATAAGTCTCTCAATACATACAAATCTTTCTATATTGTTTCTAATTGTTTAAGACTCGTATGTGCGAGACAATAACACTATTGTGTTTATTTGTCACAGTTAAAAGGATGTGTGTAATAATGGTATGTCCCGTTCCTTTGGCTGCACAAATGCAGTTCAGTGTTGCATTTTTATTTCGGTCAAAAACAGCTGAGTCGATATAAAACCAAACCGAATCATAACGGACTTGCCTCCCTACAAATAAAACACAAAACAAGCCATATCTGTACCAATGGCAGCTGTACTTTGCAGGGTATGGTGTATCTTTCAAACTACTTTACACTTCTGGCATAACAACAAATTGTGTCAACTACTCCATTGTCTTGCCCTTAGTCCACATTCATAGTTTTGTGAATTGAGATTATCAGCATCCACCAGCTGAGTTGTGAAATCCTGGAATAGAGGAATTTCCTGAACAGCTTGCAATAGTACAGGGTGGGACGAGGTGACAGGAAACTTGCTCCATGGCTCATATCAAGACCTTCCTTTGCACATCAAAATCAAAACACATTGAAAACGTGGATGCAGAAAGCCTGAGAACACATGAAGGCATTTAAAGCCTTTTAAGACTTCTTGTAAAACGTTCTCATTTAAATATATTTATTTAGTTTTAGTAGTTCTAGAATTAAACAGCAAATTCTGTATGACCCTTTCCAGTACTCCAGTCTACTGATGGTGTTTCTTACAATCACCACTGATTATCAAACCTGGCCAGCTAATGATCTCTACAAGAATGCAGAGCCGGTGATCAAATACTTTGATGTTGTTTTGTTGCTAGATCTTATAGTATTTATTTATTTAAAAACCAGGAACCCCATTTAGACGACTCATCTTGTTTACAAAGCTATTCAGGGGGGGGTTACAGGGGGTATCGGAGCTTGTCTCATTTCATGTTACTCTCCATTTTCAACAATACAGCATGCCTTTAAAAGTTATTCAGACTCACTGTAGCGAGCACATCTTAACTTGCTGCAATCAGACTGCTAAACTTAAGTGCAGCACTGCTTCCCTGACATGGGTGTCTATGGAGAACCTCAGCAGTACAATAAATAAGACAATTATTTGTAAACATCCCACAAAAAGGGAATACCCTTCCAGGATTCTGTATCCATTCCCTGATCCAGACTACTCGTCTATCAATTAATATAGCAACGGAAGCTGCACAACTGGTAAAAGCTGCTTCAAAGCAATGATAGAGCACCTGTGCAGTGCACTTTACTGTTTTCAGCTCAAACCCAACAGGTTACATCGAATACAAATCAAAGCATCAACAACATTGCTCGACTGATCAATGGTTAGTTCAAACATGCAGTTCCCATATTCCCTTGCTTGCACAAATCAAGTTCGGTTTCAAACTTTAATTTCCGCTTTACAAAAAAATTATTGGATGTCAAACAGCTGAAAGAGTTGATTAAAAACCGAATCGATCATAAGCGACTTGCCTCCCTAAGATAAGCCACCGCGTTTCCAGATCAATGCATGTTCCCTTCCCTTATACAAGACAGTTAATAGTGCAACATACCTGCAGTATCAAATAATCCTAGGGTGTATGGTTCACCACCAATCATAACCGTTACAGCATAATTATCAAAGACCTAGAGAAGGGGAGAAAAAAAAAAAAACACATTCAGATATAGGAGGGCCATTCAGCAAACCTAGGACAGCATGATAATTTTTTTTTCTACATAGTAATAAGTGGCCTTTAAGAACGATGTCTTGGGGGTACTTGACTAATAGCTTATACTACAAATCTAATTTTAAAACCACACACCATTAGTCTCTTGAAATGTGCTAGAAGCCTACAGATGATAACAGCTAAGGCTGGGAATGAAAGAATCTGCAAAAAATGTAGCAATGCAAGTCTACTGCCTGCAAAGCTTCAATAACTGCTTATCAGGTTCTTATACAGCAATGCCTCTCAATTACCAGCAACTGCTGGATTTAGAGCTTTTGCCTGAGGTCAGACATTTGCTTTGTAAGGAAGAAAGGAAATTAAACTGGGTAGTGTCCCTCCCCCGATCTTAAACTAAAGTAGGCGTTCTATAATTTTAGGAGCACATTCTTAAAAGCAACCTAGTTTCAGGATGTAAAAAAGTATAGACTATTCACCAAAATACAAAAATAATAAAAACCCCTTAAAGAATTAAAACCGACTTACCGTTGGTACATATTCCGATGGGAATTTGTTGGTTGTATAGGAAATTAAGAGACATGTTTTACCAACAGCACCATCCCCCACTACAACACACTTAATCGTCTGCATAGCTGCTCTCTGTTAGAATCCACTGTTCTCATTCAACAAGATCTGAAACAGAGAGGGAGACAGGCAGTTTATTAACATGACTGCATTTTCAGTTTAACGAAACTGTGTTTCACATGGCAAGAGAGAGATTAAGGATCTCAGTGTATTGAATATTCTGATATTAACCGGCACACTGTCAATGGAAAGTACCCAAAAGAACGTATGCAATTCATTAACCTGTTAAAGGCTGGGGTGCATGAGGGGACTGTCCCCCGCCAGCTGTACCCTATCCTATGATAACTTTCCTTTGCTTATCAAAACCAGTTAATACTGTACCTTTAAACTATTGCGTCTGGCAGTGATACAGACAAGACCTGGATTGTGAAAGCAAGCTCTGGCTAGGGTTTGATACTTCTCAAGCACCAAGGCTGGGCAACCCAGCTCTGAAACATCTTCTTGGTGATAAGCTGGCGCAGGAACACTTGAGCTGCACACTCAAGCCAATGTTAAAATAATGGCTCGAATGAGAATTAAATAAATAATTTTTATATTTTTTATATATATATATATATATATATATATATAATGTACCTCATTTAGGAAGCATTACATTAGTTGCACATTTCGAGAGTTACGTAACCACCTGACAGAAAAAAAAAGCAAAATCCAAATGACTGCTAAACAATGCATTAAGTGACCACAAATGCACTTAAGGTTTAACTTTTAGTCCACTGATGTGTTTTTTCATAATTGTTTCAGATTTCTATTAAATATTGGTAAATTTCCCCATTTACATATGTTCAATACTAGCCAGCGCTCCAGATAAGGTTTGGGGTCAGATTTCAAGGCGAATAAACCTGGCTTGTTTGGTGCTGATGTCATGTTCACACCCTTCTGCAGATAAGTCCGGTCCATCACCACAGCGATTGCCCAAACGTTCACAAAGTACCAGCTAACCTGGGAAAATGTGGCCTCGACTTGATAAAAAAAAAAAGATAAAAACTGATTATACTTAACAAAAGGCCTGCCTGCACATATGATATATTTTTAAATAAAATAGTACTCTTGATTGATCGCCTTGCCATAGCAATATAAAAGCGACCAGACTCTCTCCAAACACAGAATATTGTATTTATTATATAGATTTACCTTCAAAATTTCAGCTGACAGATAGGTCATTTAGTAAGTTAGGATGAGGGGGACTAAGACTGCGCCGAGAAATCCAGTCGCTTAGTCACAAGCACACACTGCAAGAATCAACTGTACTTTTTATTGTATTTTATTGAAAACCCAGATGCATAGGTCACATGTTTCTGGCAATTCCCAGGCAGGCTACAAGCTGTCCCGTCATTTCTCTAGCTACTGCAAGCAGTACCCTCAAAATTGAAAAGCCGAGAACCACCAAAGTACAAGCTTGATAACATGCAAGCTGTTGAGCAGAATTGCTATGTGTATTCATTGCGCATTAAATTAAAATATCATGGGTACAGTTTATCTGGAGTGTAGACTAGCCATATATGGTATATCAAAAGCATTGTTACACAGTCACAATAAACTGTGTACTGTTCATCATAAACTACACATCGTGACTCAATTTCACCGACTTCAGTTTTACTTTGATTTATGTCTCGCATCCAGTACAGCTCTCTAGCACTTAGTAAAACTGCAGTAGATACAGAAAACTAAAAAAACTCCCAAAAAAACTAAATCACAACGTACCTGACCCTAAAGACATGCAGCACATGAAAAATGTTAGGGGTTATCTATTGTGCCCTCCAGCCGCTTCTCAAACTGTATGTTGAAACATTCAGCCTTATGCTCTTATTGTTCTGTACAGTGCAACTTAAACACTGCTGAATCGATTGGGCCCAATCAAAACAGCATGACAATAGACTTGCTATTAACTTTGACACCCAGCGATGGCATTGGGTCAATGGGTTTGATCTTCAACAGGTCAAGTAGCAGCAGCAAATCAGAACATGAAGTTTCAGAAATCATAGCACCTTTACAGATCCATTTCTAAAAAGAAATTATAATTTAAATAGTACATTTATTTATTTTTCTGTTTATTACTGACTATCATTATTGTCTAAAAAAAATAAATGTATTCTCTGTAGCCTACTGCAATTCATGAGTCACAACATCGCTAATGATTTGATTGTTCCCGCTAAAGTATAATACAGAATGCAAAAAAAAAAAAAACAGGTCTAAAAATGACAGTATATATTAAAGTTTTTTAAATAATGCTGTTCTATATCGATAAATGGATGGCAGATGTGTGGGAGTGACAGGCAGCTGCTGCAGGGGCGTCACACAAACACATGGAGGTCATCTGCATGCAAAACTCAAGTGAAAGCACCATAACTATTAGGATTTCATTTCAGGTTTAAAAATAAAATGAAGGACAGATCCATATTGCTGTTAAAACACACCACACAAGGGAGTGGAGATTTTGTTGCCTTGGGGCTGGATCAAGCTCTTTAAAACATTTATACTATTTATGCATTTTAAACAGTGTACAGGCCTACATATTTGGCTTTCATATTGTTTGTTTATTTGTAATTATTTTTTGAGATGCAGACCTCTATTCAGTATTTCAGCTGGTCTTTGCAGTTGACTTCTATGATACTCAGCGTGTCAGTCGTGTTGCAACACTAACACCACTCCTGCAGAGCAGATGCTACCTTCTAGTGTTGATGACATTAACCAAGTCAATAATGCAGTGTCACACACTCGGACTTCATTTTATACTGAATTTACAACATGTTTCCATTGCGTATCCTGCTGTGCACTACGCAGTGGTTCTCAATCCTGGTCCTCGGGGACCCCTGTGTCTGCTGGTTTTCATTCTAACTGAGCTCTCAATTACTTAACTAAACCCTTCATTGAAATAATAATTAGCTTAATTAGGCCTTTAATTGTTTGCTGCTCTTAAACAGTTGGAGATTTCAGCTCAACTATAAAATGTTTTAAGTAGCTTGAAATCTGTAACTTTTTAGGAGCTGAGAACAATTAAAGAGAGCTTAAAAATTGTTAAAATGAATACAAATTAAAACATAGATCTGTTTAGAAACTGCACCTGTAAACTTGCAGACACTAGACAGTCCACTGGAATTCCAAAACACACATCAAACCTTTTAACACCCCCCGAAATGGTTTAAGGATAGTTAAGGCCTGAGCAGCCTATTGTAAAACACAAAGACAACAATGTAACACATTTAACCAGCTTGGGATATTAATACAGCTTTACACCACTTTATTCTGGAAATATACTGAAAGCCCAGTAAATCAGGAACTATGATTAATATAAACTGATGCAAGCAAGCAAGCAAGCCAGCCATAGAAGCTGTCAGGATATGACAATTGGGAGGAGCCACAGGAAGGGCGGATATTATAAAAAGGAAGGGGTTTGGCAATTGCCTCCAAGTAACTTTTCTAATTGACGCAACAGAAAGATTGACACTGGGGCGGGTTTTATTCTCAGTCAATCTGGCACTTCATCGGTGCAGTGTGTGTTCATACTGTAGCAGGCGTGGTATGGTATCAGTTCCACAGCGGGGTTAGAAAGTTAATGACAAGCGTTTTTTCGTAAATTTTGTTTTAATAAAATAGCATCTCTAAAAGGAACGAGGCGAAGCCACGTTTTTAAGTATTTTGAGGAACCGTGAGAGAAAACCATGGTATGTAAATTATGCCAAACAAAATTGCCGTACCACAAAAACACAAGTTCAATGTTTCACCATTTGAAATGAACATTCAGAATTACTGTGGATAGAGCTACTGATAGCAGTAAAAAGCAAACATCCACAACACTTGTTATAGATTGGGCCGAACAGTGCATGATCACATTATTCCCTATGACTGAGGACAGTGCGTGTGAATTGTGAATGCAGCAGGTTTTGAAATCAATGTAAGATTATCCCAATACTGTGCCGACTCGTAAAATAATAACAGCGAGGCTGGAAAAACTAAGAAAATTGTGCTGCAGCTGTTCATACAAAACTTTCAAAAGGGAGAAAAAGTTGCGATTACCAGACTTGTGGACACCATTCCCCCAATCTTGCCATAGGCAGAGGCCCGATAAGAACTGATCTTAACCAGGGAATCACCTTTGTTCCGCATTGCCTGCAGAGTCAAGCATATGCAGATTGAATCCTCCATTCCAAACAAAGAGCCCACCCCTCCTCCCTCTTCCTGGTTTCCTGTCAGCAGCTGTGTGTGGTTTCCTTTCTGCTGTGCTGCCTAGAGATGCTCTGCAGTGCTCTGCTGCAATGAGGCAACAGCTCGCTAGAAACAGGGGAATCACACTGCTTCCTTCCACAATCAAACTGCACAAACACAAATCTGACCTCATCTGTGCATATAAACCTCATACCGAAAACACAAGCCTACAGCAAGTCAACAATCCAGTGTTACTGCACATTTTAAAATAATGACAATTAAAAAAAAGCTGCAGGCCAATTAACTATTCAGATTCAAAACACAGTGATAATTATTTGGACAGCTTGACAAAGTGAAGGCAATCCTTCCACCACCCCAATTAAATTATCTGTTTTGGTTTAATATTGAATAGGGCAGCAGTGTGGAGTAGTGGTTAGGGCTCTGGACTCTTGACCGGAGGGTTGTGGGTTCAATCCCCAGTGGGGGACACTGCTGTTGTACCCTTGAGCAAGGTACTTTACCTAGATTGCTCCAGTAAAAACCCAACTGTATAAATGGGTAATTGCATGTAAAAATAATGTGAAATAATGTATAATGTGATATCTGTATAATGTGAAATAATGTATAATGTGATATCTTGTAACAATTGTAAGTCGCCCTGGATAAGGGCGTCTGCTAAGAAATAAATAATAATAATAATGCTCAGACAGATTAGTACTGTATTTCCAAGCCACTGCAATAACAAATAAGCCCTTCAGTTTAACAGACTGCCATGAAATGTACAATTAGGTAAAAACGCAAGTAATGGCATCCAAACAGGCTGCCAGCCACCATGTTCATTTCTGGTCACAATTCACCCCAAGTGTGTATGCTCCATTAAGCTTAGAAAGAAAGAAAATAGTCAGATAGAGCACTATTTTTAAAAGACAAGTTAACCTACAAAATTGGGACAAACAAATGTTCTATTTTCACTATTTGGCCTGAATGCACTCATCTCAGAGCTGAAGCACAGTGACTGGTTTAGTCTTGCATTGGATAGTGGTATTGTAAACCAGGCTAGATTACTTCTGTTGACTGTGCTGTCTGGTAAGGGGCATCAGTTGCAGTACAATGTATGAATTAAGCTTTAATGTACGATGTAGACGTCATTCATTGTAACATTTCCTATTATTGATTATCAGCTGAATAAATCAAATATGTAACATTTCTTGTAACACGTCTATGAATGTGGACTTCTTTATCTTCATATCAATATCTTCTACCACAAGCCTTGAAACTTTGTAAATGTCTAAATTACAGGTCAGGTGAACGTGAGGAGGCCGTTCAGCCCATCTAAGTTTGTGCGCTTGCTAATCGCTGATGTCAAAATTGTCAAGTTGGGTGTTAAAGGATTCAATTGATTTTACTGTGTAAAGGAGTGTTTCCTTCCCTCTGTCCAAGTCTATCTCCATTTAATTTTCAACTGTGTCCTAGGATCCTGATTTCTATACTGCGCTTAAAGTATTGGATTGGGTTAACTATGTCAACTCCTTTTAGGATTTTAAGGTCTTCAAAATCATGTCCTCTGTAATTCTTCTTTATTCTAGGCCAAAAAGATTAAGTTATTTAGCCCATCTTCGTAACGCATTCCTTTAAGCCTAGAGATTAGTTTGATTGCTTTGTTTGGACTCTCTCCAGTCATAAGTCCCTTTGGTACTGACAAGAACTGAAAACAGTATTCCAACTATGGTCTAGCAGTGCACTATACAGCCTCACCACAACCTCCTAGGATATATACCCAAGCATTCTGTTCACCTTTTTGATTGCTTTCCTGTGCTGTCTGGTTGCTGATAGTGATGAATCTATTGCAACACCAAGGTCTTTTTCATGATAAGCCTGATCTAGTTCTAAACCCCCACCCCACATTGTATTTGAATCCTAAATTTGTGACTGGCATGTAATTACATTTGTTGACACAGAGTTGAATTTGCCACATTTCTGCCCAGTTCTGTATGCAGTCTAGACCTTTTTGGATTTGACTGAAAGCGTGTGTCACTTCCCCAAGCTTTGAGTCATCTTTAAAATTTGACAAGTTAGCTAGTAATCTCAATTCAAAAACACACACCACAATCTTCAACAACCCCAAAGCATGAGTATACAAAACACTAATACACAAACAATAGTGTAGAAATGTCAGCACACCCATAAGCCTATACAGCCTCCTCTCGGACCATAAAGTAAGTTTTAGAATTTGTCAACCCCCTTGCAACCAACATGAGAAGGCTAAAAAAACCACAAGGACTGTTACTTCGTTTCTACACCACATTCAATTCTTGACCACAATTTTAACAGGGAGACCCATCTCCCCCACAGAGTTGTGTGCTTCCTCTCTATACATTTAACCCAAGCAAAAAAAACACAAGTTTCTTCTTTTAGATCCTTAACCTTCAAAAGAGAGACATAACTGACTGTTTCATTTCAGGCAAGCGAATACTGTGCTGTCCCTTTGTAAGGCACAATGGGTTAGAAGGCAGCATGGTCCTGGCTCCCATTTGCCCCATAATGCCATTACAGGAACACTTTATACTTGGGAGCAACATATAGCATGGTCCTGTAACTATAGCATTATAGGGGAGAGCCTTTATCTCCAGCAAAGGGCATTATAATAAGGGCAGCTGCTTTTTGTTCTTCAGTATCGACGAGAGGAAATAAAACTATTACTGGAGAATGTGTCACAGTTTCAAACTTTCACCATGTATATTAAACACTACTGGTTTGAAAACTTCACAAAGCAGACATCCTTAAAAAGACATCCACAAAGACATAAAATGATCATCTTATAACTGACTGGTTCCAACTAAAAACTCACAGCTTTTTTCCATTTATTTATTTATTTCTTAGCAGACGCCCTCTCATATGTATCAAATATGTACTTTAAATATTTTCTATGTGAAATGTTGAGGACTCGAATGTTTTTAATATGCATTTAAACAAAATGTTGAAAATAGAAATTAACAGGAATAAAAAAAAGACTTCAACTTAAACATTCAAAACATGTTTCATTGTGACATTTTTGCTGATAAAAAGGCATCAAAAAATGAACCAGACTAACTACTGAAAAAAGGACAAAAAAACCACAAAAACAGCTGTTAGAAATTATAAGAAACTTAAGGGAGTTCAACTTAATTACAATACTACTTTCAGCAACTGGGTTATTTCTGTGTAGCATTACACAACATAAGTAACTTCAGCACTGCCCATTGCAGAAATAGGACATCGCAGTCTGACATCACTTTGTGTAATGGGCGTGCAATGCATTGGGATTTCACACTTCAGCCAGGGTAAAAGAAGAAACACTGTGGATACAGGGTCAAAACCATCACTGCCAACATGTCCCTCTTACTGTAGGTACGTTTGTTGTTGTACTACTGTGTTAGGTATGAAGATCATTTAAACTTCTGTTCCACTGTGGAAGACAATGCAGTATTATAAAAACATAGGCAAAAGTAGAGCATGTTAGATAAATTTGATAAACTCATCATCCCCCCCAAAAAATTTTCAGAACTAAGGTTAAAGGCAGACAATTGATGTTAAATACATTTAATTTAAATGTCATCAAAACTGGCAAGCAACATTTTGACAACTACCTGCCCACCGATGTGTCTGCACTTCAAACCAGTGATATTCTTCCCATGCCACGGCACTTCATTGAAAATGACAGCCATCGGCAACATGAAAAACCTGATCCCCATTCCCTGGATTCACTGGACGTTAGGGACAGTGTGATATATGGCAGTTACAATTATTGGCGATAACTGCATTAGGGCCGTTTTATATTACAAGGCTGTCATGGGCAATGTTATAATGGAAGTAATAAAGTGAGCGGTACAGCATTTGTTGTTTTCACAAGTGATACTGCAAGTTATCATTCAGCTGCATCTGCTTTATAGCCTGAATATTAAATTGTATTATTCTTTCTAATACATCTGAACTATTTCTATCACATACCGGTACTTCAATTCCAGCTATGATTGTTTTTTAAATCTATGACTACTGCTTTTATTTTTTAATTGCTGTGTGTTCACAAAGATACGGTAGGGAGGGAGAAGAAACACTAGGGCTTATGTGGGTGCTCAGTTAGTTATACTTTGGGCTCAAGGTTTGGCTGGTACTCCTTTTGCTCTGTGCTGTAGATACCTGTTGACAACAGACTGTGGATTTACAACAAGATTCCTTGTTCTGCTGTATTCACACACAAAGAAGTCTGGATTAATTTATAATGTGTCAACCTATTTTAAGATGATTACAACAAATAGACAGCTTTTTAAAGTAGTGGCTTGTTTGGCACTTCAGCACATACTAGGGCTACTTTATCGCAGATGGAATCGCAGAATTAGGCATTGGAAGCATAATTAGGCATGATAAAACGAGTGATCAGGAGATGATTTATCGGTATGCACGACTATGAAGAGGTATGTGAAATACAGTGAACAAGGGGTGGGCGGGGCTGGAGATGCAGTACTGAGTGTCCTGTTGATATGCAGTGCCTTTTAAACCTGTTTTACTGTGAAAAAAATATTAAATATTTAAACAGCACGTCTAAAATAAACTGTGCTGGACCTGACACGCTGAATAAATGGACTGCAAAGGGTTAAAGGAAATTGCTCGCTTTACTGTGTAAAGAGGATGTAGTCACTACCTAACACACCACACTGCTTGTTTCATAAAGACATTGTGTCTAGAGATGCACCTCTTGTTAAACTTAGCAAACAACAAGAATGCAGAATTGCGCAAATAAACTATTGGGAGGATTAATTAGAGTTTACATTAAAAGGAGCGCTATTTAAATTACAATCGGGTGATACACAGCAATGAACCTGTGTAGCAACGAGTCATCAACATGCCTTTTTTATCAAGCTGTTTCATATTTATTGTTATTGTAATGCCAGCAATAAACTAAACACCTTTATTAGTAGACTGTACTGCAGTGTCAGTGGAAGACTGTACATACGATTCTCACAGCAGTGCCGGACATTTGTTCTCTTATTTTAATACCAGCAATGACCCAAGTGAGGTTTATAAACATTGACATGCAAGTGTCTTCAGGTGCTTTACTTACCATTACAGCAACAAGAATAATTGTAAATCTTGACTAATAAAAAATAAATTGTGGCAATGCTTATTAATTTACTTTTTTTAACACTTCTGGGGGAAAAAACATAATTGGTCATTTTTGAAAAAACGGAATTTGCTATTCCCCACAATGAAAAAAACCAGTTGCCCTATACACCTAAATTAGTTTTAGATGTAGGCCAGCAGTATTTAATTTAAAATTACCCTTTCCATCATGATGACAAGCTACTAGTTCACTGTTGTACTTCCTAGTTGAAAACACTGCTGCAAATATACAACCAAGAGAAAGAAAGCACACTTATTTGTCTTTTCCACAAGAAAAATCCTAAAGCTTCCAGGGGTTGTATAATTCAATGTGTGTTTAAAAGGCATAAACTGTCTCTTGGTCGTTCAAATACTTCCACTATCTTAAAAGAAAAAGAGAAGTGGCTGGTTAGTTTATTTATTGACACAGCAACAAGGAGAGGAAACTACAGCAATTGCAACTTGAAGAAGATGTGCTATTTTTGTGGTTTACCAAAGCAAGGACTCAAAGAATGACAATCAGTGATGACATTCTGATAACAAAAGCAAAATCATTCGCAGAGCGACTTGCTACTTATTCAGATTAGCTGGCTTCAGAGATTTAAACAACGTCGCAAAATCCATTTTTATTAACATCATGGGGAGGCTGCGAGTGTGGATAATGCAGTTGTGACTGATGGACGTAGAGTTTTAAAAATGGTTCTCAGTAGCTATGATCTGAATGATATTTACAACATGGCTCTCAAATTTTACAGCAAAAGTTGCCTGTAAGCCCGCCTGTCAGCACCAGCACATCTGATCTACAGCCCATTCACAAACTTGCTCAGCACCACCTGGCCCGTTCTGTCACAATACAATTCTGTCTAATCTCTACCTGCGGGAAAATGACTGTCAATGTATTATTATTGTAATTCTTTTTACTGTGCACCTCCCAGCACAAAGCCACAAGAGACGTACTGTATCATTGGTTAACGAAGGGCAAACAGGGAGGGACGCTGTAGACTGAGCTCAATATGACAGCGGTTCCAGGAATTTAATCACACGTGTTAACTGGCAGTGTCACTGTGATTTTTCCACCTGTGAGCACCATGCCAACTCAAAAATGTTTAAAACGAGAGGAAGAAAAGCTATCTAAAGCACCCTTTTCATTTAAACATTATAAGGTTTATATGTACAGGTGTGCGCACATCTTAACTGACTTCACCACAGCACACAAACAGAAAAAAAGACTGAGTGATAAATTTATCAAAAGTGCCTGGAAGAAAGTGGTGAAAACTGGAAAATTCATCAAATACCAGCACAGCAACTCAACAACATATTGGCAAAACGTATCCTGTCAGTCAGATGACAAAACTGACCTCCGTGGTTTACTGGAAAGCATAGACAGGTATTTAAAAGCAACACAAATATGAAAGTTCAATTTACTACAGACTTTTTCAAGCTATTCTAAACAGCTACAACTGATAAAAAAAGACTACACCAAGGTGTGCATAATATAAGCCTGTAATCATATCTCGGCTTCTGAAGACATGGATAAATGACTCATTTATCTTGCCACCAGAAGCCTCAATACAATTACAGGCTTATTACGCACACTGGTGTAGTTTATACCTTATATTATTCAATTGTATCTATAATATATGCCAGGGCTTGAATTTCATTTTTGTGTGCTGGGGGGATTTCCCCCTTATGCTGCAGCCAATGAGGGATTCCAAAATTTTAGGGGGGGAATGGCAAAAAAAAAAAAGGCACTTTTGCATATAAAAAAACAATACCTATTTTACTGCATCTTCATTCACACTGGTGTTGCTTTAAAATAAGCTGCTTTCAGGAGACCTAACAGCTGTTCATCACTGTGAGATAGAGCACTCTCCATTGCTTTTGCAGAAGAAAAAGGTGCTTTTCTTTTAAACCAGCACTCCATTTCTTTTTTTAACACACAGCCCTATTTCCGCCTGTTTTTCACTGTTTTCATTTATGTATGTTTAACTACTGGATAGTTTGTGCTGCATGCATGTAACACATCAAATGAAAGGCCACAACATTTCCTTTCATACTATGTAAATTGCAACAGGATCAGGTATACTATATGTGGTAGCGGTGAGAATATATGTAAAAAAATGCTTTTCCAAAAACATCATGTTTGGCCACTGCTATATATATTGTAATCATAGATGGCAAAAAAAACAATGCACCATTGAATCTCAATATCACCTCAAACTCAACCTCTCTAAATCTGACCCTTTTCTTTCCCTCCTCCTCCCCCTCCTCTGATCTCTCTATCTCTGTTCCTCTGGAATCTACCACACTCTCCCTCTTCCTCCGCTAAGAACCTTGGAGTCACCCTGGACCCCTGCCTCTCTTATTCTCAGCACATCTCCACTCTGGCACGCACTTGCCGATTCTTCCTGAGCAACATCCGAAGAATCCGACCCTTCCTCACCAACTACGCTACCAAGCTCCTGGTCCAGGCCCTGGTACTCTCCTGCCTAGACTACTGCAACTCCCTCCTGGCTGGCCTCCCTGCGTCCGCCACCCATCCGCTCCAGCTCATCCAGAACTCCGCTGCCCGCCTGGTGTTCTCTCTGCCTCGCTTCTCCCATGCAACTCCACTACTCCGCTCACTCCACTGGCTCCCGATCACCGCTCACATCCAGTTCAAGACTCTTGTACTAGCCTACAGATGCCTTGACCAGACTGAACCCAGCTACCTCCACACCCCCACTCGACCTCTCCGCTTCGTCTGCACTAGAAAACTGGCTCTACCTCCTCTACGCTCCCCTGCCTCCAGAGCCCGCTCCTTCTCCACCCTCGCTCCGCAGTGGTGAAATGACCTTCCTACAGATGTCAGGACTGCCCAGTCCTGACCACATTCCGGCGCCTCCTTAAGACTCGCCTCTTCAGACAGCACCTGTAGAACTCCTCTGTTTTTCCCCTGGGACACTTATCACCCTTCCTTAAATGCGCTTTACTTGCTCTTATCTGCCCCCTATTTTACTGCATTTAATCCTGTACTTCAGAGTACTGTAATCTGCCAAGTGTTTAATCTGTAGTATTTTGTATTTAATCATATCCTGATGTAACTATCACTGACACTGTTATCTGCTGTATTATTGAATTGTATTTTGTCACACTTGTACTTGCTTGAACCAAAGTCATTGTATTTATCTTGCTCTTAATTGTATTATTACTTGTACTGTGATACTTGAAATGTATTTGCTTACGATTGTAAGTCGCCCTGGATAAGGGCGTCTGCTAAGAAATAAATAAATAAATAAATAAATAAATAAATAAATAAATAAATAAATAATAATAATAATAAAATATGAAATGAACATGGGGGGTGGGCAGCTGAGCTTTCCAACGATACCATCCCTTTCAGTCTAGCTGCTACAATGACGGATCATAGACTTAAAACGAAACCTAAAATGAACTCTATCACATGATGAGAGGCTTAACTTTGGGCAGTCGTCATTCCGGCTAGGAGTACCGCATACACACACTAAATAAATATGTCTTTGGAAAGCCCCGAGTCTATACTTTTAAACAAGCCAGGTAGGTGGCTTTTACAGTGCCCGAGTAATATGTGCGTAACCTTTGGTGCGCTGGCACCCCATAATGAATGGAACTGAGTTTTAACAGTTAAAGCGAATGTCACCACTTGCAAAACACCTAGGTAGACTTAATATCATGTATTTTTTTCAAAACTGTTTACTTATACTGCAGTGTACTGAGTTTCTATGATGCTTAAAGATAGCGGCCGAGAATCACGTAAGAGAGAATAAAGACTCGCAGCACTTAAAATATCCAGCACTACTTTTATTGATTGATTGATTGTATTTATTTATTTATTTATTTATTTATTTTAACCAGAACTTCTCAGAATGCAGCTCATAGTGCTTTCGTCACTGACACCCACTTCCATAGACTGTTGTAGCGTTTCAGGCATCCTAAATTGTATAAGAAAAAAAAAAAAAAAACAGTAGCTTGGTGTCTTAAAATATCTCTGCAGGATTTTCCTGCACTGAAAAATGCATATATGCGGGAACAACTTGGAATGTGCTATTCTGTGCTGAAATTCAAGCCCTGATATGCATGATTGCATGCGCATATATATATATATATATATATATATATATATATATATATATATAATATATATATATATATATAAACAGTGACACACAATAAAATCATGCCTTCTCTGTACACATTACTGTAGAATTCGAAAATAAAACATTTTAAAGTTGAAACTAAAGGAATTTAGTGCACTTTTTTTTATCCAACTACTTAATAAAACGCAAAACAAATATTGCTGCATTTACACGCTATACCACGCAGTACCTTCCATATACTGCAAACAAAAAGAATAATAAATCAATTTGAAATGTACATAGAATAGTTCACAGTGTACGTGTGGTTGCAAGAAAAACACATCGCCTACCTGCTGTTTTCTAAATTAGTCCAGAATTGTTTTCTGTTGGTATGATAACCTTAGCGTAGCATATTTTATACATAGGGCACCTCCATGTTCTCCAATACCGAAAAAGATTCTGAACTTGTAGTGTTTTTCTTTTTTGCGAAGCAGTTTTGAAAGAGTGTTCTCACTGCTTCCACTCTCCGCCTTTTCACAACAAAATCTCACAAAAAATCCTCACAACCACTGGGCCATCATCGTTAGAGCAGAAGTGGCGGCTAATTAAATATGACTATAACAGATGGAATAAATGTAAAAATAGCATAACAACTTCAGCTGTCATTAAAAATCGTCATAATTAATATAATAACGTACATTTCCGATACCTCGAATTATTTTTATAATGCAGTTTTTTTACCATGACTTCTATTCGATACGATATTACCGAGTTAATGTAAATCAACCCAACCCTAGTTTCTTCCCTACTGTATGTAGATGTGAAAATGTCATTTTGGCATACAAAGGAGGTGCCTCCATATACCCCTGCATTCTGCTACTATTAACTAGTGCAAAATAACGTCCCTTTCAAGTTTCGTCACAGATATATTTAAAGATGTAAGTGGACAGACAAATAGCCTACATATATGCCAGTGTAAATGGTACATAATGCAAGTTTTGGGACAAATGGACAAGTGGTTCTAAGTGTGCCATGTGTATGTATGTACGCCTGCCTCCACACTGTCCGGGGCATGCATTCCCAGCACAGGATAATAAGCAGGCCTAGATGTGCACTAGTGTATTGCTTACTGAACGAAAGGGCTTTTCATCTTTTCTTTATTCAAAGAGTTGGTACTGGTAGGTCAATTTATGTTCCTTATTTGGAATTCCCAGGATGGGTTTATTGGAAATAATATGCAGTTTTTTTCCATTTCTCTTTCTGTGGCACTTCCACAAAGGCTTAATATTGAAAAGGTTTTCATGACCTCCAGACACAAACATTCTAAAGCCGCTTTCACACTGGCATGCTCTACCCGGGTCGGCTACACTTTTGATAAAACAGGGTTGACCTGGGTGACAGACGCAAGTAAACAATGCGCGTATCAATGCCCTGGAAGCAGCTTGTTATGGACACTTCCATCCAAGCTTCTCTGGATTGAACCGTCGGCCCAAATGTTGAGTAGATCAAATTTTTCTTCATCCCTGCTGCAATCTGGCTCATGGTGTGTCTCGGTCAACAAAAATATGGCTAAACAGAATAAACCCATGTTACTTGTGGAAGTGAAACCTTCACGCAGGCGTGGCTGTTTGTTATTTCATGAACCGCCATCATGCGTTTTGTCTCGCTCGACCCGGGTCAAAGCGGGTCGACCCACATCTTGAGGTATGACCCAGGTACGTGGTTTCACACTATGCAGGATTGTGACCCGGCTAGCCATAACCCGGGTCAAGACCCGGGTAGGAGTGCCAGTGTGAAAGGGGCTTTAGACAACAGTTTCTGCCACTAGCAGGGACAACACCAGTACAATGGCTTTTAAGCGTGTGAGCAGTTGAAAGGGACCTCATACTCTGCTTCTCTTGACTTTGTTTCATTGCTGCTCATTCTTTACTCTGCTTCCATCTCTTCCTTTAGTACTGACATGAGATTCACCCCTTATGATAAGAGCCTTGGATAGTGCTTTTATAAGCCAATTGTTTCCCAAAAGAGGACCTTATTGTTCTTAAATTTGGATTATTAATGCACATTACCCATTTAGCCATCATTATTAACCTTCCTTCCTCAAGAAGTGATGGGGATGGAAATAGACTGCTTGCCACATGAGTGGAGATCAACAATGTTCCCATAAGGCTTTGCTACCAGGAAAAAAAATATTGCAATTAGAACTGTATGCATGAATGCTGGATTGTCACCTTGCTCTAGTATTAAAAAGATACATCAATTTATCTTCCTAAAGTATATTAAAATGATCGATTTTAACATTTTGTGGAATAACTTGCGTTCAAGATTCATCTATAGAATGTTAAAGCTAAGTGTCATTATGTTTTTCCGCCTCTACTACTGGATATCCCCATCTTTGGTGATTTCATCCCTTGGATAATAATGTGTTTGTTTGTTGTTCACTGTCTTGGTGCTACTTTGTAAGAACACAGGAATCGGAGAGGCAAGCCTTGGATATCAACAGGAATACTTGTATGTTTTTCTAGTGCACATCTAGGCCTGCTTATTATCCTGTGCTGGGAATGCATGCCCCGGACAGGGCTTTGAGGTGTTTGCTAAGGGACTTAAACAAGGTCAAGACAATTTGGCAGTTACAAAACAGTACACTATTTTGGATAAACAGAAGCTATCCTATTACAATTTACATGTTAAATGTTTCAGGGAGTAAATCTTGGTCAAAAATTTGCTTACAGTTAACCAACAGCAGTGGCAGATATGTCTTCCTCCTCACTAACCACAAAGTTTTGCCAGTAACCAAGTTTCCTACTTTCACACAAACTTACAAAGCACCCATGGCCTTAAAAAGCTCAAAAACATGTATTAAATTAAAAAAAGCTGCACGATTAGAAATTCTATATTTGACGTATTAGAAACCCAAGTGACAAAACAAGAAACGTTCCTCATTCAATTAAAAAATTAGATGCAGAAAGATAATTAAAGTGCAATGAAAGTAGTCACTCTGATCTGATAACTATACCCATTTACTGCAAACACACTTTGAAACAAGGTGTCTATCATAATCATAACACAAGAATTCCCGGTATATATGTTATTTAAGCATACGTTGTTCAATTAAGTTAGTGTATCTTGATATTCCATGCATCCTCACATCATTGCACTGAAATTCTGTATAAAGAATATCCCAACACTACAGCCAAAAGACGTTAATAAATCTACAGGAAGGGGGAGCGAGTTGTGAAATGCTTGAGTGACAACAGCCGTTATAGACAGACAGTCTGCAAAATGACTCGCTCCAATTACTTAACAATAAAAGATAAAAGATAATACTGTAATAAGAAATTCTGTAAATATTTAGTCCTTGCCGACACTCCTTTTTTCTTACTGTTCAAGCAAAGTAACACCCAGAAATTGCTTGTCATTTTACACAGCTGAACTGAATGACTACCAGAATTATCCGACCCCTTTTCAATGTGATAGTTTAGGTAGTTACATGCTTTGATTATCCTGCAAATGCTCATCCTGCAGCAGTTGCACTACACTATGCTGCAGACGGAGTGTGACATGTCGTGCAACCCCTTTTTTCAGTACCACCATCTTCCCACCGGATGTTTAAATGGTTTCGAGACATACATTCATACAATACATAGTTTTCCACTGATTCTTAAATAAAATAATGAATGATTGCATTTCATTTCACATATTTCATTTGCCGTTGTGTCGTATAATTTCAATTTCTCGGCAGTTTGTGTGTGTTGTGTTAGTCTAGTGCTCCTTCCTCCCATCCTGACTAGTCAGCGAAGTAAACTCGCCATTCCGCTACTGTACTGAGCGACAAAACTGACTGCATCGGATATAAAAAAAAAGAAAACAAACTGCAATGTAATCATTAACACGCCATTCAGAATCCAATGAAAACGCGTTTAAACGCGTCGCTCCTTTTTAACAGCTAGTATTTAATTCAATGTTGAAATGCACTTCCTCCATAGACATTTTCAACAGGGGATTCCGAGTCGAAACAAAAATACAATCTCTGTCCTCAACCCCACCTCGGGTCACATCACAAGCAAACCATAAAGCGGCGATCACCTTCTGCGTTAATATAACCTAAAACGCGTGATTACTGTAAACAGAGTGTAAAAACAAGCATTAGTATCAGAATATTTTGAATGATTTTCTAGCCCGAGTTTCTTACCGTATCGTTCTGCTGTTTGTGTGTCTGTGCCGGGCGTTGGCAGCTTCGCGCTCGGGGTTTCTCACTCACAACTACAGGGGCACGCACAGCACGCACGTTGCGTCAGATTTCTGCGCATCATATGCACGACCACGAAGGTTGATATTTGACATATACATAAAGCTTTATTCTGTGTGTATTTTTTTAATCAAAGTGACAAACCGCTGTTATTTTTCTAACATTATATAATGAACTATCTGAATACTGTATGTCATTATATTTTCAATAACAAATACAGTACACCAGATACAGATTTAACACTGGCTAAGAGCAAGCACCATCTTGTGAACAAGTACTGTGTATTAACAGCAATGCAACACTAGATGGCGCTGTCTCTTAACCCTGTACAGACACTTTGCTGATCCAGCCTGTGTTACTATGGTGAAAGATAATCTGGCAACTACAATTTAAGAGCGGCACCTGAAAAATTAAACAAAGCACAATATTGTAATTGCTGTACGGCTCAGACTGACACTAGGTAAGCGGGTAGTGATAGAAATCTAGAGCCGTGTAATTTGAAGCTGCTAAGGCTCTGGGCTTGCCACACAGCACTGATATCTGCAACACAAATGAAAATGATCTGAATTCGTTCCTCTCTTAAAGAGATTTCACACCTGAAAGAAAGAGAGAGCCGACCTATATTAATGCCCAGATGCCTGACTTAAAGGACACTCTGTATAATAAATAATCCTTTCTAAAAAACACTTAAGATTTCAGTAGAACATAGTGCTGTTCTAGGATTGTGTATTTGGGTGTATGACTTCTAAATAAAAACGATGAATCCTGTTAGGCAGCAGTAACGTACCTTGTATATTGTGGGAGATATCATTTACAGCTAATATGCAAGTCATACATCAACGTCCTACATTTTACTGTATACAGTATACTGCAGAAAACGTCATATATGTTTTAAATAGCTTCAGAAAAGCACAGTATACAAATGTATAATACGCTATATTGGCCTACTTTCTGTTTTAGTCAAAGAGCCTTGACTTGATCCCACCGCACTGGTCATGTGACACGGTGTGTCATCACATGACCGTGAATGCAGGAACGGAGGAATGTAACAAAATATTAATAAGGTAAAGTGACAACAAAATATTTAAATAATACCGCATATTTCTGTATGATATGTAACTGTTATCATTTGTATTTTGTGACGAACATTTATAAGCAAAATTCACAGCGGCATCGTTTAAAAAGAGCAGGAAAAACGTACGTTGCATGTTTTTCGGTGCTGTAGAAAAGTAAACACATTTTTTTTAGCAAGTTATGCATGGCTTTTGAAAACGACATTTTGTGAGAATCATAATATAGATATAACAGGGTCTAGGGTTGTACAAAAAACGTGACCTCTGAACGGAAGGGCCTTGTTAAAAGTGTAAATTCTCTTTAGAAATCCCTATGTTCATCCAATAGGAAACACTGATTTCACTATGTAACACAATTTTTGTTCCTGGGTAGTAAGTGTTATTTCCTAATTGCTTATGCCTCAAAAGTATAGAAAATGGCTATTATTCCCCACAAACTTTGCTTTTGTGACCAGGATAGTGATATTTTGAAATTTACCTTTTTCCAATGAGAAAACGGCAAATTTGTGTCTTTTCGTTCACATAAAGTCAGAAAAAAACAACATATGAATCCAAATTAACATGTATTTATACTAAAGTAATACAAAAATGACTACAAAAGATTTAGAAGTGAGTAGTTTTTCGAGATTTACGATTATACTGTAAATCACTTTCACGAATCAGCCCCCAAATGTAGTCTCCCATCATGTTCTCGTTATACTGTCCTTGGTAGCGGCATTCAAAGTCCAGTATATCCTGGTGGAAGCGCTCGCCTTGCTCCTCCGAGTACGCTCCCACGTTCTCCCAGGAACCAAAAATAAAATAAAAATTGTTACACGGTGTAATATATCACTATAGTATTGACAATCAGTTCATATTATGCGTCTATTGCAGTAATACTGGGACTTTACCACGAAAATACTTTAAATAGAAAGCAATATTAGTAGCTAACCAGTGTACATGAAGAGTCAGTCCACGCAAGAAACGTCATCCACAATGTATTAATTGGTTTAATTTTGCGGTTGATAACGCAAGTCATGATAATACACTGCTGCTATCTGACCTTGGCAGCACTGTGCACAGATACACAGGTGCAGGGAGGGATGACAGTAACAGTAGTACCCTTATGACATTCCCTCAAAAAGTTGGAAAGTGCAAAGAATTTGGGGCATATGAATCTCTATAGCTAAATATGAATGAAAACATGTCTGGAATATTGTGGTTCAGGAGAAAGCCTTGCTTAGCAGGAAACATATATTTTATATATATATAAAAAAAAAAAACAGCTGTCACATTATCATTGATTCATTGTCCATTTTTTTTTTTTACAGTGTACTTTAAGAAGTAAAGCAGTTTGATGATTGCCTCTTTGCAGGGAGACTCAGCAATGGCAGCACCAAACCCTGAAGGCTGGCCCCAGAGAGTAGCGGCGTTCTCCTGCAGCCCCAGCCATTTCCTCTCCAGCACCACTCCGGAGGACTTCCTGTCTGACCTGCTGCAGGACCTCAAGGATGACAAGGTCAGCGAGAGCACAAAGGTAATGAGGCTCTTTCAGACTCACCTGACTCCTAACGGAACATCCTACAGCCTATAAAGACGTCTCAAAATTCATCACAAAGTTCACTAGAATCAAGTATGCACAGATAACAACAAAAAACAGTGCTTGAGAGGCTGGAGTTGTTTTTCTTGTTTTTAATACCATGGTCTAAAAACCTATATACACAGAACACGCTATATCACATTTGAGTCATTTGAAGAATGCTGACTATAGCCCTTTAAAATTTGCAACATTGGTCTTTTGGAGTCCTGTTAATTTCACCAATCTGCTATGGTAAGCCGTGCAGTTAAGGTTACAACATGACTCCCTATACGCTAGAACAGTTTAGGACAGTTCAGGCTTTTCAACTCGCATCGCCATGCATGCTGGTATGTTTTACTTGTCTCAGTTACTGGTGTGTTGTTAAATTCATCGGTTCTCTGCATCGCTGAGTCGGAAGTGACATCACTTGGTGCTCATCGGTGGAGGAATTTAACAGCAGTTTGGTGAATCAACATAGCCGATAATAATAATAGAAAGGTTGCTGCTGCGGCATGCAAGGCTGTGGTTGACCTGTGCGAGCTGAAAGCTTATTGGGACGAAGGTTTAGTTATCTTTAACTGACTATAGGAGTAGTTTGTTGTTACATTAAAATGTAGAAAGCAGCTAGCCTGCAACTGTAAATATTTATAAATATGAATATATTAATGGATGCACTTTCAAATACAGTTCGCTCACTTTTCGCAACTTTGTAACATATTTGTTTGAAGTATAAAAGGACAAATAACATACACGATAATAAAAATAAGCTGTTCTCTCTCTCATTGAATTCTTGTACGTCACCAGCTCAGTCGGTTATTCTGGATAAGTTGGCAAATGTGATATTGTTTATCAATATGTTTATTAGCGCTATTATATGTTTATTAAAAATACACAACTCCATACCCACTTTCAAAAGATTTGGTATCTCTGAATCTGCAATTACATTGATAATAGTATCTCTGTACAAGACAAACTTCCATAGTGGTAGCGACCATTTTGGTTTTGCTGCAGTTCACCGACTCTCAACCCTGGTGAATCCGCTGCTTCAGCGATGATGCACTGGTGAATTTAACAGCTAATACAGCTACTGTGCTATCCTGGCATAGCAATGCCGTAAGAACTCCAAGCTCTCAATGTATTTTAATTTTGAACAATACTTTGCCACGAAGGAACTGGGGCATACATTAACAAATTAAGATTCTGGTCTGTGGCCGTGGCAATTGTGGTTAATGTATATAAGTCCAAGTATAATGTCTCTAAAGCAATGCCTTGTCTGACCCATGTCAATATGTTCAATAAAATTAGAAAACAGCAGTATTGTAGTTTAGACTTTTCTAGTTAACTTTAGCCAAAATGTACAATTAACAACCTAATGAAAACATCAGTAAACTGTCTATATATATATAGATTTATATATTGTGAGAGAAAAAAAACTCAAGTACGCTGGCAGACTGCTTTTTATTGTTACAATTGCTACAAATACAAAGACAGTATAATCAAGTTTACTTTATATTAAGATACAACAAACCCTATACATAACAATCATTGTCAGTCTCGCAGGCAAACACCCCATACTAACGTATTATTTAACCATTTTATTCCATTATTTGGCGTTTAGGTACCAAATGCTATTTGCATGCTACATTAAGCCAGATTAAGATTGGCCATCCGTCTTGCATTATTAAGAGATATGAGTCTGCGGTTCATTGCATTTTGTCTGTGTGATTACTTACGCTTATATTAATGTATTTTTAAAATGTGAACTTTCGTATTATAAATTAGATGTACTTTTAAAACATCAAAATAATGCAAAATTCAGCATGACGCCGTGCTTAATACGTTTAGAAGTGTTGTGAGTCAGCATTCACACGCAGAGCAGCTGAAGATTCAGTTACTTCGGGGTTGTTCATTTTCTAGCCAATCCGTAAGTCTGCACAGTGAAGTTTAGAAATATTTTGGTTTTGAGTTGGCTGATGATGGAATAGTAAAACAATATAACAAGACCTTGTTTCTCTCTCTCTCTCTCTCTCTCTCTCTCTCCATATATATATATATATATATATATATATATACACATTTTTAGAACCCTCAAATCTTTTTGTGTTCGGGGTGGGGTTGTCTTGCGAAAGACCCCATCGCGATGCAGAAAATTCACTTAACCTGAACATGATCTGAAGCAGATCATATGAAAACACAGCCTAAAGCGTGGGACACACATGAGTGGCCCAGTATCACATGGAAAAATCAGCATTTTGCCGTGCATATCGCTCACCAATTATTTTTATGAGACTGAACTCACGTTCTCACGCAGCGGAAGAATTTTAGAAAGGCAAAATATCGCTAGGCAAGCGTATTTTGCGGCTGAGACATTTTCCCGCAGCGGCAACTCTAACCCCAACCAATCGGTTTGGGATTGCATGATACGTCATATCTGGATGAAAACTTGATTTGTGTGATTAATCTCTTATACTACTTCGTCACACACACAAGTAACAAAAAACAGGGCAGCAGTGTGGAGTAGTGGTTAGGGCTCTGGACTCTTGACCGGAGGGTTGTGGGTTCAATCCCCAGTGGGGGACACTGCTGTTGTACCCTTGAGCAAGGTACTTTACCTAGATTGCTCCAGTAAAACCCCAACTGTATAAATGTGTAATTGTATATAAAAAATAATGTAATTGTATGTAAAAATAATGTGACATCTTGTAACAATTGTAAGTCGCCCTGGATAAGGGCGTCTGCTAAGAAATAAATAATAATAATAATGTTGGCCTCGTTCTGTTTGGTGTCTGTTAGGGGTAACACAGCTCTTGATATTTAATTCTGTAAGAACAGAAAGTTAAGGGAAAAATGAAGCTTTCAGAATCATAAGGCATTTTTTATTTAATATTTAATATGTTCTTCAATAAATGAACTGCATATCATTTGGTTTGAAATTCTTCCTCTTTGGCTGTATTGGTAGGGCCTGATTTACTTTGGAAACCGGCGCTGCATACACTGTTTTATGTGTGTCCACCAATTTTGCGGTATCACCCCACATTGCTCCCCGCTAGCGGTGCCCAGGCTTAACTCAAGCAGTGAGCAGCGTCGGTCTTCCAATTAAAGCTACAGTACCACATTAGCTGCACAGTACACAACAGAGTACCATTATTTTTGCTGTATTCAGAATAAAATAACACATCAAATAGCAACGTAAATATTCTACATTTGTTTAATTCTAACAAATAATAACATTAATAAAATAATCTGAATATAATCAGTTCATGATGTTATGTTGTTATTTTATAATTATTTCTACTATCACACTTTCTTCTCTTTTTATATTGCAGGTATTAATGCTAGGCCCCCTGCAGGAGCATCCAACTATCCTGTGCCCGTCCCCACAAGTGGGAGAGCAGACAGCAGTCTCTTTACTGGGCATCTTCTCTCGAACGGCTCACACGCCCAAATCTGTGAATCTCAAGTGCCACCTGATGCTATCCATCGCCACCGTATTAATATCCACCTCCTTTGTGAAGCAGGGGGTTAAAGTGGCTGAGGGCTTTCTAGATCTCTTGTTTCAGACAGCACAGGATACAAATGATCAAAAGCATGGTGGGATGTTTAGACCCTTGAGAGCCATAGCGTGTGATTGCCTTAGAGAAATGGAAACCTGCTGCCCAGGGCTGCTTTCCCATAAGCTGGAGGCTCTTTATTCCCTGAAGCAGCAGGAGATGACACCTTTGCACCAAGCATACACTCTCCTGTATGGAGTGGCCCTAAGGAACGCGGTGCATTGCCTGACTTTGCAGAAAGACGTGATGGATGGAGATCTAAAGAAGCTTTTAGCAAGCAATGAAGGGTTTGCCTGGAAGGCAACAGAAAAACCACTGGAGCTGGTTCAATTGACAACAATGAGTCAGATCCCTGTTCTTCCATCCAACGTGGAAACCAAAGAGTTGAAATCAGTTGTTTCCTTGCTTTTAGAGGAGTGCTATCTGCTCACCCCAGTGACGCAGGCCGCTTTGCTTCGTGAGCTGACTCAGGTGGTCTCCATGGTCCAGTCCTTGTCTCCGGCCATCTTCAAGTCTCAGCTTCTTCGTCTCTTTGGGACCGTGGAGATCTCCCTTCTGCACTCCACGCTGCAAATGAAAGGGACCTTCACAGATAGCCTCTTCACAGCCGAGGATGAGAACTTTCTTCTGAAGCGGCTGGTGGGCATGGCCCAGCACCCACTGCTGTCCACCCCACAGAAGCTATTTTATATTGAATGTATCCTCCACTTCCCAGAGAACCGTCCTATCTCCTCCAACGGGGAGGAGAGCTTGCCTGTGTTGGTGACCCCTCGAATGGTGGCCTCCCTTTTCCCCACCGTTTTTAATGACAGCAGCACCATGCTGTCCCGCTTAAACATCCTGAGTCTGGTCTACCTAGAAGATGACGAAGAGGAAGGAATCGGCTACATCTTTGACCACCTGATGGCTCTCCATAAAATTGTTGACCACCATGGCACCAGAGAAATGACCACCACCTTTTTCAGAGCAGTCTACATCTTTATGCAGAATTTCTACCTCAATGAAAAGTACACAACAGACTTGATAGAAAGTCTTTCTGAGCTCTACCGGAGGCACTACACCTTAGCCCCTAACCTGATCAACCTGGTGGACTCCACTCAGAGGCTTTTGGAGGACTCCAGCTGGCCCACTGACTTGCTCAAGGCCCTACAGATGTTGATTGTTGAGCTCCCTCTAGAGCATTTGATCCACCAAAACCTGTACTGGCACCTGAAGGTCTTAGGCAGGGTGGCCAAAGAGGAACAGGCTTCACAGAGGAGCACAGTGCGCTTCCTGCTCAATCTCCTCATTAACTCCAGCCTTTGTGGACTGGGAGACTGGCGGATTGGCAACGCTCTTCTCTCAGTTTGCCGAAACTTGCTTCAGCACCCTAACCTGGATCAGGTCTTCATCGAGTTGGCCGACCTTCTTCAATTCATGATGCACAACTTCGAGGACGTAGACATCCAAGATCATGCTCGCTTCTATTACACCCTGCTGACTAACCTTTCCAAGGAGAAGCTTTCAGGGGTCCTGAATATGGGAACAGGTGAGAGTCAAGCAAAAATCAGGTCCTTGTCATCTATCATGGCTGAAAGCGAAGAACTGTCCAGCTGTTTAACTGTCCATAGAACCAGGCAGCCAGTGCTGAAGCTTGTCAAACTTTCTGAAGATGGTATTAGTAAACCTGATCATTCGAGCAGTGGACCAGAGGACAGTACTCCTGATGTAGACCTGTTAAAGGTTTATCAAAACCAGTTCTTGAACCCTGAATTTGCCTCTGTGGTAATTTTGAAATATCATCTAACCTTTGCAGGTGAAGTTGATGCACTATACCATAAACTGTTTTGTATATGTTTGCATTTTGAGCAGACGGACTCTAATTACGAGCGAGTTAGCGATGTCAGTGTGCCATGCCTCATCTACGACAGGAAGCCTTGTGTGGTTTCCTTGACTCTCAAGCCTTGGAGGCCCTATCCCACGGTTCTTCATGCCAGTGCAATATTTACCACAGAGGATGGGCTTTCTTGGCACACCCAGCTGGATCCGATTCCTATAGGCTTCCCAGACTTGTTCCTGCCCCTCCCTGTGCCTGTTCACTGGTCTCAGGGTTCCAGAGAGCAGCTCTTTCACCAACTCTGGAAGTCCCTGTGTCCAGAAGAGTCCAGCCAGTCTGCCACAAGCTTATTTTGCTTTGAAGTAGGCGTGAGGTCTCTGAGGGAGGTGATCGAGTCCAGCTTTCATAAATACCTGGTTTCTAAGCAATTGAATACTGAATCTTACAAGGTTCTGCTATTCCTACCCCCTCAGTTTTATGTTTTGCTGAAGATCAAAAATTCAGAGGATGCAGCCAGTGTCAGTATCATAACTGACAACTGGAAGCTTTTGCCTTTTATAAATTCCTACATTAAGTGCATCACAGATTATAGTGCTGATCGTACACAATAATTAGACGTGTAACAATACACTGATGTCACATTATGTATCACGATATACTGTTTGCAATATGATATGTACCACGATATATGTGATGGTCCTGATGGGCTACTTGTACGATGCTTAATAAGATTAAATGAGCATTTAATGATGGACTGTTTTGTTAAAATACAAACGTGTAATAAGTTAGTAAGGATGTATTCATACCAACTACAAAACACACTTGTTCTTCATTCAAGAACCACTTGTTGAACTACAATGAGCTATGTTGTTGCTTTTCTGGATCCTGTTACAAAAAAATGTCTTTCTATTATGATACAATATATCATATAAATAAAGTATCACAATTTATCAATACAAAGTGTTTCGTTACATCCCTAACAATAACCAGTTCTGATCATGTGGAAACATCTGCACTTGTGGACCTCACTGGTGGGCTGAAAACTGAGCACCTTTTTAATATTCTGTGATATTGGCTACGCTGGTTGGATAGTAACAGGGCTGGGATGCATTTGTGAATTGTCTGATGAATCATCAGACGGGAGAAAATTCAGTGCTTCTCTATAAATAAGAAAATCAATTTACCTGCAAAACTGTAAAATCTTGTGTTTTATTTAATTAGCCAATTGATGTCATCTTTACAGTCACGCCAAAGAATCAAAAAGTGCAGTTAACATGTATTGACTGGTGAAATACAATTTAAAGTTGCTGCAGTCTGTCCACTGTTTTGTCATTTCAAATATTTTCACAAAACAAACATTAAACTTTAAAGCCAGTGTTCAGTGTAAATGCATGTCATGAAAAACCACATACAGTATGTAGGTGAAAAACGTTACGATAAAAGTTGCTGCATTTAAAATATATAAACACGTGACATTTTTGGTCCACTAAAATAAAGGGCTTTACATAATCTTTGTACGAAAGAAATTGCAGTGTCCAGTGTGAAAAAACAACACTAAATAATAATTTAATATCCAAAGTAGCACTATAGCTAGCTCTTAATCTATTACTTGTATTGTAACGCTTGAAATGTATTTGCTTACGATTGTAAGTCGCCCTGGATAAGGGCGTCTGCTAAGAAATAAATAATAATAATAATAATAATAATAGCATTCAAATCTTCAATACAAAAAAAGGCCTGAGTTACAAGCTCTTGCAGTGTCTAAAAAAAAAATTAAAAATTAAAACCCCAAATATGGATTGTAGTGTAACAGGAAAGCATACTCAATCAGACTGCGGAGTCTATATCATCTGATCCGAAATCTCCAAACTCCACGTCTTCGTCATCTGAACCTTCATCGTTGATGATGCAAGCACTTGTCTGAATCATTAATGCACAGAGCACCTACTTCTAAGCAGTTATTTCACGTGAGCTGTGATTATGTCCCCTC
Source organism: Acipenser ruthenus (assembly GCF_902713425.1). Taxonomy (NCBI): domain Eukaryota; kingdom Metazoa; phylum Chordata; class Actinopteri; order Acipenseriformes; family Acipenseridae; genus Acipenser; species Acipenser ruthenus. Next base: position 8,391,907 of record NC_081215.1, read on the forward strand.
AGGTATTATAAGTTGAAAGTTGGGAGGGGGCGCCATTGTTCAGATCAGGGCGTTGACTCGGCAAAATCCGGTATATATATTTTTCTTTCTACACAGCAGTTTTTTTTTAACCATTTAAACCTTATTGTGTTGTGCAAGATGTACTATCTTTATTATCAAATTATATGTAATGTCTATGATGGGTTGGTAATTAATGCTCACAGTTGAAGTGGAGACTACGCTGATGGCCTTTTCTACTTACAAGATAACAGCAAACTGAAAAAGACACTTTGTATACTGCAGGGTTAAGGGTATTTCAGACACAATGTATTGATAAGCAGCATGGCTGTAGTTGTATACATTATCAGAAGTCAATGTGCCACTTTGTAATGCTGGTGTCTCAATATGACACCTTGCAATGGTGCTGTGTCAGTGTGACACCTTGCAATGGTGCTGTGTCAGTGTGACACCTTGCAATGCTGTCTGTCTGTTCTTTGTGCCCGGTGTCCGGGGGAGGTTCACTGTGTGAGCCCCTGGAAGTTGGGCTCATTACAGGGGGGCAGGGCTATCTGCTGGCTCAGCAGCTTGTCTAGGATGCTGATCTCAGAGTCCCTTTATAAGCTTATAAGCACCAACGAATTTGTGCGGGCAGCTGGAACCCCAATCCTAGAGAGAAATACAAACACAGCACATGGAAATAAATAAACCTCTGTGTAACGTAAAGCTTAAGAAATCATTAATGAGACCAAGAGAACGTGTGCACGACTGAAATGGATTGAAGTCTAAACTCTGCCACTCCCTTTCATTGGGATTCCAAATCCTGTGATACAGTACAGTTTGGAGAAACAAGCACTGCAATGAGTCCACTGACAGCAGCCTATTGCCATGCTGCCAGAACGATTTAGTTGAAGTCAAACTCCTATCTGAAATACAATACGTGGGAAGACAAAAGCACTTCTCATACACCAGTAATAGCTAAAATTAGATAACACATCATGTGGGAAATCCTAGACTTCGTCTCAATTTGATTCACTTTTTTCATATTTGATACACTATTTTAGTATTATCAAAATTGTTTTGGCTATGTGAACAAGGTAATGGGGAAAAAGCAAGAGATGGCAATTTGCATGATTGTGTTGAGTTTTAAAAAGATATATATATTTAAATGTCAATAACATACATATCTCTCCGCCAAGGACAAATAGAAGATAACAAATATGACTGCATAATTTGAACATGTTTTGGTGAAGTGGTCTTTAATGTATAGCTTTCAATAATCCACAATGGGAAGACCAATTCTAAAGATATAGCTACAAGTTACACTATAGAAGGACCTTTATTTACCTTCGGGTAGAGGATGGAGAAATATCGTTGACCGGACTCCCGCATGTACAGATAATACATGTTTCCTGGCTTCTTGACTACATTGCAGGCAGCATGGTGAAGTTCAGCATCTTTCTTAGCATCTTCTAGAACCTGTAACACACACACACACACAATTGGTTTGGTGTGTAAAGAACCTGACCACATATGAAATGTACTCTGAGAGATGGTACAATGTTCAGAGGATTCTGCTAAAGCAGCTTTGCAAGATAGATCATCCACATCTCCAAATCGTGAAATGTTTATGGTGCTAATCCCTAATAAAAGCGTACCACAGTGAAAGCATAGCAAAGTATAATATAGCAGAGTAAAGGCATGGTAAAGCGAAGAGAGGTATGCTAAAGCATATTACAAAACATTATGGTAAATGCAGATTATTACAATGGGAAAACTGCAGTTATTGTGGTAATATTTGATAAATGATGGATTGATGGATCAGCTGTTTTGAAAAAAGATGCATTAATGGTAACAAAGCAAGCATTGCTCCAACACTACATGCAACTGAATTTAGTGAACAGGTAAACTGCCCCTCCCAGCAGCAGGACCCCAGAAGAACGCTGCTTCATCTCAATCTCACACTGCTGTAAATCTGGATGTAAGACACATACAACTAGGGGAAATAGCACCTCTTACATAAAGTCAACATTAGAATAGTGATTTTTAAAACAGCAGGCCCCATACCTTCCTAGCTTGCTCCTGTAAGTATCGAATTTGTTCAGCTATTACTGTCAGTCTGTTGCTTGCATTGGCTCGAATAAATTAATCTGCCTGCAAAACAGGAACAGAGAGATCAGTCAAGCATTATAAGAAACATAATGTCACTCGTGTCCTGTATGCAGTGAAAAACATCCAGCAATATGGCGAGCAAAGTTACACACATATCTGAGTTGATTTAATTTAGTAATTCATCAAATGTCCCATACAGAGTCCTGTCTTGTTATTGTGTTACGAGCAAGTGATCATGCCCATGCTAAATCTGCTCTGAACTGGATGAGAGAAACTGTTTTACCTCCTTTGTTGCCTGGATCTCTCCCAGCAGGCAGTTTCAGTTCCAGGGAGATTTACTGGTTACTGGTTGGACAACTTGTGTAATAACTCTGACCTGTAGCCAGATTGCTGGTACCTGATCATTTTCATTAAGCTCCCATATATAATTACAAAAATGTTGCAGCAAAAAAAAAATAACAACATGAACAAGTCAAGGTTAAATGTATTGGACTTTATTAAATTAATTTATCAGCTGCCTACAAGGGTGTTAGTTTACTTTTAACGTCCAAAACGTTTAACCTTTAGTATTAACATGTTTAAACATGTAAGCTTAGTGACCAATCAGAAACATCATAATAAGCAGCCCTCTATCACATTGTATACATTTCTGCAACGTGTGTTTGGGTACAACAAAGATACAACATTGAATTGTATATGAAAAAAGTGAAGAAATATAGAATGTGAAAGTGACACTGTACACTTAATACTTATTAAGACCAAGGCAAAATTATAAACGTTTAACACTCTAAACTTGAAACCCTAAACTATTCCACCCCTGCTTTCAGCGAGTGTGGCTCAGAGTCTGGTCGATGCCCCTACCTTCTGCACTTGTTGTGCCAGTGCCACCAGGTCCATTGGGTCCCCCACCCGGTTGGTTTGGTAAGAGCTCACCAGCTGAAGACCAGAGGGATTGGTATTACTCTCCACCAGGGCAACTTCAAGAAGAATCGGACAGGCAGGACACAGTGGGTTAACAGAAGGGTATGCAAGCCTGTGTTTAAACAGAAGGAGGCTGTGTGGTCCAGTGGTTAAAGAAAAGGGCTTGTAACCAGGAGGTCCCCGGTTCAAATCCCTCCTCAGCCACTGACTCATTGTGTGACCCTGAGCAAGTCACTTAACCTCCTTGTGCTCCGTCTTTCGGGTGAGACGTAATTGTAAGTGACTCTGCAGCTGATGCATAGTTCACACACCCTAGTCTCTGTAAGCCACCTTGGATAAAGTCGTCCGCTAAATAAACAAATAATAAGAAGAAGACTTCCTCATCTCCAGAGCTGCAGGCTGTGCAATGGTTAACCCAGGCACACATCCATACACATGGAATCTCTGACCTCACACCAATGCAATGAATACCATATGACTCCATGTTCACATGGACAGTTCAGGCTTTTCAGCTCACGTCGCAATGCATTCTGGTACGTTTTATCTGTCTCGGGTTCCTTTCAGTTGTTTAGGACTACACTTACCAGAATGCATTGGGTGCGAGTTAAAAAGCCCGAACGGTGCTAGAGAACATAAACATGACTCTTGCACAAAACAAACCGGACCTGCATTCGGACCCAGCTAATGAACGCAGACGTTTGAAAAACATTTTTTTTAAATACACTTCATAGTTTACCCATTTTCATTTCTATAAACTATTTAATAGTATTATGTCATGGCAACTAGTGCGTCGACCTGTGCCAAAATACCCCCGAATGCAGGTAATGTCTGTGGAGATTGAAACAATCCATTTTAAAAGCCTCCTCCGGTTTTTACTCACACGCATTCCTTTACAAACTGATACCAGGAGTAAAACACAGCACTAACCAGCTGACTGATAATGAAAGACATAGTCGTGAATATCAAACCTTATTTAAATAATCAAAACAGTACTTAATTTGACAATATTGATTGCCTTTAAAAACCGATCACCGTTCACCTCGTCCCGGTCGAAACCCGTTTGTTAGAATGAGGGTGCCACGGCACGACTGCATAACCAGAATCCACTTATATTACCTAATCTCACCTCAACACTGCTACACTGTACAGCCAAGATCAGTAAACATGTATTTACATTACCAGTAGTAGTACGTGTTGTCAACTTCTTTGGTGCAGTAACGTTGTTGTCCTTGTCCGTTTCCATGTTCATTACAGAATTTGAAATAAATATACAAAAAATAAACCTCTATCTTTTTCTTTTTCTAATAAAAGTGTATGTTGCTGACACGTGTGGGGTTCTGGGTGAAAGTGTTACTCTGGACACCTATGCCTGTGAAAAATGGTTAGAATGTTACACAAGCGCTTATGTAATGCAAAATGCACTGTGCTTAGTGCGAGGGCTACATTGGGCAATTATGTAAAAGTACTGAGACGTTAAAAAAATACACTAAAACATCTAACTAAAAAAAAATATTAGTATGCATGTCATCTAAAAATAATACTGTACCAATAATACTGTTAGCAGCAGGTTAGATGTCCAATGGCCGTGCTGTTTTGATGGGAGAGTGTGTGCACTTCTCACCTTATTTACTAGATTTGCCGTCATGTTATAGGTCGGATAACACTATTTAACACAATTTTTGTTCCTGGGTAGTAAGTGTTATTTCCTAATTGCTTATGCCTCAAAAGTATAGAAAATGGCTATTATTCCCCACAAACTTTGCTTTTGTGACCAGGACAGTGATATTTTGAAATTTACCTATTTCCAATGAGAAAACGGGCGAATTTGTGTCTTTTCGTTCACATAAAGTCAGAAAAAAACAACATATGAATCCAAATTAACATGTATTTATACTAAAGTAATACAAAAATGACTACAAAAGATTTAGAAGTGAGTAGTTTTTCGAGATTTACGATTATACTGTAAATCACTTTCACGAATCAGCCCCCAAATGTAGTCTCCCATCATGTTCTCGTTATACTGTCCTTGGTAGTGGCGTTCAAAGTCCAGTGTATCCTGGTGGAAGCGCTCGCCTTGCTCCTCCGAGTACGCTCCCATGTTCTCCTTGAATTTATCAAGATGAGCATCAAGGATATGGACTTTGAGGGACATCCTACAGCCCATTGTGCCGTAGTTCTTCACCAGAGTCTCAACCAGCTCCACATAGTTTTCGGCCTTGTGATTGCCCAGGAAGCCCCGAACCACTGCGACAAAGCTGTTCCAAACCGCTTTCTCCCTACTAGTGAGCTTCTTGGGGAATTCATTGCACTCCAGGATCTTCTTTATCTGTGGTCCGACAAAGACACCGGCTTTGACCTTTGCCTCAGACAGCTTAGGGAAGAAGTCTTGAAGGTACTTGAAGGCTACCGACTCCTTATCTAGAGTTCTGACAAATTGTTTCATAAGGCCCAATTTGATGTTCAGTGGTGGCATCAGCACCTTCCGGGGGTCCACCAGTGGCTCCCACTTGATGTTGTTCCTCCCCACACAGAACTCGGTTCGCTGTGGCCAGTCCCGCCTGTGGTAGTGCGCCTTGGTGTCCCTGCTGTCCCAAAGGCAAAGATAGCAGGGAAACTTGGTAAAACCGCCTTGGAGACCCATCAGGAATGCCACCATTTTGAAGTCTCTTGTGACCTCCCAGCCGTACTCATCATACTTCAAGGCGTCCAGCAAGGTCTTGATGCTGTTGTAATCCTCTTTGAGGTGCACCGAGTGAGCCAGGGGAAGAGACGGGTACTTGTTACCATTATGGAGCAGCTATTTATATTACTGGAAAGTTCTAGAAAGTTCTAGAAGTTACTCCAAGTTTACTCAGCACTGAATCTATCTGGAATGTTCTGGAAAATAGGTAAATTTCAAAATATGTCCTGGTCACAAAAGCAAAGTTTGTGGGGAATAATAGCCATTTTTCTATACTTTTGAGGCATAAGCAATTAGGAAATAACACTTACTACCCAGGAACCAAAAAAAAAAAAAAAAAAAAAAATTGTTACACGGTATTTGGACTGATGCAATAGCGCGCCCCCTGGTGGGAAACCTGCGATAGCAAGCTTCAGTAAAATCACAGAAGCGGACTCATAATAGGGGCTAACATGACTCATGATCTAGTCGTAAATGTCAAATTCCCTCAAACTGTGATGTCACAGTAGCAAAAGTGTCACTTTTTTCAAAGCTAATTTAAGTCTAAATGTTGTGCAATAAGTTTAACTTTAAATAAATATTTTAAAGAATGTCACAGTTCTGTTTAAGGTAGCCTTGGCAAACCCCAACTCTAAGTCAGTGTTTAAGTGTGAATCCCCATTATTAACAAAAGATAATAACAGTGTATTACAGCTATATGCATCAGTTACACACCGTGGCATACTGATTATTATTATTATTATTATTATGATTATTATTATTATTATTATTATTATTATTATTATGTATTTATTTTCCAGACGCCCTATTTCGCTTTGAGTGAAGGGGAGGTAACACTGTTGTAATTTACTGCAAGTGTTTTGCATAGTTATTCATTTTTTTTTTAGCCTGGTCTGTGTTACAAAGAAACCAGTTTCGGGTTACATTGTGTATTTTATCTCTAGACGTTTTCTTGCTTCATGTCCTGGCTATACTTATTCATATATAAACAAATACACGTCGTTACGCGGAGTGTACGGGTAGCACAGTTCTGATTAGTTTAGTGCGGGGTGTACGGGTAGCACAGTTCCGATTAGTTTAGTAGGTTTTTGTATTTCGCGTTGCACAGAAGTTTAAAGGGAGTGTTCGGAGGGTCTCCGCTAACTCCACCTCCTTCACTCAGTGCTTGCCCCCCGGCGCAGCTGTGAGTTTAGGATTCCTCCTCAGTGTAGACGATACTAACTCAGTGGAACACTGCTGATCTCTCACCAGCGCGGCCCGATTCATCACCATGTTCTGGTTCCTTGGGTCTCTCCTTCTCGCCGTCTCCCAGCTCCCAAAGTCCGCTGCCGACATACAGCTGAACAGCAATGTCCCGTTAGAGCCCTATGATTTGCTGTACGACAACGCGATCGAGGCTTATTACATCGGAGACTGGAAATCGGTCATCTTGAACATGGAGCGGGCGCTGCGAAACAAGGGAGCACTCCGCCGGGCGAAGGCACACTGTTGTCTTCTTTGCGCCAACCAGACCGGCTTCGGTGAACCTCTACCGGGCTTGGGCATGGCGCTGCCAGGGATGGGGCCAGTTGAAGACCTCGGCTTTTTCCAAAAAGTGGTCAAAAGGGCTGCGTGCATACATGAGTGTGAGATGGAGAAAGTGGGGCCCGCATCTCTCCACAAAGTCAGCGAGGAGGTGGCGCTGGAGTTTAGGAAGAGGAGCCCTTATAATTACCTCCAAGTGGCTTATTTTAAGGTAGGTAACTTAAAACTAAGTCAAAATGCATTTATTATGCAAGAAATGCAACCTAGTATACTTTGTTTTTTAAATAAAAATGTGCCAGCCTGGTGTTTTAAAGATAACTTCTTTATTTAAAGTATTATTAATTTCTGTAGGGAAGCTGCAAAATCAGTTACAAATTTAATAATATTCTCACTCCGTTTGGACAATATATTATTGCTATACTCGTTCCAACGAGATTACATATGGCAAACCATCATTTGAAACTAAAATGTAACTTTCTTTTTAAGGAAACGTTTCCAGAGTTGTATTGTTAATGCAACTGTACACACGAATTATTTGTGCCACAGACACTAAAAAAGATACAAGAGTTGTAGAAAATTGAAGTGTCCACGGTTAACTTGTTCAAATGCACTGTAACAAAGGTCTAAAGACGAAACTACTTGGAAGAGGGCAATAGTAAGGTTTCCCGATATATGACGTGCAGCTTAGGCCCTGGGTTATATGTACTTGCCGAATGTCTGCTAACTGTTACCGAGTACAGCAATATGTATACACTGTACAGGAAAGATACACAAATTGTGAAAATATATAAGTACATTATGAAAACAAAAGAATGCATTGGTGTTTGTATACTTAAACTAAAAATAAATAACAAATATCCTTATACGTGATAGTATATATTTTTACACTGCAAAAGGCATGCATTTTTATGCATAAACAGTTCGTTTTCCAGTTTCTTTACCATTATTAAAAGTTTAGACGCGTTTGTCACACTGTGTCGAGTTGGTAAACACTCAGGTAACCCCCCACACCCCACACGTATTATTTTAAAGAGTCCTTCCCCCTTGAGTTCGCTGCCACGTAGTGAGCTCAACACTGCTGGCTGCTCGTTTTCACAGTCTTCCAAGGAAGAGACAGCCACTCCTTTGTATCCATCAATTAAAGCAGGCAGGGCATTGCAGAATTCTGCACCAGCGCGTGTACCCAGTTATGGGCTCCTGCACAATCACCACACAAGTGATTTAGGTATCAGGAAGCGGCAGTAACTTTCAGTTGTACAGTACCTGGTATTTTAATTAACAGCATGTCCAAAAATAATGTACACAATGGTTTGCATTATCATCTCCATGAAACCGTTTTACCTACAGCAGTGACCAAAAGTTTTGCATCACCCTCGGTAATTACCGAATTTTGCTTCATAAATTTAAGTTAACATATTGAATTACACACCGCTATGTAGTTTTCCATATACATAACGGACAACTGACAAAAATGAAAAAAAAGACATTTTGAAATCTAACATGAAATACTGTACTACTATTATGGTTTCTAGTAGACTTTTGCGATATAAATTTGTAGTGTCTTTGATTACATGATGTTAAATAAAATATCTAAATTATGTTTATATATTTTTTTTAAAGTGTGCCACAATCCTAAAATTCTAGGCGATGAAAAACTTTTAGCCACAGCTGTAGTATACTTAAAAACCGAAACTTTAAAATCCAAACACCCCCATGTAATGAGGTGACCATATGACCTTTGACCTTACTTACCAACTGCAAAATATGTTTTTACATGGCTGGAGTGCACCACACAATGCTTCAATCCCATTCAACTGACAAAGATGATATACAGCATTGACACTGACAAAGCAAGGCTATTTTAATATAGTACGAAAAAAAGTTAATATACTGGGATCCTTCACCTGCTCTCTGGAGAAGGGAGCAGGCTGACAGTTTCATATTTGTTATCGGGTAATATCTGCTGACAACTTAATATTTGCATACAAATGTTAAAATATAACCGAGCCCCAGACTAACTTCCTCTTATCTTTGAGTTACATGGATAATTATTCATCGCTCTTCTCAGCAGTCTCCATTGCAGTATTCAAACAGGCTGCGTTTATCGACATCCTGTGCATAAACCTGTGTTGTTTCTGAGAATGGTTTGTGAGGTGACATAAGGCATGACTCCCGAGGGATATAAATAGGGGCTCGTCTTGAGAGTATCGAGCTGATAACGGAGTTGCCTGTTGGGGTGCTGTCCTCTGGACCATCTCGCTCCTGGATAACTTGGGTGAGAATCTAGAATTCTTTCTTACATGTATCTGTAATTGCTGTCTGTTCTAATAAACAAGACAACATTGAAGGACTTGTCTCTGAGATCTTTCCTACATTATGAGAATAATTGAGAGTGAACCAATTGAGAAGACCAGAAAGGGCAAACCCTGGTAAGTATAGCTGATCTGTGTACCTAAAGCAGAAACAAATAGAGCTCTAACAAGTACCATATATGCATAGGGCACCACACCTTTATAAAAAAGCTTTGACACGCCAATAAAAGAGCATTAAACCGAGTAACAGAACTGTGTCCTTTAATATTTGGCAAGAGACATTGCACAAGTGTGTAGCAGGGAGATGATCCAACTGGTCTCTAATAGAAGCAGAACTCAGTGCACACCCTCTTCCCCCAGATTAACAGGCTGGAGAAGGCTGTCGCAGCTGCCAACACGTTCTACATTGCTAACCCCGAGCACGAGGAGATGAGGCAGAACCTGGAGTACTACAAGATGATGGCAGGAGTGCAGGAGTCCGACTTCAAGGACCTGGAGGCAAAGCCCCACATGGTGAGAGACCTGGAACGTGATCCCAGCTGTAAGCCATAAGGTTACATGTTCTCGTCCCGCCCTTGACTCTTACAGCCACGGAATGAGTCTGTGTCAGTAAATCAGTGTCTTCACAGCGCATGTTCTTATTGGTTTTTCTGCCCCCTTACCTCCTTGTGAAGTTTGCCCTCGTGAGAATTGCTGCTTCATAATGTTTTTTGTATCCCCGGAGTTCAGGATCTGCTCCTCAGTTCTAGTTTCTTGTTATTTATAGATGTAACGAAGGCTGTATCTGTCAGCCAGTGTTTTAAGAGCCAGCACCATCTAGTGATCTGCCACTTTGTTATTGATTTGCTGGCAAGGACCAAGCTGTAGGTACAAATAAAATAAATACATCAAAGGTAAATGAAAACACCTTTAAATGGGATACGCTGCCCCAATGATCCGTTTTATCGGCACATTCCTAGACATTTCCACTGGACTCCAGTATCCTATAAAATACTTGGCTGCCTTCCTGCTGCTCGAGCTTGAAGCTGGTGTGGGTGTTTAATGATACTTGCCTACTTTGGCATTGCTTTGGCTAGTTCTGACACACAAGAGGACAGGACACATCTAGTGAAATCTGAACCATGGCTATCCCCAATGTTCAGACGCATGGATAGCCACAGTAACCCCACCCTTACCTCAGTGAGTGCACTGAACTGATGTGCAATACAATAACACAATACAGTGGTGCAATGGATAGCTTCCCTCCGATCGAATCTGTGTTCAATACAGTAGTGATTAGGGCTATGCTGAAACTGTTTCTGAGTAATTACCCTTAAGAAATTGAAGTTGTTAGGTATTAAGTGGAATACAATGTGTTAATTTCTTCACACAAAACAATGCGGTCCCTTGCTGTCCCTTGATTGCACAATTATTGAGTATCAATCAGTAACACTCTGGCAGTATTATTTAATATAGGACCTGTTGTGATCAAACTAACAAACTCATTTATATTCTATAAGCGATTATTTGTCTTACCTTTTATCCTTTTGATATGAAATTATTTTTTACCCCGCTTTCCTTAGTTTCCGTAGAAATGTGTCGTGTTTGCAGTGAATTGTGGGATTGTATTCCTGGGCAAGGTGTTATCTCTGATTAAACGTGACAAAGAAATGCATATCCCATTTTCCACAGCGTTAGCTCAGTTAGGTTTAAGTCATGTTTACATGACCAGTCAGTTGCATTTGCTAGTTTTGTAACATATCTTCATTGTCAGTTTATGGCCTCGGTATGGCAGTACGGCAGTAAAAATGTCAGCGTCCCAGATGAGAGGAAAATGTGCTTCCAGTGGGCAGCTTTTCTTGTTTTGAAATCAGTGCATTAATAAATAGGTGTGTTTTGATTTATTTAGTACCTGCCGATACATACTTCTTAAAGGTAATTCCGTGTAAAATACAAGTGTCAGCACATCCCTAGTACTGACATCCTTTCTTTACAAATTGCATTTGTGTAGAGCTGGAAACCGTGAATCTTGTAATATAATTTTGCTTCAAGCTGTCTTTGTTATTTAGATTAAACACCAGTAAACCCACGCTTTGGCAGATATCTTACATATAAAGAGTACCATACACAACTATAGCAGTGTGATTGCAGTCCGTGTCCTGAAGATTTTGGACATTTTACTACCCTGTCAGTAAGTTTGTAAACTTCACTGTGAAAACAAGTTTTGGATCGACCTGCCCCCCTAAATTCTATTACTGAATTGTTTGTTTGTAGTTTTATACAATTAGCGATTTTCTGTGGGTTTTTTCTTTAAAAATAACAGACTTAAGCTAACACAGCTCCTTATTTTTGTACAGTTTGCGCTTAAATATTTTGTTCTAAGGCCAATGTTAAATGAGGTTCCAGTTACAGAACAGCGGTTCTCAAACTTCGCTGCACTGTGATCTCCTAGTTCTAGCAATAAAAATGACTAGGTAGTATTTTTTTACAGCCAGCAGTAAAAAAAATAAAAAATAAATAAAAATTACAAATGCTTCCAGGCTGCCACGGTTTACGCGATCGTACCACAAGGACAGCTTCTTGATCCAGCTTTCCATTTTGTCAGTGTGCTAAGAATATTTAAGCAATCAAAAATATCTGCCATTTAGCACAAGCTTATTGTTTTTTTTTTTTTGTTTTTTTTTTAGTACTGCTAATCGGGTCTTTGTTGGCATTCATAAATATTGACACATGCTTTTAAAATGAAAGGCAGCATTTTTGTGCCTAACCCCCCCAAAAATGTTTGCAACCATTTTAGTCGCAGTCTGGAGCCATGCATCATAATTTCTCATTTCTCTGTGATTCAGTGGTACAAACAGCTTGATACATTACGATGGTGTGATTGAGGGAGTATTGTGAGCAGCTGCCGGTGTGTTTCAGTTGCAAGCCTGCGTCGTACCAGTACCGTTACACGTACCACAGGTTGAAAACCGCGGTCATAGAATATACAGACTTGGAATCCCTATAGGAGTAAGTTAGACCATCATTCCCACTGTCCTATAATAAAGACTAGATCAAGGGGTCTATAGCATGCTGCTGCACTCCTTCCCCCTGGAACTCCCCTCCAGCTCTCTTTGGAATGCAGAGTCAACATTTTGAAGCTTAAAACATATTTTTTTGATTTGGCTTTTTACTGGCGAGTGCCCTGAGATGCTTGTTCATGAAAGATGCTCTATACTTAATTAAATGATTATGGTATGTAATAGAAACCCTTTCAGTGCAGAATTGATCTGATTGTGCACTTACCCACTGATTTTTATTAATTTATTGGCTTGCTTAAAATTGCAACCTGCGCATTTAACCTCCACCCTGTGTTCCCGGCCTGAGATCTGTCTTCAATCACAGTTGATATTTGTGTTTTCACCTCCATGCTGCATTCCTGGCCTCTGTCTGTCTTCAATCACTGTTGATTTTTGTGTTTTCACATACAGGATGAGTTCCGGCAGGGAGTGAAGCTCTACACTGACGATCAGTTCCAGTCCGCGATCGAGCCCTTCGAGAGGGCCCTGGAGGCCTACTTCTCAGCTGACCTGGAGTGCCGTGCGATCTGCGAGGGGGCCTACGACTACGACGGCTACAACTACCTGGAGTACAGTGCAGACCTCTTCCAGGCAATCACAGGTACACAGTGCTGACCTCTTCTACACAATCACAGGTACACAGTGCTGACCTCTTCTACACAATCACAGGTACACAGTGCTGACCTCTTCTACACAATCACAGGTACACAGTGCAGACCTCTTCTACACAATCACAGGTACACAGTGCAGACCTCTTCTACACAATCACAGGTACACAGTGCAGACCTCTTCCAGGCAATCACAGGTACACAGTGCAGACCTCTTCTACACAATCACAGGTACACAGTGCAGACCTCTTCTACACAATCACAGGTACACAGTGCAGACCTCTTCTACACAATCACAGGTACACAGTGCAGACCTCTTCTACACAATCACAGGTACACAGTGCAGACCTCTTCTACACAATCACAGATACACAGTGCAGACCTCTTCTACACAATCACAGATACACAGTGCAGACCTCTTCTACACAATCACAGATACACAGTGCAGACCTCTTCTACACAATCACAGATACACAGTGCAGACCTCTTCTACACAATCACAGGTACACAGTGCTGACCTCTTCTACACAATCACAGGTACACAGTGCTGACCTCTTCTACACAATCACAGGTACACAGTGCAGACCTCTTCTACACAATTACAGGTACACAGTGCAGACCTCTTCCAGGCAATCACAGGTACACAGTGCTGACCTCTTCCGGACAATCACAGGTACACAGTGCAGACCTCTTCTACACAATCACAGGTACACAGTGCAGACCTCTTCCAGGCAATCACAGATACACAGTGCAGACCTCTTCTACACAATCACAGGTACACAGTGCAGACCTCTTCCAGGCAATCACAGGTACACAGTGCTGACCTCTTCCAGGCAATCACAGGTACACAGCCACAGCTTTCTGAACTCCGGGGATCAGGGACCTTTAAGGACGTTTCTTACCTGTTTATTATGAAAAGACAGAATACTGAATACTGGCATCCATTTATGAAAGCATATTTTCTATATGGTAAAATTTGTAGTTGTCTGTTTATTTTTATTTTTAAATGTATGTTTCCAAATTACATGTTATTTTGTAATGTAAGCAAATGTACACATATAAATCTAAACCCACAATGGGCACCATAGGAGTTCATTATTACAGAACAGAAGTGCTATGTAGATAATAATCAAAATACATTCTGTAAAAGGAAATATATTAAGCCAACTAGACAAAAATACACACTTAATACATATTTAATATTCAGTATTGTGAGTAACTTCTTGTGGACTACCATTTAAGAGATGTGATGTTAACTTAGTTACTGAAAATGTTAATTCTCATATACTGGAAATGTGGGAAATGTCCAGCCTTCATAGAATGGGAACACTTCACCCTATTCTGAAAGGAAAACACACCAGTAAAGCAGTGAATATTTTTTTTGCGAAGGTATATTATTATTATTATTATTATTATTATTATAGGGCTACTGATTTTCTATTCTGGGGAATAGCAAATTCAGTTTTTCAAAAATGACCAATAACATTTTTTTTCCTGTTTTTCCCCACTTTATATCAATGTAGTGTTAATTAAACATGGCATTTATACATAACTACAATGCTGATAAATAAAATAAGCAAATTAAGAAATATTACCACTTTTTAATTTTTTTTTAATTAGTCAAGGTTTTTAATCAGACTCTTGTTGCTGTAATAGTAAGTAAAGCACATGAAGACACTTCAAACCTGTCGTAATGTTTATAAACATCACTAGGCTCATTGTTGGTATTAAAGTATTAAAATACGCAGAAACTTAATTATATTACAACAGTCCAGCACTGCTGTGAGAATCGTATGCACAGTCTTCCACTAACACTGCAGTACAGTCTACAAATAAAGGTGTTTAGCTTATTGCTGGCTTAACAATAAACCATATTAGACAGTTTACCAGTTTATTGAAACTTGGTATTAACATCAATAATCATAAGTTAATCGAGAGTATTCAATTCTGGGGCTATATGGGAATGTCTATCCGTACGATTGTTCATGTGTATGTCACACTTTCATTATTGCATATATCTGAAAAACCACTTGTTAAATTGTGAGCAATACAATTAGAAGGTGGAAAAAGCATAGTAAACTCTCTCTCTCTCTCTCTCTTTCTCTCTCTCTCTCTCTCTCTCTCTCTCTCTCAGATCACTACATTCAGGTGCTGAACTGCAAACAGAACTGTGCTGTGGAGCTGGCTACCAGACCCGGCCGGGACAAACCCATTGAGGACTTCCTCCCTGAACACTTCAACTACCTGCAGTTTGCCTATTACAACAGTGAGTGGCCATTCTTGTACAGTAACACAAGTGTAACCCTACACACATATTCACTTATATTATACTATTACACTTCTGTGTAAGTTTCAATTAATATTGGAGACTGTATTTCTTTATAGGCAGAATACAAATGAGACATGCATTAATCTTTCATTCATTTAATTCTACAATTTGACAGGTTGAGACAGGACTGATTGCTGTGGAATGACCTCTATCTACATATGTTCCGTGTTCTTTCATGCATTCCTAATTGAACTGCTCTCAAAATGACCTTGCATATTAAAAAACATTCAAATGAGTTTAACTTCAGAATTGTCAGGCATTGACCTCTATAGACAAGATGTACTGGATGTTTTTTCATACATGATTTAGAATGTAATTTCTTTGATCTGAATGTGTTGCAATAAAGTATTTGTGAAAACCAGTCCGTGCACATACAGAGGGTCCTCAAAACACTTAATAATCACACAGTACCTGAAACCATCATATATAATCGCTTAATCAAATATCTGTGTAAAAGTTTATGGGAATATAGCAAAATGCAATCCGAAACGTCTAATAGATTTTGGTGAAAAATCAAGGCTGTTATCGTGTTCACCATGCAGTGTGTGACAGACAGCAGATACACAGACACAATCAGCGCCTAAGCATCTCTAGGTTTTGCATGAGGAGCCTAAAAACTCCAAATCTGAACCAAGACTGAACCGAGCCCCCATTGGTTTGGCTGAAACGTATCCATTCCTGTTTCAGGTGAGAAGTATGAGAAAGCCATTGAATGTGCAAAAACCTACCTCCTCTTCCGACCCAATGATGATGTGATGATTCAGAACCTGGCTTACTACTCGGCAGTGCTGGGGGAGGAGAGGGCTGCAGCAATCACTGCTAGAGAGGTAGGCTGTTCATAGCAACCAGGGCAAAAGCAAGAGCTCTACTGAGCTTTGCTGCAGAACAAGCTCCATCAGCACCGCAGTGCAGCACTGAGACAAATTTACTGATTGTTTTTATTTTATAAACACTGTATAGTTACTACTGTATATCTTATTTGGGTCCGGAAAACTTGAACAAAATGTTTTGGGGCAGGGACATGAAAACTATGCCTAGTCTTTGAAGCCCTTGGATTTGTAGTGTAGTCTGTAACACATGTTAACCTCCTCCTCCTTCCTTCCCCCCTCCCTCCCAGAATATCCAGCAATACATGAAGCAGTCTCTCCTGGAGAAAGAACTGCTGTACTTCGCCTATGACATCTTTGGAATCGCTTTTGTTGACCCGGTACGTGAAGCACTTTGACTAAAAATACAATACTAGAATGGCACCCCGAAATGTTCACCCGTTTCTAGGAAAGCAGTGCAACTGGGGATGGGGAGTTTTGTTGACTGATGACCTCACTCAGAATACTTGCTCACTAAATATCCTGAATAGATAATTATCTCCTCTTTAAAAAATATATTCTAAAGACCTTAATGAGCAATTCTTGGTGGTACCCAAAATATGATCCGTTAGTTACCAATGCTGAATGAATGGGTGGAGCTCTTGTTCTCTTTGTTATTTTTGTTGGTACTGTGTGTGTGTGTGTGTGTGTGTGTGTGTGTGTGTGTGTGTGTGTATAATACTATTATACTGCTCATCCAGGTAGATGTATACATGGAGTGGTGTAAAAACAGGAAATGCATTGCTGTTAGTTTTGGATGCAGGTCTTCATTCTACACTGACTGACCTCTGCAATGTGTTTGACATGTGTACAATACACTACAATGATACCCCAAACTGCTCACCTGTTTATAGGAAAGCAGTACAGCTGGGGATGGGGAGTTTGTTACATACATCACTTACATAACTTATTAAAAATGCTACTTGAAAATAGATTCAATTAGTTTATCCACAAGAACAGTTTATTTGATCATTTTAAGCTTGTCAGGTTAGAACCCCATTTCACTGGAATAGCCTCCCAGGCAGCACTGCCCTTCTAAAAGTTTCCCACAGTAAAAGCATAACAAAGTGTGATAGGGTAAAGCACAGGTAAGCATTGTAAAGCCCAGAGAGGTATGGTAAAGCATTTAAAAAAACACACTTTATAAACCGTGGGAAACTATGGTACATGCATAGCATAACCATGGGGAAAAACATGGGGACAATGCTAAATAACTGTGGAAAGTTACTGTGGTAATTTTTCTAAGGGTAGATTAATAATTTCCGTGAAAGAGTTCAGATAATGCATCTTAAGAATGCCTCTTTCTAGAGAACTTTGTGATGGCGCCCATACCTGCCAACCAAAAGCTTGAGGCTTGTGATCTGTACTCTAATAATCATATGGCAGATGCTTACAGTAGCTAATGAATGGTTAATAATAATAATAATAATAATAATAATAACTTTAAATATAGCACCTTTCACACAGTGTCCCAAGGCGCTGCCCAGTAAAATGTCCACAAATGTATAAACATTGTAAACTTAAATACAAACAAGATACAAGCAGAATTTCTCAAGTACATTGGTAAACCGTGTAAGCATAAAAACAAGATACCAAATCTCAGTTGATATTTCAAAACCTAGGAAGCCTAAGAAGAGAAGACAGCCAAAAAGAGGTACATTTGAGAGAAGTGTTAAACTGAGAAACTGAAGTAGAATTTCAATGCAGCTGGGAAGACTTCCACAAGGAAGAGACAATGCAACTATAGCTGTGCCCACCAAGAGGAATACGCTTAGGTGAAATGCATTTAAGAAGTCCTGAATTGGAAGGCCTACGCTGTCTCCCAGGGATGTATGTAAGCTCTGATAATGACGGTTTCTCTTTGTTTCCACTTCTAGGACACATGGACCCCTGAAGAAATCATGCCTCAGAGGCTGCGAGACAAACAAAAGTAAGAATGAAATCAGTAGAAGTGTTCAAACTGGGCAATACAATACAGTACAATACAATCCAGCAGCAGCTACCAGTCAATATCCGGCTGCTCTTCAGTTCTGGAGGACTGCCATAGATTGCACTGCATATGTAACACAGACTAGATCTGCCCGCTGTCTTCTAGAAGAAAGAGGCGGCGCCATCTAGTGTCCTGCCACTTTGCCTTCAGTTTTGCTGGCAGTACCCTGCTGTGCACTAGAGGGTGCTGGCGTTTGCTAATATAAAGACACCTTGGCTGATCTACAGTAGCCTACATTCCACATGGCAGTCAACTGGAACTGGAGAGCAGCTCTCAAGCTCATAATTGTTAATCTGCTCATTGACAATGGAAGTTTTGCATTCTGTATATGAAAGACACAAATGTGTTAATGTTGTGTCAATGCGAGCAGCCAAGTTCAGAGCCCTGCTGGCTGATTCATGACCTGGTCTAAAGGCCTGTATAAGTGTGGCTGTAACCCTACCCGCTCTCTGCAGGGCGGAACGGGAGACAGCAGCCCGGATCTCTGAGGAGATTGGGAACCTGATGAAGGAGATAGAGAACCTGGTGGAGGAGAAGAGCAAGGAGTCAAATGACATCACTCAGCTGGTCAGAGAAGGTGAGGAGGAGTCGCCTGGTCTTCCAGGGAAAAGCTGGTGCCTTTGGGTTAAACCAGGGATGACCACACTGTGGCCTGTGGACAGGTAGCATACAAATTCATTATAAAAACTGCACTTTCAAAAATACAATGTGTTTAATTTCCGTATGTTAAATATGTTGGCATTTAAATATTTAAAAAGGCATGGACTGTTATTGAGTTATTTTAATTCTATCAGTCCACTGCAAATCACCCTTGAAGCGCAGATCACATGTCCTCTGTGTGTGAGGAAGTACTGGTGGCGTGAATTGCACTGTTGTAGTATTAGAGGCAATATTGTAAAAATGGAACGTGGGTCAAAAAAAAAAAAGAAATGCAGTACAGGAAACAGGCAATTTCAGGATAAATGGAGTGAAACTTTTTTTTTTCACAGTTAGACAGGACTGCTTGTCTAATATGCCAAGAAGCCATTGCTGTAATCATACTCCAAGTATACAGGAAAGAGAAAGCCAAAGAACTGAAAATGAAACGTGCCCGACGAGATGTACTTCCAAGAGGCTCTCGCATACAAGAAAATATCACCCGTTTACACATTTATTGAGTATCATGATCAAACTAGCAAACATTTGTATTTTGTAAGTGACGATTTGTCAACTTTATTATCCTTTTTTCATATGACATTTTTTTTCACTTTCTTTAGAAATGTGTAATTTCCACAGTGAACTGTGGGATTGTAATTCTGGGCAAGGTGATATCTCTGATTAAACTTGACAAACAAATACATATCTGTTTCTACAGCGGTAGCTTGAGTTAGGTCAAAGAAAAGGTCACATTTACATGATGAATCGGTTGCATTTGCAACATATTTTCATTGCCAGTTTACTGCCTCGGTACAGCAGTAACAATGTCAGCGCCTTGGTTGAGAGGAAAATCGCTTTCAATCTGCTTTTAAAATGCTCAGTGTGGTAGTTAATTGATTGGTACACAGTGGTGAAAGGGCAGCTTTTCTTGTTTTGAAATCCACACTTTAAATAGTAGGTGTGTTTTGATTTATTTAGTACCTGCCGACAAATACTACTTAGTTACTTACTCAGAAAATCTGTGTATCCGCACAGCCCTATCAGAATGAAGAGGGCATTCCTGCAGTGTGTCCCGTTGCATCCCAGTAGATCTGGTGTGTTAGTAGATTACAGGAATGAGCTGTCTGTCATCGAGCAATAACACCCTGCTTCTGTAACACCCTTTTCCCTAACAATGCTTTGCAGGTGGCAAAGTGCTGTTCGATGGGATCACCATCAGCATGACCTCCAAAGAGCTGAATGGGTCCCAGAGGGCGGTGCTGGATGGGGTGGGGACAGAAGAGGAGTGCAGGGAGCTCCACCTCCTGTCCAATGTGAGTATCTCGAAAGATTAAACACAAGCACTAGTAAGATACAGTAAGACGGGGTCCTCGAGCGGCTCACCTGGTAAAGGCAGGGACACGTGGTGTGCAGGATGAGGCAGACAGTCAGGGGAGAACAGGTTTGTGTCTTGGCTGTGCAGAGTTGCCAGTCTTTGCTGGGGATTCCACAGGGAGCATTGGCTCTGGTGCTCCAGTGGGTTAGAGACAATCGTCAGGGACTGTTTCTCCTCACCCTGCTACAGCAGCCCTATTGGCCAGGCTGCTCCCCTGCTGGGCCACCCCATTTCTATGTAACATAATGAAACCCCATACATTACAGGATGTAAACAGACCAAGGAACATCATGCTATGGGACGACAGTAGTTATGTTGTGGAGCAACTAGTATAGGAATTTTTCAGAAGGTCTTTATTTTCTTGCCAGGAATGTAGAATGTTTTGCTCATAAAATGACACTAGTCCAGTTCACCTTGGAATATTCACTTTGACCTTTATTAATGCATGTTTCACGCAGTAATCACACAGACTTCCCTCCCCTGTTGAAGTCTGCAAATCTCCCCTTTGTCATTGAGCTATTTCCAGCATGCAGTGCTTTCACAGGTGTGTTTTAGGAAGCATTACATATCCAGCCATAAAGTGTTCAGTCCTTCAAATGCAATGCAGTTCGAAGAAAATAATGCAAGTGTGCTTTTCATGTAATATAACACTTGTAGACAGCAATGCATGCCGTAATAGCTAAGACAAAGGGGATGCTGCTGTCTGTCGTAACATTCAGAACTCCCATTGCATAACATTTGAATCCAGGTATTTGTTAATTAGGCCAGACGTTTTGAACTTTGTTTTGTACTGAGTCGTTGCTGTGTCTCCCCAGGCAGCCGCTTTGAAGGGGGATGGGTACAGAGGGACTCCCTCTCCACACACACCCAATGAGAAGTTCCACGGAGTTACTGTCCTCAAAGCACTGAAGGCAAGCTGCTTTATTCTGATCATTTCAATTAGTTTTTTGTGTTTTTATTTTATTTTTATTCCTTTACTTTTATCTTAAACATTACAAGAAAGCACAGGCTACCCTCTGACTCCTTCATGAGAGTTGGAAAGAGAAGCACCCTCTATTAGTATTTCCAGGCATGATTTGAAACACACTTGGAACTAAGATATTACACCATGCACACCAGTGTTACCATCTGCATAACAGATTAATCAGTCATGTGAGGAACCGCCCATGTACACAAAAGGGTGTACTAGGTATAGCAGATGTTTTGTATGTCTTTGTATGTGTCGATTCATCTATTAAAAAAAAAAAACTGCTGTGGCAGATACAGTATATACAATCCCAGACGAGGTTTCCAGAAAAGATTAATTTCTCTGTGGGGATTTTTAATAGAAGCTTACCCTGCTCCACAGCCAGTATAGTAGTCCTGGACCCTTGATGATTCTGATGTTCAATAACAAACTATTAGCTTTGTTTTCTGTAAAATATAGTCCGCTTCTTTTATAGAGCATGAAGATGTAATGTATAACCCTTTATTGCAGCACGCCTATTTTATTCACAATGTGACAAAAAAATATGCAGGTTTCCAGGGGGGAGAAAACTTTAGTGTCTTCATAAAGTACTTGTGGGACATGTAAACAAACTGGACTGCCAACCAGCTATACTTTCTGAGAAAGCCGAATGCACACAAAACTGTTGTAGAAAGTGTAAAACTAACATTACTCATTGCAGCACCCTGCAGCTTGAGCTTGTGTGTTCAGTAGTTTTTATCTGTGGAATTGCAGCTGGCACAGGAGGGCAAGGTTCCCCTGAAGAGCGTGCGGCTGTATCATGACCTCAGCGAGAAGGTGCGGAAGGTTCTCGAGTCGTATTTCCGTCTGGAGACGCCGCTGTACTTCTCCTACACACACCTCGTCTGCCGCTCCGCCATCGACGGTGAGGAAACAGCCTACCATTCACAACACTTAACTAAAAAAAGAGTGAGCGTTAACAGGTTCCCTTTGCTGTCCAGTGGCTGACTCACTGATGGGTGACAGTGTGCCACTCATGGAAAATAATCATTTGACGCTTGTCTAACTCGTGAAACTTGACAAGCTGCCATGTTGTTGTGTTTGTTAGCACAGGACATGCTGACAACACAGAATGATCTGCTGTCCATGAACGGCATCTTCAGCTCTCAGCTTCAGAGTTAAAAAAGAGCTGCAGCAAATGATTCTTTAGTTTGCAGGCATGTTGTCAGCAACCAAGTGACAGAAAATGTTGAAGTGTTATAGAAATGCCTTTCAAATGGCCCAGCGTCTTAGCCAGTGTATTTGTAATGATCAGCTCCAAGTCCTGTGCCTTGTGAGTGAGAGCCCCGGTGAGAACAGTTTGAGCCTGTGCCTGGAACCTTGTGCTTTGTGAGTGAGAGCCCCGGTGAGAAAGGTTTGAGTCTGTGCCTGGAACCTTGTGCTTTGTGAGTGAGAGCCGCGGTGAGAACAGTTTGAGTCTGTGCCTGGAACCTTGTGCTTGTTGTATTTCAGAGAAACAGGAGGGCCGGGAGGATCTCAGTCACTCCGTGCATGTGGATAACTGCTTACTCAACTCCGAGGCCATGGAGTGCATTAAAGAAACCCCCGCCTACACCTACAGGGACTACAGGTACAAGAGCAGGGCTTGGGCTGCGCAGCTTCAAGTGTCAATTACTGTCTGCACTTGCGTTCACTATACGGAACTCAAATGTGCAGTTTCAAAAGAAACACATGTGACAGCAAATTTTAATTTCAAATATCTGGTACTGCAGTAAGATTAAAGTTTGCTTGCCTTCCTATGTCATTTCTCCTCAGCCATGTCGGTGGCATCAAGCATCTTACTGGCTGCAAAGCATGTCAGTCATTGGGGCAGGCTGCTGATTGGTTACTGACAAGAAAGAAGGCCCTGGAGGAATGAGTTCAATCTCAGTCTCCAGGTGGCATGAGCATGGAAGTGCACAAGTTTCCTTTAACCTAATTTAGTACCAGGAGTTTCAAAATGAAAGTACGTGTCTGCTAGATGTCTTTCAAAACTACACTTTAAAGACACATATAGTCAATAGAACATATATGGGATTATTTAGTTATCTACATTCACTTTATGGTCAATGGCAAAAGATCTAGGGACCTTGTGTAGGCAAGTCAAAGTGAGAAGTATAGTTAGCAGGATGTTTAGAAATTCCCAAAGTGGCTCTCTTGGTTCCAACAGTGTCCACTGGATGGCATGTGTTCTGTTTTAAAACAGCCCCATTCAAGGAGACCTGCAACCTCTGTCCACCAGGGGGTGCAAAATCCTATAATATTTTTTACACTGTGCAAAGGGGACATAAGGGAGTGACACCTAAGCATTTTTAGTTTTTGTGTACTGATTTTATTCTTTTGTAATTTCAGTGCAATCCTTTATCTGAATGATGACTTTGAAGGTGGCGATTTCATCTTCACAGAGCTAGATGCGAAAACAGTTACTGTAAGTTGTGTTGAAATACACACAGTGTTAATTGCTTTAAATCTGTTTCAACCATACTCCCTAATAATTTGCAACATTTCCAGTGTTTTTATGTCATGAAAAGTTTGTGACCGGATCTCTGCGACAGATCGCACCGCAAATACACTCTATTGCTAAGCAAACTGTGTATCATTTAAAACAAACACTGTTTACAACACTGATATTCACTAAACACCAGACAAGGGTGTGAAGAATACACTTCTCTTCACCCAGCTCACCTGTCATAAAGGAATGAGCTCTGTACTGTCCTGTAAACAGTAATAGATTACCCTACAGTGTCTTGAAATGAGTCTGGGGAGCTACAGTATACTCTTATTGAAAACTTGAACGCAGTACCCCAAATAGCAAAACCATTTAAAAAATGACCAGTAAGATTTGTGGTATTGGATTTATTTGTACAGTTCACATGATGTTGCACAAGTAAGCTTCCAGTGTTGTTACAAATGATTATTACACATCTAGAGTGTACAAAAACATTTCTTCATTTCCATAAATGTTTTGAAAACTATAAATAACTTGTTGAAACAATACTTTGAGAATAAGTAGGCTATTCCTCTGCAGTAACTTGTCTCTGCTCATAAATTGGACATTTTGTGTTGCTACCAGTTTCCTTCAAAACCATTATCAAAATACAGTACACAGTTCACACTAGATTAAAATAAACTGACTTTTAGTAGAGCTATGAATAAGACAATAAAACACTGTGTTACTGTAGCATTGATTAGGCAGCATTATAGTAAAATCATGATAAAGTTGACGTTTAAATATTAATGAAAATGATGCTTCAGACAGTGAAGATGATAGCCTTAATACAAGCTATGCTTCTCAGCCTGTGTGTGTATCTTCACTTTTTTCTTCTGCTCTTTGCAGTGCTTTTCTATTTCTTTTTGATGTGTCTGTCTGGTGAGTTGTGTTACATTTATGTTCTACCTGCGAGTATCAACCTGCGTATGAGGCTGGTTGTGTTTTTTCAGGTTATACGAAAGCCATGAGGAATATTCTCTTGATGAACAATGAACAAGAGAGGCTGGGGTACAGCATGGTGTCTAATATCTTGGGAACTGCTCCTCTGAGATGTAATGTGCATTTCAGTGGATATTTATTTGTTGAAATGATTACATATATTGTGAATGTAGATTTTGTGATGGTACTTTGTTTGTAGAGACGCCTATGGAAGGCTATATCGAGGAAACCACTTCTCAACGTTATTATAACACTGAACAGAAGCAGCAAGATGTCACTTTCAGCACACACATACACGCACACACACACACACACACACACACACACACACACACACACATGCTTTCACAAGTGCAGAATGCGAGCCCTTCACCAGACATGCATGTCTGTCATTAAGTGACTCAACGCTTTTCCTTTGTAACTGCAGGCAGAGGTCAGGCCGAAGTGTGGTCGAGTTGTTGGGTTTGGAGCTGGCAAGGAGAACCCTCACGGGGTGAAAGCCGTGACGAAGGGACAGCGCTGCGCCGTGGCAATGTGGTTCACACTGGACCCACGGCACAATGAAAAGGTAAAGCCTGCTCAAGCCTATCTGGGACTGGGAATCTCATCAGTTAGTCCTACACATTTGGTTTGACAAGGAACTATCTTGTGCTTACTGTGTGACATTGTAGTTTTGACCAAATTCTTCTTTAAACTGAATAAGATTAAACAGCCAGTCCTGGGTTTCAGAACTCCCATTGTTTAGGTGTATTATTGAAATGACCAGGAGCCTGTCAATTGGGACCTGGGTAAATCTCCTCTCAATTGACTGATTGCACATCTCATCACAGCATGAATAATTTACCTGTGAGTCTGTAGCTTTACTAATAATAGGAGTTGCTCATGCAGCTATAAGGGATGAACCATTTATTAAACATCAAACTCCTGGCTGCTGTTCATTTCAGTAAAATATGTTATTTTATAGTAGTTCTGAAACCCAGGACTAGATGCAGGGCTGGTGAGAGTTTCAAGTCATATACTGAATTCATGAATAATCTTATGTGTATGTATATTAGGTATACAATGCAATTCTTAGAAAATGTAGATTCATGTCTCCAAACATAGAAAATTTAAATAAATGCCAACCAGTCAATCGGAAGCTCCTATAGGCATCCTTAAAGCACCATTGTCGACTCTGGAGAGATTCTAGAGGAGTGACTGTCTTTGGAGAAATTCTAGAAAAGCGACTGTCTCTGGAGAGATTCTAGAAGAGCGACTGTCTCTGGAGAGGTTGTAGAGGAGAGACTGTCTCTGGAGAGGTTGTAGAGGAGAGACTGTCTCTGGAGAGGTTGTAGAGGAGAGACTGTCTCTGTATCAGTTATACTAAGATCCTCAGTCTAGCTTTTTCCACTGTGTGAAACTGTTTAATTGCATTTGGCAACTAGGAAGGGCAAAACAATAGAATTTCCTCAATAACAACATTGCTTAACAATTACATTTCAACAATATTTGAACACTAAAACATGTTTGTTTATTAAACAGGAGAGAATCCAAGCGGAAGAGCTGTTGAAAATGCTCTCTAGTCCAGTTGATGCAGAATTTCAAGAGGTCGCTAAAGAAAGCCCAGCAGAATCAAAACAGACTGCCGAGACACCAGGGAACGCACAAACAGACGTCACAGAGGAAACAGACTCTATTTCAGAGAAACAGGCTCCAGTAACAGAGGTCCAAACAGACTCAGAATCTGGACCTGTATCAGACTCATCCACAATTAATGCCTCTGTCTCCTCTGCAGAGACTGAGCAGAAAGTTTCAGAAAGCAGAGATCCCACTGCTGCCACCAGCTCAGCTCTGGACTCAAGAGACAGAAAAGAGGAGCTATAAGTTTCATTTGCAGCAGTTTTAATTTTATATTGTGTTTTTTTTATATATATATGAATGTGTTTGGTTTTGTGGTCAATAAAGTATTTTGTGGGGATGTTGGCCTGATTTACGTTTGTGCAATTTTGTTTTAGATTTTCTTAAATGGAGCAACACTGGGTATCATATATCAGCTCTTTAGACAGTGTCTCTTATTCTGTGGAGACAGGATTATCTGTCAGTAATTAGGAAGTTTTAAATCAATATGTTTACATGCAAAAGCAATTGTTTATGGAATGCTAACTTTCCTCTGTCCCATTTGAACATGATAAAAGGGCTTTACATGAATTTAAATTAGCAAGCTATTTCTCATGACGCAGTGCAAATAAGGGAGGTAAGTTTTACATTTTTAAATGAACCAATAAAGGGTGCTTTATAATGGCAATCAGTCATTATAACCAACAGACCCTGAAAAATACTGTGAGGGAATGCTGTCTTTCTTTCTTTGTATCCTTCTCTCCTCTGATCTATCCTCTCCTCCATAATATATCCATTGTGCATTCAAAGTAGAGAACTTCAGTTTTGTGCTTTACCATGGGAAAAGCACAGTAACATTGTTGAGCAGTGATACACATTTTAGTTGGTGCATTCATCAGTTATTTGTCTATGCAAATGGCATTTTAGAGTTTTGCATATAACAGTACATAACCAAAACTTAGTTCTGTGTAAGAACTCTGTTTAGAAGTTATGGATAATTTACACAATAGAGACCGGTGATTGGAATAAAGCTTTGTCAGGACAACTGTAAGTTACATTTTGAATATGTTTATAATCACTCCTTGTGCTCCAGTATTGATATACCGCATGCCTTCAACAATGACAAAACGAACCCCAAACACTAAATTCAATTAGAAAGTATCTGTATTTTGGGAAATAAACTGGAAAGTCAACAAGGTCTAATTTCTGAAGAATAAAAGTGCAAAGTGGTGTCAACTAGGTATAAGTAACACAATCAAGCCAAGTTTTAATAAAATTCAGCGACAGATACACAACTAAATGATGTTCTTCTAGTGCTATTTTATAATAATTTCAGCTTTGTCATATTGTTTAGCTACTAATTAAGAAATATGATCAGTTTAATATTTTTTTTTTCTTGCCAGCTTTCATTTTGCATGTCAAAATAAATGAATTCCAGTCCCACATCTGTTCTCAGCTTACGTTTGTGAACGTTCGTTCAACCCAACGCCTGCATTCCCATGAAGAACTGTGTCCTCCTACTAATCCTGTCTCACTCTTCATATCACAGCCGCCCATTAGAACCATCTGCCTAAAACATTCCAAACTAACTGGTAAAGAAAACAATGTAACTCAAGCACGGAGATCAGAGTAAGTAATCATGCTTTTTTAGTGTAGTCTATAAACTAAACTTCCTCGTTTAACAGGTAAATACCCTCCTCGATGGATTGTAGAGGTGAAACGCCAATCAGGTTGTCTGTTTTAAAAATATGTCATAAATTTGGTGACGTTCTGTACACATTATCTCAGACCACAGAATTCTGTTGTGCCAATATTGGAAGACCACCTCCATAAAAAATTAGAAAGATTAAGCAATTGGAACAAAGCAATGCATTCATTTAACAATAAATGTAGTTAATAAAAAAAAAAAAAACAGCAGTAGTATGTTACTATATTTATTAGATATTAACCAATAATACTCTTTCAACAGCAACTGATAAAACTATAGGTGTTTTTCTTTTGAATACATACATTCACCTATGCAGATTTGTAATCACATATTTTTTGTAACTAAAAATGTATTTGTTAATAAGGAAACCCAACAAGTTACATTTGTAAAAAATCCCCAAGAACTAGAATGCAACGTCTATGGTTTTAAAATATTATTTTAATACAGTCACAAAGCATTAAATCACGAGTTACAATTATTTAAAGAATGTTTGATAGCGTGTTTTGATTAATTTAAATCAAGTTCATAGACCTTTACGAACCTTTTCAGAAAGAGTTTATTAAAAATACTTTATTTAATTAATAAAAAATAAAAAAGGACTTCAATAAAAAGGGTTTGGGTCAAATTTACAAAAACCCTACTTGTTCCATTTATCAGCAAAACAACCAGTAAAACTTTTCATGTGCAGTGTAGCAGTTCAGAGATCAGAGAATTAAATTGTACTTCCTACAACAGGCACTAGATGGCAGTATTGACTGACTCATTTGTGTGTGAGTTAACCAATGCTTCTGTAATATAGTTGCATTGTCTGGACATACAGGTTCATCATAACGCTATAATTAGTGGTCACAAGCTTTTTGACAATTAATGCTAAGAAGTGCTTGGTTTAAACAAAGCCTTTTCAAATATGTTTCTGTCTAACTGGTACTATATGCAGCAATCAAATCAAACAAAAATACCAGTCTCCATCATTAATTTAATATAATTACAAATGCTGCAAAAGGAACCTAAAGGAACCCTAAAACATATTCTAAAACGGGCATGCGCAAATGACGTTAGCTCTGAAAACAAGGAAACACCCATCTGAAAGGGGCACAATGTACTGAGTTTGGCCCAGAAAGTTATTTTTAATATCATTTTTTTTTCACAATTCAGCAAATGTATGACTTTAACTGATAAGCAATACATTGGGTTATCTAAAATTGTAAACCTATACGATTTGGTGGGTGATGTACAGTTTGTCTTGTTCGTAGTGATTTGTGCAGTCATCAATCACAGCACTTCTGAATCGATGTAGCCTTAGAGCCCTGCTTGTATGGCTGGAGATCTCGTTTTCAAAGGTGTCAATATAACTTTTTAAATTAAGGTATGGTGCTATACTAAGATCACAACGATAAATCTAAGCAGTATTTTTGTTGGTTTGTTTTTGCCGATCGCTTACGGCCCTGTATCAGCTAGTTAATAAATGCCTTGCATGCCATTTTTCTTGACGGTTCTACCCCTGCATGTCTTGGATGGTATCAACAAAGGTGTTTATTTATTTTACTTATACTGAAAAATAACTGCATTTTACAAACGCAATGTTCTCTGAGTGTATTGAACCGAACATTTAAACAAAAGTCCAAGCTAGGGGAAAAAAAACCAAACTAAAGATCTGCTGAAAATATTCCTAGTTTTGTATTTATTTTAAATTTCATCACATTAAATGACACTCTTACACCATTAGAGGCAGGGTCAACTGTACATATTAACATAGCTTACATTCACATGGTAACATTCCTATAGAGAGTGAACAGGTATACTACAAACACTATCTCCACACCTTATTATCAAGCTATAACCAACATAACATATCCAATGTTGAGTCCTGGTATACAGCACACACAGGCAGCATGCATATACACCTCATTTAATACAATTATTATATATTCTGTCCAACTGTTTAAATGAGGGAACACAATCACATGGAAAAATGTGACAATAATGTAGATTCCACAAGCTTAAATGCATACATTAAGTATCCTATTCAATACCCTCATGCTTCACATTGTACTGTAGGTTGTACCGCTATCAGTGTATATATTAAAAAACAAAAAAGAAAAAAAAAAACTAGTACATAAACTGGCACATGCATTAAAAGACTTGAAATACAAACATACCCCTTTTTGACAGCATACCATTGTCTGACATTACATGGGTCACATTTTGGTATGCATACCACATTCTGACAATGTACCACTTTCTAGCCCTACACTGGTATCTACAGTTTGCAAATTAATCTGCTCCATGAATTGAAAGAAGAAACTGTACTGTAACAATAGTTTATAATGTGACTTCTACACGTCTCACCCTCTCCTGCAAAGTGTTGAATGTGACCTTTATTTAAATGTTACTATTCAGTCAGCTGTTTAATAAACAAAATGTATTTTTTACATTAGTAATATAAATGCATGTTTTCTGTATGGCTCTTTGAGAACATCTTGCTCATCGCTCATCAGTATAGTTCTGTTAACCCAACGTGTTGGATGGCTTGGTTTTAAGGTTTAGCTATTTGGTTGACTTTAAATCAACTGTTATTTTCTATCTGGTAGGCGACTTTATTGTTCACTTGTATAGTGCAATGTGACCTCCGTGCCTGGATCTGTGTTCAAATTTAATTAATGCATGCTATACCCACACAGTCCCACCAAATACCACAGACGGAGTGAAATCATACAACTGGCAGATCTGAAATGTAAATAACGTGGACAAACAATTTCATACATTTCGAATTTAAAAAGCGAGGGTTTGTTATACGATATTGACTGCAGAAATGTCTGTAAAAATGTAAATTTGTTGTAGAATCGGGGTGGTATGTATGACCAGCATAACATTATTCAAGCAGAACACACAAACTGGTGTATCAGAATCGATGACCAATCCTCACAGAATGACATGTTAGTAGTTTGCATGCCTTACTTTCAGGTTTCTGTTACACTTCCCTGGTCATTCCTCTACAACTTATAACACATTCTGAGGTTCTTACATTCATAAATTCTAAGGTAAATACGCCAAACCAATTCAAATCCTCCCATACCCTCTCCTTTTCATTCCATTGCCCTACAATTATTTTTTATCTTCAATGAGACTATTTTTTTTCTTTTATTTGAATCATATTTACATGAAATGAGATATCTACCTGTGTGTTTTACCGCACTGAATATTAAAGCTGCAGTGAATATACACCGTTCTGAAACACTGATGCCAGTTATACTGTGTAATGGTCATGGTGGTGTCACAGTGTTCATTTAATCAAGACCCCAGTAGTCCAGATCAGGGACTAATGCATACAGTAAATACATTTTACAATACATAGAACTGCAAAACACAACATGTTAGAAGGCATTTTATCAAAGTGTTTTTTCACCTAAGATGAAAAGACGAGGAAACGAGAAAGAAACAACATGCTGAGTTGTTTGGCTTTAGTTTTGTAAAATAAACATGTGATTGTTTTTGTGCCTTTTTATAGACATTCGTGGTAATGGATTTGAAGAGGTGGTGCAGTTTATTAGATTATCTGTGATATGAACACTAGCTTTCATAGGGTTACCATGTGGCTCCAGATTAACCAGACTGTTTCTGTTTGTTAAAATTCAATCGCCCATATTATTCTGCAAATACAATCAAAGCATCATCATCTCGTTGCTCTATCGATAGATTCACTATTCGTTCATTAAGATCTGATCAGAAGCAGCTGATCAGTGTGACTTGTTTGCTGCTTTATACGTGAATTACTTTCAGTTTAGTGGGAATTTTGAAATCTCGGTCTGTCTCAAAGCTTCCGGTTAATCTGAAGCCATATGGTAACCCTAGCTTTCAAGACTCACAAAATGTCCACTTACACCTGAAGGAGAGATTTTTTAGGTCTTGAATATTTGTAGATCACAGTTAATCTAATTAAGCGATGGTCAATGAAGGCTCTACGGTGTGGTAGTTGACCGTGACAGGAGTTATCTAGACGGTGCCAGATATCTGAATACAGCAATATTACTGGATTTGATCTGCTTTTTGGAAAGAAATCTACTTTTGTATACTCTTGATTTTTGAGTAGACGTTACAACCCCCACAAAGTAATTTTTTAAAAATCTGCTTACCCACGGTTTCTTGGGATGTCTGGACTAAGCTACCGTCTGTACAGAAAATGATGCAGATTACTGGGAAGCACAGCTGTATAGTTTGTGAAGGCCACAGTGCTGTCACTGACCTGCTGTGATAGTGATTGACTATACAGTTACAAATATAGATTCTAGTAGATTTCTATACATTACAGCTTAGTTGTTAAGCAAAGGTTTATTTTTTTTTTATGAATAGTCAACTCCAAACACTGTTGGAAGTAGTTAAGATTATTTTTTATTATTATTATTGTAAATATACTTTGGCTGTGTGGCTCTTTTCTGGCTCTATAGAAGAAATCATGTTTGTACTGTAAGTGCTGTATAGCTTTGTATCTCAGCTCAAAGTTATACCCTAGGAACCAATGCTAAAACCAGGTTGCCTGGTCAGGTTTCAGGTCCAATGCTACAGAGCACAGCTACAGCCAAAAGGCATCACATGACAAAGAGCATTGTCAACAATCAATCCATCTGAAGCTATGGGCCACCCAATCATGCTTTAACAAAACTAACGACAAATCACTACACTTTTATTTTATTTTAACGGTGCAAACTAACCAATGTGGACAATATTTCTGTGACTCCCCCTGAAAAACCCTGAGAGTAACAGAGTAAAGCCTATGTATAGGTGTACATATTTCTACAGATTTCTATATTGTTAAATCCGTCTTTAATACATTATAATCTCTGTGCCTGAAGTTTTAGCATGCCTCTGAATTCCAGTGGATCGCCATCCCCTTGTGTTCCTTACAGAAACAGCCCCTTTGTGTTTGTCCTCCCACAGCAGCAACACTGAGTGGGAGCGAGCAGCTACGACCCGAATCCCAGAACAGGGCTGGAATTGAATTAGGACATTTTCAACACTGGGGCAAAATAAATACATAAAACATTTCAAGCTTCAAAGATTTTATAATGAAACCTGCATTTTTGTTAGCCAAGGAATAAAACAGTCTTTCTTAAAAAACACATTTATTCATGCAGTATATTTATATATTTTCCTGATTCTGCATTATGAGTAAGTCTTATATGTGGAGGTTTCTTGAAGGCTAGTTGTACCACACAGCTTGGGATAATACTAATCTCATTTTGGAATCTGTCTTGCATTCATTCACATCCAATGACAGAATGAGTGGGTGAGTCGCACTGTCCTAACTTACGTCGTGTTGCTAGGCAGAATGCTCTAAGGAAAGTAATTCTCTAAATTCAGCTATGAACTTTCACTGTGTATCCTCTATTTATAAGTGTAAACAGAATATGACTACTGCTCTGTATCGCATCTTCTTACACAATTTGCGCTAATCTATTCAGTCCTGTAAAACCAGCCTGTAGTCTTAGTGTAACTGGGCATGGGTTAACTCATTATGAAGAGGGAATGTAAGAAGGATGCCCTTTAGTGATCCACAGTAATGTACTTTAAAACACTTTGTGAACTTTCCACCTCAATTCTGATCTGAACACCTATGGCAAGACTGAGAAAACAACATTATAATTCCTGTAGTGTAGTTGTTTTGCTGCAAGAACACTGCTTAAAGTTTACATTTTATATAACAAGATGAAAAGGCTAAATCGGGGAGTATTGCATTATGTATGCTTGCTAGCATGTTGTTTCTCGCTGGTTCTATGCCAGTATGACTGTTACATTTCTCTCACCACACACACTTCAGTGCCCTTGTACCTTGCATTTGTATTTTGCAATGCATTTTGCTGTCACTGTTTAACATGTTTAGTGCAGTTTCTGGTCCTGAATCATGCTATGGCTCTGAGACACTGAGGTCAAGCCCCTCCCCATGCTCTAGTACAGTATGCAGCGATTCATGCTGTGTGTTCCAGTGGCATTGTGATGCCAGCTATGTAGTTTGAAATTGACCAAAATGAATTAAAAAAATTTAGCAGATTTGTACAGGTTCAAATGTCAATGGCCCCTGAAGAGATTACTCACAGTGTAAGAAGGTATTTGCTTGTGTTACCATGCAGCGTATACTAAACTCTCCTGTTCTGAGCACCGCATTAGGTGAAACCTTCAAGTGAGGTGTGAGGAGATTACTAATTGGGCTCTGTAGTGTGCTTACACGTTTTCAAGTCATGTTTACAGGGCTATAGAACCTTTGTCTTACCAGAAGGTTTGAACTAAACCGTTCAGGAATGCAGGTATTTACCTTCCCTTATAAAATGTACGTAACTGCACCTTTACACTTTTGTTTTTCACCTCAGTGCATTTTTTTCACAAGATGCTATCTTGTCCATAGACCGATTCTAGATGTTGCTACTGATCTGTTATGTAAATAGAGAGACAAGGCCACCATGATCAATGTTACCCCTGTTTTCTTCTCAATTTGAACTGCCTAATTCCAGTGTTGCCTCAGTGAGCGACCTACGTTCCCACTGTCAAGCCAAGACCTCTTTTCACGCACCGACTCTAAACAATGGCAGTTGCCAAGCTCTGAGGCGAGGCCCAGTCTGTGCACTGGTAGGCAGTGTCGTGGAAGTTACTTTTAAAAAGTAATCCGTTACAGTTACAAGTTACTTCTAGGCTATTTGAAAAATGATGTAACTTACAGTTAACTGTGAAGTTACATTATATAAGTTAATTCTCAGGCACAGTTTACATTTTTTTTTATTTCTTTTTTTGGTTTGGTCAGACTAGCTTGAAATATTCTTGAACCCACTCAATGGCCTTATTGGAAGTCCAAAGTTTATGGGACTGATTCCCATAAACTGAGCAGCTGAAAGTCTTTGCCCCAACTGGTTTCTGGTGACTTTTTGGGAGGACTAACAGATCAGCATTCTGGGATCTTAGAGGGTGGCTGGAAACATAAGGAGAAGCCACTGATCTTGAACTAAACCCTGACAAAGCTCAGTTAGAAAGGCATACAACAAAACCTTTGTGCAACATTGACTGAGCACCCGCTGGGGGAAGGGGGGTGTATGTGAGTTATTACATTGCCTGTCATATTCATGAAATGAACAGAATTGAAGCACACATGCTTTGTTTGTTTTGCACACAAATGTAAATACTGTATAGAGCCGCGCGGAAGTCACAGTGGAAGGATCCTGTGGCAGTGACAGGTCCTCTTTGTTGCAGAAGAAGAGCCGCAGAAAATCCTTCACACTCTGCTGTCATAATACTGGAAGCTTTGCCACTGGGCAGCAGTGTTCCACACAATCAAAACACTTATGTCACCTAACATCTGCAGATGCTACTACAGTGCCTCAATGCATTTCTAGTGTATTTACCAACCAGACAAAAACACCAGGGACACACACAGTGCATGCTGGGATTGTCTCAGCCGGTGAGCAGCTTGTCTCATATTAAGAACTGATTTGTCAGATTTGTGAGACATTATCAGATTCGTTAGACTTTATCAGATTTGTTGTATAGAGAAACAAAAAGTAAATTCGTCACCATGGCTTTAGCAACTCAAGCTGTATAAGTCTGGTTAAAGTTATTAGGCAATGAATTGGCTACCGGCACTACGTTCAGTGTCTCCAGTATACGGGACACATTTTCTTATTTAATTCAAGCATAAGTTAGATATTAAAGATACCAATAACTGTGCAGTGTTCTGAGGCATTATCCTCATATCTAACTATGTGAAAGAACCCTTTTAACCCTCAGTTCAAACCTGTTTATTGCCTTATAGAGTTAGCACAAGTCCTTTGCAGATTTGTAATCCACTCCCATTTTCTCTTGACCCTCTCTTAACCAGCTTCTAGCCCGATTCACTGACTTGCGTTCAGCCAGTAACAGGCTTTGACCCTGAAGACATTGCTGAGATGAAATGAATCAGGAAGTGTTTGAGAATTTTCTGCAACCTAGACACTATGTTTTAAAATACAAATAAGTGTTTGCTAAAACATGTGTTTCTTTCAAAACTTCACATTTGAGACCTATGTAGCTAATGGAGGTGCAACACAGAGAAGATGTATGGAATTATTTCATTATCTACAGTTCAGTCACTTTAAGCTTGGGATAGGGTAACTCCTGTTTCCTATTTCCCAGTAAACTGAATACAATGCATTGCCAGGGCAATTATAACAGCTTTGCTGGTATTGATTGGAGTTTTTCAGAATCTACCTGGTTTACAAGCCCCAGGTTCTTACTTTCTTCATACTGCCCATTGCACTGAATAGCTGTTTATTGCACTTGTCTGTTTGTAGACAGAATGAGAATTGTTGAGAGGCGTTTTTTGGAAATCTTATTTTCAAAACCAACAATCCATAACCCTGTTAAATGTCACCTTTGAGGGTGGATTATTCTCTCTACTCAGACCCACGTTTACAGATGAAAGCAGCCATGACTGGTTACCACAGAAACCAGCCCAGCATGTGCTTTCACTCCAAGGATTAGACCAAACTCAGCAGGCCCCAGTCTACAATCATTCCAGCTTGTCAACTGTGGAATGTAGTGGAAAAAAAAACAATGACATGGGATTTGGAGCACACAGCAATCACTTACAGCCATACTAAAAAAAACAAGTCTTCCAATAAGTATTAAAGGTGAAAACCAGACTTGGTGCACTATATCAACCAGATCTTTGTCGCCTTTGTCTTATTTGATTGCATATTTTTTATTTTTGAGTGCTGCAGATATGTATATATTGGCAGGTCTTTCTGAGAATCTGCACAGCCGGGGGGTCAAACAAGCTGTAGCATGTGAGGTCTGATCAGTGAACACCCTTCTTTTCATTGTCTAACAAAAAACTGCAGTTTCCCTTTTAAACACAATGACAGCCACTTGAAATAGAGGAATTGATGCGTGGATCATGACTCTGCCAGGCACTGGAATGATCTGTCTTGTTATTCGACCGGTGTAGATCATTTTAGTGCCTGGTGGAGTCATGGACCAGATGTCAAG
Source organism: Acipenser ruthenus (assembly GCF_902713425.1). Taxonomy (NCBI): domain Eukaryota; kingdom Metazoa; phylum Chordata; class Actinopteri; order Acipenseriformes; family Acipenseridae; genus Acipenser; species Acipenser ruthenus. Next base: position 8,428,999 of record NC_081215.1, read on the forward strand.
TCACTGTGCTCAAGTGGCTGTCATCGCTGGATGAGAGCCTCCGGGCACAGGCAGTGCAAGGAACAGCTAGCCATGTGAGAGAGGAACAGTTTGTGGAGCCCAGACCCTAACAGGGATTAGAGATTAACAGTTTCAAAATGTAAAACCTTGCATGATCAAGAAGAATCCTGACAATAATAACACTACTTACGCTTGTTTGACAACTTGGTTTTCTTTTACCAGTACTTATAATGAAGGTAACAGGGTCACGAATGCCTGATTATTTTCCACTGGTTTATATTGCACTTGTATGTTTTATTACATTATTTTAATTGAACGTTGATTTAATTAGTGCATGTCACGATGTGTTTCACTTTAAATGGACTTCCCCATTCAGCTCCCATTCCGATTTTGGATTATTGATAGTTTTAAACTTGCAGAAACAGAAAATGAGTCTGACCCAAGCTAAGGTATGATTGATAAACTGTACCACTGGGAGATATGTTGTGGATTTCCTCTCTCTCCTTCTTCCCTCCCCTGTGTGTGAGCGTTTGTTGCTTTATTCTCAGGGCTTTAATATTGTGTATGCCTTCTTATTAATTTCCTTTATTACTATATTAGATGCATGAAGCACTTTATGCTGAAACGTTAATACTTTGCAGTATACACTTCATTCACATAGTAGAACCTGTGTCTACTGTTTTGCTGCACACGTCATTTTTGATTGTCTATTGTCTTTCATGCTTGTGAATACATATGTACACACCACTAGGGATTGATAATCAATACATCAATTAGAACCTGGCCACATTTCACACCTGGTTTAGCAGGGATGGGAGTCTAACTCTATCTCTGGCATATTTTACAAAGCTTTTTTAAAACAAAAGCAAAACCAAACAAGATACTCTATTTACAAGCCATTCAATACAAACATATTATTATGTCCTATTGAATTCGAGCACTGTACATAGTTAAAAACATGTTTTTATCACAAATCTTTTGCGAATCAGGACACTGAAGTATGGCACAGAATTGCATTACCTTAGCAACACAGCAGGGCACAGTGAACTCTGTAAGCCAGTCGCTTTTTAAACAACTTCTGCATTATGTGGCTGTCAAATAAAGATGTGTTTATGTGTTGTCATAGAGATGGCTGTGAAAAGATGGCTCTACGCTACTTGCTTCTGACTCAGTGTTGTAGGGTCTGTCCAGCTGTATTTAAATGTTGGCACTAAGAATATGTCATCACTAACAGTTTCAAGATAGAATTCACAAGTTTGTAAATTCTTTCGGCTCTACTTATAAGGAAACCCTAACAACAGTTACAATGTAGAAGCTGCAGGAAGCATGCTGGAGCTGCAGCTGAACACAGAAAAGCACTAAGGCAGGTTCGATTTTGAACGTGAGGAATGTGACTCAGAATTAACTGGCACACCTGACCTTGGCCTACAGTTATCTCTAGTCAAACACATCATTGTGAATCAACAATCACTTTTTCTTCAAGGAGCATAATGTTATTAGTCTGGTATTCCTCAAAGATAGGATCTATAGATCTATAGAGCTTGAAATGTTCATGATATTTTACTTTTGGTTGAGAAAATGGATCCTGTTACAACACGTTTCATACACACAGCGCACAGGGATTTAAAAGTAAATGGAGAGTCAACAAGATTTATTTTCTTAGTGTGTTGCAAGTTTAAAACCTTTCTTGGGCCTATCCTTTCTGATGAAATGTTTTTACCAATAAAACATGATAGTGTATATCAGAGGTGATCATTTGAATGGCAGATGTTATACAGTAAAAAAAAACTGTTCATTATTCAACAACAACAACAACAACATTTTATATATATAGCGCCTTTCATAGCAAGTATCCCAAGGCACTTTACAAATTTATGTAATTTAAAAGAAAATTGAACCAAAATAAAAACTCCGTAATAGCAGATTTCATTGCAAACAAAAATCAGCTGGTAAGAGTGTTTTAATGTAATATTTTCCAGCAAACCATACAAAATGTGATTAAATGTTCTGTCAAAGTGTCATTTGCCCACAATAGTAAAATTAGCTTTTACATTTCAAAGAAAATACATCAGTTGTGCTGATCCATTGTGTACAGTTCTGTCAATGTCACACCATGGTGAATAAGCAATTGCAGATTTTTTCAAATTCCTATACAGAGTATAAAAATACTTCTGCATACCTACATAAATAAATGGATAAATGAAAATGTTTGGTATCCTCATAACTTCATCCACCTGAGTTACTGGCTGCATTCTGAACTCTGAATGCAAGTGTTTAATTAAAATAATTTAATATTTAGAGATGGAAACATGGGTGCTACACAATAGAAATAGTTCTTTCAATTCAGAGTTTCTACCTATTTGTTTTAACATAGCAACTGTATTCTGGGCTATTGTACAGAACATTATAGTTTTTCATGTTATTACTAATAGAACAAGTTTATGTTAATGCAGCAGCATTATTCTGTTTCAATGAACAGATAGTTGCTGGTATTGCACACACTTACAGCAATTGCATATTTTTCATTAAGCCAGACATCTAGTTATTTCTGCATACAACATGTTTATTGTCTGAAGATTTGATGGAAGTAAGGCTGGGGTGATAGGGGGTGCTTAGAGCTGGAGAAACAGTGTGGCACAGTTAACTCCACGTTTATATTTTAGTTAGGTTGTATGCAGCATGCATCAGTGAAAACAAAACTAAACCCTGTGCTCCCCTGACTGTATGTCTCACCCCATGGGCTGTGCCATTACCAGGTGAGCCTCTCGGGGGCCCCTTAAAACAATACTTTTTTTATCCCACACCTGTATACAGTGGCACCCAAACCGACAAGCAACATCACTGCACAGTACAATGAGAAAGGGTCTTCCTGTAGAGTGATGCAAAGCTTAGTGGGTTCACAGATTGGCCAGGTAATTAAAAACTCTAACCTCTGCAAGAGAGGGCTAGCTGGTACCCTCTTTCTAAATGTCACTTATTACTGGTGCGTACTGACACTGCCTGCACCTGGATTCTTTGAACATGCCATTGAAAGGAGCATACTTTGTGGTGCCATGATCCCAAACTGGATGAGGTTCCAGAGAAGCACAATCCACCACCTCCAGGCTGGTGAAGGTTTTTTTGAAAACGTGTAATCTACATTGACTGCATTTTTGGAAAACAAGCAAGTCTCCAGTACATCCCACACACGAGTCTCAGAATATTCATTTGGCAGGAATTTGATAGAGCCCTGTCAGGTGCATTGTGGAGTCTGTAGTTGCTTAACAGGTTCCTGTATGCATAGATATACCAGAGCTGGCTTGGCAAGTATATATATAAATGACTACATGTACAGGCAATTATTTCACAAAACTAGGCCAAGTTGTTTAATAATGGATCGGGTTGTCATTGAGTCAGTATGCGATTGCAATGCAATACAAAAACAAAACGAAGCTGCTCAATGTTATTATAGCTTATGGACTTTCTAAATGTTTATTAAGTGTAAACGGTCTACATGTGGGCAGCCTTAGTCACCACTATAGTCACAATTGACAAAGGAAATATTTCATTGCAAAATTACCTCATAACCAAAATGATCCTGCTCCCACTAAAACCATTTCTTCATAATAAAGTGCATTAAAAATATTTAGTCCCACGCAGATATGTCCCAGGCAGGACGAGGCCTGTTAACGATGAGACAGTTAAAAAGGCCACTGCCTCTTTGTACAGTACTGTGAACATGTGCGTGGCTGTGCATAGGTATAGGGGTGATGCAGGTGCTCCAGACAACGACAAACACAAAGTTCACAGTTTAAGGTATTTTCTTTTTCTTTTTAATGATCTCCTTGACTGTATGAAATAATAATGCTGGCTCTACCCAACTATGGGCATTGCCAGCGCATAAACCAAGGGGTTGCAGTCCCGAAATAATAATACAAAACACAGACACAGAACACAGATACAGACACGTCTCCGGACAGTGCGTGCTCTTGGTGCAGGTGCAGTGATTTAAACAGTGGTGCTTGTTTGTAGACAGGTGAAGTGCAGTCCAGGCTTTATCGCTGGCTTGAAGAGGCTGCTCCCGGATTCGTATTAGCCGTCTGGTCAAAGACAAATATACACAGTTACAAAACAAACAAAAATACTTCACTCACGATCTCACAGTCCTTGTTTCCTCCTATTAACCACAACAAAGGAACCAATTACGGCGTCACGTCCCCCTAAAGTACCCTAAGCCCCGCCCCTCATGACTGAAACTTCGCTCACCGTAGTAGGGCGAGGACTCCTGGTACTGTGACGCTGCCCCCTTCCTGAATGGCTGGCTTCTGACTGCCCCTGGAATGAACTGCCCAACCATTCAGTATAAGGCACACAGTTCCTGTTGTACAGCCCTCTCACAGGTCAAAAGGGAGATTGATGATTCAGATGCATTCGCTCTCTGCCACAAGTACATACCCCTACAGCTTAAAGGGATTAGGCCCCTTCACGTGGGTTATAAAGAAGAAAGTCACAGATTGTGGGGTTAATGATTTCAATAATCATGACCTCTCCAGTGTTTCCACTGGGAAGTCTCTGCATTTACAATAAGAAGCTGCTCACTCAGCTCAACAAAGCTCCATACTGTGAATGACTGAGCAATGAGTCTTTTTACTCTCTGCTGTGGATTAAAATGGCATGCTGTTATGCTTGTGTGCCCTTGCACAATACCGCCTCAGGGTAGGCAGAACCGAGAGGAACCTGTAGCTGGTCATGCCTATTTATCCACTCCTCGATTGTTTCCTCTCTCTCTAGCTGAACTCGTCTGCAGTCGTGGTCATGGAGCTTTTAACCTCATTTTGTCTCTCATCTACCAGGGCACCAGATCCATAACAGCTGTGCATTACACAACACAGCCTGTTGCACTATGTTATCTGTGTTTTTGACTAATGTGTATGAATTCTTATTCATTCTGCAACGCAATAATACTTAATTTGAAAGTTTGCATAAATGACAATGTGTTGTTTCAAGGAACCTGCATACCTAGAAAAAGGCTGCTACAATCTTTAATAAAACTGCACCAAAGGGCTGAAACCTGCCCAGATTAATGACCTGTAAAGACCCATATTAACACACTGGCCTTCTAAACCGACAAGTCTCCTCAGTCTGCAGTATTTTATGATGGGCATCTACCCAGAATTGAGCACATACTGTATGGGATGGGATGCATCAGGTGTAACTCCCCTTTTGTTTTGTGTTTGATTTGTTTTGTTATTGTGTTTGGCTTCTGTGAAAAGCAGCTGTGGATCCCGATAAAAGAATCCAGCTAACACACCTTGGGGCTGCTGAAAGGTCATGATTCAAGGACCAGGACCATCCATGCTGACCGGACAGCAAAGATTAAGAAGCCACCGCGTGTTTAATTGGGATCGGAGCAAATCATTCATTGAATCAAAACCGCTGAACACTGTGTGTAGAACCTGGGTCAGGGTTTGAATTGCTATAGGAACAGGGGTTAGTATAGCGAGGAGCGTCAGCAGGACATCCTTTGTAGCGGAGTAGCGCTCACTGAATTCACAGCACCTTTTGTTTGTAGTTTGCTTTCCAGGGGTTTATTTTGCCATTTTGCATTTTCTGTTCCCGTTTGTTTTGTTACATGTATGCCATGCGTTGCCATTGCTGGTAGCGTCACATGGTTTTCTTTGGTTTTCTTTAAATAAATTTTGCATGCCTGATACTGTCAACGCACCTCCGTCTCTCCTAATCTGGCAGCGGATAAGCCACGCCCCCTATCACACACTCAACAGTGTGGACAACATCCTGTTTGGTTACTCAAGTCTTTAACCTGGCATATGACTTGGAAAAATAAATCAGAAAACAAAATAAAAAACTCACTTTTATTGTGGAAAGTCTGGATTGGTTCTCCTAGCAACGGCAAGTAAGCTGACTACGGCAGATCCTGTAATTGTCATTTGGAGCTGCCCTTGAGGCCTACGCCTGTGATTGTTTAGCACTTTAATGGCTTGTTTCTCACACTCATGTTAGTTATTAACACGTATGTCAAGGTTAAAAAGCTGCTTCATTAGCATTACAGCTCTATACCTGGACCTTAGTGGTTTGTGTGCATTAATAAACAGGACTGTATTCAAAAAATGATGTTAAAACAGCCAGTGCCGTCTGTATCATCATGTTAACAGATTGTGCAAAACTACTGTTAACAAAGTCCCTTACCAGCAGGATTATAAAGTGTAGCTCCTTTCTCAGAGCATCGCCAATGCTGTCCTCATCATAATACATTGGTTTAATCTCAAAGCTGATTCAACCCTCATATTAACATAGTCTTTAACTAGGTGGTAAATTGTCTCACTCCACAATAATACTTGCCGACAATTGGAAAATCATTAAATTTACTTCCTTGGCTCCCTGTGAACAGGATGGCTGCAGGGGTGACATCAGACCAGAAAGGAACACACACAAGCAGGTACTGGCGGGGCAAAACTGAAACGCTACGGCGTTAAATAATAAAACAAAGATTTAAACAAACACAAAACAAAAGGGCATGTTGGCCAAACAAACAAACAAGCAATAAACAATAACAAGTATCGTGCTGGTTTAGCAATTGTTTTTTCTCTGATTACTTTATTACCTCCTCTCCCCACTCGTTCTCCACTCTGAACCCTCTTCAATAATGTATTGGAGTGGGTCTTTTATATATGTGGCTGGAGCCTTAATTACCTATTAAACAATGACCTTATTAAGGCTCCAGCCACATTCCCACAAGCTTTTCCGGGATGGGGATTCAACCCCATCCACACCAGGTACACTTTATGAGAGCAGCTTTTTCGCCAGTCTCAAATAGTAAATAACAATGACGGACGGCTATCACTACTAATAATAATACAATACAAATAATATTGTCATATTTACAGAAATTATATAATACAAATAAATCATAAAAATAGCACTCAATATATACATGGGGGCAGGGCTCCCCGTCACACTCCTGTAATAATAATAATTATTATTGATTTTGTTTGGTGCTCAGTTTAGACGAAACAATGACAATGACATAATAATTTGCTTAATCGGAAGCATTATTCATTTGATTGAATTTTTTTTAAATCTTAAAGAGGGCTGACAAAGTTAATGCTGACCAATACATTAAGATAAGTACAACATCCAGGACCAGAAGACAGCTGGATATTTAGTGGCGAATTGGGACAGAGGGTAGGAGACACTTCTTCACACAGAGAATTGTGAGGGTCTGGAGCCAACATTCCCCAGTAATGTTGTTGAAGCTGACACCCTGGGATCCTTCAAGAAACTGCTTGATGAGATTCTGGGATCAATAAGCTACTAACAACCAAACGAGCAAGATGGGCTGAATGGCCTCCTCTCGTTTGTAAACTTTCTTATATGTTCTTATATAGAGTGGTGAGGGGATGGAATGGGTTACCTAGCTGTGAATCACTGGAATCCTTTAAGATCCAACTTGACAAAGTTTTGAGATCAATCAGCTACAAGGAACCAGGCAAGCATTAGTGAGATAAATAGCGTCCACTTATTTGTAAACAGTCTTGCGTTCTTTCGTATGTTCTTAACGTTGATCTTAGCGAAGAGACTGCACGCAGATTGTACATCAGTGTAAAAACAAATGTGTTTCAGTGGATAAAATGTTGTGACTCATGTACAGTGTATAGTGAGAAAGCCTGCCCACATCTGCACTATTTGTCAAAGCGCAAACACCAGCAAGCCTTCCTTGATTAGCCTCACAGTGCAGTGTTCTTCCTCCAGCCTCAGTGCACTCAAAGACAGGTAACTGAAATACCGCAACAGGTTCTCTCTAAATTAACCAGGAATGGAGAGCAGGAAAAAAGGAACAGGTATTTTTAAAAGGGGGGGTTACTTAATATCACTTTGTGATATTTTGCTTAGTCTAGACTACTTCCATAAAATAGCTGACAGTGCCTGTAAATAGGGCCGTTTTGACATACAGGTCCTATCACCGGTAGAAGATATTTGAAATCAGATTTCTTTATTTGAAATCTTCATAAAAACTGTAATGTCCCCATTTTTTCTATATCTAACTTAGAAAGGGGTCAAAACTGGCAGTTTTTATAAATATTATTGGCCAATATATGTAAGCCACTGAAGAAAACGATCTTGACAATCATCACGGTCAGTGATCAAGCAGGAATACTTGCTGCGCTGGATACTAATACTTATACATGGACAGGATGGCACAGCATTATGATGTTGGAGAGATAGTCACCGTCCCAACAATGAATGTGCCTCCTTTGCAGTCTTTGCAAGACCTGTCTGTTTATGCAATGGGAAAAAAAGTGTTCCTTGCTTAAAGTCTCCCTGCCTGGCACCAGTTAATTCCGGTTATCGGACGGATTAGCTCTGAGATAACTAACGTCCATACAGCCATAGACAGGAGCTAAAAGAACCCCACTTGAGAGCCAGGGCACCAGGGGAGAGCTGCTGTGTTGGGCAAAGGAGCTGAAAATGGGGGATTAGAGCTGGAATGTGCCCGGCTAATCCACTTTTATGTTTAAATCCTTGGTTATAGTCTTCGGCTGCATGCAATGAAAAAGAGGACATTCTTTGGAAAGACAAAAACCCACTTGAATTCACTCAGTAAACAATGTTTAATGTGCTCATTTCAAATTCATTACACACTTGGTTTTAATACCAAAAAAAAAACAGTACCATTTTTTTTCCCTGGATGAATGCTCAATTGTTTTTCATCTTTTTTTCTTATAGTTTAATAATATTGATAAGAGATTAACCACTGGAACGGGCTGCACAGGGGTATAGGGGTCAAAGCCAAAATTATAAACCTAATAGAACGTTGGACAGCCTTAGCCAATGAGGATGCAGCATGGGGGTTGCACACTATTGGGAGGGCCTCTTTTAAAATAACACGTTTTCTGACAAAATATCAGAACAATAGGTTTGTAATCATGTTAATGAGTGAGCTCCCTGAAGTTAAGAACCTGAGGGTTGTTCATTATCTGCCAGTTAAGGACCTCCCTGTCGGTCATGTACTTTTCAGGCATTTCACAACACACTTCCTGACTCATCTTAAAGCATTGACATGTATTTATAAATACAAATTACAAATCCAGTATATTGTCAACATATACACACCTCCACACTGCTGCAGAAAAAAACACTGAAATCTCCTCAGCAAGCAGAGCGGTCTGTGTAGCTCGTCTGTAAAGCTTCACAGCATTGAATCCCATTGTTGGAAAGTATTATGATACAAAAACAATACTCTTATTATAGCAGTGATTGGCTTGCTTTAAAATGGCATTGGGTTGACGTTAAGAATCATAAATCCTTTATCAGAATTTTCTTTTTGTATTTTTAATGCAATATTGATAGTCACATTGTTTGAGAGAGGAAGGGTAGCCCCAAGTCATTTTTATAAATCAATAAACTTCAAAGGAATTAGTACTATTGGCACAACAGTGCTATGAGGTAATCTTAAGGGAAAAATGTCATAAATAATTACATCCTTGGAGATAAATAAACAAGGATGACAAATAGGACACTCCAGTTGCATCTGTTGTGGACTCATATGGCCTGTATTACGTAAATAGAATTTTGTTGTTGTAAACACCCTTTTAAACATAGGTGTCATTTACACTTTTTCATTATTTCAGATAGGATAATCTTTATGCATGCATGCATCAGCTACAGAAACTGCCTACCACCCCCCTCTAAAACGCCTAAACCGTGCATAACAATTAAACAACGCTGCAAAGAATTTGAGCATGAGGGGATGTATGCAGCTGTCAGTGATAATGATGTGCAGACTTTGTAACTGTCGACAGATACCGTCGTTAAGTATCATTAGCTGTTTATTGCTTTTGAAAATATGGCTTGTTTGCTTGTACTGTATTTTGTATTAGTATGCTAATTCTTTGTTTTATTTCAAGTGGTGCAAACTTTGCACTGGAGCAAATGCTGTTTTGGTTTTGAATGGATCTGAATGAATTAATCTGCTTTGCTGAGTGTTTAAATACTGAGAAACCCCAAGCTTGTTGTATACTGCTTTAGTGCAATTGTTTTTTTAATGGGTATATTGCTGTATGTGCAATTATTATGACAGCCCCACAATAGTAGGGCAGTGTAAATATATATATAATGAGAACTAAATTATGGTAACTAAATAATGTTTCTGTGCGAGGTCTGTTTGTCAAAATGTAAAAAAAAAATCAGATAATGTTTAATAAAAAATATGTATGTAATTAAAACGTGATGTATACTATACTATTATTGATAAACATCTATTTGAGTTGTTTTATTAATGTGTATCTGTAATAAAACAACATTTGTGAAAAATAAAACAAAATAAAACAACATTTGTGAAAAATAAAATGAAAAATTATACAAAATAAAAATAATTTCACAGGGCTCTATTTACAGTATAAGAAATTATACTGTAAATAGAAGTCACATGATACACAAACAGTAAGTATATGGTCATCAGAAAATGTTTTGCTAGTCAAATTGTATCTTTACTTTAATAAATAAGTGTTTAATGATGATTTAGTTAGAATGTGTTTAATGCATTTGGCACAGTAACAAGGAGATTTAAAAAAAGCTCTGACTGACCAATAAATAAATAAATGTCAAACTGCTTGAGCTAAAACCAGGAAAAGCAAAAGGTATAGTATGCCCTACACTTATTGCAATGTTCTCTTTATTGCATTCAGTTAACCCTGCTGCACCAAGCGAATGTGTCTTTTCCCCAGGAACACAAGCCTCATTATTCTGAGAGACTGCATCAGGATCCGTTTTCAGCCAGCCTTTGTGTTTGTGTCGTGTGAGCTGGGCTTCAAATGAAAATAAAGGACCTTGCAGTTTTTGGATTCTCCACTTTTTTGCTGGTAAATTATGAGATTTAAGCATTCATAGGCTCATGTTTTACAATAATGTAAAAATATATATTATAACAAATTTTAAATGACAAGCAGCCACATGAAGTTTATAAACCAAAGCTCAGGAGGAATGACGGCTGCTACACATTTCATCATCTAATCGTAACCTAACGTAAATCTAATCGTAATCAAAAAACATAGAAATACCCATGTAACTCACCCCTCTCTAGCGTTTGATTGATTCGCATCCCTTTTTTTCACATATGTGCTGGATTTGGAAAATTGGGAAGTACAGATAACTTACATAGCTAATTTGAATGCATGCAATGTTAGGCAGTATTTGCACACATGCAGAAACAATAACAACAAAGTCATGGCTGTTGAACACTGTTTTGTCAATAAAACTGCTTTAGATTTACAGAAACTGGACATATCACTATGCATAGGTTATAGATCATTATTGAGACTAACAGAGAAAGAAAACAATTAAGCAATAGAACCTGAAGAAGAGGGTTTTACTGTCTGGCAAAGGCCCGCCTCGTGCCGTTAAATGGCCGAGCCGAATGTTCTATTGCTATTATAAAATGGATACGTACATTTTGTTTTGTGATAAATCTATTTTTCTGATTTTATGCAGCACTAGTTTTTGATGCTAATAAATACAAAGGTTTACTCAATATTTCATGAGTAATGTGGTTTGCTCAGAATTCCATCTGTGGTCTAGTAGCCTTCAGGCTTCATTCTCCCAGTGGTGGACTATATTGAATAGCCTAATTAATACTTCAATACTAAAAAAAAACAAAAAACTTCTACTTACATGGAGCTGTTCTACCTCGTACACAAAAGCAGACATGGTTTGTGAACTGCTTGTAAAACATGTAAAAGAATAAAAGTACAACTAATTAGAAATTGTGAGTATCCATAGTTTGAACAACATTATTCAAGGTTCTTTACCAAAGATTAGGGACCTAATCCCAGTTAAACCATTACAGTTGTTGAGAGTTCATCTACACAGTAAGTAGGTTTAATCAGTGGAGGCAAGGGAGGCAGAGCCTTCCCAACTTTTCAAAGAAAAATAAATAAATAAATAATAAATAAATAAATAAATAAATACATTAAATATATATATATATATATATATATATATATATATATATATATATATATATATATATATATATATATAATAGCTAGGGCTAGGACTTTATCACGGAAAATTTGGACGTTAATCACAGAGCAGTCACGGTCAATGTGTTCAAAATCACTGAGAAAATGACAGAGGCAGAATAAAGTAACAGGGATAAAATTAACAAAAGCAACAAAAAAAAAATAACAAAATTTAATAAAAGCATATTGTGGCGCCTGGTGCGCACAGGTTCAGCAAAGAAGAGCGAGACACGCAAATGGAATTTCAATGTGTTGCTTTTTTATTTGCTCTGCAAAGGTGACTACTAACTAACTGTAGCATTTATAAGCGCTGAACTAAGCAGAGAATTAAGACGGAAACGGGAAAGGGTAAGCAGACGGGAAGCATAACACACCTTGGGGGTGAGAAATACACACACACGGATAACACAAACAGGGTGTGGGGCTGACAAGAGACATGTACATTAAATTAAGAGCAACCATACAACAATTAAACAACAAGTGGAACAATAATTCAATTAAAAAGAGAAAAGCGAATGCTGGCAGTTAGTATAGCGCACACACACACACACACACACTGAATTTATGAACTGTTAACATAACTTTCAAGAAGTGTTTAGTTTGATTCAGAATTTTTTTTCTTCTCCAAAAAAACAAAAAAAAAAAACAGGACAGCAAAAATTCAATTATTCTCTGTGAATATAAAAAGTTCAAAAACAATGTCTCATCTGCTGTGGTACAAGTTCATTGTTTTTTGTACTTTTCTTTTCATTTTATTCTGGTACAGCAGGTTGTATGTTGAGAGGTTTGTTGGCTTAATGGAACGCTGGTTTTCCCTAAGAACATTTAATAAAATCTGTTCATTTTGAGCCGGGATACCAACACTGCAGACTTTTCCCATTCACATAGACAACACTGTAATGAAGAGTTTATCTCTCCACTCCAGTGTTGTATCTTATTATTATTATTATTATTATTATTATTATTATTATTATTATTATTATTATTATTAATAATAATGTTGAATAAAATATTTACATATACTGTATATATTTTCCAATTGTATTCAATTTTCAATAGAAACCGTTTAAAATGCTGCCTAATCTAAGGCTAATGAATATACCGGTACCTACATACATTACAATTTATACTAAGAAGTGTTTATTATAACGAGTTGTATATTTCAGTCAATTAAATTGCATCCGCATTACACCTATTATATGAAGCTTGAAGCTTCGGTGTTGTTACTTACAGAAATTGTTTATGTGGTATTTGTTGAGAAAAGGGACTATTAACCACTTTCTTAATGGATAACCTGAATCTCTGAGTAATTTCCTTTTACTATTATTATTATTATTATTATTAGTTTATTTAGCAGCCGCCTTTATCCAAGGCGACTTACAGAGACTCGGGTGTGTGAACTATGCATCAGCTGCAGAGTCACTTACAATTACGTCTCACCCGAAAGACGGAGCACAAGGAGGTTAAGTGACTTGCTCAGGGTCACACAATGAGTCAGTGGCTGAGGTGGGATTTGAACCGGGGACCTGCTGGTTACAAGCCCTTTTCTTTAACCACTGGACCACACAGCCTCCTTTTAATTTGACATACTTCAAATTCAATTTCAAAACCAGCGACCTGAAAACACACCTGACGAGTTTCGTTCAATTTTTTGGTATCAGTGGGGAAGTATACATACTTCTGCAACAGTTTACACAGAGAGGGTGCAATGAAACGGACTGTTCTTCAGACTGTTGATTTATGCACCTGTATCGAGTCGCCTACCAGGTATTGAAATGATCCGGTCGCGAAATACCTTAAAGAGAGGCAAACCTGGAGAAATGGAGGAAGTGCTCCATTTCTGGAAGAAGAATGTTTTATGTTACTTTTGAGTTCATCAGTGATCTTCAAAAGATGCACATGTTTAAATCTAAAATGGGCATAAAGTTCAATATCATCGTAACTGTCAAGAGGATGTATGTATGTAGGTCAAGGTGTTTTTTTTATTTTTTATTTTTTTATTAAAAAATTAAAAAACCCTGAACCTTCTGGTGCCCCACTAGGATACAGTCCACCCCCCACCCCCCCTCCAGTTTGAGAACCGCTGGTCTAGATTAGTTGTGAGCTAAATTGCTCCATTGCAGTTGAGCTCGTAGGCCAGCTTTTTCTGAGACTCGTTTTCAGGTTTAAACCTCAGTTAAAATGGTTTATGGAGAACGTTTAACCCACGCAATGCCTCAATTCTAAGGTTTCCATGGTGATACCAAGATTTCAGGCAGCCAGTTGTTTTTAAATCTCCATTGGTTTCAGTGTTTCACGGCCATTAAAATGTCTTTTCTCAGGTCAGGGGTGTGGATTGATTTACAGTACGTTCAGTTCTGAGCCTTGCTTTTTGTTCTTGAGACACAATATTTATTGTAACAAGGCAAGTAGAGCATAAATAAGTAGGGTTTAGTAAGCCACATGTGTCAGCCACATCTGATTGTTGTCTTAATCGTTTCATTGAAACTCACAGACCCAGACTAGTGTTGGACTACCTTACCTACATGAATCCAAAATGAGTGCTTACCGGGGTCTGTGAAGACATCGTTAGTGTTAATGTCTTAAATTTCTGACAGCCTACTTTACTAGGACAAACAAATATTAAGATGGAACACCGTGTTGACAAGTGTGACTTTGAAAATGTATAATATATATAACACATAACACAATATTTACTGTGGACATTTAAAAAAAAAATACAACACAAATTACTTTTAGTCACACTTGTGCAGTTTTACAAATTGTAAGGTAATTTTAAACAATGTCAGTCTTCAGCATGCTGTTTAGCATATGAGATGTGATAAATATTAAAAGATGATACTATTTTAAGAAGGTGCACATATTGAAAAATGGATGAAAAGTAGCCTTGAATTCAGGAGAATTGCAGATATCAATAGATTTCTGCAAATATTCCCCGTGGCCGTTCTATTAAAGGTGATATGACTTCCATAGGCAAAATTCCCATTTTATAGACGTCGTCCTTTCAAAATATAGGACAATTTGGTCAAAACAGAATGAGACCCAAATCAGGACAGAAAAAAATTACTTCTCCGCAGTCTTGGGCAATGTGCCTGTCCTGCTGAAACAAAAGTGCTGTGCTGCAGTACGGGATTATGGAAGCTGTAGTTTCTCCAGCATCACCATTGAAAATGGGCAGATAGAAGAGGCATTCAGAAAAACAAAAAAGCATGCCTTAGCTGTGGCATGCTGTCAACACTAAAGTTAGGAGCTTGCAGTGTTGTTTTTAAAACTGAGCTCATTTAGAGTGTATAATAACCCTTTCAACGCTAACGTAAAGAAGTACGACCCTCAAATAACGAATTCAGTTGTTTCAGTGTCTTGTTTTATTTTATTAAACTATTATATGTGGGTTTACTCACTTGTCCAGTGGGTAGAATAGTCTTTTGCTGTGTGTTGAGTGGAGTTATCTTTCTTAGGACCCCTGTGTAGGTTGTAAAAAGTAAACTTTGAATTTACTGGAAACACTTTTTATTTTTTACCTTTTATTCATGGTATTGAAAAACGTAATCGAATATAATAAAAAACATGTTTTTAAAAATACCAACAGTGGCAGAGCTAAATACCCCAGGGATGATTAAATAAATGGAAGAAGAAGAAGCGAGAGTACGATTACATGTTTCAACACTGTTTAGAGAAATGCAATAAACACCTTGTGTTACCTGCACCTAAACCACACTGCCCACATGATGTTGTATGAGTTGAAGATGACAGTCAATGAGACACAGACACACACTGTTAACATTTGCTTCAGGTGTTTCCAACACACTGGTCTTGTAGACACACAATGGCTATGCCACAATATCCACCTGTACACAACTGATTGAACTATAAAATGACCATATCATTCGGTGAGCCAAAGAGACCCCGATATGTTCCTCTTTTCACAAATACAACAGCTTTAGTTATCCCTTTACTTTAGTATTTTTATACTTAACTTAATTGGTTGCCAAAGCACAAAGTGCTAACAAATATGTATTACTTAATGTGTATCACTTCGTAGGCCATTTTCCTATCTGAAACACAAAAGCAGTCAGCTGGTTTCACAATCCCGATTGCACTAATCTCGGACAATCTTACACCTAAAGTAACACTGGATAGTCCAAGATTAGTGCTAACTGGGGTCTGTGAAACCAGCCGCTCATGGTGAATGTGTAATTAACAACATTACTAATACTGAAGACTAAAAAAAGCCTCTCACTGGTCACATTAAGATTGAATTCTTGTAATAATTATTATAATAATTTGCAAGCATCTGTACCTTTTTTTATGTATTATTATGCCCTGACAGTAAGACTATACTACCCCAGGCCCACTTGAAAGCCTCTAGAATCCCTCCCTGCTGTGCTGTGCTGTGCTGTGCCCCTCATTACAATATTCCTGGGGTCCCAGTTTAGTAAAGGGTCCATCATGATAAATGGGATACAGTCTCTTTAATAATTCCGCTGTGTGGAATTTCTAATTCTTTCAGTGGGCGTATCTTTTCAGAGCTGGTGGCCAATCAGGCATCTCTTTAGCATTCTGCAGCTGTGGAGCACATCAAGGCTGTTTTGTTTGCAGTGAAGTTTTTATTGCTGTTCAGCCCCCCGAGTTCCCTCCAGAGCCATTGGAGTGTGACAAGGAAGCTATGCAGGCACTACACAGCCTTCTCCCCAATCCCGGCTGCCGCTGCAAACATTAAGCACCTTCCAGCAAGCTACCAGCCTGCAGGTAGGGGGCCTCTTAAAGGGCCAGTCGAGGGTTAGGGTTGGTTCTAAATGAGGGGGAATACTGTGATTTGCAGCCTTCTGAATTGCACTGGCCAAAACAAGTTCTCCAAATGACAGACAGCGGCTTAACAACAGGTTGTTTAAAAAAGGGACTAGAAACTTACTAGAAATAAGAGGTGTAGTGTTATTTTTTTTCTTGTTCACTTCTTTGGTGTTTTAAAAAAAAAACTGGAAAAGAGATAATAAATAGTAACAGAAGTGTAACACTACAAAAACACAGAACAAAGCAGAAAAGTGGATTTGCGATTCACCGCTTTTCTCTGGAGCTGAACTTTCTTTCCTTGAAGGAAGGGGGATTCCTAGCTAATCCCAAGCACCTTGAGGATCAGACCCAAGAAGAAGACACGAAGAACAACATTCTGCTTCGAAAAGAAAGAAAATGGCCAACTCTGGTTTCCAGTTGCTGGGGTACTTCTTGGCACTTGGCGGGTGGATTGGCATCATCTCCACCACAGCCCTGCCCCAGTGGAAGCAGTCGTCCTACGCTGGCGATGCCATCATCACTGCGGTGGGTCTGTATGAAGGCCTGTGGATGTCTTGTGCTTCTCAGAGTACAGGGCAGGTGCAGTGCAAGGTGTACGACTCTCTGCTGTCGCTGGATGGTGAGTATCAGTGGTGACGTGTTTGACATTTTCATGTATGAAATCATTCCACATCTGCCTGTCTTAAAATGTCACTGTTAAAGTCACAAATTGGTTATCCAGCCCAAAATGGGTCGATGTTAGAATTATCCAGCAAGCTCTTTAGAATGAACTGGATAACCTGTGACTTTCATTTATAACCGTTAAGATTATCCATAAGTAATAAACACTCAATAGTGCTGACTTTTTAAATGGCATTGAAAAAGGCTTCTAGTCAAAACGTTTGCTGTTGCATTTATTAAGTTTCACTATTATGAAATTTAACCTCAACATTAGCATATACAGAGTGATTCAAAAGTGACTGGACAAATGGAAAAATATCAACAGTATCTGTAACTTGTGTGTTTATCAGTAATAAATATGTTCATTTCATCTGTCCAGCGAATAATAACGTATATACCACATATAGATGTGCGTTCAGTGGAAAAATATTACTTTTCTGATAGTAATTTAAATGTGTCCACACCACCCTGTAACTGTATTTTTAAATGTGAGACTTTGAGAAAAACGTCACCTTACAGAAAACCCCACACCCTGCCTATATCCCTTCAAATCCTCCCTTGCTTTGCTGCACAGAGGGTCCCACAGGTTGCGGTGGAGCAGGCTCCTCATTGGCCAGTATCTGAAACTTCCAGTGTGGCGATGGTCATTTATTTGTTTATTTGCTGATTGGAAGTAGTTGATGTCAGATAGAAAGAGGGATGCAGTATTTTATATGTCTCAGAAAAATATAAAATATTCTGCACTTGTGTAAGCTACATAGAAGTTAGAGTTATGCTGACCTCTGCAAGTGTATACATATTCTGCAGTCACAAAAGAACCAGTTCAAACATTTCCAGTCCTGAATTCCTCCTCTCACAAAACCAGGCTGTAGTTATTGAACACCATTCAGTGCTGAAAGTGATAGCTCAGTTTTCAATCCCTAATTAAGGTCCCTCAAAAGCTAACCACTCAAACAACCTGCCAAATATATATTTTAATACAGTAACTTTTTTCTGTACTGATAGTGCAGTATGGATTTACTACCATCTATTTCAGAAAGGAAACACACACCCAATAAAGTGACTACACCAGAAACAAAACAACTTGATTTAGTGGTTTGTAAGTTGTTTCTCATTCGTTTTAGAATCATAATGTGTGTTCTTTCCTTTCAGAAACAAATGTGCTAATGACGATTTAATAACGTAAATAGCCTTGAGAAGCGATTGACACCCTAATCAGCCCTTATTATTCATCACCTTATTTACAGTTAATTATTGGTGAGAGGTGTTACATTAACTGTGGTTTTGCATAACTTGAGTGACGGTAATGATATTCATTCACAGCATCCTGCAAAAGCTATTTATATAGAAGTGAGGTTAACTCTCTACAGGAAATTTAACTGCACTATTACAATGGACTGGTTTCCAAACTAGCACTCGTATATTGAACACTGGCAATGTGTCACAGAGTGAGATGTACATGTGGCAGTCTGGCCCTGGGATCCCTTTCTTCAGTTTTTTTGACATATGGATTTTGATCAGTAAAAGGCTTTATGGTGGATATGCACAATAGAGTATTAAGTGGAAAGTTGAAAGATGATTGAGACTGATTTGTGAGCACTGGGCTGTCAATATACAATAGACTGTGTATATATATATATATATATATATATATATATATATATATATATATATATATATATACACACAGGAACTGAGCAGTGGTGGGCTGTAAAAATAAAAAAGACTAACCAAAAATAAGTTTTGTTTACTAAGACTAAAAAAGCGGACTGATTAGTAGCAAAAAATAGATAAAATAATAGGTTTAAACAGACTGTACTTCCATTTACCAAAAATATGGATTGTCCTTGTAGTGTTAATTGCCCTTGTAGTCTTTTCAATCCATTAAGAGCCTTAAAGGGATCCTCCACTTTACATTAAAAAAGATATTGAGGAGCTCAGTGTCATATATACTGGAGAGCTCAAGAGCCATCCATGGGACAACACTGGTACACCTGTCCTGTTTCTGATTAGCTGTGTTTCAACCCTGGTACACCTGTCCTGTTTCTGATTAGCTGTGTTTCAACCCTGGTACACCTGTCCTGTTTCTGATTAGCTGTGTTTCAACCCTGGTACACCTGTCCTGTTTCTGATTAGCTGTGTTTCAACCCTGGTACACCTGTCCTCTTTCTGATTAGCTGTGTTTCAACCCTGGTACACCTGTCCTGTTTCTGATTAGCTGTGTTTCAACCCTGGTACACCTGTCCTCTTTCTGATTAGCTGTGTTTCAACCCTGGTACACCTGTCCTGTTTCTGATTAGCTGTGTTTCAACCCTGGTACACCTGTCCTGTTTCTGATTAGCTGTGTTTCAACCCTGGTACACCTGTCCTGTTTCTGATTAGCTGTGTTTCAACCCTGGTACACCTGTCCTGTTTCTGATTAGCTGTGTTTCAACCCTGGTACACCTGTCCTGTTTCTGATTAGCTGTGTTTCAACCCTGGTACACCTGTCCTGTTTCTGATTAGCTGTGTTTCAACCCTGGTACACCTGTCCTGTTTCTGATTAGCTGTGTTTCAACCCTGGTACACCTGTCCTGTTTCTGATTAGCTGTGTTTCAACCCTGGTACACCTGTCCTGTTTCTGATTAGCTTTGTTATTGCTACCTTGTTGGAGCAACAAAGTCATTTAGGTGCACCTTTATTAACAGTAAATGGTTATTTTGCAGTGTTCCCCATGGTAATAGTTTACCATCGTTTACCATGCCTCTATGGGCTTCACTATGCTTACCTATGCTTAGTGTTCCGCATTTTCATTTTTTATCTTTAAAAAAATAAAACCGGTAAAATAATTGTTTTTAATTGAAACATCGGTAATAATCGGGTGGAAAAAAATCTCAGTATACACTTTACATGTGGAATACGATGCGTAGCAGTTCTGGTTTCTGATTAAGTTTAATGTCCCTGGCATGTATGATGAAGCAGAATCTTTGCAAGTCGAAACCACATTTTCCCAAGTTAGCTGGTACTTTGCGAACGTTTGGGCAATCGCTGTGCTGATGGAAATAGTATCTACAGAAGCACAAAACAAGCCAGGTTTATACGGCTTGAAATCACAAAAGGAAAAGAAAATTGACAGAACTGGGCGGTGCAAGCCATCGGGAGACGCGTCAAAAATTACACTGGACATTTTCATCAATACGTTCCATAAGTTTACCAACTAAAGCATCCACATTTTCTGTCGCACAAAGTCACCAATACATACCTCTCTGCAATAAACAGTGGCTGTCCAGCAAAGCACAGCACTCTGACAAACTCATTAACACAGTCATTCTGCGCTCTCTTTTTATTAAAGCACATCTAAAAGTAGCGTGCTTGGATTGCTTGTCTCAGTTCACTTTCTTGTTTTAGTTTAATGTGTCGCTTACTTTCAGTATGTTATTTTATTGTCAGTGCGAACATGTACCTCAATGCAGCAGTATTTGCAGTGTTCTGTGCCTCGTCTGACCCACTTCTGCTATTTTTGATTTTTATATACTTTAAAACATTCGTTTTCTTTTCAATATTCATAAACTGATTTATGTTTTCTCCCCGTTCCTCATCCACAAAAAATATTATATTTTCGTGTAAGTATTTCAATTTAGTTTTTGATCAAGCTAGTAGTTACTATGCCCAGCAATTGCCACAATAATTGATTGGCCAACATAATCAGGTGATAATGTGCTTGTGAAGTGACAGAGAACCACGTTTGAATGTTATTTGATCCTCTGACGTCTAAACGTCTGCTGTAGGGCTGCTTATTATAGAGTGTAGGGCTGCTTATTACAATGACAAAGTCAAAATAAAACAACATTTTAATCAAAAGATTGTGTATTTCCTAGAAAATAGTACCAAGAAAATATTTAATAATAGACAAAAATCAGGTATAAATCAGTAAAAACTGGCATCCAGTTAAAATGTAATTTTTTGGTAAAATTCTGAATAAACTGGAAACGGGGAACACTGCCTATGCTTTACCATGCTTTCACTATATTTTATTACACTATTCTTTTACTATGGGAAACTTTTATAAGGGTGGATCCAACCGAACACAGAATAAATAATGATATTTAACACCTGTCGCCTGAACTACTATCCTGATGTATGATTCTATTAGCATACAGCACACTTGTTTGTCTAGTTTGTCATCCTCTGGACATTCACTAAGATGCTCTGATTTGAACTATATAGCTATTGTTTCTACTGTGCAAAATAACACACACAATGTTATACCTACACTACTGTTGATCTTTGTATTATGATATCATCATTGCATTTACATACTCAGCCCCCTGACAAGTCGGCTTTGTTTGCTCATCATGGAGAGCTATGATGTCATCACATTTGCAACCTACTGTTTCCTCACTGAAAGGGGATGTTCCTACCAACTGATTTGGATTAGCAAAGAGAATGATAGTTTAGAATCCATCCTTAAAGTGTACATAAGGACCTTTTAATTTTATTGTGTTACATGTTCCCATGTGTTGCTATAACTGTTCACGTAAGGTGTGTGTATTGTTTTATTTTATTTTTTTTACATTTTGACCAGTTTTTGTAAACTTTTAAATTGCATTCCCTGCCTCAAGATGGCTTCACATGTACCCGCATGTACCTCTCAGAACTATATTTCCCATCATCCTCCTGCTCACTGGTAGATCCATCTCAGTTACATATATGAGGGATGATGATGGGAAATGTAGTTCTGTAAGGTCCATGCAGGTACATGGGAAGCCATCTTGAGGCAGGGAATGCAATTTAAAAGTTTTAAAAAATGGTGAAAATGTAAAAAAAAAAACCCCAAAAACCCAATACAATTATGTACCCTTGTACACCATTTCAGATTCATTTCACTATACATTTTTACAGTTGGCAGTTGGGACTTATTTCATGCTCGGAGGAGGTGGAGTAACAGGCTTGACGTCACCTGAATGCATGTGAATTCATTGTTTCCAGTTTAATGTGGTACCAGGAAGGGTAACCGTTTCTCAGATATCCTAAACTGGTCTACAATGGTTTCTACAGCTTGTACCAGGTTATTTACATATTCATCCAAATCTACATGTACATGTGCTGCCATTTCTCAGATGTTCATGTTTTAGTTAGATAGTAGCAAAATGTTTGTGAAGTTTTGTGTTTTATGGTTTGAACCGAGCAGCTTATGGTTTTGTTTGACACAGAAAAAAGTCCAGGTTAGAAAAGTTATTCAATAGTGAATTATCCCGACTACTGTATATGGATAAATATAGAAATACTAAAAGAAACTAAAACTCAATGTCAAACATTTTGACTGAAAATCTTTTTCAATGTTTTTGATATAGCATAACATCTGAAGACATTGAAAAACAATTCTAGTCAGAACATTTGTAATTGAATTTTTGTTTCTTTTAGTATTTTCTGAATTCAGCACTATAGATTGTTTAATAGGATGACATATGAATAACAGAAGCTATTCTCTAAATGTATAGTTTAGACGAGCTTTTTAAAATAAACATTATTGTTGTGATACTACTGAAGGTACAGTAATGTAACACACGTCTTTAAAGATGTCTTCCCTACCCAGATTTGGGAAAGTCGTGATCCATTTATTCTCTGTTCCCTTTATCTCTCTTGTTTTCAGTTTTCCTCTCCATTCTCCCTTTGATTCCTAAACTTTAATAACTACATTATTATTTGACGATTGTTGTTTTATTGTTTGAATTGATTTCAATTTGAAAAAAATGAACTATGAAACTATATTCAAAGCACTATATGGGGATTTATTTATTTTCCACAAATTAATAGTAAGCTCTCGAGACAAAAATCATACTGCTAAATCAGATTTTTTGCACAATTAGATCCCTATTATAACGAGGTGCTTGGATGTCAAACGACAATCACAAATAAATATTTTTTAATACATTTAAACAATACTTAACCTTTATAAAAGTTTACCAAGATACATTTGCACAGGGATTGTGCAGATTTTCCCATGCTTTCCCCTTTGTTTTCCCATACTTATACTGTTACAATGTTATTTTTTAATATGCTTTACCATGCCTCACTGGTAAACCATGCTTTCACTGGGCTTTTTTGTATCTTGCTATGCTTTCACTATGATAAACTTTTATAATGGAATCGCTGTGGAATTGTGCATTGTCCCTTTAACAGGCTCTGTAAGCAGGGAACACAGCGTCCCATTGTGAAGCACCCTCCTAATCGTATCTGTATGAAAGACCTCAATACTCCTACAGCATGTGTGAGTGCTGAGGTCGGTCTCAACCATGTGGGTTACAGAGGAATTCCAAGGGGGGGGGGCACAAAACCTTGTATTGAGCCAGAGCATCGCAAGCAGGGGATTGAAATAAAAATAATCTGAACCATCCCCCAGGACTTCCCAGCAATTAAACATAAAATACCCAGAATTACAATTTTCATATGAAACAATGTCTTCCAGATTTCTAATGAACATGTTGGTCCAGTTTCTTTTATCCGTAGGCTTGCTCCTTTTCATTGTGTATTTTTCAGAGGCTCGCACGTATTTGACTGGGATCCCTCATTGTTAAATATAACAGGCATCACCACTTTCAGTTTATGAGTCATCTCTGACCAGCTGAATTGATTGAGTGGGCGGAGATACTTGTATCCAAAGTCAACAATTAGAAAGCTTCAGGTATGATTGACACCTGTTTCATTTGCTAAGATTTTCCTTAGCGTGGAACTCTCTGCCCTGACCACATTTGGTCAGCTTCTAGTCAGAAGCAAAGAATACATTGAAAATCATTGCATTAAGATACAAAACCCCTGCAGCCCTTTCGCTCAGTTAACAGGTTTCATGATGTTTCAATAAAACACTGAGTCAGCTCACAAATAAATACGTTATGTGAGCTCTTGAAAAATAAATGTGGAACAGGAGCAAGCCTACATATACATTACAGATACATTACCACCACTGAGTGTTTCATAGTTATGCATGTCCATTATTCACATTACTGTTTGCTTATCTTCATGTCTTTGGGTAAAATAATGGGAGGTTTGATATTAAAATGACTGGGACTCCAGTCCTCACCACTATTCAGCACAGATGGAGTTAGTGCTGTTCTTCATGCCAATTTCATATAAGGTTTTGTATCCGGAAATATACAGATAGATGTTATTATTTCTACCATATTTCAGATTACACAGGACCATTAAAATGCGTGTGTTCATTGAGACTTGAGATCGAGTAGGATTAATCTGCCTCTTTGATAACAGGGACCGACTCAGGGGTAGATGTACTAAAGTGTTGCGCCTGTCTCAATAGTCGCAAACCAGCTGCTCTCTGTGGTTCAGTGTCTGCACAGAGCTTGTGATTGTGTGCTATACAAGTTCAACGCAGCCGCTGCTCTCTGTGGTTCAGTGTCTGCACAGAGCTTGTGATTGTGTGCTATACAAGTTCAACGCAGCCGCTGCTCTCTGTGGTTCAGTGTCTGCACAGAGCTTGTGATTGTGTGCTATACAAGTTCAACGCAGCCGCTGCTCTCTGTGGTTCAGTGTCTGCACAGAGCTTGTGATTGTGTGCTATACAAGTTCAACGCAGCCGCTGCTCTCTGTGGTTCAGTGTCTGCACAGAGCTTGTGATTGTGTGCTATACAAGTTCAACGCAGCCGCTGCTCTCTGTGGTTCAGTGTCTGCACAGAGCTTGTGATTGTGTGCTATACAAGTTCAACGCAGCCGCTGCTCTCTGTGGTTCAGTGTCTGCACAGAGCTTGTGATTGTGTGCTTTGCAAGTTCAATGCAGCCGTTGCTCTCTGTTCCAGTTCATATCCAGACGTGCCGGGCGCTGATGGTGGTGTCCGTGCTGATGGGCTTCCTCGCGATCATCGTCAGCGTCGTGGGAATGAAGTGCACTAAAGTGGGAGACAACAACCCCGTCACGAAGAGCAGGATTGCTGTCTCCGGAGGGGTCCTCTTCCTGCTTGCAGGTAACAAGCCTGTAGACTTGTTTCATTTAACTGGGGTTCATTATAATGAAGCAGAAAGGAAGAAGTTCAACTGCCAGCACTACCTGGCTAGGGCCAGCCTCCCCAGGTGGTTGAAATGGTCTTCCCCACAGTGTGGTCCCTTATAAAAGTGTGCCGTAGTAAAAGAATAGCAAAGTGTAAGAAAGCATGGTTTACCAGAGAGGTATGGGGACGCATTTTAAAACAGTATAGTACAACCATCGGAAAAGCATGGGAAAACTGCAAACTTACTGTAGTAAAGATTTATAACGGGCTACATTTAACCCCCAAGCAGCATTATTATATTATATCTGGATTTTGGGTCTTGAATAACTGAAATGTACCAAAAAGCCTAAATACTGCTGCCCTGAAACCTGGTGTACACAGACCTGTTCCCAATATAGCATATCTGGGCAATAAATTACCCCAGGGAGAAACTGAATAGGGAATATGTGCTTATAAAGGGCTTATAGCAAATTAAATTCCACATACTAATTCTAAGCACATGATATAGCAAACATCCTTAGAAATACAGCCATATTAGGATAAAGAAAGAAAGACAGCCTTTCTTACTTTCAGGTACCTGTCCATTATGCCTCAACTTGAGGTCAGAATGTGCCACTGGGTGCAAGTATGTCAGTTATTAGGGGAAGCAGCTGGTTAGTTAATAACTGGAAAGATGTATTAACCACTGCTTTTATACTGTGCTTTCCATGTAATTCATTAAATGTCCCATTTACACATTCCTTAGAAAAGTAGCCATTCGTGCTCCTGTGGGTTAGGGAAGCAAGAACATCAGGGACTAACAGTCACCTCACTGTGCAAACGTGGTGCCTACAGGCCAGACGCCTGGCAAGCTTAAGCAGACATCTACATTTCTCCTGGGGCCATCAGCTGTGGAGCTCATGGGCGCTTGGCTTGGCGATGGGATTGGAAGATGCCCACTTGCTGTGGGGAGTTACTTCTGTAACAGAACAAAGTTGAATATTTCAGATTTGGGTGAAAACACAAACAGAACAGCCACATGTCAATACCAGAGATAATAGAGCACAGGCACATACACAAACTGGAGGGTAAACAGAAATACTAAATACCTAAAGTCCAAACAAAACCCAGTGGCATACAAACACAGCTAATAAAAGAAAGGCCAGCCAAAACACTGTCTGCACACTGCTCCCACTTTAAGAGGTCCCACTGCAGGAACATAGTGGTCACGTACTTGATTCACTCAGCCTGATTAAACACACAGTCTTGAAGATTCTTCTGATTCACCTCTAAGCTGGTAGAACAAAGGAAATGGCTTCCAGTTCGTTTTTATAGTATTTGGCCAGGGTTAATTGACAGTCAATAAATCAATTAGCACCTGCCCACCTTCCACACCTGTCTCATTAGAAAGGGGGTTCTAACCCCCAGCCATGCCATATCTAGCACAAACTGAAATATGAACTAATTTTATTTAAAAAGAAACAAAATACACTATTTACACATGAGGCAAACACTGTAAAAAATTAAATAAAAAGAATGTAAGTCAACAGTGGATTTAATATGTAACTGAAGCATGCAAACAGCACGTTGACAGTATAAACTCTGAGATGTTCTGGTGCAATCCATTTCTCAGTGTTCTGTGATGGATTGATTCATTTTTAATCCTGGTGTCTGCATTGGCCCTACAGGATTGTGCACACTGATCTCTGTGTCCTGGTATGCAACACAAGTCTCCCATCAATTCTTTAACCCAAACACACCTGTGAATGCCAGGTAAGGGTCTATTTATGTATTTCTCTTTCCATTGGGTGGATACGGTCACATGATGAAACCACTAAAGTGATGCAGAACCCAGACATGAATTACAGCTTTACACATGCAGTACAAAGCAATGTTAATTCAGTGCTCCCTGTTATAAGACAGCCCTTTGTACCACATAACCAGTTTAAAGGGGGCTTCCAGTTGCCCCTGAATGTCATCCCACTAGCACTTTCATTTTGTTATAAGGGGGAACACAAACAGCATGGCTCACGACTTCAGTATTATACCGGGGGGGCACAGTAATGTAAAAACTGTAACGATTCTAACCTCAAATATAGTGTGAATGACCCTTCCCATATTCCTGTTTTGTGTCCCTTCACTCCAGGTATGAGTTTGGCTCTGCTCTGTTTGTTGGCTGGGCGGCCGCCAGTCTCACCATGCTGGGAGGGTCGTTTCTCTGCTGCTCTTGTCCTAATGAGGAGAGAAGAGGGCAACAGTATTACAGACAATCCCAGCCATCCACAGCCAGGGAGTACGTGTAAATAATACTACAACAAACACTAAGCATAGAGACTGGACATGCACTAAGACATTCCCGAGTCCCCTTTTCCCTAGATTACATCCCTGTTTTCTATTTACTGTTTTATTTCTATTCTGGAAGTTACTGCTGGAAAATCAATGACAATCATCTTGTCACATACTTTCTCTGTCAAAAACACTGAAATCCTCTCTAAGAATAAGCAGTTTATTGTTTACAGTAAGTAAGTGCTTTAGTCCTGCATTTCTATGTCCAGCTTTGAGAGCCTTGGTGGCAGCTGCACAGATAAACAGTGGTGTACTCGCCATGGGGAAAAGGAGACGATAAAGAACTTGTAATGTAAAAAATCAAATCAAATAAGACAGAAAGCTGATGTTTCAGCTCTGAAAACCTTAGTGTGTTCTTGGCTGTGTCACAGTTTGTCCATTCCAAATGACATCTTATGAATTGTTTCAATGGGATTCTATTATAAATGACATTGGTGGTGCTCTATTGCATCTTTCTGCTATTGTAAATTAGATTGTAGTACAGTGATACAAAGTAGGTTTGGTAAAAGTGCTTGGGGTTTACTGAGCCTAGATACAGGGAAATTAGATTGTTTTTATTTTTTAGCAATGTCACAAACATCTAGTCAGTACAGTGCTTTCAATTGACAACTGAAACCCAAACATGGCAGCGTGCCAGCTAATGTCTTCACTATAAAGGGGAAAGCTCTTTCTGAAGGGCTTGATTTCCATGTAGGGTGAACACAACATGTAATGTTAACATTATACAAAATACATTGTATCCAACTCCATTAGTCTTAACTGGTCTTAAACATGCAGCTGGTGTATGCTACCAGTAATACAATCCAATACTCAAATATGTGGATCTCTTCTGCCTATCAAAGCTACCCAGCAGCTCAGGAATAGATAGAATAGACTCTTAGTGGACTGAAAAGACTACAGGGGAAATCTGCAGTCTTTGGCAGAAGCAAGTACAGTCAGCATGCAGCGTAACTGCTGTTGTGTTTAAACAGGACCCAGGCTCAAGGAGTACAATCATACTGAAGCTGTCCTTTCAGTCTGGGTTACCTTATCTCTTTTATTTAAATCTCTATTTAGACAGCTATTTAGTTTTAGTAAACGAAACCAATGTTATATTGCAATCCTTCCTTTATATATGTATTATTGTGGATAATTGTTTTTGAACCAGGTTTGTTTAATGCATTGTAAAATATTGCACGTGTTCCAGCTTTATGTTTCTTAGTTGTTATTGATTGTGTAAAAGGTAGCATTGACTTTATTTTAGAATCCTATTTGAGATGTTTCAATGTATTTAAGCAGTGTGAACTAAATCTGCATTCTAATGCCCATGACCACAGTTTGCACTAACAGCCTTAAATCTGCCTTTCATTGTGAGAGTGGTATTCGTTGTTTAAATCTGATAGAGAATTCTTACGTACTCTGTGGGTTTGATATACATTCCAGGAATTCTAGTAACTTCCAAATGAACAATTAAAGGCTATACAATCACATTTATTTTTGATTATTGGTTTTTGATTATCAAAGCAACTAACAATAGTTTGAGTATCATGGAAAAATGCCCTACATATAAGAAAAATAGTCAAGATCATTCAATATACTGTGTATGTGGTTCATACCAAATACAAGTTGATGTCTGGAGTGTTACAATCCTAACAGCGCATACTGAACTCAGAACCAATTCTGTGGGCACATCCCATATATAGAGGAGACACCAGGAGAGTTCATAGAGTTCTGTAGTTATTCCAAAACGAGGGGTTGGCTATCATCATGAGTGAAATAACCGCAACACTCTATGGGCATTCATGGAGTATTCTGTTTATGTAACAACTATAATGTATGTAAAAGAAAATTTGAGTAGATTAATCAAGCGTCACATCTGCTTAGCAACATGGTGAAACCTGAATCAGTGTGATTCGTCCAGTCATTCGGTCATTGGATTTGATTTAATGCAAGATTCTATGCAGCAGCATAGAATATTAAAAACATGATTCAATGGTAGATCTTTTAACACTGTCTTCAATCCCACTCCAATCTAGCACACACATTGACAATACTTGTAGGGTGTGTCACAGGGTATGAAAAGGATTACAAGCAGATACACATCTAGACATACCATGTGCATCAATGTATACAGAGCACATCACATTGAAGACACTTCTAGTTAAACTTTGTTAAGTTTCTTAAGTGTTTATTTATTTAAATGTTTTCATGGCAGGCATGCTTCGTTAGTGAATGAGATTTTTCTTCTGAACTTTGTTTGGTTCATTTTATAATGGGTTGGGCAATTCTGGCCCTGGGGGGTCATTCCACACCAGATTAAAGAGGTCATGTGAAAGAAGTCATTACTTTAGGATATTTAACTGTTTCTATTAAATCATTTTGAACATAGTTTGAACAGACACCTGCCCATATTGAAATATTTTTTATATATGTTGTACATAATGTTGTTGAAGCTGACATCCTGGGATCCTTCAAGAAGCTGCTTGATGAGATTCTGGGATCAATAAGCTACTAACAACCAAACGAGCAAGGCTGAATGGCCTCCCCTCGTTTGTAAACTTTCTTATGTTCTTATGTTCTTATAGGTTAGACATTTTAAATAGACTGATTCACAACACAGTGCTCCCTTTTCAATTCACTATCTGACTTTCACATCCAGAAATGAAATATTGAAAGACCTTTATACAGTAAAATATAGCCCATCTGCAGTTTATGAATGAATGAACAGGATTTGTGAATTATCGAATCGACGAGCACAGTATTATGTGAACCTATATATTTAAATATACGAAACATACTGTATATATAATGAAAATGCATTATTCCTATATATTTTAAATACTACATGGAAAAGCTATTGCCTTTCCTTGTGGGACAGAAGGGCCAGTTTTGTCCACCCCTACTTTGTAACTTACAGAAACTTCCATCATGTATATAACTAATCCTTTCACCCTTTCTTTCAAACTAAGGGCTTTCCTTGTCTGACATCATGTTCCACTGTCTCCTGCTGCTTCCACTAAAACAATGGCAATGTCTTCCTGCCGCTAACGCTCCTCTCCTGAATGTCTCTTCTCTTTCTGATCTAGGGCTGAGTTGTTGAGTGAAACTAGTTTTCCTGACTGAGCAAACCCCCTGCCTCTTTTGAAGATTATTCAAGTTCCACTTAATTTTTCCGTTTCCTTGTTCCTTCCTAGATGCAAAATTTGGACCCTTATTACTTCACTATAGTATAAAATGCACTCTCTATAGATGTTTCTATCTGCATCTGATAATATAGAAAGAATGCACCCTGACCTATCAAAACCTGTGAAAGAATATGGACTCTAATAGATAATAAATGGCCAATGTCTGAACATGTAACGAACAGTCTAATTAACATTGTGATAACAATATTGTATGCTGTAAATAATGTCTAAATAATGTTATATGTTGTCAGTATTATTACTTTTGGTTATGTTTTAAGTAACTGGTAGTCTAATTTGTTTTAATACATGTATACTTACTTAAACATTTCTTTTCTTTTAAATTGCAGAACAAATGTAAAAATGTCTCCACCAGAGAAAGGGGAGCAGTACTTGTAGTTTGGATTATGCCCAGCCATTGGTCACATGCTGTTTAGTTTTTGCAACAGACAAGACTCTTTGAGGCCAATGTAAAGCTAAATTTGTTATACCAAATAAATAAAAATGCCTACCGCTGTAAAACACCTACATGTAAAATCAAATTCTTGCTATTAGCCTTTTCCTTTCATGAGTATACACATAGAAGCAAATCATGTGTGAATCACTGTGATTCAAACCTGATTAGGGCTAGTGCCACCAAGCTCCTTAAAGATAGAATGGAAAAGGTATAAAATAATGGAGTGTCCTCTTACCCAATCTCATCCATGTTACTGGTTCCCAATTCTTGCCCTGTACAGTATCTGTTTTTCATCACATCATTGAAATGTATTTCAGCACGTTTGCGATCCGGTTCATTGCCACAGCTGAGCTGCTGAAACCCATTTCAAGTAGCTGTAGTTCATGAACCCACAGGGTGTGCTGCTTCAGTGTGAGACTAGCGGTTAGAGAGTGACACTCGTGTATTTCATTTAGTCTCACTTGCAAGGCCTGTGTGCGCTTCCCTGCTGACAATGATTTGTGAGTTATTTGCTGCTGTTAACAAGAGACACTGAGAACTGAATCTCAAAGAACCTTAGAAAATAGGTTGCCTAACTCTCTAACCTTTATTCTCACATCGATGATGCAAAACTTCCATGTTGGAAACTATACTAAGGCTATTTGAAATAGTCTTCAGCAGCTAGGCTTGGGGCTATGAACTTTTCATGCTTAAATATTTTAAACATCACTTCCAAAGATATGATAAAGACAGAAACAAATCAAGAATTGGAAACCAAATACCATGAATGACATTTGGGTAAGAGAATAATCCATTTATAAAAATGCTTTCCAGTCTGCCTTTAATGCATTTATCTGGGGCGTCAAAGCTCATATTTACTGTATGCCCACAACACACTTCCATTTTAGTGACATCTGTCAGCATTTTTATTGTATGTTAATAGGAGTATCCTTATAAATGCCTGCTATGGTAAAATGGTGGTAAATAGAAGTGATGGATGGTAAATGCATGCCAAAAGCATGTATACAAACATGAGGAAGCATGGGAAAGTGTATGACTTGATAACAATGTACTGAATCAAACTTTAATAAGATGTGAATTGTTGTCATTTTTAAATATATGTATGGTAGTAATAGATAAAATAACAGCAGCTAAATCCAATATATATATATATGATGAGGGTAACTGGTGATTTAGATCCCATTATGTATTCACTGTGTCACAGAACAGTGCATTTTGTCTCTGAGCAATATAAACTAACACTAAGACTAATACCCTGAAAACCCCAGAATGTCTTTAATATTTTAGAAAGTGCAAATATGATTCAATGGGAGAGTTTTAGGGGATGAGAAAACAAAATATACATCATTTGATCTGGGAAATTATTATATAGTATATTACATGCTTTACAAGAATGTGCTTTAAAAAACTATTAGGGCCAAGCAACATTTCCCTCTACTTAATTCACCATAACACTAAAATAATGCAGCAGGAAGATATATTGGAAATAGTTCATCTTTATGGCCAGAAGGGATATACTGATTCACAAGCAGGTCTTTATCATCAATTCAAATGGACTAATTCTGCAGCCAAGCCCAATTATTATAATTGTTTTTAAAAGCTTTACATTATAAATGTCTCCTTTATTTTCACCAATAAGCTCCTCTAAAGAGATGAACATCGTAAAGTCAAATATTAGTGGGATGTTTTTCACCTCAAAACCAGTGTGTTTTTTACCTGGTTAAATAAGAAATGATGATTCTGTTAAAGACAACAAATTGTACTTAGTTATCCAATGGAACAAGTTATTAGAGAGAAATGGGACGTCACAGGGGCGGAAAAGGATCTAATAGGAGAAAACTGTGAGAAAAGACCTAAAATAAAATAGCACAATACTGGAAACTGCAAAAAAAGTTGTCTTTAAAATCCTAAATATGTCTTAAAAAAACAGTACCGGTATACAACTCAATAAATTCCCCTTGAACAGCATAGGTACTGTATTATTGTTATTGCATGGTATTATTTATATTGCCTCATATTCCATTACTTTTCTTAGCGTTTTTTTGTAAGATTTCTGACCTCTCAAAACACATCACAGTGAGAAAGAGGACGCCATTTTACATTTAGTAATTTACAGACATTCATGTCAGTGATCAATAGCTTCAGAGGATTTAAGAGACCTGGATTCGGAACAGTCCCAATAATAACAAAACAATGTGAAGATTAAACTATGACAGGATTCCTCTGCTGTTAGTTTATGTGAATAGCCATACATCTCGAAAATTAGGGAATTCCAGAAAAAACCCATAAGGATGGAATTCAAGGATGGTTTCAAATGATTGACAGGCCAGTGATCCCTCTGCTTCCCTGCCTTCTCACCACCGTCTCCAAAGCAGTTCCCTCAAGACCCAACTGACTACCCCCTCTCCAACCCCCTTGCTTAGTGCAATTGAACATATCAACATGGGACAGTGGATTGTGTTTGAGAATAATGATGGAGATCAGAAAAGATAGTAGACGTGACATAACTGTGTTTCCCATGTAACCGATTTCTCCAACAAGAACCGCTGTGGCATGCTGATACACCTTGTTCTTCACATTTACTGTGTGGTTATTCTCCTTTCTCCCCCTATTCTATGATGCCCCTCCTCCCCTCAGGAGTCCTCCCCACACCCTGCCCAGTGGAGACACCAGCTGAGAGGAGCAGCTCTGGTTCCTTTCCAGTCGTAGCTGTCAGAAGCTGCTCCCGGTCCGGCACACAGTTCTGGCTTAACCAGTGCAGGACATCTCAAGTTGTGCTTTTATTACTGTACCCTTCAATGAGAAAGATGGCCTACAATTAGAATGCACAAACTCCACATATTCTCGTTTTTTATTTGAAATATCATGCTAGGAACTGGCTTAATTCATGGCAACACTGTAATCTCTTTTCAGAATTGTCTTTTAAATAAAACTGTATTTACTTTATCCAATAGACGTCACAGAGGTGCATGAGAGTGCACCATTTTGTGAGAATATGACAGGATATTACATTTGACATACTGTAAATTCTAAGTAAAGTAGACTGTTTAATTAAAGCCTTTGTTAGTGTATAAAAACAATTATAATATTCAAAAATACCATTCTCAAATGCAAAATATTTGTGTACACTGTGAAGAAGAAAAGACAATGT
Source organism: Acipenser ruthenus (assembly GCF_902713425.1). Lineage (NCBI taxonomy): Eukaryota > Metazoa > Chordata > Actinopteri > Acipenseriformes > Acipenseridae > Acipenser > Acipenser ruthenus. The sequence goes on from NC_081215.1 coordinate 8,463,540, forward strand.
TTTCTATTAGGTAATTATACTAACCCATTAGTAATTACATCTTTGTGTCAGTACTGGTTTGGGAGGAAAACACTGAAGGTTTTGCTTTTGCCATACCTTTGTTATAAGTAGTTTATTAGTACTGTAATTATACTGTAGTTAGTATTGTTTCTATGAATGTTTGCTTCAATGCAAGTATCACAACAATGTAGTCCCCACACTGACAGTGGAGCATTGTAACAAACATGTTGCTATAGTATAAATACAGTGTGGGTAATGTACCAGTATTTTAAGATGTATTCAAGAAATCTGTTAGGGGGGAAGGGGCTCATCTTTCTCAAGTGGTGTATGTTGTTTTAAATTATTTACTAAAAAAACAGTGTGTTCTTTTCTTTTCCAGAAGATGTGCCTTAATGATTTATATTATTGTATTATGTGGGGTGTGCTTGTTTTTTTTTCTTTGTTTTTTTTTCTGTTTAAATATTTTGGATTTTAATGTTATTAAAGACATTTTACATGAAAAAGTCTCCTTAGTCCTTATCTTGGTTTAATTTGACCGTAATCCCGGTGCCTCCACCCCTCTTCTCTGTTTTTAGGATGTGTGAACATGTACAAGATATCTGCCATGGTAAAAGCTTCTTCATCCTGGACTCCTACGAATTAGCAACACACCTAAAAAAAACAAAAACCGAGTACCCAGGAGCTGAGGGGTGTTGGATAAATATATTGTCTCATATAAGATCACTTGAGACAGAACATTCTGTTCCTTTTTCTACATGCGCCTTTCTTTCAAATTCATCAACTGACAAACAGCTCAGGAATGTAGCTGTTCTTTAGAAAACTGAGAGAAAAAATATATATATATACATATATATATATATATATATATATATATATATATATATATATATATAGAGCCTATTTTTCATCAATATTTATACACTTAAACAGAGTATACAGTTAAGCGGGTTGGTGATTCCCAAATTATATACAGTACAGTATGAATGTACCTGCATTTGTAAAGCGATGTAAACACAAGGACCCATTGACATTCTATGGGTTTACGTCCACACAAAACTTTAAAAATCAAAACCGAAGTATTTACCATTTCATTAATCACTTAATCACAATAAGTCAGGCTGACAATTACAGTATTTCACTATAATTAAATACAAAACTATCACTTTATAACATTTTATTTAAATGTGCAGTAAATGGAAACTACATGCAGAACGGAAATTATTACGAACTATATATATATATATATATATATATATATATATATATATATATATATATATTCACGCACACATACACATATACACAAACAGAAATTTTAACACATCATAGTCCTTTACAGCAGTCTGTTAACCATTTAACTGTTGCTCAATGTGGCTGATTTTGTGGCTAAAATAAAAGTTGCAAAAAATTAAGAAATAGATATGATGCAGAAAGTCTCCAAAGCGGGCAGATAATTAAAAAAAAGAGAGAGGTACTGTTTAAGAGAGAGGTACACAAGAAGTTGCACAGTTTTGCACTTTCAAGAGTTGAATCATCCACACCCCTGAAGAGCCTCCTTTTCTGCCATCCAGCTGCTTCCCCCCCAATGACTGTCCTGCTTTCCAGCCAGTCGGAAGCTTGACCCTGCAGACACAGTGGGTTACATGGTAAATGTGCCTGACATTCCAGTGCCACATGGGTTATCGGTCAGTTACAGAAACACTTTTTCCAAATCATGCTTCACTACATTTGTGAAAAAATACCCAGAAGAACTGCCATGTGGCACATTTTCTTTAGAACTTAAAAAAACAAACCTTACTCTTCCATTGGACTATATATATATATATATATATATATATATATATATATATATATATATATATATATATATATATATATATATATTAGCTCAAAGAGCCAGCTGCCCTATAAATGTATATAAATGTATTTACCTGGGGGTGAGTTTCCTTCAGTACAAGGCTACAGATAGGAACGGATAGATACGGATATATATATAGCCCAAATTGCCTCTTACAGGATTATTTTTTTAGTATCAAGTAGTACAATGGTACACAGCCCATAAACTCAGAAAAGCTCTCTGGTGGAAAAAGAAAGTATTGGTTTTACACTTCAAGCTGCACCGCATGATAACTGCGGTATACTGTGACATGCTTTGAGGCAGTGGCGGCTGGTGGCCAAACAAAATGGGAAAGCAGAAAAAAGGCATCGGGCTTGGGGTCCCCTTAAGCCACCAGCAGCAGAAAAATCGTACTATTGTATTCTGACTGACAACACTTCTCACATCTTCTTAACATTTTACCCCAATTCAAGGCTGCTCTCCACTAGCCAGCAGAGGAAAGAAAACAGTAGCCCATCATAGTTTATTCTAATAAACTTAACTGTTATTACACACTGCCAGCATATGTATAAAACTTCATTTTATACATATGTAACAGGGCGATGTTACATACATGGATCGTCACTGAATAATACTGAATCAGACACAGAGCAGAGTGTTGACACGCCGCACAGGCATGCAGATTTAATAACAACACAGGCCCGACACTCGGGTACCAACAATGGTAATCCTAGTGCCGGATTTAATAAAGAAAAGAAAAGAAAGCTAAAAATAAAAGTTTGCCCACAAATGGCGCACACTAGTCCCACTAAAAGGAACATCCCACTCCAGGAACCTACTACACTACTAACCCTCACTGTACTTAGTTTGGGATTACATCCGCTAAACTGACCTAATTGTGGTGTCCTGGAGTCCCGGCATCCTCACAACGACTCCTGCCTCTTCAAACAGCCTCGGCTGGGCCGTGCTTTCACGAGCACCGTCTTGGACTGGAAGGGTTTCGTGTAGTAGTTCTCCATGGAGCAGACGCTCTCCTCCTCGATGTCAACAAGCACAAGCTTTCGCTCAGCACCCATCGGTGTAGCAATGGCCGTGCAGTAGACTCGAGCTGTGATGCAGACGTTTTTCGAGCTCCGTGCAGCCTTCCCAGGCAAGCCCCCCAGCCAATCAGGACCTCCCGATCAGCTCAGCACCAGGCAAGCCTACCTGCTCAACTAGTTGCCCAGCAACGCGTCTCCTGCTGCACCCCAAGTGCTTCCTAAAGGCACACATGCACTCAAGAACAAGCGACAGGGTGCTCCCTGTCACAGCATAATTAGGGCTTCTGATTTCCGGTTTTAACCAATAATAACCAATAAAACACCCCTGATATATAAATAAAATGTAATCGGTGTATAGCCGATAAACACCGGAAAAACTCTCTCCTTCTTGACTTGCATCTATCATTGATTCATTCTGAATACTTTAAACCCACCCCAACTACTGATTGGCAGCACATTCCTACATTTCCATCGGAGACTAATTTGTAAAATTTAAAACAAGATTACAATTAGGAATGGAGGCTTGTTCGCAGGATTTAAAGCTGTATTACAGTTAAGCTGCGGAGGATTTTAAACAGAATTGCAAAGCTTTCACACAAACACCCCAGAAGAATGTGCCCATGACCATAAGGGTTTTATTGTGGAAGACAGCAAAGGAAAAAAGGTACAACTTAAGTGTGCAAATACTGTCAAGTTACAACTATACATATTTTTACAGAAAAAAACGCCCAAGCATTTTGGAAAGCAACGGAAATTTATACAGTATATAAAAAGCAAAAGCTATTTACATAAAACTCAAGAATAGCTAAAAATAAGCAGTGAAAAATGAAATTACTAAAAACCAAAAAACAGAAGCCGTAAACATAATATAGCATGTCTGCCTCCTCCGAACGTACTGCGGTGACTGAGTGGAGAATTTGGATCGGATGGCTGCCTCCGTGTAAAAGCTATATATTTATTCTTGCATATTACATATCAGTAACTAGATAAATAAATACAGCTTTTTTATTCAGAAATTCTTGAGCAGGCTGCACCTCTTCTGCCGAGCCCCCATTGCCTTGAGGTACAATGCGTTTCCTGCAGTGCCAGAGATATTTTCCATGGAACCCACTGCACATGTTTGGAATATTATATTTCTTTTGAAACTGCACATTCGAGATCTTCATAGTAAATGGAAGTGCACCCTGGTATTCAATGCCTTGACTGTGCTCTACAAATCCTATTTTCTGTACACACATTGCAGAGGAGTTAGACACTGTTCTAGTGAAGTAGTGAAGTCAATCCCACTGTGCTATGTAAGATATTGAACCGTGTTGATCCAGCAACACCATTGTGTTTGTACAGCATACACAAGTAGTTCTGGTGTCTTCCATGAGCTCTTTCACTGAGGTGACTGACAGAGCATCTTCACAAGTTCACATAGTCCACTTCCTCACACACCTCTGGAAACACCTCCAAGTTAGGTTCAAAGGTCAGGCAAAGCAGGTTACATGTGTGCATTTGGAAGAAGAACATTTAAACACCACCTCCTTATATCTAGCTGAATGTGAACCAACAGCACAGACCTTGTTGAAATCAACACAATGCTCACTTGTAATTTCACACAGAGTATATTAAATAATCTTGTGTCAATGCTATTCTAATGAATCTTCTCCTAGCGGCTGGTGAGTTCATAGTACTGACATCAGCATGAGACCCCTCCTTATCTCTCGACTACAAAACTTGCTGTTTAGTTGAATGTAAAGACGCTCCTCTTTGAAGTGTATGGTTAGCGCTTCATGCCCAGCCCTTTCCTTTCCATACAATTCAATGGGCTGAGATGCCAATTCAGTACTATGGTAGCCAGCAATGTTTTGTTTTCTACTGTAGGTTATTGGCTATTGATAAAGCCCTGATTACCATGTATGCATCGTGATGTTAAGATCATTTGCGATTAAAAAAAAAATAATTCAACCCTACATGCAGATGCTATGAAAATGACAATTTATCAACTAGTAATCTCTCTGGCAAAGCTAGTTTCTTTATTTTTAATTTCTAAACAGTGGGGCAGCGTTGCTGGCTTTGCTGCTTCTTCAGCTTGCTGCAAATGTACTGCTGTGAACTTCAACACAGACATGCTCTTCCTTTCAACTCAAACAGGACACAGGTGCAAACAAATCATTGATGTAAATGTAGACAGAATACCTCTCTTCCTACATTCTTGCATTTAATACAGTAATCATTTATATTCTGGCTGTACTAAGGGGTGATTAAAGTCTAAAACTCAACCTGACTTTGACATCTGAATCGAATGAGGGGATTTAGGCATTTTAGCAAAAGTAGCACCTATTATGTCTACAAATATCAATAACCCTACAATAATCTAGGGTTAAACTATTGCTAAATGTTGAAATTGGGTTTGTGCCGAGTAACAAGTACAAACCAATTCTCATAACGAATGCTGGCATTTTCGGTAGTTCATCATCCTATTAAGTGATGTCTGTCAATCTCTCTAGTGATAGAGAGCCGATCCAGGGGGAAAGAGGAGGGACCATCAGTTGACAGACAGTTTGCGGAACTAAGCATCATTTTGTGTTGCAGACAATGTGTGAGGGGCTCAAACAGATTAAACTCTTTCCAGATACATACTTTCAATTTGAAAAATTTGATTTCTTCAGGATATTATTTATAAAAACGCACTTAGATATTTTAGCCTTTTTTGAGGCAAGTCATTCAGTGTGTGTGTATGCTCAACTGGCAACTACTGTATTTTTTTCAAATCCAGGAGTAGTCAATGCAGCTTTGCTCCCTATTCTGTCCACACTGGAAACTAATCCCATATTTGATGCTGCTTAGTTCTGATTGTAGACACACTAAAGCTGGAGTTGACTCTGCAGTGCAGTTCATCTGTGAATGTGTAAATCATCACTTTACATGCATGACACAATCAAAAAAGTAGTCGAAACTACCCCAGGAGGTGGATTAGTTGGTCCAGTAGTCAGTCGCACTAAAAGACAAATCAAGTGTGAACAAAACAGGTTGCGAGTCTTGCTTCAGCACACTCCCTGCACTGCTCTAAAGTGCCAGTCTCTAAACAGTATTAGTGTGTCTACAATTCAAATGGAAGATTGAATACTTTTTGAGCAGAAGATATTTTCCTGCAATTTCCAAGTCTGCACTCTTTGAAACAAGGGTTCCTGTGACTGTTCAATATACTGGAATAATACTGGAAAACAGGAAATATCTGCAGCAACTTCATTGGGTGGATGTCTCACTATCTACATAGTTACAGTAACACATGTTTGCGCATGTAAACTGTACATGTAATGCATATCAACTGAATTGAGTAATTATTCTAATTTTGCAGCATGTATATTTTGCGGATTTTTATATAAAGCTAAATTCGTGGATATCTCTTGCCAGCACACATTTCATGCTTTACAGTATATACCGAACCATTGTGTACTAAACTTTCCCAATTTAGTTTCCAGCTCTGTCTGTTATGTGTTGTCTCAAATACATTGGCCTGCTGAACCCAGTGAAAACACAATGAATACAAGACCCAATCCATATAATTACTATTATTTGTTTATTTAGCAGACGCCTTTATCCAAGGCAACTTACAGAGACTAGGGTGTGTGAACTATGCATCAGCTGCAGAGTCACTTACAATTACGTCTCACCCGAAAGACGGAACACAAGGAGGTTAAGTGACTTGCTCAGGGTCACACAATGAGTCAGTGGCTGAAGTGGCATTTGAACCGGGGACCTCCTGTTTACAAGCCTGTTTCTTTAACCACTGGACCACACAGCCTCCTACTACTATGACTAATAATAATAATACAATCTTGTGGGTATTTGGCCTTTAGCTTCTTCAGTTGATATGTTAAAGAGGCAGCAGGGTCTATTATAAATAAATTTGTTTAACATTTCAGTTCTGTGAAAAGGCAAAAACATAAAAACTCCAGCCAGACACAGACATACTTATCCTTCTTAGTTAACTTACCATTCACAATGCCTCTAATATCAGTTTAGGAAAATGACCGCAGTATGGCTTGCTATGACCATAAGAACATTGTGGAGACTGGCTGCTGTTTGGCCCCCGGCCACATGATTTTAAACCCATTAACACTGAGGTTATGACCAAAAAGAATCCCGTAATATCAATTCAAAGCACACCCGACTTGCCTCGCAAAACCTAAAAATAGTCTCGGAAAAGCGCTGCTATTTATTTTTAGCAGTGTAAATGGACACTTCATTTGTGCCTTGCATTATTCAGAGCAGCTCCAGGACTTGTAGGCCTTTCTGGATCAATCTAGTTCAGTCTTGCTGTCAATTTCAATTTTTTCTTGTGAAACACTCGCAGTATCACAGCTCTCTTGCTGTGGGGAGGTCAACATAGTTAGTGTCTCTGCTGGCAAAGCTTCATGTAGTACCTAGCCATGAGTCCTGCTTGCTCAAAGTGGAGGTAATCCTGACTTATTTCCTGCTTTTTCATTGTTGTATATTTTTATGCTTAATACTGTTCTTGGTCTTAAATCTGATATAGCGATATCTGTGTATTTGAGATGGATGTTTGAGACAGCAGGGTGATAACAATGCTTTTATTTAAGATATATATATATATTCATTAGATTTTATTTCTGTAACTACTTGTGATACTAGCTTTTTTTTAAGAATAAATTGTTAAAATTAAAAAAAAAATAATACAAAATATACTAGCGGCCACAATATGACAATAATAAAATATCTTTGTACCTTACGGCAGGGTACAGATGATTAAAACCTGGAACTTTAAGTTTTTCTCAATACTACTTAAAAGTATTATTGCACTTTTAGTATGGTATTATATCTCATGTGTTGCATGTCATTATAAACCATTCTAGCTAATAAACCAAAATAGCCAAATTCATAGTATTTTAAGAATAGTTGCTGTGACACATAAATGTGATGGACTCTTTTTGTACTTCTTTTAGGGAATCTAAAGATAATGTTTGAAAAACAAATGGTTTAATCTATCTGGAGGGAATACACTTTTGAAAGTTATTTCAAATCTGTCAAATAAAATGAATGTATTCAATATACTTCAAAGCTCGTAAAAACACTTTGATACAAAGCTGCCATAAAATACTTTGATATAAATGATGACGCTTTTGAGACCTCTTTTTAAAATGATATCAGATTATTGTGCCGCAAAGCTGCAACTCGTGATTTATTTAAATGTATTTTTTTTGTTTTTTTTTACATATGTCTGCTTTAATGAATTAAAGAAGCTTTGGTGTTCATAAAAACTTCACTAAATCAAAAACAGTTTTATTAATAGTAACTGGTTTGTTTCTGTTTAGTCAATGGATTTAAGTCTTGAATATGAGCCAGTGTTATTAAGACAGCATTTTTACATTTAAAATGTCATATGAAAGGCTAGCCAGATAGACTGCACACATTGCCAGTAACTTAAATAGAGTGAACTAGCGCACTGTAAATGCCTTTGTAATTTGTACATATGAGATTCATATGATATTAACATATGACACATTTACAATAGTTTTAACATTTCCCAGATAGCACAGTAGCATTGGGCAGCATAACAAGGAAGACTGAGCCAACCTTGGCTTTCAGCGTTGGCCCACGTAATTTTGCGCCAGCATTGGACCAACGTTATCGACCAACCGTGGATTGACCACGGGCCAACCATGAATCCAATTATTATCCAATCCTGGCAGATGGTTTTCTATATTTTTAATATACATATTTTTTGTCTTTCGTTATGCTTGGTAATGCTCTCTGTGTTGGGTCTAATTGATTAAGTATACAGTTTTGTTTTTAGTTAGCTGAGACATTATACTGTATATATATTTTTTTCTTTTAACTATTTATTGGGACATTTGAACCAGCACGGTAAAATTACTAAATATGCTAAATGAATAATAATAATAATAATAATAATAATAATAATAATAATAATAATAATAATAATAATAATACCATGTAGTAAGTAGGTAACTGAGACAAATCAATAAAATAATGGACATTAAACAGGAAAATGTACCCAATGAACGACCCTGTAAATGACGTCAGCACGATTCCTTCAATATACCCTGCAGGACCATGCTTTGCTGCTCTGCTTGGGTTGAGTCTTGTTGTTGTACTAGGTTAGAATTCAGTGTTTTCTGTAAGCACATACAACCAAGTGCTCTGTCACACAAGATAGCTGTGTTACAGTGCATTACATTGCAGTGCATAACGTGGCTGTGGCTAATTATACCTTTCCATACAGTAATTATTCATATAATTGTGCAGATAAATTAATGACAAAAGCATTTAATTTTTGAAGAATGAAATCAATTTATTTTAAAAAGACTGCTAAAAAATAAATGTGGTTCTGGAAATGTAACTAAGTTAATAAAACAAACACATGAACAAATACAAAATAATGCAGAAGAAGAAAAAAAAGACAAAACAAAATTCATCTGGAATTAATATATTGAAATGATTGCTTCCATACATTTTCTAGGACTAGCAGGGATTCCAACCTGCAAAACATATAAGAAAAAAACTCAAGAATATATTTGTTCCTCATTGTTACTGCTCATGTTAATAAATGCTGCTATTGGAAAGCTGTTCTGATAAACAATATAGTTTCCTGCTAGCGTTGTACTGGTTCAGATTGATACAGTTTATTGCATCTGCCAGGCAGGGGAAACAACAAAAATAAAATAAGCATGTCCCTTTTCTATTTTTAATTTCAGTCCACTCATAATTAGATCATTTAGTGCTACCTTGACCCTGAAGACAACGTGCCTGCCTATCATGATATCAAGCCTGCAGGTTTCAGAGTGAGCTGTAATGAAAGCATGTAAACCTCTGGAATTATACTGTACTACGCTGCAGGAAGCTTTACCGGACTATGAGTGAAATGAACCACTCGCTAACCATGTCATTAATCTGAAAACTATAGCTAATGATAGTCGTATGTGGCAAATAAATATATTTCTGTGGCTAAAATTAATAAAACTAAAACAACTAGCAGCCACACTATGACAATAATATGCTTTTTAAAATCTCTTATGGCAGGGTACAAATTATTAATATCTGGAACTTGAATGCATTTTATGAAAATTAAACCTTCAGAAATATTATGTGGGGGAAAAAAACCTTATGGAATAAGTCTACTTACCTGAACTGCCTCTTGGTAGTCTGACTGAGAAAGAAAAACTACACAGGGATGGGGATACAGATTATCAAAACCAGGACCTTGAATATATTTGATGAAAATGTGTAAAAATAAAGACTAAAACAACTTACCTCAACTCCCTCTTTGTAGTCTGAGGATGGTGTGAAAGACTTTGAGAGAGTCTTGAGAGAGGCCTCGTGCATATGTTTGAATTTATAAACTGCTTATGAGACTGTTGGGCTAAAGTCGGCCCATGGTTAGTTTGCCAACACACAAAAAAAAACTATTTTAAAATAGCCTCCGTATCTGTTGTGTATTTTTCATGTTAGTATCAGAAGATGTGTGTTATTGTTTTCTTTATATAGATTTAGTGACCCGTTCGATTGTAATATCTGTCTTGTGCATACAGTATGTTCTCCTTGGTTGGGCCACTGCTCCGCAACAAACACAAGACTGGTTGGATGGCAGAATGTTGACTCCCAAAACGTGACAGTTAGCCAACCATACCAATCTTAAAACACTGGTGTGTGCTATCTGGATTTTACCACATGTAAACCCCTTACCATTTGGGGATTTAAATATCTTTAAAAATCATGACCTAATATAAAATATGAAAAAAGTAAATTAAATCTATACAATACAATTCAATGTACTTTTATATAGCACTCTTGATGCGAAGCATCCCAGGGCGCTTTACAATAAAAACAATAAAACTAACAAGGAACGGCCCAGCAATCCAGCTCAAAAATAAGCTAACGCAACAGATATGTTTTTAAAATTGATTTAGACATTTCAATTGTGCTAGCATGCCTGATATAATTTGGAATAGAGTTCCAAAGGCAGGGAGCAGAACTACTAAAGGCCACCTTGCCCCTCCTGATTTCAGCTGACTTTTAGGAGCTACCAGGAGGCCAGCATTTACTGATATCAGGGTACGACTAGGGGCATAAGGTACCAACAGTTACTGCAAATATGAAGGCCTGAAGGCATGAAGTTATGAAAGGCCTTATAAGTAGTAAGGAAAATTTTAAAATCAATCATGAACTTAACAGGGAGTAATGTGTTGTGAACGGAGAGTGTGAGGCAGCACTCTGGCTGCAGCATTTTGAACCAGTTGGAAGGGACCAGGGCTTAAATTCTCATGGAATATTTCCCGGAGCCCAACCGCCACGAATCTCCCCATTCAGTCAAGTACTTCAATTCATTATATTGTTTCAAACTAGTTAAGCTCGTACATTCTCAGGCAACCAAACCGATATATTGTTTCAGGTCTGCCGATAGTACTGACTTATTTCAATCACGGAAACAAAGCAAAGACATTGTGTCTAGTTTACACAGCGGTTAACTCATTTACAGTTGTGCATGATATACGCACAAACACAGCACAAGCAACACTCAAGGAAAGAAATGTTATGCTGCTCTCCATATACTGTACGGAAATATTTTCAAATAATTGGTCGTGAAAATAAATGTTAATAATTATTTCCAGTAAAGTTGTATTTTGTATTGTTTTCACTACAGAACAGCCTGAGGCTGAAGTCAAGGTGTTGAAATATTTAGCAGAGCTCAGCTCTGGACAGCTGTGGCTGAATTTAAGCCCTGTAGCTGACGCAGTTTAGAATCAGGAAGGCCAGCAAACAGAGCATTACAATAATCTAGATGAGAATTAACAAAGGAATGAACCAACATCTCAGTATCTTTATCAGATAGAATGGATCTCAATTTGGCAATGTTCCTCAAGTGATAAAATGAGGCCTTTATAACTGAGTTCTAGATCCACAGTGATTCCCAAATATTTCACAGTATGAGATGGTCAATAGAGTCCCGTCAAATGATAATTCAGAAAATGTACAGCCATCTATGATTGGATTTCACTCAGGCACTGAGACAGCAAGATGAAGTGTCCATTTTGGATTATGTTATTGTAATTTAGTTTAACAAGAACAGATCAGCACTGCTTTACCTTTCCGTTGGTGGTCAAAGATGAATTCTAACCAGACGTATGTTACTGTGTTTTGAAAATTACATAAATCTAATTATATCGAAATAATATGTAAATAAATATAGCAAACATTTTAATTAAATGCAATTGTATGGACAATAAGTGTTGTAAATTCAAATGCAATTACACATTCATTACAATGTTACTATGCAATGCATGCAGATACAACATTCTCCTCAGGGAATGTGATTTTGAAGTTGTTGGAATGATTTGTAAGAAGTGTTTTATTTTTGGAGTCCTCCAGAGTTGAGAATGATCGTGGTTCTTCAGTTCATGGCGTTTTGCCTGTCTCTGGTCTCCACGCTGTTCCTCATCGTGGCCACATGGACAGACTGCTGGATGGTCAATGCAGATGACAGTTTGGAGGTGAGAGGATGAAGCACACAAAACCAGCCATTGACTAGAACTTTATGTAGTAAAACAAGGGGTGGATTACTATGGTGTGCAGCAGTGGGGGGTCATAGCATTTACTAAGCAAGAGAAAGAGACTCAGTGATACTCATATAATATGATAAAAGCTGCTGCGTCACTCATTAATTACTGAAAATTGTTTACACTGTTTACAGTTACAGAGTGTGCAAATTTAATTGTTTCTGTTCCCTTACCTTTGTATGATTTGTGCAGTTGTCATTGTGACTGGTTCTTATTGCAATGACACAGTTACTGTCTGTGTGTTTTGACCTTGTCTTCAGGAGCTATTCTTCAGTTCTGGTTGCCTGCCATAGACATGTGCTATGCGTAGGTTAATTGTCCAGAGTGTCTTTATGTTAGTAAGCGGCAGCTCTGTCAAAGGCACAGCAACGTGAGGACAACAAAACAGAAGGAAACATCATCATAAAGTGCCAGACCACTAGATGGCGCTGGCTCTTGTTTCTATATTATTTATTTCTTAGCAGACACCCTTATCCAGAGCGACTTACAATTGTTACAAGATATCACATTATTTTTACATACAATTACCAATTTATACAGTTGGGTTTTTACTGGAGCAATCTAGGTAAAGTACCTTGCTTAAGGGTACAACAGCAGTGTCCCCCATCTGGGACTGAACCCACGACCCTCTGGTCAAGAGTCCAGTGCCCTAACCACTACTCCACACTGCTGCCCTACACAAATCTCTGGCAGGCAACTAAAACTGAGCAGCTGACACAAATCTGGCAGGCAACTCAAAGTGAGCAGGAACGCCTGCACTCCGGTGAAAATACAATGTACAAACCACAGCATTTTAGAACTGAACAGGAACGCCAGCACTCCGGTGAAAATACAATGTACAAACCTCAGCATTTTAGAACTGAGCAGGAACGCCAGCACTCCGGTGAAAATACAGTGTACAAATCACAGCATTTGAGAAAAGGCCATAAGAAACATCCAGCAGGAGTGCAAGCATGGCAAGGGGAAAGTAAAAGATAGAAGAACAAGACATTTGAAGGCAGTTGCTCTTTAAAAATCACTTTCCAATGCAAAGAATGGTTAATAGTGCACATTTCTTTGTAAATGACGGCATAAGAAACTGGGCTGTAATTCGAGGTGCTGTCTCTCAATGCAAAGCTACATAGCATGTCATTGATAATGGACAGCATACTATAAATGATATATCTTAATTTCAGACAGGATCAGCACACAGAGATTCACGTCTCAGTTACTATAAATGATATATCTTAATTTCAGACAGGATCAGCACACAGAGATTCACGTCTCAGTTACAGAAGCCTTGTGTTCGGCAAGCAGCTGCTGAGCAATACAAGTTACAAAGGAACAATGACTGATACAAAATGCTTTATTATGCTTTGGAATTTGGAGCTCATTTCCTCCACCTAAATACTGTATTCATCTCAACAAAACAGTACACAGCACACCATAGAGTCACCAGCTCAAACGATCTTCACGTGTCGTCATTTCAAATCATTGTTCAAGGGTGAAACCTGGCACAAATGTTTATCATACAGATGTAAGAAAAGAAAAATGACCAGAAATGCTGCACTTTATCCAAGCTGTCAGGGACTGTCAGATAGACACTGGAAATACATGCATGTATTCTGTCTTCTGTAGACAATGTCTACCAGTAGCATTTTCAAAAACTTTATATTTCTCTGCAAATGTAATTTCTTGAAAAGGGGGATTGACTCATATTGAAGTGAATATTTGCACTTCATTTGAAATAATGTTAATTATCTACTATACAATCTTGCTGACAGGGAGGCACCCATATATTTATTTGACACACATTTTTACCACTATCTTGATAACTCATCCAATTATCATAAAACGTAATTTGGAAATGCAGAATTCTAAGGTAAAGCTGAGGTCCAGTAGACACAGCTGCCAGCCAGTGCCTTCTTGAGTGTTTCTTATAGTTCTGCCTTACTATTATAATTGAGGCTGTTGATTGTACTTATCTGATAATGGACGTGCACCACTGGTAAATTTATGTCAAGATGAATATGCTGCCCTCATGCCCTCATACTTTTTATTTTAAATTAGTAATAGTTCCTTTTGTGTTATTACTTATTTGAAGTGTTCTTCAGACTCAGGCTTTCTTTAGGGACTGGGCTCAGCAGAGGCTATGGCTTGGATTAGTTTCCAGCTAACATTTGTAAAGAGTTGCACTGGCTACATTAATGTGTCTCTGCCTGCTCTCTTGCAGTCTTTCTTATTCTCTTACTGTTATTTCTTGTTTGTCCCTCTCATTGCCCTTTTTTTGGTATGAAGGATTTTAATTCTATGAAGTTTTTTTTACGCACACATCTAATTATCCTTTACTTAATGAAGTCATTTCTGAGGCTGCCAGTCTTATGAAATTGAAGTTTTCATTCTCTAATTTGGCTTCCAGGTCAGTCAGAAGTGCAGAGGGCTGTGGTGGGAGTGCGTCACCAACACTCAGGATGGCATCCGGACTTGTGACCAGTATGACACGATATTAGCAGAACATCCTTGTGAGTCTTGCTTTCACTTCCTAATCCAGATCAGCTTGTTCTTCTCTATCCCTGCATCATTACATACGTGTGGGTAGCTTACATTCTGCACCTTTCATGAACAGTATATTTACAAGCACCAATCTGTTTATTTGAAAACTTTGTATTGTATATTAAATTGGCTTTGTATTGCTATCCAAGTATAATTAGAGTAGAATAAGTTTACATTTAAAATATTCTGTGTGTTTTTTATTGCATATACAGTATAATTTCACTGGACAAAAAACCTATTTTAATGTAGCAAAATGTGTTCAAATAATTAAATTGTATACAGAAATATTATTTTCTGTTGAAAGAACTTTAAGAATTTACAAACGAGAGGAAGCCATTTTGCCCATTAATGCTTGTCCAGTTCCTAGCAGCTGATTAATCTCCAAACCTTGTCAAGTTGTGTCTTGAATGATCTCAATGATTCAGCATTAACAAGATGACTAGGTATCCCATTCCATCCCCTCGCCACTCTCTCTGTGAAGAAGCGTCTCCTGCTGCCTGTCCTGGGTCTGTCTCCACTTCATTTCCAACTGTGTCTCCTCTGGTCTGGTTTCAGTGTTGCACTTAAAGTATTAACTACGTTTAACTTTTAAGTCCTATCTAATTCAATCAAGTCCCGCCTACTGTAAGTCTTCTTTGTTCTAGGCTAAATAAATTCAGTTCCCTTATCTTATCTTCAGAGCTGCTTTTTGTTGGACTCTCTCCACGGCCGCAATGTCCTTTTGGTAATGTGGGGAGCAGAATTGAACACAGGATTCTGGGTACAGTGTCAGCATTGCATTACACAACCTCATCATAAACTCCTTTAAATTGCACTCTACACTCTGACTTATACACAGTATATTAGGATTGTTTTATGCTTTAGTCTGTTTGTATCATACGCCAAGCAAAGGTAGTTTCAGTTACAGACACAGAAGTGTGCTTCAGTAGTCCCTCGCTAATACAGACACTATTAGGCTGTGCATTCAGTTATGCCGGACACAATGTATGTCTCCAAGTAGTCATTAATTATCAATTGAGTGTGACGCTAGGTCACTTTGCATGATCCAAAGAGACACACTGAAAGAAACGTCTGTTATACTGACACTAAAGAACTGATACAAGCAGCCTCTAATGAATCACTAAAATTAAGAACAGGATTAAAAAGGTCAAATAAACTCATGTCAAACGGTTGGAAAAGGGAGAGAAGCTTTCAGAAATACTGATGGACTCCTGTGGTTCGAAACGCAATTTGTGAACTACAATAATTAAAATTCTGAATCTGAAGTTTTTAATTGCATTTTGCAAAGAAAGTCTGACTTATATCAACAGAAAACAAAAATAGCAGGTAGGCTATGTGTTTTACTTGCAGCCACCTGTACACTGTAAAATGTTCTATGTAAATTAAAAAAAAAAAAGAAAAAATTCTATAAAACGTGTGCAGTATATCAAGGTAGTGTATAGTATTATAATGTGTTAATACGGCACTGTAATCTAATTTGTGTTAACTGTATACTAAGTAGGCTACTGTAAAAAAAGAAAATGCGCTTTTGTTTCCATTTAAAATAATCTTTTACTATTTTTGCATTGTAGGCCTCATGTTTAAAATGTAGCAGCATGATTTATTTTGAGTTACCGGAAGCCTATAGGTTAAAGTAAAAAAAAAAAAAAAGTGCTGTATACTGTATAGGCCTAATCTACAGATTTATATTGTGCCCAATGTACTGTGTACAGAGAACACAATGGCAGCGTTTACAAGTCAAGACCATTTTCCTCACAACCTGTTTGCCATACTTTTCAGGAAATGCATTGCTATGCCAATGCAGATTGCTCAATTCATAGTCATTTAGGAGAGGGGATATTTAAATTTCCGTGTCTGCTTACTAAGTAGGAAAAGAACGACTCTGAATAATGTGAGGAGAGATTCATGTGTTGCCATGAAGATAAAAACATTTAACGAGAAATGAATTCACATGTTGTCACGCACATTCTGAATTACACTGCGCATTAGCTACTTGTTTGTCTGGTTACCTTTCCAACACACACACACACTACAAGCTAGCCACAGCACTTCAGCAGAAACATTTCAATCAGAAAACTGCAAAGCTGCAGGCTGCAGCAGCTCAACCTGGATTCTGTGCTGCGAGTGACACACACATAGGATAAATCATATGTTACTTTCGTTTTAGATTAAACTACTTTTGATTAAACTACTTTTGTTTTTACAGTTTTCTATGTGCATATACCTGTTTACCCACTAGTTTCTTTTGAAAGGTTTTTTTGTTTTTTATTATAGTTTTTCATTTTTTTGAAGTAGTGCTTTATATGTGGTAAGTTAGAAAATAAACCCTTTTATGTTTAATTGTTCATTTAAATACGACGTTTCGGCTGTGCAGATGTTTGATATGATGTGCTTGAATAAAACTTTTGAGTTGTATCCGATTTGTCTTTCATTTTAATATTGATGATGTTTAAAATGTACTGGCATACCGTCGGCGGGTGTAGGTATGAGTATAACCGCGGCAGTTCTAGTGTTGAAGTAGTCCATAAATGTGGTGAGTGTGTGTGTGTGTGTGTGTGTGTGTGTGTGTGTGTTTTGGGGGGTATCTATGTTTTGTATGGCCTTTCTGCTGGAGATTATGTGAGATTAATTTAGAAGAACGGGATCTTGACTGCTGAAACCTTGTGAGCCACAAGCACAATTCCTGCTCTGGTTTACATGGGTTTTTACAGCTATTTGACCCTGCCCTTAAAGTCGCGCTGCCAAAAGGACGTTCTTTTGCTGTTTTACGATGTATTCGCGTGGCAGGTCACACCATCATGACTGTGGAATTGATTTTCAAGTGCATGTAAACCAAGCCAATGTTATTTCAGCACAATGCTTTATGCATTTGAAATAAATTGAGCACTATAAATGTGTGCGCGCGACACCTCTTTATTTCGGAGAACCTGTCTGTCTCCAGCCATATCCGGTTTAGCGAGGAACTACTGTATCCTGTTTTTGGCATTTCAGAAAAAAATATTTTGGAAGTTAGAATTGTAAAAAACATCTTTAATAATAACTCTGATGTGATTCATGATTAATTGGCGTATAAAACAATGTAGGTGTCACTGAACTTATTTTCAGAAATTAAAAATAGGATTTGCTCTTTGTAAAAAAGAAAAAAATGTAGGTGAATGAAGTGGAAATGTAGTGACAAATGCAGGTCTCTGCTGTTCAATAATTACACAGGCTGAAGTGCCCTTTCTGCATCAGCAGCGTGGCACAGTGTGACAGATACTAATTAAAGTGCTGGTGAAAGGGAATTCTCCCAAAGAGAAAGAAGGTAATACTGTAGTAGGAAAGAAATGTTAGGGAGGCTTTTACATTGATAAGTGATATTAAAGTGGAACTCCGGCCAAGTCCAGTCTACGTGATTGTGAAGTGATTGTGAGATGCTTGTGAAGTGATTGTGAAGTGATTGTGAGGTGATTGTGAAGTGATTGTGAGGTGATTGTAAGATGCTTGTGAAGTGATTGTGAAGTGATTGTGAGCCGCTTGTGAGGTGATTGTGAAGTGATTGTGAGGTGCTTGTGAAGTGATTGTGAAGTGCTTGTGAAGTGCTTGTGAAGTGATTGTGAGGTGCTTGTGAAGTGATTGTGAAGTGATTGTGAAGCGATTGTGAGGTGCTTCTGAGATGATTGTGAAGTGCTTGTGAAGTGATTGTGAAGTGCTTGTTAAGTGATTGTGAGGTGATTGTGAAGTGATTGTGAAGTGCTTGTGAAGCGTGTGTTTCAGACTGACGAAAGTGCAGTTGGGGGTGCAGCCCATTAACATTTAAATGAACATTTTAGAACATAAGTTCCAAGCAGTTTTAAAACCTAGTGCATAACCAGGAAGTGTTACAATAAAGTACTTCACAAATACCAGACATTATCAAATACATGATTAAATAACATTTAGCTAGTCGACTCATAAGTTTTTACCTCAGCTATTGGACTCGGATTAGTAGTCATTCTACCCCTAGTTGGGCATCCTCTAAATAAATAAAGCAGCAGGATTTTGCCGGCTTGGCTTACAGAGGGCATGGCAAAGCTTTCCAAGGAGAAAATAAATAAAAACATTTGAGAAAACCCCTTTGAGAATCTAGACAAGCAGGACCAATAAGGCTTCTTTTTGATAAAGTAGAGTGAACATGACTGGGAGAAACTGCATGCATTTAAGTACAAAGTGATTGGAAAGCACACCCTTAAACAGCAATCTGATGTTCATCCCAATCAAGCACACTGGTACTGTAAACAGCTGTCATTTAGGGTCAAATCAGGCAGGTGATATATGATAGTACCTCCATTTCAATGGCCGTTACACAAGAGTACGTTTCAGAAGGTTAAATGGAAATCTGCATTTGTGAGGAGTGTGTTCATTAGCTCCATCTGCTGGGAGGTTTTCTGTATTTCAGGTGTTTGAAAGGATGGATTCTGTACTGAATATCCAGACCTGACTCAGTTGTTCTCTTGATTTAAATCACTATGCAGTCTGTGAGGTGGATTTCAATACAAACACATGCTCTGTCTGTCTCCTCAGGCCATGCTGGCAAAGATGCATCAATGTTTTTAGTTAATCACATTTTCATCTTACTTTGCCAGGATTTTGGAGAATTCAGTTTTAAATTGGTACCACCCTATTATCTGAGATTTATTGTAATGACCGTAATACCCCTGCTCTAAAAACACACCTGAGGACCTAATTTTCCTGTTCTTGTATTGTTTGTGGTAATCGTAATACAGGCTCCCCCTTTATAACGCTGTAGTCGGAAGCCATAGTTAAAAAACTGTGCTATTTGTGTTCCGCCTTATAATGAGAATACTAGTGTTAGTGTAATGGCATTATGGGGCAAATGGGATCCATGACCATACCGCCTTATAACCTGTTCCACAGTATAAAGGGGGAGCACCGTACATGGCGCAATGAATTAGCCCTGAGGGATAAAAAGGCTCACTGACCTTCAGTACTGTTGAACCATTGTGGTGTTGCTGGGGTGAAGGAACATGAATGGGGAAAAATGGGGTCAATAATTAAAAGTAAAGCAAATATTTAGTTGAATGAAACAGAAATCTGGAGTGCTTGGGGTCCTGGGTTGAGCTTTCTAATTTCTCTTCTCGGTGTTGGGAGTGCTTTAGTTTCTCATTTCTGTTCTCAGTGTTGGTTGTGCTGGGGTTTCTCATTTCTCTTCTCATTTCTGTTCTCAGTGTTGGCGGTGCTGGGGTTTCTCATTTCTCTTCTCATTTCTCTTCTCAGTGTTGGCAGTGCTGGGGTTTCTCATTTCTCTTCTCAGTGTTGGCAGTGCTGGGGTTTCTCATTTCTCTTCTCAGTGTTGGCAGTGCTGGGGTTTCTTATTTCTCTTCTCATTTCTCTTCTCAGTGTTGGCAGTGCTGGGGTTTCTCATTTCTCTTCTCAGTGTTGGCAGTGCTGGGGTTTCTCATTTCTCTTCTCAGTGTTGGCAGTGCTGGGGTTTCTCATTTCTCTTCTCAGTGTTGGCAGTGCTGGGGTTTCTCATTTCTGTTCTCAGTGTTGGCAGTGCTGGGATTTCTCATTTCTCTTCTCAGTGTTGGCAGTGCTGGGGTTTCTCTTTTCTCTTCTCAGTGTTGGCGGTGCTGGGGTTTCTCATTTCTCTTCTCATTTCTCTTCTCAGTGTTGGCGGTGCTGGGGTTTCTCATTTCTCTTCTCATTTCTACAGTGAAGATTGTGCTGACCCGTGCGCTGATGATCACAGCAGACATCCTGGCCAGCTTCGCACTCATCATCTTGATGCTGGGTCTGGACTGTGTGCGCTTCCTGAAGGAAGAGCCCCACATTAAACTGAGGATGTGCTACATGGCGGGCTTCATTTTCGGGGTAGGAGGTATGGTGGCTTAGGAATTCTGTGCTTGGAGTTATGGATTACAGATCTATTTAAAAAAATAGTAAATTAAAAGGAAATAATGTATGTCATCTAAATGTTCCTAATATAATATGTAATGTACCTGTTTAATATTGTTGTGTGTATGCTGTATGATTCTTTATTGTTTGAACTATTCCAGCAGGTATATTAGTGTTGCACTGTGCACTGAAGCCCATTTGAGAAGTCTGCGCAACAGTAATATGCTAACTCACCTCACTTCCACAGTAGAGAATCATACACACATAACAGAACATTAAACAGGCAAGAATTACATATTAGGAAAAATATAGATGAAATAAAGTAGCTCTTTAAAATTTCTAAGTAACATGCTTTGACCCAGAGGACACAAAGGTAAAGCAGACTTCCTGGATAGGAAGGCAAGCAAACTGAGAACTTTCTTTAATGTAGTGTAGTAGCAGATGAAAATATGATTTGCTATAGCATATGTAGCTAATGAGTGAAAAACAGATTAGATATGTGGAACTATATTGTTAGCTACAATTACAATACTGTTTACATTGTAACCACAGTGTAACAACTTCACATGTAATTCCAGTGGAAACACAAGAAGTGTTTCCAACTAAAATGTGTATTTTGTTACACACTATGAAAATGGAAGCATAATATGATAGATGATAACATTGTAAATCACGTATGAGAAATCAACCGGCTGCTGTTCTGGTTAAAATTCCAGTACAACTTGTGTGAACTGAGAACTCATCGTTGTAAAGTTTAAAAACAACCACATGTTTAAATATCAGTGTTGCTGTATGTTGATTCTACTTGCTTCTGGAGTACCTGAGATGGTAACACTTTACATGAAGTGCCTCTAGTTACTGTGTATTTACATAGTAGTTTCTAAGTAAATCACTATGTGCACTTAAACATAATTACAATGTTATTATGCATAGTTATAATGTACTTTTTCAATGCCATTTTCCAGTGCTTTACCCATGGTTATACTGTGCATTTACCACAGTTTACCATGATTTGCCATGCTTTACTACACTTTGCCATGCATTTACTATGGGGACCCTTTATACAAGTGTTTTAGGATCATTAAACAGACCCCCACATTTAATTTCTATAATGAATACATTGTGTTAATTACATACTGTGTGTGCAGTATAATCACATTGAGAGTAATGGATTTGAATTAGCTGTCTGTCTCGTGCTCTGTTTCAGGTATCCATGGGTGCGTGCAGTATAATCACATTGAGAGTAATGGATTTGAATGAGCTGTCTGTCTCATGCTCTGTTTCAGGGATCCCTGGGATGATTGGCTCGGTGTGGTATGCTGTGGATGTGTATGTGGAGAGAGCCACTCTTGTTTTAAAGAACGTCTTCTTAGGGATCCACTATGAATTTGGCTGGTCCTGCTGGCTTGCGATGGCTGGATCAACTGGCTGTTTTCTAGCTTCTATTGTACTAACCTGCTGCCTTTATATTTTTAGAGGTAAGTGTATCACATAATGAGAAGAGTTGATTCTTAATACAAGGTTAGGTTTCACACTGTCAGATTTTTATTGATTGGTACTTACATTTTGTAAACAAGGGAAACATAGGGAACACTTTGTTTTGTATTGAATGATTAGCACGATTTATTCTAACAACCTAAAACATCTTCAAGGAAGTTACATTTTAAGCTACTTGTATTTTAACAAGTGTTGAGAAAAGTTGCTTATATAATACAAGCTAATTTATGCATCTTCTTTTTTTTTATACACTCTTGTATTTTGTTTTCCAGATGCCAGATCTTCACGATATAACAGGTCCATATATCATTACGGAAGGACAGCAGCTGGAAAGATATATGCAATGGATTCACGAGTGTAGTTAAAGAATTATTAACTGTAAATAAGACAGCATCAGGGAGGTGATGGAGGGGCTTTAATAAGGAGACTCCTGAATGTTGGCTGCCTAAGAGACCCTTCCATCAGATGAGCAGGCTTGTGATCATCATCAAAATCAAGGGGGACACACACACAGGCTGTAACGTGGGTACACTTCCCAATCGAAATCAAGGAACACACACAGGCTGTAACATGGGTACACTTCCCCAATCGAAATCCAGGGACACACACACAGGTTGTAACGTGGGTACACTTCCCAATCGAAATCCAGGGACACACACACACTGTAACGTGGGTACACTTCCCAATCGAAATCCAGAGACACACACACCCTGTAACGTGGTTACACTTCCCCAATCGAAATCAAGGAACACACACACCCTGTAATGTGGGTACACTTCCCCAGTCGAAATCAAGGAACACGCACACACCCTGTAACGTGGGTACATTTCCCCAATCGAAATCCAGGGACACACACACCCTGTAACGTGGGTACACTTCCCCAATCGAAATCAAGGGACACACACACACCCTGTAATGTGGGTACACTTCCCCAATCGAAATCAAGGAACACGCACACACCCTGTAACGTGGGTACATTTCCCCAATCGAAATCCAGGGACACACACAGGTTGTAACGTGGGTACACTTCCCCAATCGAAATCCAGGGACACACACACCCTGTAACGTTGTACAATTCTGAAGCAGGTTCAAGGAGAGGAATACAACGTTAACTGTATAAAACTACTGAGAAATATAATGTAGGGGGTTCCGAAAGGCTAGTCTGGAAAATGAAAATTATTTTTTGTACCCATCGCAGCTTGTTCATGTTGGGCTACATCCTTCCATTGCCTCTCTGTTGCTTATTCCTGTTGAAGTCACACTGCTAATTATCAGAGCACGTTTAGGTTGTTTGTGTTACTTTGTACACAGTGTGTCATGGAAATAGCTTTGAAAGATAGCTTTGCAATGGTTAGATATATTATTAATGAGGATGTATTATTTAAACTGGTTTCATGTGTAAAAAGCTAAGCATCTTCATAATGAGGTTCATATGTATTTCCAAGAGAATAGTAAAGAGAATATTTAAATGTTATCCTCTTTAATAATAGTTATGATAATACTGTGCCAGGATATTCACTAAGAGCGCGTGCAAATGCAGGGCCTTTTATTGTATTTTTTATTTTATTTTATTTTAATTCTCAAACCAAAACTTTGTCCAAAATAACTGTGGAAACCAAAGGCATTGAAATAATCCAGAATTGTGCTTAATTTTCTCTACTAGGACTGAACATCATTGCTCAGAATACTAGTTCAGAACACTAGTTTGTTTGTTTTTTTGCACCAAAGCCATAAAATATCTTAAAAGGGATTATAGATGACAAAATAATTCCACAAATATGACCTTTTTTATTTTAAAACCTGATGTCTGGTACTACGCTAGATTAAAGAAAGCTCTGTTTCCAAACCATGCTTTCAGAAAGTGTTGCACTTCCTTGGTCCTTCAACAGCTTTATTCTTGTCATTAACCAGCCAGCTGCTTCCCCTATTGACTGACATGCTTTCAGCCACTAACATGTTTTGATCCTGAAGACACTGCTGAGGTGAAATGACTTGTGCAACAGATTTCCTGAGACCAAGTCATGGAAACAGAACTTAATTTAGTACTAGATATCATGTTTCAAAATTAAAATCCATGTTTGCTGTAAGGGGTTTCTTTCAAAACAGCACATTTGGGACCTATTTAGCTAATGGAGGTGCACAATAAGTACACTTTATGGAATTATTTTGTTAGCTACAAGCACTTTAAAAGTTCTTATGCTGAGAAATTATTTAAAACAGGCTTGGAGAACAGTGGAAAATATTTAGTTTTGCGTATGCAAGTTGTTGTCAAATCCGCAAATAACAAATAACGCCTAGTAAATTGCCTTCCATCTCAATAGTGTAATCACAAAAGGTATCAAATAGATTACACTGTTTTAACTTCAGGTGATACTGAGGACAGATCCACAAAGAGGAACACATTACATTTCCATCTACCTTGTTACACAAAGGTAGAAAAACAGGGATTGTTTTGGTATCTGTTTGCATGTTTTTTCAGACAAACAGACTGAATAGGCATGGTCAACCTTACAGCTGTTCATTTTGAAATCCTTTTTAGAATTTTGATACAGCTGGCCATATTTTACTCCAGTCTTTAATCAACTCCTGTTTTGTGAAAAGAGAAAAACACCCACTGACTACAAAACTAGTATCAGACTTCTAAGGCATGGAACTGGAGGTCTCTCAAGCACTCTCAAGTTGTTTGTTTCTCAGTGTTGTACATTACTGTTGCAAATGCTTGAAAATATGGCCCAGTACCTCTTGACTGATTCAAACTAGGTTCCCCAATTTCAAAACCAGGAATGTACCTGACCAAAGTCTCAAAGAAGTTAATATTACCTCTGTAATGGTCACTGGGTCACTTCCTCTATCAGTGCAGTTTAGAAAGACTCATGTCTGCAAACCCAAACTCAAATGCACCATGAAACCAGTCTGTACAACTCAACTTCCAGTATCAAACTGGGGCTGCAGCCAGTTCCATCTGCAGTCAACAGTTCTATCTGCAACCAAGGACAACAATTAACAACTGTATGTGTGTGTGTGTATGCTGTTTTTGTAAAATATCAGTTTATTTTGTCACCTACCTCCAATATTTCTGTTAAAATACATTACAGTCCTTTGGAGTGAGTTGGAGAGACTGGTTCTGCTAGTCCACAATCTCAACTGGGGTCCTAGTTTAAAGGGGTTTGATTTCAGTCTGCTGTCAGTGGAAACAAACTGGATTGATTTCAAAGCACCTCTTTCCCAGTCGCAGATGGAAACCTGTTGTAATTCAATGAATCATTGTGTTGCTGATTTCAGATTCATTTTCAATGGTAGCAGATGGAAGCGTACTGAAGCATTAGATTTAAAAGCCTTTACAGTCTCTACCCTAACAATATGTAACTTTTTAATACTTGAAATATGTTATTTGTACTCCTTTCTTAAATACTGAATGACTATAGCATGTTGTTTATGTTAAGTGTAATATAACTAAACTGTCTATGCTTTGTTGTTGAATGTTTTTTTCCTAAATTAAATAATTTTAAATGTCTCTGGTAATTACCATGTTTAAGATGTGTCTGATGGTTTTAAAAGAAATGTTGCTTGATAAACATGAATGGCAGCATTTGTAAACATCCAGACTTCCTGTATACGTTTTGTATCTGCCCCCTTGTTTAGAGTTTTTTTGTCCTAAAAGTATTAAGGGCCTTGCTGTTATTTTAACAGCTTTTTATTCTGTGTTTCTTTTGCCACCTGGTGGTAGGAATATGAAGTGCTGCTTTGCGGTACCGTCACTACAGGCGTGAAATAACCACCTCGACAGAAAAAACAAGTGAGCATGGCTGTGTTTACAACATTGCTTTCATAGAGTTGAGAATGGCTGAGGGAGGAGGGGCAGCCATAAAACAAAACACATATAAATACAGTAGCGCCTACCGCTAGTTAAAAAATAAACTTCAATGGAATTCGTGGTATTGACACAGCTTTAAAATTTACTGACAGGGTGGGTCTGGCTGGCCTTTTTTTAATGAAAAGGGTAAAGCTTTGCATTAAAAGCATGTATGTGTTTATTTAGCAGACGCCTTTATCCAAGGCAACTTACAGAGACTAGGGTGTGTGAATTATGCAGCAGCTGCATCTCACCCGAAAGGCAGAGACCAAGGAGGTTAAGTGATTTGCTCAGGATCACACAGTGAGTCAGTGAGTGAGCCAGGATTTGAACTGGGGACCTTCTGGTTACGAACCCTTTTCTTTAACCACTGGACCAACATGTAGAATGTCCATACAAGATCCTACTTGTTGCATCCTAATGTGGGAGTACACAATGAGAATCAGCTGTCAACACAAGTTCATATTTAATAACCAACTGTGTTAAAGCTAAAACAGGATAGATTATTAATAAAAACAACTAGTATGTCAGTGAAAAAATAGACTGGGGCTCATTCTTTTGTTTTCATTAAAAAGAAATCTAAAACACAATGTTGTTAAGCCAGTAAATTAAATTAGGAGCTGCAGTTGTTTCATGCTAGTTCAATAATATTAGCAGTTTGATTGAACACAGACAATGCTGGTGGTCAATGCTCTGTGAATATGGCCAGCTGAGTTCAGATTGCAGTATTAAACAGCGAGGTTCTGAACCAGTACCTGCTCTGTTTCTGTAGCTGATATTCTCGTGGTACATCACAGAATAATTGAGCAGCAGGCTTTCAGAAAACCTCTGTTACGTTAGACAAAGCCTCAGGGCACAGTTAAAGTAAAGACAATCGTGATAAATCAAGTCACAGATAAGTCTTGCTGTGTCCAGGGAGTGGCGATGTTGGCATGTGGTTATTGTGTCCTGTCAGTAGCAGCGTGGCTCTGTGAATCTTCCCCTTGTTCATCCTCTTGCGTGTTGAACAGGTTACTGACAGAAGCATTATCCCCACTGCACAAACACAGACCACACCCGCTACGGCAAACCAGTAAGAGTAGCCCAGCTCATACGTGACCCCGGGGATTGCATATGTGGCCTGAAAAAGAAGCAATGGAGGTAAAGGTTGCCTGGGTGGATTGCATTTCCCTCTTTTAAAATAATACAGCTTGAATCTGCTGTATGTGCTTACACTGTGCCTGCATGCTACTCTACCTTCATCACATCCCCGTCAAGTAAAGATAGAGACATGAGGAAATGAAGCGTTCAAAAAGAAATACAACAAATAAATAAATAAGAAGAAGAAATACAGCTGCCTCAAAATGTTTAAACTTTTCTGACATTATTTCACTCCATTTTGATTGTATTCAATAACGTTATTAAGTGGGCCAATCCATATATCCTGGGGCCAAACTCCAGCAGTATTAAGATTGTTAAAATAGCCCCTAATGGGTCCAGTTTACTCAGCTTTTGCTCAGATTACCAGTAAAAAAAGTGTCAGCATAACTTGGATGCAAACTGTAAGGCCCTTTAAATGAACATCCAATGATTCAAATGTTTTTAGCTTTTGAAGTGTAGAAAAAGCTAGTGTACGGAGCTCCCGAATACCTAAACTGATACATTTGTGTTGAAATATATTTATATTTAAAATGAAACCATGTGTTTCCAGTACATCTGCAAACACATCTGTATAGTTGTACTTGAAATGTTTGTAATGAACTGTAACCATATTGATTAATTAGGAATCAGGAAGCACATGATTCAGATGCAGGGTGGGACTGATGAGCTGTTAGACCCAGACATTTTACAGACAAGCAGTCTGTACCGAGTTCCCAATTTATAGCCATACATTACATTCCACTTGTAGCTGTATACGTACCTCTCGCCTGTATTTGATGAAGGTGCCTATTGCATACCACAGCACCCCGACTGCACCAGAAATACCTATATATTTAGGACATAAATGACATTAGAATGGTTACAGCTAACAAAATACTTTCCTAAATCGTATCTGTCACTGTTGTTACCTGTTGCTTTAACTGACATGTACTTTGAGCTACTGTGGTATGAAAGGCACTATATAAACAGATACATTGAAATTGACATCTGGTACTACACTTAAAAGAAAGTTCTCAGTTTGCTTGCCTTGCCTTCCATGAAATCTGTTACACTTGCACTTCCTAGGTCATTTCACCTATGCCGTTTCTTTGGGGTCCAGCATCTTATGACCCCAGTGTTACAAAACAAAGTTGATTTGACTTCAAGTAGTTTTGGTGTAAAAATAACCCTGCTCGATAATATTATATAGTGAGTTATTAAACAGATAGTGACCTGCATAAGAATTTTATTTAAAATAGTAACAACTTTGATAACTTTAACAAAATTTAAAAGAAGGTTTGCATTATGTGAGACAGTCGAGAGAAAACCGCAGTTGCCATGGAGCAAGAAGACAGGAAGTATGTGAGGTATGGTTGGAATTCCTTTCAGTTTGACACCTCATGCTGGTGTTAATGAGCATGTGTTTCCTGTAATAACCGGCCAGTCAGCTGAATAAGCCCATTGAAAACATAGCTCACCAGTTATTATATAATGCATATAAAAAATAGACATTTACCAGCTAGCCCTAATAAATAATGAATAAGGTAACGAACTACCTCCAAAGAGAAAGAGAGTCCCCGCAGTCGCTGTGAGTCTGGCCTTCTGACTCCCAGCATCGCTCATCAGCCTGGTGTTTTCATTTGGAGAGCCTTTGACTTTTGAAAAATGATCCATAAGCATCAATCTTTACATTAGTTTCTCAGCATATACAACATTTGTTTGAATACATTTTACATTATTTTTAATGGGATCACAATAACATGTATGTTTAAATGTTAAAGTTAGGTATACTTATGGTCATGCATGAAATCCAGAAAACTACAGTGTTTGAACTTAATATGAAGTCAATGTGACTTTAAGGGCTGTGGACCATATTAAAGGAAATGACACTAAAGCAATCACAAGTGCAGCCTAACTTATTTGTTAGGTAAAACATATCCAGTCACAATTTTTATTAAAAACCTATTAAGAACCTTTATTAAGAACTTTCATTCACCAATCAGGAAGCTGCATTGCAGGACACTACAATGTGACAGTTGACCACAGAACTTTGATAGAATTTCTAGCATTAAAAAAAAAAAAAAAAAAAAAAAACACTGAAAAGCAAATTAGACATTTAGGGGTAGATGTACTAAGATGGGCCAGTCGCAGTGCAAACATACCGGTTTGCATTTCCGTTACGACAATTCGCAAAGTGCACATTTTGTTGTATGTACTAAGAAAAAATATGTTAATGAAGAGAGCCGCAATATACTAATTTAAATATTATTTGTGTCATCTCAGCGAGATCTCTAGCGAGAGTTGTGCGGCATTTTTTTTTAAGGTCTGGTGTCAGGTATAGGTGGGATTGACAGCCTTGGCAGGAGAGAGGAGAGGAGGTCAGCCAGATGGAGCACTGCAGCCAAAGAAGGTCTGGGTAAAGAAGGGTGGGAAGGTTTACTGCAGGGGACTCTCAGGTTGGAGGGGGAAAAAAATAAAAGGTGTTGTCGATTTATGGAGAAATGTATAAATAAATTTGTTAGAATTATTTTGTTAGAATTCCACATGAGATGGATAAAAGAACTACTTACATGTAATAAAATGATGTATCGCTTCAGCACGTCTCTGCCTCCCTTCTTCATAGGTGTCATCTGATGGGTGTGTTGCTACGGGTGAATCCGCTTCAATCTCCACAGTCAATCTGCCAGGTATGGCTATACTATGCAGTATACAGCACACCGCAATTATATTGCATACTGTATTGGGCCTGTACTGGAGTGCTTCTCCACTGTGGTCCAGGCAGCGGAGTCTGCTCTTAAGCAGCCCAAAGGTGTGTTCAATCACACCCCTGGTGCGTATATGTGCCTGGTTATAGCGCTCCTCCGCGGGTTGGGTTTTGTACAGGCGTCAGTATCCACGCTTTTAAAGGGTAGCCACTGTCTCTTTAACACAAACAAATGTAATAACAATCAATACTATTAGTAATCATTTTATAGCACCTTTTATGCAACATAGTAACACATGCAAATATATACGCTCAAGGCATTGTACAATTTAAAACAAAGGCAGTACATAATTATGCTGACATGCCGGTGTAAAAATACGTTTAGTCTCCTTGTAAAAATAGGTGTTTTAGTCACCACCACGAACACATTATTTAAATATTGAATGCACTTCCCTAACAGTCAGCTATCTCCATATTCCCTTCCTTTAAGTTTGCTACAAATGCAGCTGTTCTTAAAAATGAAAGAGTCATGAACTGACCCGGGATACTTGGCTACTACATTTGTAATTAGTAAGTGGGAATCGCAAACCACCTGCACATTAATAGAACTGGTGTGTTTCCTATTCCTATACAGATGCTCAGAATGAGATGGAGGAGTTAGCGGCACATGTGTGCAGTCTATTGCTCCCAATATGTTGAGGAAACCAGAAATTTCACAGAAATTTGTTTTCAAAGCATATAAGTCTGCCATGCTTTTAGGGAAAAACAGGTATTTGGATGTTCGACTCAAAAATGCATTGCGCACAACCGGCACAGCACAAGAAAAAGCGGGCTAGGAAATACCTAGCGTAGCATGGCTTCTCTGGGTGATGGGCTCCAGGTCATCTTTTAAATCAGACAGCAGTTAAAATAATGCTAACAGCATTGCGTTTGTTTAGTACATTTCACACTACACTTCTGACAGGTTTGCATGTGGTTTGCAACGATTGCGACAGACGCAACACTTTAGTACATCTACCCCTTAAATCTTTAAACAAACAATAAAGTCACTGTTGACCAGTTTCTAATCACATTAAAACCCTGATACTGGGCATCAGTCCTTGAGCCCTTACCTTCCCTGTGCCATCTACCAGACGGCAATGCCCTCCAAGCAGGTTTCTATTACAAGCAGGTTTATATTAATGTATGGTTGTTCCAGAATACTGGTCGCAAATCTCCTGGCAGTTGGCATGTGCCCTTTAATCAGGAGTAAGAGTATTTGTGAGGTGGTGACAGACACTGCTTGCAGATGGAGCATAACTTTGCATGTCTAAAATGAGTGAAGCTCACCAGGGAGCTCCCCCAGGTATGAGGGAGGGATGTCACAGGTCCAGATGTTTGCCATGTTATCAAACAAACACTCGCTCCAGAGACCGCGGCACCGGAAGCTCAAGCCCACCGATGCAAACTGGTCCTTCGCATCTTGCTGGGAGACAACAGCAAAAGGGCTTTTAAAGACAGAAATGAAATGATAGATATGGTAGATACAGGGTGGAAATAAGACACCTATTGCATAGCAGTTTCATCCATTCCAGGTTTTACTACGAGCTTCATTAGCCCCAGTGGATAGTTAACAAGCTCAGGTGAACCAAGAATGGACCAAACTGCTATGCAATGGGTGTCTCATTTCCATCCCTGTAAATAGATGAGGAAAAGCGTAGCTCTTAATATGACAACACTTAATTTGTGCAATATATGGAATTAAAACAGTAAAAAAGTAAAATAGAAATATAAAAGACACCTATAGTATACAGCTCTCCCTTATAAAAGTTTACCACAGCAATTTTACAGTTTGTTATGGTTTTAGCATTCATATTATCATCCATATATATGACACAATCATTAGTGCTACCTTTATAAATAATAAACAAAGTCTTCCATATGCATTATTTACTATGGTTAACTATACCAAAGTTAAATGTGATTTACGATGTTTACTTATCTTTTATTACTCATTATGGAACACATTTCTACAAACACACTGCTAATGCACCCAAGTGTAGTATGTGTGCACGCTCTATATTATTATTTATTTCTTAGCAGACACCCTTATCCAGGGCGACTTACAATTGTTAGAAGATATACATTATTTTTACATACAATTACATGATTTAATCGCTCCTCAGACCGTGCTTTCAGTGTTCTGCAGAAGCTGGGTCTGACATTTCGTGCTTGTGTGCTTTGATCTTTATCTTAATGTGCGTGCATGTTCACAGCTTCATTCTCTCAAGATGGGGGGTTCTTTTCAATGTCTGGTGGTAAGAATGCTATAATTCTGCAGTGACCTGGAAAAATGCGGCGCTACAATTTTTTTTTTTTAACAAAATAAAAGTTTTAAGAGATCTAGCATCAGGTACCTTTTAAATATCTAATGCTGCTTTTCTGTTCAAAATGTTGCTCAGCAAATGCTTGATCTAAGGAAAGTAATCCTCTGAATTCATCTGTTTAATTTAAACTTACATTTCGTACATTGTACTTGTAACATAAACAGAATACTCTGTGACAGTTAATGCAGTGTTTTGGTTATTTCTAGTGTTGGGGAAGTTACTTTTCAAAAGTAATCTTTTGCAGTTCTTGAATGTAACTAAAAATAACTATGTTATATTTTCACATAGAATGTAATCGACTACTACATTTTGTTACCGGTCTGAAAAAGGATCCATTACATTTACAAGTTAGTGAAAATGTAATCAGATTACAGTAATGTGATGCAGTTAATGCAACACTTATTGTTAAACAGCCCACTCTTCTATTTGTGGAATAACTACAGTACTCCATGAATTTTCATGGTATGAAAGTGTGTAAAAGAACAGCCAAGTCTAATACGGCATAGTGAAGCATGGTAAAGCATATTAAAAAACATAGCAAAGCTGGTAAACTAAGGTAACTGAACAGTATAACCATGCAAAAAGCATGGGAAAACTGCAAAATCACTATGCACATTTACTGTGCAGATGTATACGACTGACTAGCTTGGGATAGCAATGCGTTTGGCAAGTAGTCTTATTTTGTAAGGGTTCAAGTTGACATTCTTTTCTCAATCAAGCTTTTCAAGCATAATTGTATATCTGCTTCAGGCAAAGCTCTACTGTGATTGTAACAGCCTATTGGGACCTTAAACCAAATAAGTTGTGACTTATCGTTGCAGCACAGTGGAAATGGGTTAAATGTGGTAGGCAGGATCACTGGGGCTGAACCACAGAGCAAACAGTGCATTTCTATTGGCCGATCTGTGTGTCATCACATCCAGCAGACCGGGTTCTCTTACAGAGGCTGTTTGGGCTATTTCCATAAAGATGGCGTCTGTGTACAAGTATTACTATTACCTATGGAAGCAGCTCATTTCATTTTATAGAATGTAGTACAAGCAATTCCTCACCAGTCTTGTTACATCAAAGACACTTTAAGCATGAAGAAGACTCTGCACCAAGTGAAAAATGACCAGCAGTCATCAGTTAACATAACCATATATTTAGGTTTATAAAATATGATTTGGAAATACTGAAACTAGACACCCTATAAAAGCCACTCATCTTTACATGGTAACTTTTTAAAAGGGGATACTTCTCAAAACTACTGTTCTAGACCCTGACAGTGATATCAGTAATCTTCCTTTCAATCATATTTCTCCAATTGTATTTCCTTACCCTCCAGCAGTCAGTTTCATTTGCCAATATTAGAAGGATAATGCCAGAGAGTCCTAAAACGAGCCCCAATATTTCTGTCACTGTGTCCCCCATGTCTCTGCCATGCTGTCCTTGTAGTGTTGTAACATCTTGCTCCAGTTTGTGAAACAAATCTGGAATACAGGCCACAAGCCACAAGAAAAACGTGTTAGGCTGTGACTGTAATACGTTTCACACATTATATGAGTTTCTGATTGTAACTTTACTGGAAATAGCACTCTTAAAGCACATGGTGCTAACAAAATACTTCCAGCTAACAGACAGCAGGTTCCATGAAAAATGTCCCTGGTACCATGGTAAACTTGCAGTATATGCATATTGCCATAATTTCAAAGGTCTAAGATTTTCTTTCATGAAAAACGCACACATTATTGTAAAGGTAACTTTGGTTGTAATTTATTTGAAGCTGTGATAGAGAAGAATATTTATCGAAGGCTCCTTGCAGATACTTCAATGTTTCCCTTCCAGTCAACTTCCAGAAGTACAGTATGGAAAAGAGTGCAACATGCATTTGCCAGTTTTATTGTTTACAAATGCTATGAAAGAAATTTAAAATCAAAACCAAGCTTGACATAGCGTGTGCCCTCTTACATGTAGGACAAGGAGATCTACAAGGTGATGGTAACACATATTAGATCAGATTCAGTGGAATTATTTTGTTAGCTATAAAAAGACCACCATACTATACCTTTTAAAATCAGTTACACCTGACATTAGCAGCATGGTCAAAGTTATAAACTGTATAAAAGTAAATTAGACCACACTGTTTTACTACAAAAAATATTTTTTCTTTAAATCTTACGTTTATATTTTCTGAACCGGAAACATTAAAAATAATGCCTACCTTGTCTGATGAATATTGTTTGCCTTCCAGAGTTAATTTTCCCAGAACTTATTTGGTTTTCCACATATAAAATCACAAGAAACCCTCCTTCAGGACTTTCTCAAGCCATTTAAAAAACAGATTTGTGCAAACATTCTCAATTGCAAAAGAATTAAAAACATTTCTTCTAGCTTTCTGCAAGTGACTTATCCACACAGTATGACTGATAAACGGACCCTGAGTGTGTGCCAGTGGGGCTCAGATTGAAAGCGAATCAGTAGTGGCATGTACATCTAAATGATGAAATGGACAGCACTGTGTAAAGTTAGATGTACATCTAAATGATGAAATGGACAGCACTGTGTAAAGTTAGATGTACATCTAAATGATGAAATGGACAGCACTGTGTAAAGTTAGATGTACATCTAAATGATGAAATGGACAGCACTGTGTAAAGTTGGATGTACATCTAAATGATGAAATGGACTGCACTGTGTAAAGTTAGATGTACATCTAAATGATGAAATGGACAGCACTGTGTAAAGTTAGATGTACATCTAAATGATGAAATGGACAGCACTGTGTAAAGTTAGATGTACATCTAAATGATGAAATGGACAGGACTGTGTAAAGTTGGATGTACATCTAAATGATGAAATTGACAGGACTGTGTAAAGTTAGATGTACATCTAAATGATGAAATGGACAGGACTGTGTAAAGTTGGATGTACATCTAAATGATGAAATGGACAGCACTGTGTAAAGTTAGATGTACATCTAAATGATGAAATGGACAGCACTGTGTAAAGTTAGATGTACATCTAAATGATGAAATGGACAGCACTGTGTAAAGTTAGATGTACATCTAAATGATGAAATGGACAGCACTGTGTAAAGTTGGATGTACATCTAAATGATGAAATGGACTGCACTGTGTAAAGTTAGATGTACATCTAAATGATGAAATGGACAGCACTGTGTAAAGTTAGATGTACATCTAAATGATGAAATGGACAGCACTGTGTAAAGTTAGATGTACATCTAAATGATGAAATGGACAGGACTGTGTAAAGTTGGATGTACATCTAAATGATGAAATTGACAGGACTGTGTAAAGTTAGATGTACATCTAAATGATGAAATGGACAGGACTGTGTAAAGTTGGATGTACATCTAAATGATGAAATGGACAGCACTGTGTAAAGTTAGATGTACATCTAAATGATGAAATGGACAGCACTGTGTAAAGTTAGATGTACATCTAAATGATGAAATGGACAGCACTGTGTAAAGTTAGATGTACATCTAAATGATGAAATGGACAGCACTGTGTAAAGTTAGATGTACATCTAAATGATGAAATGGACAGGACTGTGTAAAGTTGGATGTACATCTAAATGATGAAATGGACAGCACTGTGTAAAGTTAGATGTACATCTAAATGATGAAATGGACAGCACTGTGTAAAGTTGGATGTACATCTAAATGATGAAATGGACAGGACTGTGTAAAGTTGGATGTACATCTAAATGATGAAATTGACAGGACCGTGTAAAGCTAGATGTACATCTAAATGATGAAATGGACAGGACTGTGTAAAGTTGGATGTACATCTAAATTTTGAAATGGACAGGACTGTGTAAAGGTAGATGTACATCTAAATGATGAAATGGACAGGACTGTGTAAAGTTGGATGTACATCTAAATGATGAAATGGACAGCACTGTGTAAAGTTAGATGTACATCTAAATGATGAAATGGACAGGACTGTGTAAAGTTGGATGTACATCTAAATGATGAAATGGACAGCACTGTGTAAAGTTAGATGTACATCTAAATGATGAAATGGACAGGACTGTGTAAAGTTGGATGTACATCTAAATGATGAAATGGACAGGACTGTGTAAAGTTAGATGTACATCTAAATGATGAAATTGACAGGACTGTGTAAAGTTGGATGTACATCTAAATGATGAAATGGACAGCACTGTGTAAAGTTAGATGTACATCTAAATGATGAAATGGACAGGACTGTGTAAAGTTAGATGTACATCTAAATGATTAAATGGACAGGACTGTGTTTATTTCTGTAATCAAATAATAATATACATCTTGTTTCTTTAACTCTAAATTGCGGATGGTGTCACAGTTACCAGCTGTTACTTACTGTTGTCAAACTTTGAGGCCCAATCATTAGTGCTGGGACCTGGATTTTGTGTATCATAATAGTTAAAGAAACAAAAACAATGTCATGTTATATATAGGCTTGCTCCTTTTATTATTATTATTATTTATTTCTTAGCAGACCCCCTTATCCAGGGCGACTTACAAGATTTCACATTATATTTACATAAAATTAAATTACTTTTTACGTACAATTACCCATTTATACAGGTGGGTTTTTACTGGAGCAATTTAGGTAAAGCACCTTGCTCAAGAGTACAGCAGCAGTTGTTCCCAACTGGGATTGAACCCACGACCCTCCGGTCAAGAGTCCAGAGCCCTAACCACTACTCCACACTGCTGCCCTTTTCTTTTGTGGGGGAATTACTAAATACTATAATAAATCCCTCACCTTTTAGACTA
Organism: Acipenser ruthenus; assembly: GCF_902713425.1. Lineage (NCBI taxonomy): Eukaryota > Metazoa > Chordata > Actinopteri > Acipenseriformes > Acipenseridae > Acipenser > Acipenser ruthenus. The sequence continues at coordinate 8,500,720 of NC_081215.1, forward strand.
ATGTATTTCTTTTTGAGACGACCCAAGTTCTTTACTGAAACACCCTCTGTTAGTTGTGCAACAGGTTGAAGCGGCTTTGTTGATTAATATGATCATTTTAAATGTATTCTTTACTTCTGACCAGCAGTGTGGAGATTTCCAAGAGAAGAAAAATCGCAGCAAATAAAATGGGTGTTAACGGTGCCCAGCAGCTCCTCCTATTAAAGACATCTCACATTAATTTTAAGATATCTGGAAATGACTTCTTGTTCATTTAAAGACCTCTCTAAATCATTTAGAGATATCTCGAAATACCTACACAGAGAGCATTTTCACAGGAAGGAATTTAGAGATTTCCATCAGGACAATTTTGTGTTAAATAACCACCTTTATTAAAATACAAATCTTACAGATTTAAAAAAAAAAACCTTGAAACCAAACAATGGTTGAAGAAAAATAAAGTAGAATACAAATAGTTGGAGCACTTATAACTTTCTGACGTTATTTAGAGATATCTCTAAATGACAGTTTGGTGTACCATGCTAGCAAAACATTATTTAAAGACATCTGCATATGATTTACAAATATCTCTAAATATTTCAAGCTATCTTAAAATGCAATTTGAGATATCTCTAAATGATCATTTGGCTTGCCATGGTACGTGCAGGTGTGGTTCTGTTAACATGTAAATTACATTTTAGAAGATTAATAGAGTATTAAAATATAGTTCACAAACAGTAAAGTGTTATGAAACATTATGTTCACAAATAGAGCACCAGACATTATCAAACACACAATTTATGAAGTGGCGACTAGGTGACAATTTTGACCTCAAGTAATCGGCCTACTCCTATTTTCTGTGCCGTTTTCTGTTTTTTTTGTGGAATATTAACTTAAAGTTTCATATGTGCAGCTTTATTTTATTCCGTTATTGGTCAAGTTTCAGAAATGTCATCTAGTTTGAAATAGGGAGTGGGGGGGGGGGGGGGGGGGGAGAGATCTGAAAAGTTTCACTGCACTGTACCCGTACAGTTTAATTTAGTTTAGTGAAAAAGAAATGTGTCTAGCCCTAAAGGCTATTGAGTAGGCTAGCTGGCACAGAAATACTACATTTACTCATATTCGCAATTTCATTTCTGTATGTGTGTGGGCCTCTCTCTGGCATTGGGGCTCCGGGCGCATGCTGATGCTGGCCCTAGTGCTTCAATATAGAATTGTAATCATATTCCCTGAATCTCCCTACCTGGCTTGGAGCTTGCTTTGAACTGGACTCGAAATCCTAAGTACCTGCACTGAACCGCCTTCATCATTCCTTTCAGCTCATGGCATTGTAACCTTTCACCAGCCAGTCTGCTTTCTCTTAATATATATGTAGAGTAGATGTCCCCCATCACATTTAGTTTTATTTGGCTATGATGAAGTTAAAATTCCATATGCCTGGGCTGAATAAAACATGTGGTCAGGCTAAATTGGACAACTGATTGGCAATTTAGTCTGGCCACAAGTATAAAAGAGGAGCTCTCCAGTCCAGCCTAGGGCCCAAGGAGAGTGGATGTCTGTGCGCTCCTGTCCTGGTCACTAAGGGCTTGGGTGAATATGGTTAACTCCAGACCCTGCTTAATGGGACTGTACCTTTTGATTTATATATTTATATAACTTTTGATTTTATAATGTAACACCCAGCATTGACCCACATTTATTCTGTAACTCTTGCCATCGACCAATCTGTGAAAAGAAGAAACATGGACTGTACATGAAGATTATTTTCAGTTTTACTTTGTTTCTTGCAACTAGTTAGTGACATTTCCTAGCAATTTCACAAAGGCAGGAGTTATTTAAAATCAGGAGGCACTATGACCATTAAAAAGTACAGCTATGGCGACACCAATAAAACTTTGATTTCAGACCCAAGTTGCTAAAGTGCCATTGCTTGAATTCTTCACACAGGGAAAATTGGCAGAAATATCCTCTACTACTAGTAGCTTAAATGATTATGAGAAGGAATTGCTCTCCAATTAACAATGACCCTGAACAACTTCTTCACATTCAGACAGAAAACAATTTAATCACCTTCAACACAGCAAAGTACACAGCAAGATGAAGCACAGTAAATAAGGCAATGTACGAATGAGAGGAGGCTATTCTGCCCAGTTCCCAGTAGCTGATCTTAAACTTTGTCAAGTTGGGTCTTAAAGTGATTCTGCATCAACAGCATGGCTAGGTAATCCATTCCATACTCTCGCCACTCTCTGTGTGAAGAAATGTCTCCTTCGCTCTGTCCTATCTGCACTTAATCCCCATCTGTGCCCTCTGGTCCTGGTTTCTATACTGTGCTTGAAGTATTGGTTAGAATTAGCTTTTAGGATTTTAAAGTCCCCCTTATTCTTTTTTGTTCCAGGCCAAACAGATTGTTTTTTTCACAGATCAGTACACAGTATAAGCGATGGTTAAAGTGGGGCGGTATATGCTGGTATGCATACGGGTAAGAAAAAAAACTGACGGTATGCTATACTGGCAAATTAAAAGAAATCTAGGGGGAAGAACATTATATAAATGTTATACTGCTGCAAAACACCCTGCCCGGACCTCTTTAGTTTCAAACAAAAAACTTTGACTTTACTGTCTCTACATAGAGTGTGTTTCACCTCAGGTCATGCCCTTATTCTCCGGAAGCACTTCCCCTGTAGGTCACTGTACCCGCGCATTTTATGCATTACTTATGTGTTGGAAATCGTACCAGTCAAATCCTACTGATTTGTGTTGAATTTTGTCTGTTTTATTTTTGTGTAATAGTTTTATGACGTCAAAATGAAAAGAGCAATCTAGGCCAGCCAAAGCAATCTAAGACTGAGCAACCGAGTGACGATTCCGACAGTTTGGACACAAAAACATAAGACCTACAAAGAAGTCGGCACCAAGACTGAACTAAATTAGTAAACTTCTCATCAGCCAGGATGTTAATATCTGGACAAGAACAAAGAAACTCCCCCGCAAGTATTAATTCTGTTGATTACCCTGATTACTGTAAACAACAATATCTGGAATACAAAGAGAAATATAGACTAAATAGCTGTTTTTTTCAAAAGGTTCTGTGGTGATGCAAATAAATGAAATACTGTCTATTCAAGGAGTTGTATGAGCCCCCCAGTGGGAAGCATGTAGTATATCCTTGTTTGACAGCACCCCAAAACTTCAACAGCAGTCACTAAACAAGTTTTTTAAATATTTAATTTATAGACCTTTTAGGATGCGTAATCTAAAAGCAATTGATGATACAATGTTTTCATTGTATAACATTAAACCACACGATCATGTAGTTATTGTAATGCAGTTATTGTTCCAATTTACCAGAAAAGTCTGGATCTCACCTTTGTTCAGCATGTTCATCAGAAGAACACTAGGTGGCAGTGCTTCACCATGTCTACGCTTGGCAGCAGGAAATGTGCAAATACATGCTTGAATGACAGGTCTGTAATCAGAACATTTAGAAATGTATTGTACTAATTATGTATATTTAGTCTGGCAATTCACAGTCTGGAACAGTTTTGGGATGAACATCTTACTACCTGCTCTTTCATAGTTGTGACATAGTTTGAAGAGAACATATTTAAAGGGTACATGTAGTGCATATAAAATCATTTCAATAGAAAACATGGCTGAAAACTTTTGACACAATTTAAGCCCCTGCTGGGCCAATTCACGATATAAAAGCATTAAAACAACGTTAAGCTTCTATGCATCGGGGCTCTCATGTGGCGCACAGGATATGACGTCGGGTCATTGATTTCCCTGTTTCCGAACACTGCTAGTCTATAACTGCAGCTAATTTTTTCGACGGTATTTATTCGATTATTATGGATGAAAAAAGTCAAATAGAAGGGTACTCATATGAACCGTTGAGGTCTGACCGCCCCAATTTAACTTCGTCAGGCAGCGATAGTGAATATTCAGACGAGGATAATGAGGCGTCTGCAACCAACCTAATCTGAGAAAACTGAACCAAGAAGGCTCCCAATACTTGGTGCCCTTGTAGTAAATGGGTTTTATGGAAACACTGCTGCAATAACTTTTGTCTATGTATCAATTATTTTTTTATAGAAAACCTCCATACCATGCAAATTAAAAGTAAAATTACTTGACTTGTACTTCAAGGTACATAGCTTACACTGAACAAAACACTGTGCACTGTAACTGGTCAAGACACGTTTATTATTATTATTATTATTATTATTATTATTATTATTATTATTATTATTATTATTATCACTAGTAGCCGTTTTACAGCCCTATACATTGTTTACAGCCTTTTGTAGGCTACCTAATAAGAAGGTTTATTATTCCTGAAACTAAGAGAAAAGGAGAGGAAGAGAAAGGAGGAAACACACAAACAGGCAGTTTCAACCTAAAAATACAGTAATTGTAAATCGGTAAAAAATTACAAAAACCACTCGTTTCAGTACAACAGAGACTAACGAGCAATATCACTCCAGCCAGAGCAAATTTCAGCAGAGAGAACATTATCATTTCTAGAGTGAGAACAGAGAAAACAGCATGCAAGCCTACACACATATGCGTAAACAGTGTAACAATTTCCAAACTGGAAAACGAAAATAAAGAGAAAGCAGGATACACACTTTTTTGTATAATTCATACAAGTGTTCTACTTTTTCCAGCTTTTGTAAATGGCTACAACTGATAAAAAATAAAGTACATCAAAGTGTGCAATAAAAAGCCTGTATACTAGTATCTTGGGCTTCAGGTGACATTGACCTTCGGTCTCACCATTTATCTTGCCCACTTTGATGTAGTTAATTCCTTATTGTTAATAAATACAATTGAGTTATATACAATGACCTACCTTTTGATGATTTCATTGTGCTAAACCAGGGGTTCTCAAACTCGGTCCTGGAGACCCCCTGTGTCTGCTGGTTTTCATTTCATCCCTTTGCTGTGTGACGTTGTCTTCTTCTTGTGGGCAAATATTGTTTGCATCGCATCAGGTTTTAGCCTCGTCTTGCATTCATACCCCAGAAGCTCTGCCTGCATGTTCCTTTTGTAGCATTTAGGTTCAAAGTGGTCCTCACACATGAAAGAATTTCGACCGAATGGAAAGGTTGTCTGCCCCGTTCTGAAATTCTGTAGTCATTTGTTTTGCTATGATCGCCCATTCTAAATTAATAGGCTTTGGCACACAAAATAACATTTTCGTCTTACTTTTACGCTTATTATTCAAGCACTTGAAAGCTTTGCACTCCCCATGTCGCACGCTATGGGTTTTCACCACTGTATCCCATAAAGACACGCGCGCAACTTTTGGCCTATCAGGAAAATCAACGACTTGACGTCACGTCGCTGTCTGAAAGGCTCCATTATGTCCCAGAAGGTGGACAAATAAAGTGAAAACATCACTAAACGCGCGCCTTGTTGACCAAATCAGTGCAGCAATTAGAGTCAATGTCATGTCAGTGCAGCATTTAATGGATATGCGTCGCACAAAGAGAGCTTTGTTATTTTTGGGTACAGGTACCCTTTAATGAGATTTAAATGAAGTCAAACAGTGATGATAATTACTTGTCTGATGAAGAATCAGACAGAATCAACACCCAGTTTGATGCAGACAATGAGGAAAGCAGTAAGGAGACAGAACTGTTACTGCTCAAAATAGTATGATCAACAGCAAGCTCACCAGTAATGTGAGGCAATTTCAAATTACCGGGCTGGGCCTGAGTTTAAAGTTCTGTTCACTTTTTTATGTATAAAAATTGTTGTGAATGATTATAGGAGGTAGGTCAGTAATATCCCAGGGCGGGCTGAGCCCTCTTTTTATTTCCCGGGGGGGGCTGAAGCACCCCCATAGTCGGTGCCTATGACCTGAGGGATTGTGAATTTAGACAGAATTGGCCAATTGGCCTGCATTCAGTGTACTGCTTTTAAACTACATGTGTTTTGACATTAAAAAGGTCTTGTATCAAATTACTCACACTGGAGCCCAGTTCATATAAACTACATGAACACAGTTAATTAGAAAACACTGGCGTGAGTATTAGTGTATGAAGTACAGCTGCAAGATCTGTGCACACCACAGAGAGACTCGTGGGACAGGAGTGGATATTAAAATGAAGAATTGAATTTGTACACAGCTAGTGTTGGCATAGCTCCACCTACAACAAGCTCTTAAACTGCAGTTTGTTTTTTTGGGTAATTGGCAGTACGAAAAGACTTTGTTGTGAGGTTATACAGCTGGGAGGTAGTCTGCATGTGTGTGGTAGAGATCTCGCTCAAATTTATATTAAAAAATTCTTGAAATAACAAGGGACTTTTAAGAGTTGTCTTCAGTGTATAGCTAATATATAAATCTAAACCACGCTTTTCTGTTTATTTTATTCGAATGACACTAAATGTTTTAGAGCATTCTAGCAGGAGGCTGTGTTCAGTCTGTAGCCTTGGGGTTGTGGAGGAGTCAGTTATATGCACTGATGTAGGGAGCACTGGAAGCTGAACCTTTCAACCCAGCCCTCTAACCAATGCAATACAGAAAGGTCCTGTTGCACAGGTAGAGACATAGGCTGGTATATTGCCAATGCAATACAGAACTGTCCTGTTGCACAGGTAGAGACATAGGCTAGTATATTGCTAATGCAACACAAAAATGTCCTGTTGCACAGGTAGAGACATAGGCTGGTATATTGCCAAGGTGCATTTCCTCCTTATCTGGGGATATCACTAACACTATTATCTGCTGTACTATTGAATCGTATTTTGTCATACTTGTACTTGCTTGAACCAAAGTCATTGTATTTATCTTGCTCTTAATTGTATTATTACTTGTACTGTGATTCTTGAAATGTATGTTTACGACTGTAAGTCGCCCTGGATAAGGTCATCTGCTAAGAAATAAAAAGTAATAATAATAATAACTACCATATTTTATTTTAATGAATTCACACTTTTCGGGCAGAAACAAAAGTGTTTTTTTATCTTTTACATTTGTATTTGATGTTACGTGGGTATACTCATGTGCTGTGCTGTGTTCAGACATTTGTATAATGGTTACATGTAGATCTGTGTCACAGGCTTACATTTAAGTTTTTGTAAACCTTTTAAAAGCCTCTGTTTTGGGGGTTACATGAACGTGTCTTCCATTCAGGGTATTTTTTTTTCTTTTTTCTTCCATTTTTGGTCTTGAATTTAGAGATGCAACTTAAATTCACAGGCGACACAAAAAATATTGGAATAAAAACAGAAAAGGGATCAGTGGTTTCTAAAAACACTTGGCAGAATTACGTGAGTCAGGTCCACATGCAACGTGGTTCAAGCTGACAAAATGGCTGTTTTAAAACTTTGCACCGTAACAATCTTGGAAGTGAGTTGTTACACCTCCTGGCATGATTTAAAAATAATGTCAGGATTTCACCTCTAAATAACGCAAGGGTCGTGTCAAGATCGAAAAAAAGTGAAGAATTCAGGTAAGATAAATGCAAACTACATGAGACCCTTAAATACAATCTGACCGTGACTCGTGTTCGTCATGAGCACCTCTTTTCTCTGACAGGAAGACATCTCCAATGAAATAGTCAAACTAGAAACAAACAACTCAATGATATTTAATTCCGAGGAGTACTACATTTTGTATTATTACTTTTAGAATTGTAACTGTTTTTATTGCTTTTTGAATAACAGTTTGTTTTTTCAGGTCCACCTTTCAGAATCATGCAAATTTGGAGTAAACACCTTCTTACAAATATTATTCCAGATATTTAAAAGTGTGTCTGGAAGCAGCTAGGGGCCCTGCCTCACTGGTAAGCAGTAATGTTTTACAGTCCTGCCATTGGGAAATATAACCCCCCCAGACATTCCTGGCCAAAGTGAATCTGACATCTTTCACAGGTGACAGCTGCGCTGGTCAAACCAGAGCCGAGCTGCTCTTATTTCCCCAGATTGAATAAGGAAACGAAATCAAACAGATTTGTATTACATTGTTACATTTCTTTATACCGTGGAGGGAAACAATTGAGCCCTGATTCTTTTACAGCATCTACTAGCTTTTAAAAACAAATGATTTAGTTACAGAGTTCGTTTATTAAATGTGAGTTTTGCTCTTTTAGTTGTTTATACCAACTAGCTTTTTATCTTACTTATTCTAATTTTACAATTAAAACCACATTTTGTATCTCTTTTTTAATTTCTGTTTTTATTAAATTCTGCATTAGACTGTAGAGTTTTTCTTCTTTCAAAAAACAGAAGTAAATGAGAGAATGGAGGAAATGCTTAGAAAGTGGTGCTGTGGTTTTCTGTGCTACCTTGCAGTTTTATTCAGGGATACTAAGGGTCCCACTCCTAGGGCAGCTGCTATTATGCTGGTCTTTGCTCTGGGTTTGAACAGCATGCAGCTCTGCTACTTTATAAGGACCTCTACCTAATGCCTGATTGGGCCACCATGTGCCCAATTCAGTTTTGACATGACATTGACTCTACAAAATGCCGGAAGGTGTCTCGAGGGGTGTTAATCCATTCAGTCATTAATATTTCTTGTTCAGTTAACTGAAGAAGGCAGTAGTCGAAAATGTTTGTCTGCTTGACATAATGTTACCATACACTTCTGATTGAGTATTATGAAGTTATGGATCAGTCAATAATATTTTAAGCAATTCACACAGAGATGTTGGCGGAGGATTGCAATGACAAATGTGTTGCACAAGTTCATCCCAGATATTCTCAACTGGTGCATACATGTGGGACTGTGGTGGCCACGGAAGATGCCAGAAGTCTTGTCCTGCTCCTCAAACCATTCACACACAGTTCTGGCATGGAGGGTGGGTACATTATAGACTTGAAATTAGCCAAGGGAAGCATTGCTGGGTGGATTTGATCTGCAAAGTTTCAGTAAACTACGGTAATCTTCAGCCTTCCAGAGTTATCAAGGGGCACGGGTTATAGCAGGAGAATAGACTCATACCAGGATGATGCCAAATCCACTCGTGTAGACAGGGTCTAATAAAGTGGCCAGCAGTGTACATTCATGTTAAATAAACAAAGACACATGTCACAGAATTTGTTTTAATACCCACTGGCCGAAAGATATTGCTATTAAATTCCTGTGTTGTCTTTTGGTAGTGCAGTACAGGTAAATGTTTCTGTCTGGAATGACCCTTCAGAACCTCCTTTTAAAAAAGGTTTTCAGCACCACAGGTTTCTAATAATAATCTGTATGTGTACTAGTTAAAACCCTGTCTGGCAAAGTGCTGCATATGTTTAGGAAAATAAAAGTATTGCATTCCAGGCACCTGGCATGGGGCAATTAGACAGCTGGATTCATTGAGGTTAACAGCATTCCCTGCTGAGACTGGGAACAGCTTGATACCAAAGAGAATTAATGCAGCCATGACCCTAACCTGCCATGACAAACCACAAGGCCTTGCTGTCAAGGGCTGCCTGACCACCTGGAGCTTCCCCCCACCACTAAATAGCAGCTCATTGTTAGTCAGGGAGACTAGCCATCATCCTTCTGACATACAGGTATACTCTACACAGGCTGCAAATCTCACACATATACTAGATTTACAAATGAATGATGCTGTAGATTAGTTAAGCTGGTTTTAAAAGGCCAAGTGCAGAGGAGTCATGAGGCAGGGGGCATACTGAAGGAAAGGACCAAGGAACTAAGGGAACTGTTTCCTAACACTGTCAGTGCACTAAAGCAGACATTTTGAAAAGAGCTTTGAAACAGAGTTTAAAGTTATAAGTGTAAAAAGTTGTCAGGGTGTTAATACTGAAAAGAAAAATGACAGGTCTCTTATTTAAACAGTTGTAGCAACACGTGGGGACCTGTAACGCTATATTTCACGGAACCCCGCTACTTACTCTTTAAAGCCAATAATAATGTTTTTTAGCCATTGCTATTCTTTTTTACGTGTTTCAAGAATACTCAGAAACAGCCCATCCTTTTCAAATCTGCAGCATGCAGCATTTTCAAAAGGGCACACAACACTTCTTATGAAAATTATAATCACCCTGGAGTTGACTGTCCCACTTACTTCATATGGATTCCAAGTTGAGTATTGAATCGGTCTATCCTGCAATAAACCCAGCATCAGAAAGGCTTTACTGCTCAGCACAGCTCAGTGTCCTGCCACTGAATGAAACTGACACCTACTGAACTTTCAAAGGGCCTGTCTATCATTTCAAGGAAACTGACACAGATCTGCACTTTAAAGAATATCTTTCTATTAGGGGTTTAATCTTGGCATTTTCTTTTAATCGATTAATCACCACATCCGGATGATTAATTAATCGATTAATCACACCCGTTTGCTATAAAATGCAATTATAGTGAAAGACAACTAAAAGTAACACTTGGTATTAATGCTATTTTTTGCAAGAGCGGAAGTTCTGACACAGCAGGGACCGGAGGTCGGCCATCTTGGTAGATCCCGAAGCTGCTGTACTGCTGGGCGTGTTCCTCATGGTCAGCGCTGCAGTGTGCTTCGATTGGGAAGATTTTGGTGCAGTGCTGATTGTAGCGAGGGGCCTGGCAGTATTTAAGGGAGCAGTTTTAGAAATCTCTCTCTCTCTCTCTCTCGTGTTATGGAGCCACCTCATATTGCCTTTGTTGTTTTGCTACCTGTTTTATGCCTTACCTTGTTGCAGACTGCAAGGACTGAAAGGGACCAGTGCAGAGCTGCCCTCTCTGCATAAAAACTGATTGGCTACAGACCCCTGCGCCGCGCTGCATGACGCAGGCACCAGCTGCATGACGCAGGCACCAGCTGCATGGAGGAATATTGTGCAGAGTGAAAGTGTACAGGACTTGTTTACTTGATTATTTTTCATTTTGCCTGAACTTAACCATTGCTGGTTTTATTCAGGAGTTGTCTTTGTGTTTTTTTTATTGCAAAGTATTTTTAACCTGGATCTAACCATTGCTGGCTAGTCCAGGGTCTTTTTGGGGGTGCAATAAAAGCACCCTTGAGGGGTTTCTTTTGATTGGAAAGCAGCTGTTGTGATGTCATTTCTATTGCACCCCCACTACATCCTGACACATCCCTATAATAACCTCTGGAAAACACTATTCTGAGCTGTGGCAAAATGTTTATATCTCCCTCTAACCCGTTTGCCACTGTTTTATGAAGTACTCTCCGCCATCTTTCCAGATTTCTTTCTCATGCATTGCTTTTTGCTACAGCACGTACGTAGACTAACAGATCAATGATTTTTTAATCGATCAACAGACACAGGCATGATTAATCGATCAATCTTTAATCGATTAAAACCCCTACTTTCTATATCATTTGTAAATAATAATAATAATAATAATAATAATAATAATAATAATAATAATAATAATAATAATAAATCTCGTAGGCCGACTGTACCTGGTTGTATCTGGATTTTGTAGTGATACTGTGATTTGATACTCATCTATGCTTGTTTGAAAAGATAACTTTGTCTGTAAAATCCATGACAAACATTTCGACTAGAATTCCTTTTAAATGTCTTTAAATGTTGGCAGGGTTGTGCTATACCATTTTGGAGTGTGGAGGGGTTGATAAAGTGTGACTGGTCTCTTAATGGTTACATTAATGGTCACATTAAGAGGAGTGGGTGTGTGTTAATTATTCACAAATGGGACATTTACCTTGCAAAGCTGTGAGCGGTTACTTAGTCATAAAGAGAGGAAAAGAAACCAAATAAGTAAAAATAAATGTAAAAATGAGAATTAGAAAAGCCGCAGATTATTTCATTGTACTCTGAACCAGCCCTAAAACATTTCCATGTATTGTTTTAAATACTTTAAAAAAAACTTTACCATGGTCATTTTGCAGTTTGCAATGCTTTTACATGATTGTTTTAACAATGCTTTACAGTAAGTGTCTCATTTATCCTGCTTAGCTGTATTATGCCAGGATTTCACTTTGTTTTACTATACCATGGTATATTATTATTATTATTATTAATAATTTATTTATTTATTTATTTATTTATTTATTTATTTCTTAGCAGACGCCCTTATCCAGGGCGACTTAACAGTTGTAAACAAATACATTTCAAGAATCACAGTACAAGTAATAATACAATTAAGAGCAAGATAAATACAATGACTTTGGTTCTAGCAAGTACAAGAATGACAAAATACGATTCAATAACGGAGCAGATAACAGTGTCAGTGATAGTTACATCAGGATATAATTAAATACAAAATACTACATATTAAATAAAACTAGACAGATTACAGTACTCTAAAGTACTGGATTAAATGCAGTAAAATAGGGGGCAGATAAGAGCAAGTAAAGCGCATTTAAGGAAGAGTGATAAGTGTCCAGAGGGAAAAAAAAGAGGCGTTCTACAGGTGCTGTCTGAAGAGGTGAGTCTTGAGGAGGCGCCGGAAGGTGGTCAGGGACTTGGGCAGTCCTGACATCTGTAGGAAGGTCATTCCACCACTGCGGGGTATAGCACAGTAAACCTTAAGTGATACTTGGGCACAGATATGAAATCACAATAAATCCACCCTTTACGTGTTTGATTAACACATATGAATGAATTCAGACAAGACAATATAAGTGTTTCAGACTCTGATACTGTTTTGGATTTACAGGAATTCAGTACTTATTTATTCAGCTTAACTGCAGATGCAATGTTGCAAAAGGAAGGAATGCATCATATAATGGCAGTGATGCCATGCCAATTGCTTTCTGTTTCTTGTCCATTTTGGTGATTAGAAATGAAGTGGAACCATTGCTAAATTACATTGGTCCCACCCCAGTTCCCCCAACCACTAAATGTGTGTTCCCAGTTCTGCCTGCACGAAGCAATGGCATTTGAAACATTAAAACAGTGGAACATGTAGCAGATGTATTGAGAAATAAAAATGTTCTGCTTGTAACCAGTCTTGCAGAAAGTGGCATAGCTACAAAAGCTATTTATATTGGAGCTTTTTCTTACAGTGAGCAGCAATATAACCCATTCAATTATTCCCTGCTGTAAAACATCAAGGCGTTTGTTATCAGAGGCCTCAGGATGGCAGATGATGAAATCCTTTGAAATTAATATGAAAAATACAATTATGAAAACTAACCGTGTTATTGCAGTTGGACAATAAGAAGAATAATATTTATGTCCCCAAATTATTAATAAAAACATCATTACATTTTTGGCAATTGGTGAAATACCTGGTGTTGACAGCTTAATTTAGCATGGTCTGCTATTTTAACCTTGTACAGTACTGTGTCCTAGTTCTGAGGCTAAGATTTTATTCTTTAAATGCCGATATTTCCATCTCAATCCCAGAGTGTCACGGGACACTCGGGGTTTAAATTCAAGCAGTAGCCAACTACGCCACCTAGTGACTAAATATATGGGGCACTAGGACCCTAACAACACTAAAAGCAACACATGTTCGTAAATATGACCAGTTGGAACTCAGAACAGACCGACCACGACAAGAAAGGCAAACAGTTGTACAATTTCACAATAAACAATGTTTATTTATCCTCATTAAAATATGATAATACAATTTCTATAGTACCAGGGGTTACCAAGAGTAAAAAAAAATAAGGCACACACTAATTTACTAGTGCACAAAGTATCAAAAGAAAATAATAAAAAACACCCACTACTTTGCTAGGGTGCAAAAGTATACAAAAGAAATGAATTCCAGGCCACCAAGTCACAATATTCACTACTGGATCCTCATCAACCTCTCCAGGAACAGGTGTAGCTAGTGTTCCCCCCACACTGGTGCCAGGCTCCTCCCTGGATGTGGTAGGCACCCCCCCTGGAGACAGAAAAAGCAACAGCACTGAGTGACTCACAATTATGCAGTATACAGAACACCCCAACAGAAATTAAAATATACTTCTTTATAGTTAACTATACCAATCCATATATTTAAGAGCACAACCTATAGCCACAGGTAATTTAAAGTGCAGCACCTGAAAATACCACTCACTCTATCATGGATATTTATATCAATAGAACAGGTGCAAAAACCATAAATTACAAGTTGCAGACAAATACCAAATATTGGGTTTATCTCCTTTTAAAAACACAGGTATCACTCTAGCAGAGAGAATATAAAGGTGCACTAGGGTCCCTAAACAGCAACCCTATTAGGCAATGTACTAATCATTAAAAGTGGTCCGGCTACTTCCCTTTTAAACTGCACTCTTTTGGTCCTGAGTCCACTCTCCAGTACAGCCTGCTTGTTCTACTAATGCATTTAGTCTTGATGGTTCCTCTTGGATCCCAGTCTCTGTTCTCCACGTCTCTGCTCTCTCAGTGACTCCTGTAGCTCTCTTATGGCTCCTGCAGCTCTCCACTGCCGTCTCTCTGGCTCTCTGGCTCTCTTCTGTGGCACACTCCCTGTCTCTTGCAGTTCTGTCCGTTGTCTCTGTGTCTCCGCTCTTTTATATCCATCAAACTCCTCCCTTAACTGTCCAGAGCGAATCAATTGACAAGATCTATTAACGGTATTTGTACAAACTACATTTCCCAGCATAGATGCCGTTTCATACCAAGACACAAGGTAAGACCAAATTTAATATAATGAAAAACGTGTACATACTATCATAATAATAAAAATACAATACATACAATTCAATCCAAGTAAAGCAAAATCGAACTTAAAATACCAAACCAATGTAACATTTTATAAAACGTGCTCAAAGCAACTCGCTCAAATAACTCGTGCAGTCTTACTATGTGTACCTCTGGCAGCTGCAAAACAATTAACAACGTTCAATCATATCGTGAAAGTCTCCCAAACATTTATATATTATAGACGTGGTTGTTATTCGCAATAAGATGGTTCCTAAACTTTCATTTCATTTAATATAAAACTAATACAGTAATCCTATGAGGTGCTTTAAAATACCTATAGTAAAAGTGCTAAACAAAAAAAATAAATCATAGACATTAAGACACCCTGTGACACTTGTAGTCAACATACCCTTCGTCAAAGGGTGCTTGGTTGGCTGTAGGCAAAGTCTTAAATCAAAGATATGGAAACTGAAATAGAAGTATGAATTAAAACATTGAATTAGGTAAGAGCCTGGCTGCTGACACCCTGCCATTTGTTCTTGCCTCCAGAACTGTGGGTGGATAATTGATTCAAATCAGACACCGCCAGTCTGAACCTCCTTTCTGGAAAGTGCTTTGAAAGTCTGCAAGCAGAACTTAACTCTTTCATTGCAGAAAATGATTAGATTAACCCTTGGCTTCAGTGTCTGTCAGACGCAAATTATTTAATACTACATCCCAAATCAAATTAAAACAAAATTAACATACTATACAGTAAAATCTGTCATATCTGATTTAAATGGTTCCAGGGTCCATTGAACATATATCACATCTCAGAGGGAGTCGTTACATTACATTGTAGTTGCTTTATTAACATCGGGGCGTTATAAATTAATGGTAAATCAGTGTGTCTAAAGCCTGATTCGCATGGGACTAAAAATAACCACAAAACGGGTGGTTTCCACATTTTTACCGACACTGTGAAATAGTCCCGTGAGAACCGTCCAATTCTTTTTACAGCACATTGGGACCTTCTGTACAATTTCAAAATCAGGCGTCCTATGTCTTTTTACTTCTGTGAGAAATGACCATAAGAATATAAGAACATAAGAAAGTTTACAAACGAGAGGAGGCCATTCAGCCCATCTTGCTCGTTTGGTTGTTAGTAGCTTATTGATCCCAGAATCTCATCAAGCAGCTTCTTGAAGGATCCCAGGGTGTCAGCTTCAACAACATTACTGGGAAGTTGGTTCCAGACCCTCACAATTCTCTGTGTAAAAAAGTGCCTCCTATTTTCTGTCCTGAATGCCCCTTTGTCTAATCTCCATTTGTGACCCCTGGTCCTTGTTTCTTTTTTCAGGTCAAAAAAGTCCCCTGGGTCCACATTGTCAAGACCTTTTAGGTTTTTGAATGTTTGAATCAGATCGCCGCGTAGTCTTCTTTGTTCAAGACTGAATAGATTCAATTATTTTAGCCTGTCTGCATACGACATGCCTTTTAAACCCGGGATAATTCTGGTTGCTCTTCTTTGCACTCTTTCTAGAGCAGCAATATCCTTTTTGTAACGAGGTGACCAGAACATTTCAGTGTTATGTTAGAAATGATACAGCATTTCCGAGGTATTTACCTCAAAGCAATACCAGCCTTTACAATAAACCATAATATAATAATAAATATGGTATGATCTGTCCTGAGATTCTGCAGTGCAGTAAAACGCAACGATTGGGCATAACCAAATTGGGGACGGGTGAAAATACAAAACATTATTGGTGACTATTAAAAAATGTGATACTTTGAGCGGTGCATTTGAAGATATGTATGCAAATACATATCACTCAAGGGACAAAATGGTTATTCTAACCTTTGGAAAAGAAGGTACAACAAAAAAAGTTATTTACACCCGGTTCACTGTTTACAAATCAAGCACAAAAGTGCCTTCTCTGGCCACAACATCACATTTCATTTTGAATTTACCGACTTTCCTTGATGAAGACAAATCCAGTCTGGGAGGTTACTAGACGTCCTCTGCTTTTGACCAACTCTGAGGACACCTGATTTACAATCCTGTGCGAATCATGCTTTAAACACCACAGTACAGTACTTCATGTATACTAAACAAAGAAAATCATTGAAAATCATTGGAAAGCAAAGCACTGTAATAGAGTATTTGGTAGTTTACAAAGTAGCATTCTTAAAGAGTTTCTACAGTGCTTTCTCTATCTATGACAAAGTCAACACCGTGCGTGTTAAAAAAACAACAAGACAGCGCACACACAGACAAACTGGCTTCGGAGGTCGCCGAAAGAAATCTAGTTTCAGCATTTTTAATGGAACAGTAATTGTATTAACCCCTTGTTCTCTTTTATTTGACACAGTTAAACTGGGCAGTTACGTGAAGTGAAAGCATGTAAAAAGTGAAACTGAATTCCCAAACATCTTTTCTTTTTATTTTATCTACAGCTGAATCCGTTCTGACCTGCTAAGAGCTGGATTTAATGTTTTAAACCCATAATAAAATGTGCACTGCTTAGTTTCCATCAGTACTGTTCATTTGGCTGCAGCATGTGTAAATGATACATGCCAGCGGTCCATCGGATAATAGAGGTTATCGTATCTTACAGGATCGGATGTGACAGGTTCTACTGTGTGTGTGTATATACAAACATGTATACAGTATTTAAATGCTATTTTATAATCACAGATGATGCAGAAGGTCTTTAAATTGACATGAGATTGATCTGTGCTTCAAAGATCTCTAGGATACGTGGGCCTGTGCACTTGTCTGATTGAGTCAGCTAGCAACAATCACTAAGGGGTCACGCTGCAACTGTGTGCATTGTCATGAAATTACTGCACAGCATTGGCTATGAAACTGCAAGAATGGTCAAGTGTTTTCACATTTGGATATAAATGCTACAATTGCATCAATGGACCTAAAGCATTGCTCAAAGTAAAGGGAATAGAAAACAAAACAAAGGTAAACGCCATGTGTTCAACTTCACACCACAATTGAAGCACAGGAAACGTGTGGGTAACTGCTTACTGCATGTTGAAACATGTGTGTCTGAATGTGATTAGCACTCACATTTTGCAGTCTATATTAAATACTGTAAATGAAAACAAGCCTACAATTTAGAAGCTGAGAGAAAGCAGATGGTCTGACTTAAACATTAATAGTCGGCAACAGAATGTTTTTTTTTCTGCATTGTGCACAAGGAGATCAGGCGTGACCTGTAATCAAAACGACTGGTCAAACCAAAGTGGAATTATTTTAGAAATACTTGAGTATTACAGGACTGGGAGGGCTGGGGGCGAGTCGGTTAAAACAGCAGCCTGTCAGCAAGACCACCTGAAACATAATGAGAGATGACTGATAAAAGCAAGTCTTGTAACCAGCGTAATCAGACAGAGGGTTAAACTCAAATTAAAGTTACAGATTGCTGCTGTATTTACTCAGCTGTGTTGACTTGATTTAACAAACTGACACCATAATTCCGTGTAAAGAGATTTAATCCTTTACAAACTAGAACGTCATGGAAATAGGCTGTGAGTTTTATTTCTCGCTTCTTCCCTAAAACTTCTTGAGCTTACTGTGAGGGCAAAGGTAGAGCTGCACAATGGGCTTGGTCAGTAACCCTTGACCTTCCTCCGACATGCATTAGGAAAAGTGAGGCTGGTGGTTAGCATCCTCGCGGCTATTATTATTATTATTATTATTATTGTTATTATTATTATTATTATTATTGTGCTAGGTAGCAGACATTAGCTGCTATTTAATTGGCTGATGACTGATAGATACAGGGACATTGGGTAAAACTGTTGTAAAAACAAAAATATATTTATTTTAAAAACAATGATGACACAGGGTATGATGGCAATGGGGGTACTCTTGAAAGCCTTGGAGGGAATTATGGAGAAGTGAGATTAATAGAAATTGTGGTTAACCCAATAGAAAAGCAGGGATACTGTGATCCAAAGGTAGTAGCCGAAGAACACCCCTTCTGGGAACATTGTAAAATAGGGTACACTGCTGGGCATTAAGAATCCAAACTATTTCCAATAGGAATGTGCAGGCAACGGAAGATGTTTTATAAACGATGTGATGACCCCCCTGGTCTGAAGTCATAAAATGTCACTACTGTAAATCTGCACAGAAAGGTTCACTGGATTTCACTTCCCTTTCAACTATTGATAACACCAAAAAATCAACTTTTAGGAAATGGTAACCAGGGTCACAAGAGGTTATTCCTGCAGAATTCCATAATTCCAACAGATTTTTTCCCCTTTTTATGTCTGTTGCACCCGAACATCCCTGCTGTGGTGTGGGATCAGGGGTGAAGCACCAACTAGTTCTAGACATTACGGTGGGACATTCAATAAACCTTATTGTTTATTAAACAGCCAATTCACATGTCTAGACAGACTACTTTCCAAAGTAATAATCAGATGTAAGGGGCAATTCTATTGTTTCCAATATGTAAAGCCTAATGGCATAAAAAATTATTCAAATCACCTACAGTGGCTTTTCATTCCTGGGAATTCTCAGCATAACAGCTGCAAATTGGGCAATGCTGTGATTAATCATGATAACAGGTGATAATGAAAGATAATACATCCCTATAGCCAAATGCTATTGTCATGTCATATTTATAAGTGTGAATGGAAATGAAACTCCAAATAGACCTCCACATATTCACTCATTCACTCTGGGATTGTGAATGGATTGGCTGTTTTGTTTGAAATCTTGCTCTGCACGGTAAGAGATAAAGTTGTTTTTTTGTGACAGTTAATGTAATGTAAGGGACTGTGAAAATGGAGGTTAGGTACTCAATCTTCATTTTGTATCCAGTCATTTACCCACAGGTCTAACAACAATTCAAGATCTATAGTCTTTATTATTATTGCAGAGCCCTCTGCGGTGTTTAGTATGTTTTTTGTTTAAATGATACAGTGGATTTACAAGAAACACAACATGGATTTGTGATTTATTTCTGTATATACGTGTTCCAGTGTGGTACATTGGACAATGAGCATGCTGTTTGTCGCAAGAAGTTTCCTGATACATTCTTATTGCCTGTGTTGTTACAGACACTTAAGCCCTGGACACACTGCCTGATGCAATCAATAGCAACGTGATTTTTCACTCGCATCGGGCAGTGTGGTATACCCACTTGCAAGTCTCAAAGTCAGTAAACGATGAGTTCACCGCGTTCAGTCATATGACTGGAGACAGACATGCATGCTCTCTCTATTAATATACACATACACACAAGGTATTCCATTGATTTCTATGTAATGTCCATGCCGATATCTTTTGAAAACAAGCCCTGACAGCCCCATCTTTTCTTATGAAGAGGTATGTGAAAAATACAGCGAACAAGGGGTGGGGCGGGGCTGGAGATGCAGTTCTGAGTGTCCTGTTGATATGCAGTGCCTTTTAAACCTGTTTTACTGTGAAAAAATACTTTTAAACAGCACGTATAAAATAAACTACGCGTGTGAAAATAAATTGGACCTGATGCGCCTGAGACGCGCTGAATAAATGGACCGCAAAGGGTTAAACACACTATACTATACAAAAATAAAGGATGCAGATCCATATTCTATTCCTGTGATATGCCATTGAAATGCATAAGGTATGCCAGAAAATATAGGTTGTCTAGATGTTATATGAATCTGAGGCCTTATCGAGGCCTTTATTTTAAAGAAAAAGTCTGTATTTTACACAACAGCACAGATCTTGACAGCTCTTCAGGAACTCTGTATCAGACATTACAAAATGTGTCCTGCATGCTTGATATCCCTAGCTTAGTCTACTGTATGACAATACTCATACTCGCACAATTAATATGGAACATTTACAGCTGATCGAAGGTGAGTAAAACTCAATCCATTGCATGTACAGATTAGTTTGACCGAACTGAATCAATAATACATAATTCAACAATGAGACGTATTATAAATTCCAATAATTCGTTATCAGTATTACATCCTGCACCTGCATTTGTGCTGTAAATAATACATTGACATTTTTTGGTTCTTAAATGAATACTTAAATGAACAATTGGAAATCTCTATAAAGAAAGTTGTGTAGTATGTTGTATTTTAAGGGCTGTTTTTTGGTTTATTAACTGTTAACAAACAGCTAATAAACATGTTAATGTACATTTATTTTCTGTTAACTGTTAGTTAATAATATATAATAGGCCAGCTAAAACTGCAAACACCAGAACTCTATGGATGATCAATACCCAGTCGATCACATGCTTGAAATTGGTTCAAATTGTTACTTTAGTAATGTTTAGCAAATTAAATCAGGTTTTTATTTACCCTAACCCTAACCCTAACCTTAACCCTTAGCTAAAAATTAACAATGTTTGTTAACAGTTAATAAACAAAAAAAACAACCTTTAAAATAAAGTGTGACCTTATTTCTTATCTGCCTTGACCTTGCAAACTCCAGGTATGAAACGTGGGAGAAGATAATTCAGCGTTCTCCAGTAGGGATGGGTCAGTGTAGTCAAATACAAAATAAAAATAAAAAAAACTATTTGAATAGCATTTTACATATTCGAGTACACAAAAAAAGACTTATATTAGCTACTAGTAGAAGCAAACACATCTTTTTTTTTTTTTAAATGCTGACGCTAGGCTGTTGCTAGGCAGCCGTGAAACAGCTTCTGGGAGCATGGCCCCGGCTACCTTTAAATTTGTAAACAAATGGATATAGCAAGTGCTGAAAAGGAAGCCAAACTTTAGTAACATTGACATTAGAACGCTAATTTACCTTTATGATGAATATAAAGACATACTAAATGCTAAGCAGAACAACGCAATGACTAATGAGAAAACAGCGTAAAAGTAGTTTAACTCTGTGGACTGCAATACAATGTAAAACATCTACTGTTGACTTTCTGTGAATGGATGGAGTAACGTCAACATTTGCACTGACTATTAAAAGTACAACCAGGTATGTTCCTTGTTTATAATTATTTGCAGGTTATTGAATAAACCAAGTAACTTGAACAAAGAAATCTCGCCTTGGACATTGTTTGTACACTTTGTGAACCCAGCCTTCTCCTCCGAAGAGTGAACTTTAGCGGCTTACACTTTTTATGCTGCCTGCTGTAGTACACATACGTATTTGCCTTTTATTTTATATTTTAGGTATTCAAATACACGAAAATGTTGGCCCCCATGCATCCCTACTCTCCAGCAGCACGTAAGACTTTCAGTAATAACCTTCAAACTCCGGGTGACACCAGAAGAGCTCATTACTGGCAAAGCATCAGTTACATTCCACATTTAATTGAATCAGCTTTTCTATTGCAATAATACAACACCTTAATTAGCTCTGTCAAACTCAAAAGCTGGTTTCTAAATAGCTTTTCCAGCAGCACCTTCAAATTCTAATTAAGTACAATCAGAGAGAGAGTGATATTTGTCGATTCAGCTATCTTCATGTGAAGGAGATTCCTCTGCTCAAGTCAGAAATAACATTTGCCTAGGGTACACTTCTAATTTTAGTATCAGTAAAACAATTATGATTGATGGCAGTGTCTCTTTGTTCTTTTCAAGCATTAAATAGACAAAAAAGCTTAAAAACAAATTCATCAGCTTGAAAATTGGAAGAAATAAAATGATCAGGCATAAATCAAACGCCATTTGTGCTTCAAAAGTATGTATCTTTTACTATTAAATGCAATTTAGTTTTAATTTCAGGAGAGACTGTGAGTAGAACTTCATTGTGTGAGTAGAACTTAATTGTGATGAAGCTGCAAGTGAACCAAACATTTTGTGTTGGATCTATATTTCTTTAAAACATGTAAATGAGGCAGCACAGCTGTCTTGGATTGTGAAGGTTGCGATTTACTCAAGGGTCCAATGAGACCTTGCTTCTCCCCAAATGTTCAGTGAGAATGGACAGTGATCTCACAGTGACCTACTGACCAGCAGAAATAGGAAGCTATTGAAGGGAAGGGAATGTTTTCTTGGCTTGGTTTGAGCTGACTTCAGAGAAACAACAACAACATGAGTTCAAGAAATTGTACTGAATGAACGACATGAAACATGTAGTATAATTGGAGCCTAATAAAATAAATCGAGAATGTCTGGAGTCAGAATTGGATCGGATTTAGATCGAAAGCTTTGTCCTCTATTCTTCTTCATTAGGAGACTTTGTCAATTCCCTTTCATTGCCGAGCTGCTGTTCACAATTTAACCTGACTGACTAGTGGATGGGCCGATGGAATGACTGCAGCATGAAACCCCTTTCGAAAATTAGGCCCATTATGTATTTAGTTCTGTCACTGTTTAGATCAATATCTGTAAATATATCCCCAGAATCCATTTTGACGCAAACTGTACTGTGACGCTATTGTCATCACCCGACACTCTGTCCCTGCTGGATTCAATAAGCTGTTATGACCATAGAGTAAATGCAGGTCAGATCATAAAAACATAACAACATTTAAAAATTACCATTCGGCCCATCAGTGCCTCAGCCAGTTCCTAGTAGCTGATTGATCTCAAATTCATCAACAGTATGACTAGGTAACGCTTGATAATCCATTCCATACCCTCACCACTCTCTGTGTAAAGAAGAGTCTCCTACCCTCTGTTTTAAGTCTGTCTCCACTTAATTTCCAACTCTGTCCCCTAGTCTGACCTATGTGGTGCATTGGGGTTAATATAGATGCAGTGGGTTGAACTGAGTGTGAAAGCTGATGGAAAATAGTGTTGTTTCAGTTTCTCTTATACTCACAGCCAAACTCTAAAATAAATACATTTAAAAGGATTTTAATGATTAAAAAAAGTGTAAATGTATCATGGCAGCCAGTTTTATAGAGCTTTACAAGTTTTACCAAATTAGATGCAACTGATTGCCACATACAGGGCCTGCAGCAGGGCGAGGTCTGTGCTGGCTATCGGACGCATGCGTGCTGGTTCGGAGAACTCTGTCATTAACCCTCGCACCTTGTGTATTAGTGGAAGCTGCGGGGCACTGCTGGTAGCAGAACATATATTTGTAGTTTTTCTTAAAAAGTATTGTTTTCTTTTGTTTTGTTTACCTTTGGATTACAAGTATTATTTTTTCAAAAGAAACTGTCTCCACACCAGGGAGGAATTCCATTGTTGGTAAACCTCCCCGGTGCAGTGCTGGTGCCACCCCACCGGGGTAAAAACAACAAAATAAATCTTGTGTGCCTGAGCGGCGTTTTCAATTATCTGTCTCCCTTGTGTTTAGTGAATTCCCCACACCCTCCCACAGGGCCCGATTTTCAAAAGGGGCTTTTCTTTCTCTGCAAATAGTAGGAATTTTCCACCTGTTAATCTGTTAAAAAAATATCCTCTTATTTTCTAAAGTGAACCACCATTTTATCTGCTGGCGGATCGCATTTCCTGCATCATTTTCTGTGGTTCATAGGAGCGTTAAATTAATAAGTAATGAGCATTTAAGCGGTGTAATCCACCAAAACAATGGTTCTGGATCAAAGCACAATCTAAACCAGTCCCAAAACAGCGGGGAAAAAACAAGTCAAAACACAAATTCAAACGTATATTTTATTTTTGTATTATTCTTTCTTATTATTTTTGTATGTATACTGTAAAGAAAATCTGTAAAATTGCAGGACAATGCAACAGTGTAATCTCAACAGATTGTTTGTAGTAAATGTAAATTGTCATTAAACGTATTTAATATACTGGGAAATGTACTGACATTTACCAGTAAAAATGTGTGTGTGTGTGCATATACAAATGATCATTGCCGGTCGTTACTCTGGCAGACAGAAGCAATATCGCTTTCCACATTAACAATTACAATAAAGTTACAGTATTGTGATCAAATTAAAGGGTACAAATACATCAGGAAGCAATATTTGTCTATGTATAAAAGATTTTGGTTGTTAACTGTGCAATACTTTTAAAAAGTGTGATTGTAAAGCAGCTGCTTTCATTCATTCCTTTTACATCTTGTAATTCCTCTCCCTCTCTTTCTCTCTCTCTCTCTCTCTCTCTCTCTCTCTCTGTCTTGACACACTTTTGTCTGAAACGCTTGCTGGTTTCAAGTGGTAGGATTTTTCTATACCTTGTATAGGCTACATAGTTTTGTTTAGAGATGAATTATTCCAGTTTATTAGAAAGCCGACTTTGTTTCGTGAAAAATCCCCTGAAGAACCAGCAGGTGGCTCATGTTTCTTTAGAACTTAAAAAAAAAATCCCCTGGCTAGACACCAAGATTGTTTCACTTCAAACCATGTAGCACGGTATCACGTTTTAAACAGTAAGTGAAGCTAACTCTTTGATCTAAAAAAAAAAAGATTTAGTCCTTCTTTGGCTAGAAGACGGAATTGATATTATAATGACCAAGATTTAGACTTCTTATTTCCCCTGACAGGTTCTTATGTAAAAAAAAACAGGTTCTTTTTAGTAGGGGTGTGCCAGAGTACAAATATAAGCGAGTATTCGTAATGAATATGGCCATTTGTTTCAAGTGTGAGTGTCATTTGTTTTTTTATTTATTTTTATTTAGAAGACGCCTTTATCCAAGGCGACTTACAGAGACTAGGGTGTGTGAACTATGCATCAGCTGCAGAGTCACTTACAATTACGTCTCACTCGAAAGACGGAGCACAAGGAGGTTAAGTGAATTGCTCAGGGTCACACAATGAGTCAGTGGCTGAGGTGGGATTTGAACCAGGGACCTCCTGGTTACAAGCCCTTTTCTTCAACCACTGTACCACACAGCCTCCCTGTTTGTAGAATTCTTTTTTTTAATGCATTGAATCAGGTCACTATAGCAGTGCTGACTGTCAGTCTCAGGGTTAGAGATAGAGAGCCAATCCAGGGGGAAAGAAGGAGGGATCAGTGTGGAGTAGTGGTTAGGGCTCTGGACTCTTGACCGGAAGGTTGTGGGTTCAATCCCTGGTACTTTACCTAGATTGCTCCAGTAAAAACCCAACTGTATAAATGGGTAATTGTATATAAAAATAATGTGATATCTTGTAACAATTGTAAGTCGCCCTGGATAAGGGCGTCTGCTAAGAAATAAATAGTCGTAGTGGACTAAGTGATTGTGTGTTGTGTGAGTGTGGAGGTCAGGCAAACAGACTACTGGTCTCAGAATCAAACTCTTTTTAGAGAGATGTTATTTTCACGTTGAGAAACAGATTCCTTAACTATTTTTCTAAAAGAATATCATTTATTAAAATATACTTAAAAAAAACTGAGTTGATATTGGGTAACTTGGCCTTTTTCAAGACTGGTCCTTCAGTATTTACGTATGCTTAACTTTGAAAATAATTATATTTTCATTTTTCAAAGAAAAAAATGACTAGTGCATAATTTATTTAAAGGTGTTTTGTGTTGGATTTCAGACTTTTTTTGCTTTTTGGGAACTTCTCTTCTCTCTTCTTTTAATTTACTTTGCATAAACAAGCTATTGTCTATTTTGCATTACATTTTAAGAAGACATATTTTTATGGCAAATATTTGTTCCATGAGTTTTGTGCATTATTTAAAGGGCAGGTATATTTTTCATCAGAGATACATTGAATAGCACTTTCCAAAGTTTTTAGAAAATGTGTGCATGTGTGTGTGTGTGTGTGCGCGTTTTTGAGGCTGCAGATTCAATAAGCAGGCATATGGAGTATACCTAATATTGAAAAAGAAGCCTAATATTGAAAACAAATCTTTATTTTTCTAGTACACAAGCACCTCTCCATCACAATAAATACCTAAAATTCCAAAATAACACTCAAATAATAAATAGTATGTCTTGCAGACGTGTTGTTGTAACAGGGGTGTTCTGTTACTTGTAGGTATCTGCTGAGAGATGAGAGAGACACAGAGGTTTATGTTGAAACGCAGCTCAGGCGTCCAGGTCCAATATCAATAGCAAAGACTGGGTATAGTAACAAGTTAAACGTATATCAATATAATAGTGTGTAGCAGCAATTAGTACACTATATAGCAGGGAGTAAAAATACCCAATTTCAAAACATTGGTATACTCTCAATTAACATACACGAGTCAAGAGGTCCATACCCAACCAATAACAATAAATACAGGGGGTTACTTTGCAGTAATGAAATACACAGCTTACTGTTAAAATAGCGTACATAAACTTAGACCAACTGTTGGAAAAAGTAACTTAGCCACCGCAGTCTGAGAGCACAGGGGATATTATTGGGCAGCAGTGTGGAGTAGTGGTTAGGGCTCTGGACTCTTGACCAGAGAGTCATGGGTTCAATCCCTGGTGGGGGACACGGCTGCTGTACCCTTGAGCAAGGTACTTTACCTAGATTGCTCCAGTAAAAACCCAACTGTATAAATGGGTAATTGTATGTAAAAATAATGTGATATCTTGTAACAATTGTAAGTCGTCCTGGATAAGGGTGTTGGCTAAGAAATAAATAATAATATTGTCAAACCACTCTAATACTGAGCAGGAAAGTCTGTTTCATAGAAATAGCAAAACTTTGCAGTTCCCAAACATGCGCTTCCAGCCAATTCCCAGCGCTAAACAGTATTTTTCTTGACAATAACAAACAAAGTCTGTCTTACCCAAATGGCAGTTCCCCCACAACCCATGTTCTCAGCTCACAACCTCCAAATGCGGTAGCTGTCATTTAATTTAAAATCGGCTCTTTTTATACACCTGTGCTAATTGAGACACAGCTGAACTATCTCCATGGAGACACACACAGTGCTGCCTGTGGATTTAAAGGAACAGTAACGATAAGTAAATACATCTTAACACTATAAACAACTTCACACCACACACATCAAGTGAAATCAAATAAATAATGCAAACCAAAAACCATAATACAATAAAATAATAAACACACAATAATAATAAACAACACACCCCTTACACACCCCAATCTGGTCTAAGTGTCTCCGCCATGTAAATTTAAGAAATCAACAGTACTTTACGAAAGAAAATTAAAACAACCAGTAGCTCTGTTATTTTTATTTGCAGCAATCTTGGAAGAGTACTTCCTGTTTGCTTCTACCCAAATGTAAAGGTATAGACAGTAAATAACAATGCTGCATTAAACAGTATTCAAAGTAATACGATATGTATATAGATATATGTTAAATGTATTTTTGTTTTCCTTTACATTAAGTTATTTCTGAATTTTACACTGCAACTTAGTCTGTATATAAGTCATCATCATCTGGGAGTATATGAAGGCATATGTCCATCTGTCTGTATGATAACTGTTTGATGTGCATAGCACACCATCTTATACTTTTAATGTTACTGTTACATTTTTTATGTACCTTTTTAGTATTTATCGATGGGCAACTCCAGCAGTGCTCTTCCTAATAACTTTGTATGAAGACCAGAGAAAAGATTGGAAGAGTCATGTGATGAGAAGGACATTCTCATATGTCCCAAGCATAAAGAGGTTTGCCAAAACGCCACCCAAACAACACAAGTAGCACCACCAATCCTCCACTTTGTGTCTCAAACAATCCAGACAGTGTCCAGGGTACCATGGGATTCTAGAGCTCTGTTTGCATATATTTATCTTTTTTTTTTTTTACCCACGCAAGCACTTCTTGTACTCGTTTTGTTTTGCTACGCAGTTTTCTTTTTTATGTGCTCAATAAATCTCCCTCCTTTCTCTGATGCTTTGCTTGAAAAGCAAATAATGAAGTAAAGATGGGACTAATTCTCAGATTTGATAAACAATTGCAAGACAGCCAGGGGAGATGCAGAACAACACAACTGAAAGATAATAATATTTGCCTCTCTCTATTAACAATGCTTCATTCTAGAAGTCACTGAATCTCATTACTTCCTCCCAATGGCCGTAAGCTAGATGCACCTCTCACTATAGCTGTACTGTATACCTGCACCCAATACCAAATGTATAGAATTAGAAATAAAACACATTTCCCTTGTTTCTCTTGTAATATAGAAAAAGATGTTGTCCGTCCTGACCTTGAACAAATCAGACACATTTTATAAACTAGGAAAAGTATGTACTTTGTACCATCAGTAACAACTGAAATTCTTATAGAAAAAGAAGTTCTCAATTATATAATACCATTACTACTTATTTCGCATTACTGTATGTAGAATACTTTTTGGTTTAACTTTTGTTTTCCTTTAAGGATATATTTTTATTGCTTTCCACTTACTACAAAGGTAACACGATTTTAACATCCACAGCCTTTGAATCAGACATACTGTACACCATTAAAACCAAGAAAGTGATAAAGCTTGAAATAGATAATGCAAGGCAGTGAAAAAAGTGGAGCACAGAGACAGGATATATAAAAATGACAGGAAGCATTTGTGGTGTGGGATGCTTACTGCTGCAGGTATCAACAAATACAAACAACAGTTATATCAGCATAACTTGTTTCACTGTGACTCAGCCATATCATCTAGAACTATTATCCAATTTAGAAATACTTAATACATTCAATGACTAACATGTCTTCAAATCAGCCACAAGAAAGGAATAGCATGGAAAAAGATGAAAAACAAAATGGAAATTTGTATTTCATTTAGATAGCCCAGATCAACACAAGGAATACTAATTGTGTTTGCTCACCAGTCACGGGAGACCCCAAAAGGCAAACCCTGTATTGATTGGATTTTACTGCGCTGTAATAAAAACAATTAGGAAGTCTACTGCATCGGAACCCAATTACAAGTGAATGTATTCATTAAGGTGAAACATTCAGGAAGTAATCTCCAGCCTCTTGACTGATTAACATGGGATACTCAACAATTGTCAGTGTATTGATTTATTAAGTGAGGATGGATAAATAACTCACTTGATAACGCAATCTACAAATTCATCAATACTTAAATGCTGTTTGAATTGTAAAAAAATTTTAAAAAAAGATTGTAATTGTCTTTCAGCCAGTCATAAACAAATATAAATGGACACCCCTCTTTTCATTCAATTGATTCACAACCCCCCACCTCACCCAATCACCCAAATTTTTAATCTTGTATCATACTCCATAATCCGCAAATACATACCATTCATTACAAATACTGAGTCGTGGAGGTTTGTCTTGAATTACTCAAACTGTTGCCAAAACATTTCAATGTGACCTATTTTTAGAGACCTTTTTGTATTCAGTGGTATAAAAATAGCAAGGAAATATTTTGAACAATACTTTACTAGCTCATAGCTGCAGCTAAGTTGTTTTTTGCAGATGTTATACCATTAACATGGGTTTATTACTTTTATGCAATATGCCTTACTCTGTCCATCAGTAGGAACACATGCTCTGTCATGAAGGGGTACCTGGGGACTATGTCCCTGAGAGTCCAGATATTTACCCCAAGGTGCTTTCCTCCTTCCTGGTATGGAATCACTCGCTCACATTGCTCTTACTACTAGCCTGTTGATTTGCTTCACATAACCTGGCAGCCCACTGCCGCTGTGCTTACTTTAAGTGCACTTCTCTCTGAGATGATTGCTATCTCTATGGCTACTTTAGGCACTTCAAATTACACAGGAGGGTCCCTGCACTCTTTAGGCGAACTGATACAGGTTTGGGTATACTAGCAACAGAAAAGACCTTGCAGCCCATTCGTGCAATATGAAATGCTAACACTTGTGGAGCCATTAGGGTAATTATGCTTTTTCGTGCCCTTCACATTGGTTGTCAGAAAGGTTTACCACTGCACTGCACGTTTTAATATATTTGAATACAATGCTTGAGAGCAGGTCATACTGTATATCTGATGTCAGTGGTAATTCATAATGTCCATGGCATACAAATATGAACACTTCTAATGTATTTTAATATATTGTGACAAAGCCTTCTGAGATTGTAGGTTTTAGTCACAGTTCTGGAGTTCCTGCTTCCAGCGTTGGTGGATACAGCACTTGTGACAACACAGGTTGGTTTAAACAGGGCGGTACCTGCATATTTATTTGTCAGCAGTGTCCTTTCCCAATAGGGATAATGTCTCTTTAAGAAAAAAAAAACAGAAAGAAATCCTAATTTGGGGTGCTACTTAAACTTTTATAAAGTCGTTAACTTACAAACCATTTCACATCCACAATGAACAGAAACACAACATTCATTTGCATCCCAAGAATTAATGAAGTATTTAGGAACCACACAGATCTTCATAGGCCCTGACTGTCTGTGTAGCCTGTCCTTGTAAAAAGACTTGAGCTCATTAAACTACTGACAGGTGTGTCAGTTTAGCTAATTGGAATTCAATCAGTGCTCACCTCCAGCTGAAGTATCTTTGCAGTTTGAATATTCCATTTTCAAACTGCAAGGACGAACTACATTTCTCCTTTCCCACAGAGTCAATTAATTCCACAGGGTATAGACTTCATATTTTTCAGGGTTCTATGTATCTCCCCTCTACAATCTTGCAAGTTAGAATGGGTTAGTTGGGCTGTACTAGTAAAAGGATCAGTGCTGATCCGAAGCTCAGATTCAGGTCATGATCTGGTCAAGATCTTGAATCAGAGCAGGGTCACAGTCGGAGCAGTGCTTGAGCCAATCGTTTTTTTTGTAAATATTATATAAATTGAGGAACTTCAACTACAAAGGCTTATTCGTAAACTGTAAGACGAGAGCTGCTATTTTGTGATCTGCAAAAGCCTCTTTGGGTTTATTGCATTACAGCGTGCTGCAATCCTTTCTTTTGCTTCAAATAAATAAATAAATGCACTGGGTAATATAAAATACAGTAAACTGAAACAGAACAGCCCTTCTTTTTGTATACACGGTATATGTTTGCACCATGTCCTGTTGCATATTAGTCCTATTGTAATATTCATGTTCATGTTTTATAAAGTAGTTTCAGCTGTCATCCACTTGGGGTTGCAAAAGATGCAGATGTAGCTTGAACCTCAGACCTCAGTGTAATTGTGTTATTATGTCTTTAGCAACATATTACGATAATTTTCATTATGGTAATTGTTTATTTATTAGTTTAAAAATGCTTTGTAAAATGTGGCCTAGAGTTTTTGGAACACTGACAAACTTTCATGAATGAAATTCAAATAGAGATGCGAGAGTCTGCATGATGTATTTAAACACCATATCAATATATAGTATATATTTAAGCAATATATCGTGATTAATTTGGCATAACAATTGTGTAAAAGATGCATTTTATTGATGTCTATATTTATTTGCACAAGGTAACATATTGTTTTTGTATAACCTTTTGTATAAAAAAAAAGCTAAAGGGTCATTTTAAGTTTACTGTTTCAATTTAATATGAAAAGTTAAACTGTACGCAGACAGTTAGAAAACTTGGTGTGATGACATTAGTTTGGAATAATGAACAATAAAATACATTATAAAATAGCTATTTGTATGTACTTACATTTGTTTAAGTTTTATTTACT
This sequence comes from Acipenser ruthenus, assembly GCF_902713425.1. Classification (NCBI taxonomy): domain Eukaryota; kingdom Metazoa; phylum Chordata; class Actinopteri; order Acipenseriformes; family Acipenseridae; genus Acipenser; species Acipenser ruthenus. The sequence goes on from NC_081215.1 coordinate 8,532,576, forward strand.
TATTATGGTTATCAATGGTGACATTTGCAGACTGGATAATTTACTTTGTTGGTCTGTTTTTACAAGGTTCATCTGAGAAAAAACTCGTTCTAATTCTGCAATATTTGTGGCAAAGTCAGCATATTCATGGCAAACTTAGCAAGTGGGAAAACGTGGCTGTCCACTAGGTATACACAAGAGCGCAGTTCTGTGCCAGTATTCATAAGCCGCCAGATCCCGTCTAAGATCCATCAAGTCAGTCACTTTCATCTCATCTACTTTATTCCCTTTCCTCAAAGACGCCCCAGGTTTTCTACTTCATTTTGCTTGCTTTTTCTCCTTGGCTTGTCATATTTATAACATAGATAAAAACAATTGAACCCCAGTTATCAGTTGCTCATAATCTGGGATACGAGAGTTACTTCATTTCTTTTTCATGGTATTGGCGCAGCAAAAGTAAATCAGCCAAAAGCACCATTTCACTTTTAATTTGTAGTTCCCAACACTCTGGTGAAATGTAGAAAAAAAAGTCAATACCTGTCATACAGTAAGAGAAATAAGTTGCCAAAGTAAGGCAAAAATGTCCTTCTCCTTCTTCTTTTTCTTCTTTCTTTTTCTCCCAATGTTTTTTTGCAGATCCCAGGCACATTTATCCATGCATACGTTTATTACAGGACATCCGAGTTTAATGACAATTAACTTTTTGTCAACATGGAAATATACTAGGGAACACACTTATTGTGACAGCAGTATAATTTATATTAAATTATTTATTTCTGTTTTAAAATGGAACATTTGCATGCAAAAAATATTTTTTTTATATGATATATATATATATATATATATATATATATATATATATATATATATATATATATATATAGGTCTGGCATGCGTGGGATTTGAAACTATAACCTTCAGTTTGCAAGCGCACAATAAAAGCGAATCAGACTTGCACCAAAAACACAAGTCAAGTTTAGAAACAATTGGGGCAACCTTGGCCCCCATCGGTTTTAAATTTGTGCCTGTGTGCTTGATGCAGGCCAAGGTTGCCCCAAATGGTTTCCTGAAACTTGTGTTTTTGATATCCCCACTTTAAATGGCTGGGCACTTTTGATAACGGCGTTTTTTTCACATTTCCAATGTGTTTTTGTTTCAGATACTGTATAGGCTACCACACACAGCTCCTGTTTACTTGCAATAGAGAGTGCTGAGAGTTGCAGTAGATGTGGGATAGATGCAGAAAAGATGCACTGGTTCTTTGACGTATGTGAATTTCCTATCTTAGAATTACAGCATTCTTTAACCTGCTTATTGACTTCTACAGTACATTATAGAAAAATATGATTTTATTTTGTTTGTGATTCATTCTTTATTTCCTTTTTCCATTTTTAGATTGATAACAACAACATATATACATAAGAAGCATTCACGTAAAGCCAGAACATGGGTTTCACTTTTACATTTACATGCATACATATATACATACATACATACACACAAGTATTGTGATACAGTTGTTACAATGAGCAGGATAGATCTCCAAATGCATTTCTTCACTCCTGCATTTTACATCCTGGCATCTTGGTCCCTTTACCCCTAATCTAGAGATGTCAGAAAGGGGCCCCACACCTGAAAAAACACATGATGCTGTTTTTGTTCATAAACCCACCCATTCCCCAAATGGAGTAGGACATGTTGACTTCCAGTGCTTAAGTATAACCCTTCAGCCTGTTATTAATGCTATCGACACCATGCAATGTGTTTTTGCTGGATATCTATATCCTCAGGCATAACCCCCGGCACATAATATGCTGGCTTCTGTAGCAGCAGTATACCCAAGTGTTCCAGTTAGAAACACTGATATTTTTTTATCAGAGATCCTGTCATTTCACATTCAGAAAGCATAGCAGCAGCGGTGTGTATTTCTGTTTGCTGCTCAGTCAGCACTCACCTGTATTCCTCAGTTTCTGTCTAGCCATAGCACTGGGTGTCCAGTAGCTGCTGTTAATTATTTTTATCATGTATTAAACTGGACTGGATTTCTCTGGAACAGTTATACCTTGATCCAATAACTTCTTAAGGCTGCTTAATGTTGGAACGTGTGCCTGTTTTAACAGACTGTAACATTTAGAAGTGCCTCTTGGAGCTTGCCATATTTGTTGGAATAATTCCTCTGTCTGTTATTGGGCCCAAATGTCATGATTTAGTTGTGGTAACTGCACAGTGTCTTAGCTGGAGGTATCTCCAGAATTCAGCGTTTGAAAAATGAAATGTATCCTTTACTTGCTCAAAATAATATTTTCACCTTCATAGATGTCCTCCAAGTACAGTATATTTGCTTTTACCCAGGATCCCCAGCAGAATGGATTTGTATCAATAAGTAGACATTTGTTGTGTCATATAGCTTTTTTGTAAAAAAAAAAGAAAAAAAAAGGTGTTCGACCTTATAATCTTGTGAGTCACTTTCCAGGTTTCTCTAGCAAAAGCTAAAACGGGATTATGAAATGGAATTGGGCTGCTCATTTAGGTGATAAGGGCCTGAACTGCAAAAAGGGCTGTAAGCTGTGTTTCTATGCTCGCACATGCAGTTGATTGTATAGTGTAGGAGGTCTATCTTAAATAACTGAGAAAGAAAAATTATACCAGCCTGTTTGGGAGTTCTAGACCCCCATCAGTGTGGGATGCAAACAGTTTAGCTTTATTAAAGCCCAAAGGAAAGCAAAGACAGCCCTGTTTAATGTGTCCAAAGGATAAAGAGGGAAATGGAGTGGGAGGAGGTAGGAAATATAATTGATTTGGGGGGCAATGATCATCTTTATTAAATACATTTTACCCAGTAAGGTCAGGCCCAATGTGTCCAGTTTTGTTGAGTGATCTCTATTTCTTGAATGAGAGAGGAGGTTAAGCTTTATACCCAAGCAAGTCAAACCTGCAGGGAGCCACTGAAACTGACAATGTTCTCTTTCACCTGGGGGACATATTTTAGAAACTGGCATAGCTTCTGATTCATCTGATATCCTGAGATCTGTGAGAAATAATCTATTAGAGAAAGGATATGTGGGGCCGCTGGTTGAGGATTAGATCAGAGCAATAATATAGCATCAGCATAAAGTTTATGTTTGCTGCCCTGCCCAGATTCCTGCAATATTGGTATTACTCCTTCTGGGTATTGCCCGAGGCTCTAAAGCAAAGGCACATAGAAGGGAGAAAGGGGACAGTCCTGTCTACATCCCCTGAGGAAGACACTGGTCTGTTTGTTAAGACTGAAACCATAGGTATATAAAAGCTGCATAAATTGTCAGCAGAAGTTCTGCCTTTCATAAACCCAACCTGATTGGAGCAAACCAACTTGGGTAATAATGCCTGTAACCTTGTTGCCTGTATTTGTGATAATATTTTAACATCTACATTAGGCAAGGAAACAGGTCTGTAACTGACACATTGCTGAGGGTCCCTCCCTCTCTTATGTATTCATGTATTTGCTGATTGCTAGTTGGAAGGCAGTCCATCTGGAAAACAGTATGGAAACTGTTAATAATGTGGGGGCTGTCTAAACTGTTAATAATGTGGGGGCTGTCTGTTCTGAAACTGCTTATAGAAGTCTGTAGGACACCCATCTTCCCCAGGAGACTTTCCCAATGGCTGCTGAATGTCCTCTATTTTAATAACACCCTCTAGTGAATCCCTTTCCTCCTGTGACAGTGCTGACAACTTGAGTGATGACAGAAATTAATTGAAAGTGTTCACATTTTCACAGCACTGGGATGTAAATAAATGCTGGTAATTCATTGGCGTCCTGGCTGTGTGAAGTCGCTGGTCTTCGCTGGGGATTCTGAAGAGAGTAGGGACTGTTTCTTCTCATCACGCTACAGAGAACCCTGCTGACCAGGCCCCCAGTGAGCTCAGAGCGGACACCTGCAGGGCTGGCCTTTGTCCTCCAGAGGCCGGTAGCTCGCTGACATCCGCTCTCAAGTTCCTGGGTGAAAAAGAGCAAGCTGGCTTGGTCGTGGGGTCAGAGGACACCCACTGAATCTTCGGGTCTGAGCTGTGTGGCAAAAAAAAATAAAAAAGGAATGAATGCCCTTTGTGTCATTTAGTCTGTTTCCCTCACCCACAACTGCAGGAATTAAAGGGTGATTCAACTGCTGCTTAACCCTTTGCTGCCTAAGCAGAATGACCATATATGGGCATGAATATGACCACTTTGTGTTTTAACGCTTGTAGTTTGGCAACCTGAAATCAGAAATTTAAACCAAATATATCTATAGAAAGGCATTAAGTAGCTGTTTCCAATAATATAATGTATTTTGTTGTGGACTCTATTATATATTTTTTCATATAAGCCATACTAAAATATTAAAAATGTTTTTATAATTTTATATATATAAAACTTATATAGAAACAAACTTAGAGCATGTAGGAGCTGTGCAATTTATCCAAGGATTTCAAATCAGAAATGAAATATCTTGTACAATTGCAGAGATACAGAAGGTTTTACGATGCATGGTATTTTATGAAAAACAAACCTCCGAGAAACAGTATTACACTGTTTGTGATAAAAGTATATTTATTTATGAGTATAGAGATCACAAAAATAAAGAAATACCACACAAGATGTTGAGTAATTCCATTTTTTTATTAAAAAAAGAAGAAACTTGACAAAACTTTGATAGCAAGATTTTTATTTTCAAAACTAGAATCAATAAATCACACACAGAAACAAAGAAAAATGACTACTACAGCTAAATAATTACTCTCCATCCTTTTACACACACGCACACGGTACTCCTGCTCTGGTCTGAGTCTAGGAGGCGCTGATAATCCCATGATGACACCACGTGTCACAAAGACGGCTGTAGTGGGTGACGTCAGACCAGAAACCGGGAGAAACACAGAACAGACAGAGACAGTGAGGTTTGTGAAGCTGAGCACTTGGTTGTGCTCAGCATTTACTAAACAAAATAAGAGAACACAAAAACAGGACACGGCACTTGAGCCAAAATAAACAGACAAACAAAACAAACACGGTGAGTGAAAACACTTATTATTCTTCTATTATTCTCTTTATTCTTTTTACCTCCTCTCCGCATCCATTCTCCACTCACCGAACACACAACCCCGAGTGAGTGAAAACATGCTGCTTTTATGCAGTTGTACCGAGACTCGATTGCTAGTCAATCATTCAATTGGAATCTCGGTACAACTGCACGTGAATTAATTAAGTGTACTCCTGTGACCACACATTACATTTTAACCAGCAAGTGAAGTGATTTGTGCCATCCTCGTGCCTAAATACAAATCTACATTTTTAAATCACTCGTGTTACACAGACCCATTTATATCCCGTGTACCAATGACTATACACCAACATTTACACACAATACACACAACATATAACACACAACACGTGACATATAAACATAAACTACGCACAAGGGCGTGGCCACATTGCCACAATGACCCATGCAAAAAAAAAAACAAGATTGGTGATTGGAGGACCGAGATATGACATGAAAGGTCATCAATACTACATGATCGATTTTAAAGTGCTCCGGCAACATAGGGTTAACTCTGGGTGCCAGTAGTTCTTCTGCTTTATCTCCCTGTTTATTATATTTATGTATCGTGTGAAATAGTGCAAATTCTGCATTATATGTAAAATACTATTTCATTCCACTTAAAGTTTGTTCATGTTATCCATGTATATGCTTTCTCAAAATTTTAACACTGTTATGTTTTAAATTATTTTTCAGCGTTTTAGTACACTGTATTTGAATGGAGTAGATTACATCTTAATGTCAGCCAGTAATTGAGTTAACAAAATGTAAACATTACATGGGATTTAAGACACTAGAAATTTGTTTTTTTTTTCTCGTGGTATTGTATAAGATCAGGACCCCCCACTATGAGCTGAACAGGGTGTTTTCCCTGTATAGACAGCTTTGGTACCCTGGGCATGAATGACCAAGCTTGCCTACCCCTGGCCTAGCAGTACAACCCAAAGTACAGCCGTATGTGGTTGGCCGAGATGTGTATTGGCTTTCTGTTTAGTTTCTTATTGGGGTTGCTTGGGTAGAGAGGAGTGAAGGGAGAGAAGTTTAAGAACAGTTTTAGAGTTTGTAAAACTAGAAGAAATCTTAAATAATGTTCCAAAAAAGGTTATTATGTTAAACATTTAATGGAGTTCCCTGTGATTTATTTTTGGCACGGAGCCCAAATACATATAGCAAAACCATTAATAAAATGTATGTTATTGGATTTGAGTCTTCACATGACATTGCACAAATATTCCAATGTTGTTATTACACATCTAGAGTTTGTAAAAAAAACAAAAAAACTTTATTTACCTAAAACGTTTTAAAAACTGTAAATACGTTTTGAAACAAAAACGCTTTATAACAAATAGGCTATCCCGCTGCAGTTGCTTGTCTCTCCTAATAAATTGGACATTTACATTTTTATTCTGTGTCACTGACAGTTTCCTCCAAAACCATTAGCACAATACAGTAATCAGTTCACAATAAAAAAATGAACTGACTGTTTTACATTTAGTAATGCTATTAATGAGACAATAAATGATACTGCAGCTTTTATTAGTCTGCATTATACTAAAATCATAATAAACTTCTCTGATGTTTAAATATAACTCAAAATGACTCTTCGATGACAGTAAAGATAAAAGCCTTAATACAAATGATGCTGCTAAGCCTGTTCATCTTTACCTAACCTTTCAATTTTTCTTGATGTGTCTGGTGAGTTGCACTACATTTTAGTTTTAGTGAATAATTTGAGTTTTTACCGGTTATGTGGGAGCTGGGTTATGGTATCTCATATAGCTTCTTATAAAGCTTGCATTGTTTTCACCAGTACTTGGCGTAATACGTTTCAGCTACTCCATGAAAGAAGAAATGTAGTGACATTATTTGGTTGATTCTCTTGTAAACTCTTTATAAAAATACATCTGCAAGTGAGGCAAGCAACCAATAAGAAAATAAAACAGACTGGTCTAGAATGTTACCTCAAATTTATTTTATCAGTGAAGTGGAAGCTAATGATAAATAAACCAGGTCAATGTAATCCTCCCCATGGTGCTTTGAGTTTACCTCCCATCCTTCTCCTCTCAGCCTCACTAAGGGGGGGTTGGCAGTCCGACCGCCTCCCTGCATCTATCTCAGCATCGTCTGAGAGATTCAATATGCAAACTTTCAAGACCTCTGAGTGCTTCAAAAAGTACGTCCGAGCACAAAACCATGAAATTAATGATGCATGTCAAAAATGCCACATATCAAAGCTTCTATTAATAAAATATTATATTTAAAGGATGATTTTTCAACACTATTGAAATTGTGAATTATTAAAACTTTTTTTTTATCCAAGGACCTTTTATTTTGCACGACTGTGGGCCATGCAATGTTCAAAGCATTCTGTGGTAATGATACTCGCCCAGCATATGGGGATTGTCATTCCTTTTCTCTCTGTCATTGAAATTCCCCCTTTCTCTCAACGGAAATGTCTTTTCATTCCACTTTCACTGCAGCAGAACGGTTCTCTGGATAATTGAAAGGTTCCCATGGAAAAGGATCAGAACTTTGATGATTTTTGTTTTAATTTACCATGATTCATAATCAAATTTGAGTCTCATTGCCAAGTCTAATTCTTAAAGGAATGTTTCTTTGAGGTCATCTGGGTATTGAGAGTACTTTGGGTCACATACTGAGCCTTTAAATGAAAAGAATCCACACATACACCTCCACACACAAACACTTTATCTCAAACTTTTTATAAATGCGAAATTACTTGGGTCTGCTGTGATCCCATATATTACAGAATCAATTTACATGTAGAATTTTAAATTAAAGAACACCCTTCGCTACAAAATATAAAATTAAATTAAATACATAAATACATAATTGAGTCTGCTTGAGAACAGCCGACCTGAAGCTTATTTCTGTTCTCAAAAACATATTTCTAGTGATAAGATTTCTGATTTGTTTAAACTGGGTCCAATTTGAAGACACATTGTTTATAATAAAATACATACAGAGCCCATGAAGTTAATTTCTCCTATTCTGAATTTTCTATATATATATAGTTAATTTAGTGGTTGCCAATTATTTTTATTATTTTCTCCCAATTTAGAATACCCAATTATTATTTTTAAGCTCGGCTCATCACTATCACCCCTGAGTTGACTCAGGAGCAGTGAAGACAAACACACACTATCCTCCGAAGCATGTGCCGTCAGCTGACTGCTTCTTTTCACACTGCAGACTCACTATGCAGGCACCTCGGAGCTACAGCAACGGAGGACAACGCAGCTCCGGGCAGCTTACAGGCAAGCCTGCAGGCACCCAGCCAGACTACAAGGGTCGCTGGTGCGCGGTGAGTCGAGGACACCCTGGCCGACCTAAACCTCCCCCCCGGCGGCACTTGGCCAATTGTGCAGTGCCCCCTGAGAACTCCCATCCACGGTCGGCAGTGGAAGTAGTGGTTAGGGCTCTGGACTCTTGACCAGAGGGTCATAGGTTCAATCCCCAGTGGGGGACACTGCTGCTGTACCCTTGAGCAAGGTACTTTTCCTAGATTGCAGCAGTGTGGAGTAGTGGTTAGGGCTCTGGACTCTTGACCAGAGGGTCATGGGTTCAATCCCCAGTGGGGGACACTGCTGATGTACCCTTGAGCAAGGTACTTTACCTAGATTGCTCCAGTAAAAACCCAACTGTATAAATGGGTGATTGTATGTAAAAATAATGTGATATCTTGTAACAATTGTAAGTCGCCCTGGATAAGGGTGTCTGCTAAGAAATAAATAATAATAATTGCCTGGGCTCAAACCGGCGACATCCAGGCTATAGGGCGCATCCCGTACTCCACACGGAGTGCCTTTATCGGATGCGCCACTTGGGAGCCCTATATTTAATGTATTCATTAACATGCTTTGTACAGTGTTCATGGATTAATTTTAAAGAAACGCATATACACTGAAGTCCAGAGAGGGAATGAAATTGTAATCATTTTACTTATTATTCAAATACCATTTACCATAGATATTGAATGAAACTGACACTGACCTGTACTTTCAAAGGATTGTAATGCACATAGAAAACATTTCGGGCTGGTCAAAAAAACAAAAACATCTGTTTATTAAATGATAACAGTTTATTTCTGCTATTGTTTAAATATAATTGTACACAATATTTTAATACGCAGTACAAGCAAAGAATATAGGAATGCAATGTTGATGGCTTTCTGAAGCTGCTATGTGTAGTTGTACACTAAAATCCCATTCATTGGTGTCTGTTTATGACATTCACCCATAGTTAAGCCTTCTGTGCTCTCTCTCTTATCACAAAGCAGACTATGTTAACATTTTCTACAGGTAGTTTTATCTGTAAGCTTCCCTGAAACCTGCTGAGCAACACATGCCTCTGTAAGCAAAACAGCATGCTCTTAATACAACTTGCAGCAATAGTAGGTTATAAATGACATTTCCATGTTCTATTTTAACTCAGAAAAAAAGACAACAGCAACAACATTGGTTTGGACTATGTTAATATGAAAATTATACGATTCTAGTACCTTGTACTTGTTGAAGTTGCCCGTGTGCTACCCCTCAGTACAGAACCATTGCTGTTTGAGAGTCAATGGGATGTATCCGTGGTTAAAACCAGACATCCAACAGCACCTTAGTCTCTTTAGTATATTTCTGTCTGTGAAAATATGAAAAAAACTTCAAGATTCATATTGTAATAAATGATGGCAGTATGTAGAGCCACCTCTCTTCAGATCAATTAAATAGGCTCAAACATGTTGGTTGTTTCTGCATTTTGTTCTTATTCAGAGTACCATAGTGTTCTGAATGTTACGTGCACCCTTTTATACATTTTAGCAGCATCGTGGCATGCTGGTCACAGGATGCGCGAGGTACATTGTGTGCAGCTCGTTTTGTAAAGGGATGTTTTGTGGATACTGCATGCTGTACTAGCTGTATAAAAAATTATGGTATGCAGTACTTTTTATGATCTCATAAAACACATTTGTTTGCACTCCATTTTGTGTCTTTGTTCAGTTTTCACAGCATATTTATAAATAATCATACTGGCATATCTATTTTTCAAATACGAAATGGAATGACATAGATTAGAGAATTGTACTGTAGTGTGCTCCAGAAAACACTGACATATAACACAAGTACTGCATCTTTAAAATGTTGTATACCATGGGAAAAAAGAAATGTTATCACTGGAACGGGACACCGAGTGTGGCATTAATGCAGGAGGCCATGCTATTTGTGCAGCTCCGATACAAGGACAGGCAGCAGGCAGGGTAGCCTCAATAAGCTTACCCAACGCCTGGTTGCCATGGCACCCATGTAGCTCCCATCTGGCATTTCTTGCCTGGGTTTCGGAAGGTAAATGATAAAAAAAGGACTGAAAGAGACTGACACAAAAGAAGGGAAAACACAGAAGAGACAATCTGTTTTAACTTTATAATGACTACTGTGACAATAATAATCGTGTGCTTTTTAATCTGTAGTTTTAGAATGTCATTTATCAGACAGGTTGCCAGGCCCCGCTAAGTTTATAAGGTGGGTGTGCCCCATACTCACCGTAGATATGGAAATGTATTGGGGGTGCAACTAAACTAAAGAGAAAAGCCTGCTGGATTTGGCAGGAATGCAGACTTCGGCATAGGTAGCATAGGCCCATGAATAGGGTACCAGAGCTGGCAGGGCACCACACACAGTGCTGTAGGAAACAAACAGAGAGATTGCATTGTTCTGTTTGTTTGTTACAATGCATTCATTTAATTTACACAATAAGTCTCTCAGAGTCTTCAGCACAGCCACCTGTCACTCAAATGAGGCAGACAGAGAGCTACGATAAGCAACCCCATTGAGAGACGAGCCCTGCTGGCAGGTGGAGAAAGGGGAGGGGGCGGGAGAAACCAAACAAGACAACAAAAGGGGGAGTGTCAGGTTAGAAGAATAAATAACAGGTGTTGTTCTCTGATTAGCTGTAATATAATCTAGTTTCCTGTTAAAAAAGCAATTTTTAAATCCGCAGACCTGTACATTATATATAACTAAAACTGACTGTATAAATCTAAGCTTTGGATCTTGGAGCTATCTTTCATTTATCCTATTCATATATAAAAAAAATAATAATTATTTTCATTTAATTTGCAGTTGTTTATAAATGTTTGATCAGAGACCTGTGTTTCCGATGCAGATACAGATTGTTTGAAACCAGGTAAGCAAAAGGTGAATTCCTAGTTAGATGCACTGTTCCTACTCTAACAAAGAGTTTATTTGGTAGACAGTAGACATGTCTGGTGAGGGTGAAATGTAGTCTAGCTGGACTGGCATTCTGCATTGGCAAGCAACAAAAATGTTCATAAAGGTGCCAGTCTGTTTGTTTGAGCACAGTGGGAGGGAGGGGTACATGGCATGTTGGCAAGGAATAGATAGACAGGTCAGGTGTCATAATATTTTATCTTAATATGTACATTTTTCCTTAACTATTAAGCTCTCAATAATGCTAAATTTAGAAATACTAAAAGAAACTAAATGAATTCAATGTCTTCAATGTTTAGAAAGACTTTGAAATGCTTGTCATTGGATTTATTTAGTTTATTTTCCTATTTCTAAATATCAATAATTTACAAATAGATCTTCAATAGCTTTTTTCTAGGTTTAAAAGTAAATTAGCTAACAAAGTAATGTGCTGGTCCTGCCAGCCTCTGCGTTGATGCAGCATTGTATGCAAATGTGTTTAAATGATAACGGTTTATTTCCGCTATTGTTTAAATATAATTGTACACAATATTTTAATAAGCAGTATGAGCAAAGAATATAGAAACACAATGTTGATGGCTTTCTGAAGCTGCTGTATGTGGTTGTACACTAAAATCACATTCATTGGTGTCTGTTTATGACATTCATCCATAGTTAAGCCTTCTGTGCTCTCTCTCTTATCACAAAGCAGACTGTGTTAACATTTTCTACAGGTAGTTTTATCTGTAGGGACACAAGCTTCCCTGAAACCTGCTGAGCAACACATCACTCTGTAAGCAAAATAGCGTGCTCTTGCTACAACTTGCAGCAGTAGTAGGTTATAAATTACATTTCCATGTTCTGTACATTATAACTCAGAGAAAATGAATATGTTACATATGAAAATGATACAATTCTAGTACCATTCTACCAGTGGCTCATACTTGTAGTTGGTATTTGTTTTATAGCCTAATGTATTACATTTCTGAATACAGACATGTATATAACCATGTCACAAAGACGGCCAGAGTGGGTGGCGTCAGACCAGACAGGAATTCAAAACAAAGACAGTGGTTGTGATGAGCTGAGTGCAATGGCTGCACTCAGCGTTTATTTAACAAATAAAACGGTTGTAAACAGCACAAAACAGGACACGGCACTTGCGCCAAAATAAACAGACATACAAAAACGGACTAACACTAAACAAACGGTGCACGGAGACAAACAAACACGGTGAGAACAAACACTTATATTTACGCTCTTTCTTCACTTTACTTTTACTCCTCTCTCTCTCACCCGTTCTCCTCTTCCGAACACCCAACCCCTAGTGCAAGCAACATGCGTCTATTTATACTGTTTGTGCTGGGATTCAATTACTAATTAATTATTCACTTGAATCCCAGCACGTGAATTCATTACGTGCAACCCCGTGCCACACATTATATTTTAAATGCACGTGCGTGATGTGCAATCCCGTGCCTAAATACAAATATACACTTTTTAAATACACGTGAAACACAGACCCGTTTATATCCCGTGTACCAATGACTATACACCAACATTTACACACGCAACATACACACAAATGCACACAGGGACGGGGCACATTGCCACATATACCCCCCCCTTGTGCGCAGCACACATGGCCTCAACGGCCACCTCCCCCCTTAAAAATCCAGCAGTCCAGGACAAAGTCTCGGGCTGGGAAGGGAGGCTTCAGTGGGCCCATGGCTGGCCATGCTGTCAGCACCCCTGCCGGTAGTGGCACGGCTGACAGCCTGTTGGTCTCGTCCTGCAGCGAAAAAGCTGCGGGGGCAGGTGGTCCCCCGACCTCCCCCTTCTTCGTAGCCGGCAGCTCCCTCCTGTGGGGCTCCGGCCACAAGAACTCCTGCAGCGAAAAAGCTGCAGTGGGAGCAGGTCTCCGGACCTCCCCCACGATCTCCGGCAGCGAAACTGCTGCTGGGGTTGGTGGTCTCCAGACCTCCTCCCCCTTCGTGGCCGGCAGCTCCCCTTTCTGGGGCTCCGGCCACCGTACTCCCTGCGGAGGTACGGGCAGCAGAGGCAGCTCCTGCTCCTCTGCTCCGGGCGGTGGTGGAGGCAGAGGCAGCTCCTGCTCCTCTGCTCCTTGCGGTGGTGGTGGCGGAGGCAGAGGCAGCTCCTGCTCCTCTGCTCCTTGCGGTGGTGGTGGCGGAGGCAGAGGCAGCTCCTGCTCCTCTGCTCCTTGCGGTGGTGGTGGCGGAGGCAGAGGCAGCTCCTGCTCCTCTGCTCCTGGAGGTGGTGGAGGCAGAGGCAGCTCCTGCTCCTCTGCTCCTGGAGGTGGTGGAGGCAGAGGCAGCTCCTGCTCCTCTGCTCCTGGCGGTGCTGGCTCCCTCTGCTGTGGCGGCTGGGCATGTGCGCGCCGTGCTGCCTTCAGCAGCATAGCGAGAGGCTGCTGGGGGACACCAGCATCCTGCCCTTCTCCCCCCCAAAAATTTTCAGGGGGTTGAGCCTGTAACCCCTCCCCTTCCGGCTCTTGGGGCTGAACCAGCAGGCATTTTCCCTCTGCTGGTGGCTTGGGTCCCAGGGCTGTGGAAGCCCCGACTTGCCTCCCTTTGGGCTGTGGACGCACCGACTCCTCCCTTTTGGGCTGTGGACGCACCGACTCCTCCCTTTTGGGCTGTGGACGCACCGACTCCTCCCTTTTGGGCTGTGGACGCACCGACTCCCCCCTATTGGGCTGTGGACGTTCGGGCTCCCCCCACTCAGGCGTAGGACGTTCGGGCTCCTCCCACTCAGGCGTAGGACGTTCGGGCTCCTCCCACTCAGGCGTAGGACGTTCGGGCTCCTCCCACTCAGGCGTAGGATGTTCGGGCTCCTCCCACTCGGGCTGTGGACGCTCGGGCTCCTCCCACTCGGGCTGTGGACGCTCGGGCTCCTCCCACTCGGGCTGTGGACGCTCAGGCTCCTCCCGCTTGGGCTGTGGACGCTCAGGCTCCTCCCCATAACTGCGGAAGGGACAGTGGGCGAACAGGTGATCCTGGTCGCAGAGGAGGCACCCCGACGATGGCTTGTTACATCGCCGTGGATGCCTGGCCCTTAGGCGGCACTCCTCCTCCCTGTCCTTCACCTCTTTATCCGTCTCTGCCTCCCGCTTGGGCTGTGAAGGCAAAACCAGCAGGCATTCACCCTCTGCTGGTGGAGATGGGGACAGCAGGTACTCACCCTCTGCTGGTGGAGATGGGGACAGCAGGTACTCACCCTCTGCTGGTGGAGATGGGGACAGCAGGTACTCCTCTGCTGGTGGTCCTGCTACCTGGGCTGCTGTTCCATTTATGGTTGCCTCCAGGTAGCTGAGGACAAACTCCACACCTTCCTCCAAGGTGTTTGGGGTGTGTTCCTGCTGATAGGCCTCCCATCTCTCACTGTCCATCATCCACAGGGCCTGGACGACTATGGGCAGAGACTGGGCCTCCAGCCCAGCATTCTCCAGGAACCAGTCCCGCCATTTTGTGGCGTCTTCTGCCATTATATTTTTTTCTTTTTTTTTTTTTTTTAAACAAAACCCCTCCTGGTCTGACGCTTGGAGGCACGGCTATCCCACTCTGACACCACGTGTCACAAAGACGGCCAGAGTGGGTGGCGTCAGACCAGACAGGAATTCAAAACAAAGACAGTGGTTGTGATGAGCTGAGTGCAATGGCTGCACTCAGCGTTTATTTAACAAATAAAACGGTTGTAAACAGCACAAAACAGGACACGGCACTTGCGCCAAAATAAACAGACATACAAAAACGGACTAACACTAAACAAACGGTGCACGGAGACAAACAAACACGGTGAGAACAAACACTTATATTTACGCTCTTTCTTCACTTTACTTTTACTCCTCTCTCTCTCACCCGTTCTCCTCTTCCGAACACCCAACCCCTAGTGCAAGCAACGTGCGTCTATTTATACTGTTTGTGCTGGGATTCAATTACTAATTAATTATTCACTTGAATCCCAGCACGTGAATTCATTACGTGCAACCCCGTGCCACACATTATATTTTAAATGCACGTGCGTGATGTGCAATCCCGTGCCTAAATACAAATATACACTTTTTAAATACACGTGAAACACAGACCCGTTTATATCCCGTGTACCAATGACTATACACCAACATTTACACACGCAACATACACACAAATGCACACAGGGACGGGGCACATTGCCACAAACCATCATTCACATTTACTGAAACATATCTTTGAATATAGCCTGTAAACATACTGTCAACTCATTACAGTAACAAGAGTAAACAAACACCAGCTTCCTTAGTTTTGCCTTTCATCATTTTAGCTGTTTGGCAAAATTCAATCCAGTGATGCAGGAACATGAGCGGCAAATCTGTATTGATGAAATTCATGACCACTGTTTGTCCAGGACGATTCAGAATGAATTGGTCCAACTGACTAAAAGCTAAAATTGTAGAACATGACTGCACACCTGACATTGGACACAAGGAACAGATGACTTTCACAATGCAGTCAGTACTGGAGAGGTATCTATCAGAGATCCAAGGTCTGTCAGAAATGTTTCTCACTTTCGTAAATGAACTGGGTCTCAATAACCAGGCCTGGGGAGGGTAAGACTCCAGCATGAAAGCAGAGGCATGCAGAGAAGGATTCTAAACTGCAGTCCCCATGCCTGTGTTCATATGATGCAATGGTGCATATGATGCATAGTACAGTGAATTTAAATACTGTTCTCTGGGTATGATAATAATAATTAATAATGAGAGCTCTCTCTGAAGCTACCCAACACTTACATGACTATTGCTATGCGTAAGAATGTAATTATGATACAGGCACCATATACACTCAATAATTTGTAAGCAAGTTTCATCACAACTGGACAAGTAGTTCTCTGATATTGTAAATGCAAAACTAACATAAAATACAGAAAGACAGTCAGACAGACAAACAGCCTCCATGTACCAAGAGAATATCACATATTCAATATTTTGTTCCAAAGAAATTTCAGCAAGCTTCATTACATGTATATGTAGGGACAGACAAACAGCCACCATTTACCAACAACATTATGATGCATTAAATACCTTATACAGCAAGGTTTGTAATACTGTATAGGGACAGGTGGTTCTCTAGGTATGTGCAAAACACCCATCTACACGATATCCCCCTGCGGGGGACAGTGAGAGCTATCCGTTTAATTACAGAAGGATTTATATAACATAATTAAAACATAAATAAATAGGGGTAGAGTAAAACAAATTGATTCCCCATGAGTTTATAATTATGTAGGACTTAAAGCAAGAATCATAATTTTGAGATATCAGCATTTATAAGCAACGTTTTGTAGTTTATACTCAAGAGCGTTGAACTATCGCAAGCTCTGTTGAATTTCTGTCTAAAAAAAGTACCTCA
Organism: Acipenser ruthenus; assembly: GCF_902713425.1. Lineage (NCBI taxonomy): Eukaryota > Metazoa > Chordata > Actinopteri > Acipenseriformes > Acipenseridae > Acipenser > Acipenser ruthenus. Next base: position 8,549,241 of record NC_081215.1, read on the forward strand.
TCATCAAATGCCAAGACAAAATGCTTTAAAAATCATTTCAAAGCAACACAAACTAAAATATTCCAAGATATTTTAAAAAATATAAAGGTGTGTATACAAACGATTTGTGCTCATCAAATCCTCAATAAAACCATAATTAATATACATATATTCTTATGCATGACATCTGGATTACTAGTGTCGCTCTGTGCAGTGAAGCCCATAGCAGAATCCTGTGCGACGCTAATATGCTTCCCCACCTCACTTCCTCACAATCAGTCTTGAGGGGTTTTACTGAAATAGGTAGTAAGCAAGGCAAATGATCCATAACCTGAAACAACAATATAGAATCATACAGAACTCATATAATAGGATTGAACAGGTAAATATTAGAAAAACACAGATTATGTCAAATATACTTTGAAGGTTATAATACAGACCATATTTAAGGGGCTCATTATAAAGCTGTCTCCATGCTTTGAATTGCCCTTCAGCACTGAGGTTGATGCAATACCCAATATAATGCAAACCTTATTAAAACCTGGAACCTTGCTATAACCAGGTACAGAGACCAGCCTCATTATGATGATGGCATGTGGTGTTCTTAAATTAGAAAGCCAGATTTCTGAAATAATAAAGACAGAAAAGTAATTGGATGGGAAGGTGTCATTTTCTGGCAAGTTCTTCAATAGACACCAAAGAAAAAATCTTCTTCATTTTATGGACAAAAGTTACAAAAAAACTGACAATGTTAATACATTTTTACACACACACTTGCATCAAGGGCTCCTGTCCTAGAAAACAATGACATCACAATGTCTTGAATAATAATAATAATAATAATAATAATAATAATAATAATAATAATAATAATAATAATAATAATAATCTTGAGGGCAGTGGAATTAAGGATATGTGCCACAGTTCAAGTCATTCTCAAAAAAAGTGAGATGCCTTCATGGGAGTTGTGTTTGAAGAGCACTCTCTATTTATATTCCTGACATGTAGGTCAGGATAAAAAACAACCAAGAGACCAGTACGTCATACACCAAATGAAATAGTTTTGTGATGACTGTGATGAAGTGTATAGACTCTGTCCTAACGGAACAGCATTTCGAATTTGGGAACCTTGTGGTAACTGTTTTATTTTAAAAGTTTTCTAAACCCCAGATCCATACCCCAGTCAGGCCTGATTGACAATCCGCTGATTTTGGGTCATTACTCATTACCCGCTTTTTGAATTTTGAGAGAAACTCCAGTGTTAATCAACAAATGGGTATGTAGTATTGATTTTGGGGTTCCCAAACACCCATATTCCCATACTGGGTTTATTTTTTCATAGGTAGCCAACACCTAACAAACTACAAAAGTGAGGAACTAGAAGATAATTAGCCTGAAATGATTGATTTACTTGTCAGAGAAGGATGTCTGTACAGAGAGAGAGAGTGAGGAGCGATCACATTCTGATAGAGAGGGGGTTCAGTTAAATAACTACTAAATATAATACAGTGAGTTTATTTTGATAACAGGATGGGGGGGAAATGTCAGCGACACAGACACATTTCAATGTCCCAATTAGCACAAACAAGAGACTACAGTGGGGTAGACTATTTATTCAAAAAAAAGGGGTACAAACTCTAGATTTATAATAAACATTAATTTGCTATCTCACAACATTGCAAGCCTGCAAATTGATGACGTAAATCCTGTAACATATGTCTTTGCCTTAAATTGTATTTTTTGGCAGATTTGCACAGGCTACTCCACAGTACCACACCCTCTTTCCAAGACAAGAAAACTGTTACATGTGCACCAGTCAGAATATGTTTTGAGAGAGTATATATGCATAACCCAAATGTATAAATGGGTAATTGTATGTAAAATAATGTGATATCTGTATAATGTGAAATAATGTATAATGTTAAGGGCGTCTGCTAAGAAATAAATAATAATAATAATAATAACCATATATACTCCATCTACAGGCTTTAGGGCCGTGTGGGAGTGCTTTGCACCCTGGTTCTCTCAGTCAGTGCATTGTGGAAAGAGTTTTCAGCGTTGCTATTATCTTGGCTGGGGGCAGATTAGGCTGACATTCAAAGGCAAACAGTTAACATTCCTGAGATCCACATGCTTTATTATCTGTTTCAACCTATCATGTTCTTTGTCCTCTATAAGGTAATTAAGGGTAGTCTATATAAGTTGGTGCACAGGGAGCAAACCACCCTAGATTCTGTCCTGTCTATTGAACTGAACATTGACGTGGGGAAAAGAGACATAGCTCTTCACCCACTATGAACAGAACTGTGTGGAGGGTCGAAGTCTCAAACAGCTGAACTGTACTCTCGACTCCAGAGAGCTTTACTGGAGCTTTCCTGGGTGTATAGGCTGCTGAAACCCTTTGTAACAAAGCATAGCAAGAGCATCATGAAGCATAGCTAAGCACAGTAGAGACTAAAGCATATTACAAAACATGGCATACCATGGTAAACCATGGTAAATGCATAGTATAACCATGGAAGAAGTGCTAATTCTACAGTGGTAAACATTTATATGGGATACCCCATTCTGTATATGTTTTAAGAATAAACCTCTAACACTTGTCCTCTGGATTGAAGTAGGGGAGCTGAATTCACACCATGCTTTCCTGTCTGCAGTAACACGTATAACTCTATATAACTGCTGCAGTTTTTAATTTAACAATACAGTTATCAACTAATCAGCATCCTCTAGGAACCCACTCCATTAACAAGACTCCTAACTTTCATGAATGTTGCTGATAAAGCATTTGGAGTGGACCTGTAGCAAGCTAAAGGGATTCTGCTTTTATTTGAAAAGCAGAATCGGCCCCCTCAATCTCCTTTGGGTTAAAGACAAAGATCAATGAATACATATGCTATGAAGCAGAAAGGGCACCTTGAAAAGTTTCTATTTATTTGTTAAATCTTTTCCTTTTTTCCGTCTGTTTCCATTCGGGATTTTCCATTGATTTTCACTTCAAAAGTGTGAACTCTGAACCTCCATCCCCAATATTGGAAACAGCTTTCCTTTCATATTTATTCCCAGTGGGACCCTAAGAAACACCCATGGTCTCATTGATCCCAACATACCACAGTGGCTTAGCTTATTTGGAGATACGTTACGTTTTGTTGTGTCAGTCTGACCCTAGGCTTGTCGTATGTTTTCTGGGACTTGGTGAATAGTTTGGCTATGGTATTTATAAGTCTAGTTTTTTTTGAAGATTTTCATACAGCTTATTTCTAAAGTAGCCATGTCCTCATGCTTAAATACTGGATGGAGAGTTTTTAAACACAGTTTTGAACAAAAAAACAGACATCCAAAAAGCAAGATGTTTTTATGGGTAAGATTAATTCTAATCTTATAATAAAATCTAATTTCAAGTATTTTTTTGACATTTTCTTGAACATTGTTGTTATTTAACCCTGTATGGACCAATGCCAATGATACTCTATGCTCAAGACGTGTATTGATATTTGTATTGTGGTATTTGCAGGGTGCTGTGAAATATATTTTGAGGATGGTCAGGCACCTGCCCGGGTAGCACGTCTGAGAAGACAGTTTAAGTGCCAACCACTGGTAAATAACACAAGTCTGCAGAACTGTGCTCTTTATCTGCACTGAGGAGGAAGGATGCAGCAATAGTCTGCCTTACTGCCTTAACCTGGGCTGGCAGAATCAACAGAGCAGAAGTTTCATCCAATCCTTGAGCAGCATGTGCTATATAGGGAAGAGAGATGCTGCAAAGGGTTAGCTGTCAAATACGTATGCAGTCAACAAAGTAAGAGTGTTGCATATTATTTTATAAATCTGAAAGATCTCAAATATCTGTTACCATGTGTCACAAAGACAGCCGGAGTGGGTGGCGTCAGACCAGAAGCAGGAAATAAACAGACAGAGATGTGTGGTTTGGTGAAGCATTTAATAAACAGAACAGAAAATAAAAAGGTTGTAAACATACAAAAACACAGGGCACGGCACTGGTAGCCAAAATAAAGAGACAAACAAAACGGACAGACACTAACAAACAGGGACGAACAAACACGGTGAGAAACACTTATTATTATTATTCTTGTTATTATTATTTTTACCTCCTCTCTCTCCCGTTCTTTCGCCCTGAACACCCAACCCCGACTGAATGCTACGTGTCTCTATATATACTGTTGTGCTGGGATTCAATTACTAATTAATTATTCACTTGAATCCCAGCACGTGAATTAATTCTGTGCAACCCCGTGCTCACATATTACATTTAACCAGCACGTGAAGTGATTTGTGCCCTCCTCGTGCCTAAATACAAATCTACACTTTTTTAAATACACGTGAAACACAGACCCGTTTATATCCCGTGTACCAATGACTATACACCAACATTAACACACGCACGCAACATACAACACATAATATGCACACAGGGGCGGGGCACATTGCCACACCATGTTTTTTTTACATATTTCCCTCCTAATCTGCTCTGGACTGTTCTCTGTACACTAGAGCCAGAGTTTCATTTCCATCTGTTTGACTTGTTTTTATTTAACACTACTGTGATCTTTTCTATATACAAAGCAAACACAATATGGCAAGCGTGTTTGAATTTGTTTTCAAACTACAAATGATAATTCAAAGCTGCGAGCAGAGCCAGCGTGTGAGGGATCTGGTGCAAGTGCATCACTGATATATCTGGAAGCCGTATCCCATACATTTTAGTAGTTTAAATAAGAAGAATGCACTTACAGCTTTTTATGTTGATAATGACAAACTCCCGTTTTTTTACATCACCCAAACAGTGATCTTACATATACGTTTTATTTTGTTGTGGATCACTTGGGTGGTCTGCAAACCTGCACATCCTTGACCACAACATGAGGCCATGCTTTTAACAGGTGAGCCACGCAGGCACCCCCAGCCTGACACAGCCCTGACTCCACACCATGCAGGCATGCTTTTACCAGGGACCCCCAGCCACGACACAAACCTGCACAGCCCTGACCATACCATGTGGCCGTGCTTTTACCAGGTGAGACCCCCCCCAGCTGCACTTTTAACATCCTTTCACCAGGAACAAAATAATTATAATACAGTGAACTTATATGGTAATTTCAGAAGGATCCAAACATAGTATTGTATTATCAAAACTGAACTGTGTACATAGATTAGTCCTGATGCTGGACACTAACAAGTTTAAATGGACAAATTACCTTCCAGAGCACTTGCACCACAGCTTGACCTGACTCAACCATTTCAGTACGAGTGGTGCGTTCGCATTCCAGTTATAGTAAAACAGTATATTACAAGCTTTTTGTATATATTTAAATTTGCATTTTTAATTACTTACTGTATGTTTATAAGTGTTTGTCCAATAAACAGCTATGATGAAACGTTTTGCAGCACCCTATAGAATTAACTAATTGTGCTTCATAACGTCGAAAGAAACCTGCTGAATAATGTTATCTTAAGATATTAAATTACACACCGCTTTGTAGTTTTCCATAAACTTAACGGAAAACTGACAAATTGAAAAATGTCAAAATATAACATGAAATACTGTACTACTGTATGGCTTCCGGTAGACTTTTGCAATATCATTTTGTAGTTTCTTTGATTACATGATGTTAAATAAAAGTTATGTTCATATATTTTTTTCCTAACATTCTTGGTGATGCTAAACTTTTGGCCATAGCTGTACATATATACTGTAAACTGTCTTTGCTCTTTAGACACTAAATGTCCCTCTCACTGACATCACAGGGAAATCAGGAAGTGAAAATCAGTCCCTCCCCTATGCAGTGATATGTGTTTCAAGCCTGTACTGCAAAGTATGGTGGCCCTGTAAGTCATCAAAACAAAGTGCTTTTTTTATCATGTTTACACGATCGCGGCCCTAGAAGCCTACTTCAGTATGATTGTGTTAACACGATCCCGGTCCTTTAAGGGTTAAAAAAAATGAATTACAAAACATACTACAAAAGAAAGATGCTCCAAGCACTAAAATGTTGATTATAACATCACTGTCACTGTTTTCTGACTTTCTGAAATCCAAACAAATTCAACTCGACGATGTAAACAAATATGACAGCCAGGATCTAAACTGTATGGCAAAAGAAACTTTTATAACTATGCTGTGTGAACTTCAAACACATTTTCTGTTATTTATTTATGTATTTACTTATTATTATTATTTGTTTATTTAGCAGACGCCTTTATCCAAGGCGACTTACAGAGACTAGAGTGTGTGAACTATGCATCAGCTGCAGAGTCACTTACAATTACGTCTCACCCGAAAGACGGAGCACAAGGAGGTTAAGCGACTTGATCAGGGTCACACAATGAGTCAGGGACTGAGGTAGGATGTGAACCGGGGACCTCCTAGTTACAAGCCCTTTTCTTTAAGCACTGGACCACACAGCCTCCTCTATTTTTTATCCAGCCTTGCCTCGCTTATTTTCTTAACTGATTCCTATATTAAATATGTACTGCAGACAGCTCACTATTGTGACCTCCAGGGTGCAATGCCCTCAGCCTTGGGCATTACAGCTAGGGGTCTACTTAAATCGCAGAGAATTTACATATTTTTCGCGGGTAGGTCATGGAATAAAATTAAGATTTCGCAGACATGTTGAAACATTAAATAAACCTAAGTAGGTAATATTTCCTTAAAAATTGTCTAAAAACAGGGGTACTTGCTTCCTTACTAAAACGGACTGCTGTCATTTGTTAAAGGCAAGCATGCAACATCCCCCAGCTGCTGACATTCTCTGTCTGTGTTGTGAAGACTTGCTCATACATTGAGACTGCATGTTCTGCATCCACTGAATTGGTTGGAAGTGTACTGTAAGGCAAAGCTTTGCCAAGTTATACAGATGTGGAAATCGATTAGTCACAGTCCCAAAACTTGGTTACCCAAGGGCATCTGGCATTCTTTAATAAAGGCCATATATATGCAGCATGTTCATTGTCATGTTATTTGTCTCATCAAGGAATGTATTTTATTAGCACCAAGTCAAAAAAAATAAAACGTGACTATTCGGGTCTAAAATTCTGCGTTTAAAAAGTAAGCAGCAGGCTGTTTGAAGCAAGGTGGCTGTGCTAGTACTAGTAGTACTAATTTAACTTGGCTACAACTGACAGGAATACTTTTTGCCTGTGCTGACTTTCCAGTTTGTTTTCTGAAAGCTGTTGTTTGTTTTACGTTCTGTTAAGCAGCCTCTGTAGTATTCTTTAGCTGAATGTGTCATTATTATTGTGGAGTAGTGGTTAGGGCTCTGTATAAATGGGTAAGTGTATAAATGGGTAAGTGTATGTAAAAATAACGTGTAAAAAAAATAATGTAATTGTATGTAAAAATAATGTGATATCTTGTAACAATTGTAAGTCGCCCAGGGTGTCTGCTAAGAAATAAATAATAATAATAATATGAAGCTAAATAGAGATCGATCGTATTTTCTCCAGTCACATTGCAAGATGTGCAAAACAATTTGCCTCCATCAGCATGTAGTTCTTTTGGGAAATTTCTTGACACAATCCTCAGCCAAAATACACTTTTTTTTTTTTTTTTTTTTGTACTAGTCCGGTACGCATTGGCCTCTAAGGAGGTGAATTTCGCGGTGACCCCTCAATTTCCCAGTTTCCGCGAAAATAGCGAATTAGGTAGACCCCTAATTATAGCCCCCTGTCGGTAACAATAATCTCCCCTCTGGGCAATAATTCTCCACTATGGCCCTCCTTTCCAGTCCATTTTTACTTATATATATATATATATATATATATATATATATATATATATATATAAAATGTAATGACTTTAATACATTTCTAAGTATTCCAAAATCTGAGCTTGAGTTTAAACTTTCTTCTGGCACACCTTGTATGTTGGTATGATACTGGTCTGCTTAATGTATGTCTATTAAGGTTTGTAACCTCCAGGACACATCTGAAAATGACATGCTTCATTTCAAATATAAATATCCCAGCAAAGCACTTTAAAATAAATCTCAGAGCAGTACAGACATAGAAGTTCATTTACTAGTTCGAAATTGCTCAGCCTTGCCTTATTTGCTACAAATGGCCTCTTCCTGCAGTCTCGGCCCTTGCTTTTCTGCTTATTCACATACGACATTATTATTATTCCTCTTTCAATCACATTTTTTTTCAAGGTTACATGGAGATTCTAACCTTTCAGACAATGCCTCCGTGTAGCTCTGCCTCATATCCAAGACGTCCCCCAGGTAGTAATTTCAAGGGGACAAGACCTGTTCATATTGTATTCTTGTGAGGTCATTTTTTGCTGACCTGTTATAGCCATCTGAAACATGTCATTGCACCAAAGGAGTTGACACTTACAGTCAATTTATTTTCAATTGAACCCTGTCCCCTTGTTGCACCTGTGGGGAGCCGTGGTCCTGGAGAAGCTGCAGTTTCCATCAAGGTCAGTCCCCTCACCAAGCAGCCTGCACTAGTGCTTGTCACTGAGCTCCTGCATGAAGGTGTATGCGTAATTTACAATCTCCCGATTTTTTAGTTGAGAATTTTACTGACAGTAACCATATGTCTATATTTTACTGGAAAATAGTACAATGATAATGGCACTGTAATATTTAAAATGCATTTATTTTTTTATATACATTCTGATTCCCAATCTTGTATAATATTATTATACTTTAGCATGCCATAACGTTATTGATACTGGCAGAACTAGCAAATGATCTGTTCTAGTACAGTAAACAGTTTTACAAATTATAATGGATCACGTGTATTGGCCATTTTTAATATACAGGACCAAAAAACATTTCATGTGTAGATATGATTTTTTTTAATACATTTTTTAAAAACTTTTTTATTAGAAATGTTTTGTTGCAGTTTTTAAAAATACAAAAATTAATGGAACTATTTGAAAGAGATATCTATCCATCTATCTATCTATCTATCTATATATATATATATATATATATATATATATATATATATATATATATATACACGTTATGTCAGACTTTCGAATTTTACATATAATGGAACACACCGTAAAACTGAGCACCTTTTATATGCAAATATGGCCCGCAATTCATTTTAAAAAAGCTGTGATGATTTTATTGTGCCCATAGGCCATATTCACAAAGCACTGCAGCCTTTATACCAGTGCTACATTTACCAGCTTTTTTCAAGCGCAACCAGTCCACACTGAGATCAACAAAAGGGTTGTGATGCCTCCAGCCATCAAAATTCCATCTGAAATATGACACAGGCAACAAGAAAGTAAAATAACTGACTAGACCACCCCAAAAAACCGCTCGAAATACAAAGTGCGCCGTGCTGTAACACGTTGAAACAAAGCAGGACCAGAGATCCTACTCCCAATATTGAACCTCAATGTAATATTCAAACAAAATGGCCTCTGAAACTGAGGGGAGAGCTATAGGAACAGACTTCAGTCTAAACAAGTCCTCAGTGGATGTCATTTGGTAAAATATCTTCACTATTTTTAGCGGTTTACTAAGGCTGAAATTGAATACTTCTATATTAAGTAATCTGTCAAAATATTATAAATGGCTGTAAGTAAACTGGGTTTTAGTCTTCTTGTGTCGTATTTAAAGTGTGGAAAGTAAACCTCTTGGAGGATATTTCTAAAAGCCCTGCAGTGGCTTACGGTTTCTCAGGTCAGTCTTGTTGCACCCACTACAATCTGTCTGACCTGCTTTTAAAGAAAGCTGACGCACGAAATCCCATATTTCTCACCATGCTCTTAATCTGTGTGCTCAAGGACACGAGGATACAATACATTAATGAATCCCTTGCCTCAGGCTCCACTATAGAGAAACCCCAACATCTCAACAAAAATAATTTTGTATATATATATATATAAAAAATCCACTCTTCCACTTATCGAAGGATGAATCACTCTGAGCTATACAATATATGATACTTGCTGAAGCCAAATCAACTAATAGACTTTCACAAAATGCTATGGGGTTTTTAGTACTATGAACCATGTAACAAATCCAAACTCACAGGGGTCTATTTTAATCATCTAAAGAATGGTGGGTCAGTTTCACCCCTCGGGAAAAACACCAAACGGATTAATAAAATGTTAAGGAGCCAAAAGTCAGACTATCATTGGCATGTGTCAACAACAGAAGCCATAATAGTCAAATCAACTCATGGAATTCTATGACAAATGTTTTTTGGAGTAGAAGTCTCTCAGTGTTTTCAATGTTAAAATGAGCTTATTAAGTGTGAAAGCTCTTTATGGTCCTATTAAGACAAATGAGCGCATGTTGGTGAGACGTGCAGGGTGAGTCATACGGTCAGGGGATTGCCATCTTCTCATCCTTAGCGGGGCTCCGACAGGGAGCATTGCATTGGATCTGGCATCCACAGGTTGGAAAGAAAAATTGTGCAGGGATTGTTTGTCCTCGTTGACTTCAGCTGTTAAGTGTGTTAAGGCAATCAGCTTGGCAGTGGGATTGGAGGACACCCGCATGTCCTTCAGTTTTCCTGAGTTGTGTGGAGTTGATGAGGTGGCGGCCTGTTGTATAAACAGAATATAGGTAATCAGCTAGTCCTACCTAAGGATTTACGGAACAAAGTTTTAGAGTTGGGACATTCCGTCCCTATGGCCAGACATATGAGGAGGCAGAAAACACTAGCGAGGATCGCCCACCCATTTTATTGGCCAGATTTATATTCTGATGTGGTTAAGTATTGTCAGAGTTGTCCGGAATGTCAATATACTGCGAATGTGCGGCAGTCTGAGTGTAACCAATTACTGGATATAGTAGGACCGTTAGAAAAAAGGACCTCAGGGAACATATTTATTATAGTGTTTAGTGATTATGCAACATGTTACCCTGAAGCTTTTCCTCTACGCAGTATAAGAGCTAGACCAGTGGCAAAGGCGTTAGGACTGCTAATAACAAGAGTAGGAATTCCCTCCAAGATTATCACAGACCAGGGTTTGAATTTTATATCATCTTTTATACAGCAAATGTAGGCATGCAATCCAATCCATATCCCCACAGGCTGACGGGTTGGTAGAGAGATTTAATAAAGCTCTCAAAATAATGCTCTGCTGGTTTGTCCAAGAAACAGGCAAAGGTAGGGATTTATGGCTCCTGTATCTTCTATTTGCTTACCATGAGGTTCTGCAGTCTTCTACTGCCTTTTCCCCCTTCGAGTTGTTATATGGGAGACAAGTGAGAGATCAGATAGATATACTGAAGGAGACCTGGGAGGCAAATTCTAACCCCCCGGAAACCAGCACTGTCAGCTGGAGGAGTATACCATGCTTGTCAAACAGAACCTGACACAAGCCCACAAAATGCAAAAGCAATGGTACGACAGAGACGACAGGGAGCGCAACTATGTACCGGGACAAAACTTACTTTTGCTGTTGCCAACTTCAACCCACAAGCTACTCGTACAAACTGCTACGTCGTATTGGACAAGTCAATTACGAGATTGCCGTGAAGCGGCCAGCGTACCTGAAATTAGCCATCTACCAAACAAGCAGCAGGAAGAGCTGGCAACCCTGTTATCGACATTTCCAGATTTGTTCACTGAACAGCCTGAATACACAGATATCATACAACACAATAATATATTGATTGACAAGCAGACAATTTGCCAATGCATGTATCAGATCCCAGAAAACCTGCTACCCGTATTGAAAGAAGTTCTGAATGTCATGCTTTGCTAAAAGTCATTGAACCTTCCTCCAGCTCTTGGAGCAACCCCTTCGTCCTTGTACCTAAAAAAAGATCAATCTATTAAAAATATAATCTGTTCAAAAACAGTGTTACTAAGTCCCGATTTCAGTAAACCATTCTTGGTTCTGACTGACTCCTCAGATGTGGGGATTAGAGCTGTCCTCACACAGGGAGAACCCGAAGCCTAGCACAGTTTTTTTCCTGAACCAAAAGTTACATTCAAGAGAGACCGGATACTCAGTTATCGAATAGGAATGTCTGGCGAATAAATGGGCACTAGAGAATCTCAAATACTGTTAGGGAGAAAATTCACATTGGACACTGACCATAAGGCTCTAAAATGGCATTCGCAGATGAGCGACACTAACCACAGAATTACTTTGTGGTATCTGTCCTTACAGACATTCTGGAGTCAGTAACAATGTTGCTGACTTTCTGTCTCAAACTCCGAATTCCGAGCTTGGCGAAGAGGGAGCAAACACACAGACTGTTTTAATCGTCCGGCTAAAATACCAGTCCTGTCCTCGTTTTCTTTTAGCTTCTGTGTCTTATCCCTGATAAGAAAGGGGATTAATAAATAAAGTAATAAAGGACACTTACCTGATTTGTCATTGCAATCGTCATCATTATTGCCGCCACAAACGCTGTAAATGTCTGTTTATTATTTCGGTAACGTATTTATTTATTATTTTGTTTGGTGTGCCTAAAATATCCCTTATTATTCTTACATATAGTAGTGTTCAGGAGCAGCGATGATTGTCGCGGTCTCCAAAGGTAATGCAGGGAGCGGGACATATTATAAAATGGCCATGTCTATATACCGGTATATAAATGTAACTGTTGTATGTATTTGTTGATTTGTATTGTTTTGTGATCTGCTTTATGCATTGTTGTGTGGGTAGTAGGTCATTGGTGTCTTTAATAGAGAGGTTTACCTGTTGAGGGAGGGGATATAGAGTTAAAACTACCAGAGGGGTTGTCAGAGCGAGATAATGCCAACAAGTAGGTCAGAGTGATCTAAGTTGGGGAAAACAACTAAATGGTTCAATTTACGTAAGTTTTTTTTGCTCTGTGCTGTTTATCTGACTGCCTGAACTGGAGTTTTTGTGACAATGACAATAAAGATGTAAAGTTTTAGAATGAAAGAAAAACCGTCTTGGCTGAAAGTTTTCTGGAAATCTGTGTGTTGGAGCGGCTCGGAGGGAAGAACCCTGTGACAGGGACATTCTACATTAGGGGAGAAACCAGGGCAAAATGAGTTCTGTCGAGGCGTGTCAAGTAATAGCATATTCCAAATACGTACATCTTTCTGATTTGACCCTATATAGTGAATGGATGTGTATTGCACGGAATATTTCTGACATTATTTTGTATATTCTTATCAGGTAGGGTAATTTTCAGTGTTTGAGCCAGTTCAGATCTTGAAACGTGAATAGGAGGCAACAAAATGGGTCTCAAGAACAAGGTAATAAAAAATGATGTTCATCACTGCACCTGCTGCAACTTCCACTTGTGAAAATTCCCTTTGCTAAAGACCTTTGTAGAGCAATGGTTAGGAGTGGACAAGGCTTTAAAGTACGGTACATAATTGAAGTTTGTTGGAAAAAATAAGACAGGGAGACAAGATCTGCATTAAAATGTAAGCATTATCATGATGCGAAAGGTTTCTGATGAAATGTGAAACTCTAATGAACCCAGATTCAGCAAGCTCACCCCTTTCTAGTTCATGTTTGAATGTGTTTGAATTATGTTCATTGTTAAGCATGATACATTGTAATGATTCTGTTTGTTATACAACTACAAAGAAAAGGGTGATGGCCTCCGAGTTCTACAGATGCATTCGCCAGCTGCCTTAGGAAAGAATTTCAAAACTCTTAGTGAATAAATAACCAGCTACATTATAATTAAAGTCAGCAATGTTCAGAGCAAATTTAATTAAACAGTTCACTGCTTAAATTACCAAGCAAGAGGACAAATCCAGTGCTGCATAAATAAATGTTATTCCTGTTTTCTTATAAAGGTGAAGACAAAGGTAGAAAACTTTGATTTGTTTGTTGACACACACCGAGAAGGTGGTATCTATGGTTTTCAGTTTCACAGAGTTAACAAGTCAAGAAATGAAGATGGAAGCAGAAAATACACATTATTGAACATTCTGAATGCAATCTCAGTCTACTAGACCTGTCAATACAATTTCTTCAATATTTTCCAATTACCTCGATAGAAATGGTTTCCGATAGCTTTGTGATGGGGGGGGGGGGTATAGAGGCGTAAGGAAGCAGCAGCAACAAAAAGAAACCAAAACTCGAGTAACAGATCTAGTGTTTGTTCCACACGAAGTACTGTTTACTTAGTGCTCCAGCTGAGAGCTAGGTATATTTTGTTTGTTTTATTAGCGGTTGTTTCCCCACCGCAGTGTAAGAAAAATAAAACCAACACCGGTTTAAAACTGTAAATCAAGACTCCAGCCTGATCATTTACACTGTCCTCGGCCACTCTGTCACATTACAATTAGCAAAAGCGTGCCATCAGCAGTTTAAATACAGTATACAGATGTCAATGGTGCTCAATACCCGAGGACAATACATCAAAACAAGTCCTCGTGGGTAAGCAGCTTGTTATATGATCACGATTATGTTTACTCAAGGCTGCAGAATCCTATTTTACTACAGTATACTTGAGAAGAGATCGTTTCGTGAGGGTGCCTAGTTTAACTGCTGTGTGGTGTGTGGCAAAGTGGATGGTAAGGGGAACAGGTGTAGCGGTGATGCGATGCAGGAGTGACAGACAGACAACGATAATTCGGTGAACAAGTGTTTATTGTGCTGTTTCCAGGTCTGGCGACCGTCAAATAATAAATCCCCGGCAGTACACAACAATGTGTAAAGCACGGGGAGCGTGAATAATCCCACACAGTCCTGAACAGAAAAACAAATGCACGGTCACCAGTCCTGGGTGAACTCAGTCGTGCAGGTGCTCTGTGCAGTGGTGCTCCGGATAGTGCTTTTGTGGCGACAGCTCCGGAGGTGTGCTTTAACTGTCTAGTAGTGCGACAAAAGACAGACAATTATAGACAGACAGAAATAACACACAACACGTAACACTTATTCCTGCTTTTATATTTCTGAGAGCTCCCCTCTCAGTCCTTCTCTCCTCCTGTTTAACCCAAACGAAGGAAAAGAACAGCGTTACCCTGGCCCCTATATGTAATCCCGCATGATATCTAGGTAAACGGTTGCAGCTGCCTTATTACTTGCAGCTGCCCCTTGTTTACCTGTCAGATCAATACGGTCTTACAACAGAGTCTCGCTTCCTTCCAGGCTGACCCACTTTCCGGTCCCGGAAACGAACTGTCAGGCCAGCCCTTCCAGATACTTCTCCTCCCGTTCTTTAGCGCCCTCACAGGTCGGGAGGAAGATTTATCACCAGAACTCATTGTATTTCTGTCACATATCCCACCGCTCAGAGTGGAGCCGAAGGAACACTCGGCTAAATCTACCTTTCCCATTGCTCCCCCCTCCCGGGAAAAATAATCCGCATTTTGGTGGTCTTTCCCCGCACGGTGTACCATATGGTACATGAAGGGCTGCAATGCCAGATACCACCGAGTTATCCGGGCATTGCTGTCCTTCATTGTGCTTAACCACTGGAGTGGGGCGTGGTCTGTGACCAGATCAAATGAGTGTCCCAGCAGGTAGTATCGTAAAGAGTGAGTAGCCCATTTAATGGCCAAACACTCTTTTTCGACTACGGAGTAGTTACGCTCCCGAGGTAACATTTTTTTGCTCAGGTACAATATCGGGTGTTCTACTCCAGCTACTTTTTGGGACAAGACTGCACCCAACCCTACATCCGAGGCGTCGGTGTGGAGGATGAATCTTTTGGTGAAATCTGGGGTAATAAGAGTGGGGGCCTGGCAAAGTTTACGCTTAATCGTATCAAACGCCCCCTGACACTCAGCTGACCATTTAATTAAATTTGGCGCACTCTTTTTGGTGAGGTCGACTAACGGGTTAACCACTGTGGCGTACTCGGGGATGAAGCGGCGGTAATAACCGGCTAAGCCCAGTAGTGACCACACCTGAGTCTTGGTTTTGGGGATCGCTGCATCAACCAAAGCCTGGATTTTGGTGACCACAGGTCTCACCCTTCCATTTCCCATTAAAAATCCCAAATATTGAGTCTCTGTCTTGGCAAACGCACATTTCCTCAAGTTAGCTGTCAGCCGGGCTGCCCTTAGAGACTGAAGAACGGCTGCAACCCTAGCCAAATGCTCTCGCCAGGTGGAGCTGTAAATCACCACGTCATCAATATACGCTGCTGCATATTCATGATGTGGGCGTAACACCTGGTCCATCAGTCTCTGAAAGGCAGCGGGCGCACCATGTAGCCCAAACGGCATGGTTTTAAAGTGGAACAGCCCCTCTGGTGTTGAAAATGCGGTTTTCTCTCTGGAGCTGCGGGTTAGAGGGATTTGCCAGTATCCCTTCGTCAGGTCCAGAGTGGAAATAAACCTCGCTTTTCCCAGTCTGTCTAAAAGTTCGTCGACCCGAGGCATGGGATACGCATCGAACTTGGCAATAGCATTCACCTTTCTGAAATCTACGCAGAAGCGGTTGGTGCCGTCCTTCTTAGCCACTATTACAATAGGACTGCACCACTCGCTCCTGGAAGGTTCAATTACTCCAAGCTCGAGCATATCCCGTACCTCTTTGCGAACGCCGCTTCGTCGACTTTCCGGGATCCGGTACGGTCTTTCTCGCACTGTGACACCTGGAGGAGAGATAATGTCATATTCAACTAAGTTCGTCCTGCCGGGCACATCAGAAAAAACATCACTGAACTCCTCAATAAGCTTACGCAGCTCTCTTTGCTGATCCGGAACTAATTGCTCCCCCATTGAAATCGCTCTTGTGCTCGGGGTCTCTGGACAGGGACCTAAATCATCCTCCATATTGCCTGGGGCTATAAATAAGACCTCTCTTGCCTGCCAGGGCTTCAACAAATTAATGTGGTAAATTTCACGTTCATTCCGGCGATCGGGCTGTCTAATTTCATAATTTACTTTCCCTATAGCCCGAATCACCTCATACGGCCCCTGCCATTTAGCACACAGTTTTGACTCTGATGAGGGAAGTAGCAGCATTACCTTGTCCCCTGGTCGAAAGGTTCGAATCCGTGCATTTTTGTTATAATGCTGCTCTTGTCGGTGCTGAGCCGATCTGAGGTTGTCTTGGGCCAAACGACCGACCAAATCCAGGCGATCTCTGAGTAGGAGCACATACTTCACTACATTTTTAGACGAGCCTTTGTGCTCCTCCCACCCCTCTCTCAGCAGGTCGAGAATGCCGCGAGGCTGCCGGCCGTACAGGAGCTCAAAGGGGGAGAACCCCGTTGAACTCTGCGGCACTTCTCTCACTGCAAAAAGGAGGTAGGGGAGAAGTGATGCCCAATGTTTCTGCTCTTGTGTTACAAATCGCCTCAGCATCGACTTTAAGGTCTGATTAAAACGTTCCACCAGACCGTCCGATTGTGGATGATAAACGGACGTCCTGATGGGACGTATTTTTAATATTTTGTACACCTGCTGTAACGTATTGGACAAAAAATTAGTTCCGTGATCGGTCAAAATCTCCTTGGGGATCCCTACTCTGGCCATAATCTGGGCTAACTCGGTGGCTATTGCAGCGGCACTAGTGGACCTCAATGGAACTGCCTCCGGGTATCGCGTTGCATAATCCACCACTACTAAAATGTGCGTATACCCGGAGTCAGAAGGTAGCAAAGGGCCGACTATGTCCATTGCAATGCGCTCGAAAGGAGTGGAAATAATCGGCAGTGGGACCAAAGGGGCGGGGCGCACTCGACCCGGCGCTACTCGCTGGCAGTCTGGGCAGGTGGCTACATATTTCGACACATCAGTATGAAGACCTACCCAATAGAATCGAGCCAATATCCGCTCCCTCGTCTTCTCGGCTCCGAGGTGCCCCGCAAAAGGGATATCATGCGCCAGCCTCATGACCTCCAGCCGACAAGACGGGGGAACCAATAATTGTGTTACAGGCTGTCCTGTGCCCGCGGCTAGGTTTACCCTATACAGTAATTGCCCCTTGATACTGAAATGTGGATATACTAGCGCCCCAGCGCCGTCAACATCCTTACCTTCAATGGACCGGACCTGTCCCCAAGCGTGCACCAGTGACGGGTCGTTTTGTTGGCCCCACACTAGGTCCGCGCTTGAGTACCACGGGTCCGGTACATTGAGAGGGGCTGGAATAACATCTGCTCTAGTCGGTCCAGTAACCTCGCTCTCTCGGTCACACTGCGTTCCCACTCCCTTCGACTGGCGTTTATTACCATTGCAGCATTCTCCCACCAGACCCCAGCCTTGTCTCAACAACGCTCCCTCCCATTTTGCGGTCCGTCTCTCCTTATTCGTTTTTCTAGGACGGAAAAGAGGGGAAAACAATTCAGTGTGAAAAGGAAACACATCACCAATCCGTTCCTTTTTTTTTTTTTCTCTGCCACGTTTACGTGTGTGGCTGAGACTGCCATTTCTTTAATCAATTCTTTGAATTTTGGCCAGTCTCGGCCCAGAATAACTGGGTGTGGCAACCTTTCCGCCACCCCGACTACAAGGTGACGTTTTATCGGTCCTACCGATAAATATACTTTTAATGTGGGGTATGCCGCCGTGTCTCCATGGATACAGGAGATGGCCACCTGACCTCGTGGCCGCCACGACACACCGCCCAGGAGAGCTGTCTTAATCAAGGTTTGCTCACACCCTGTGTCCACTAACGCGTGGGTTTTCACATTCCCTAACACCACATTAATCAGACAAGGCCCCTCCCGACCATTTTCCCCCCGCTTACCAGTCTCAGGTGCCCAATTGCACGCGGCCACGTCACACTCCATGGCAGCGGGGCATGACCTGGCCAGATGTCCCGGCTGGTGGCACCTAAAACAGATAGGAGGGACAGAGGGGGCATGGGTTAGAAATCTGTCCCGCTGCTGGTATGGCAACGGGGCAGGGGCAGCACCTCTACCCCAGCTGGGGGCCAACCTTGGTCTCCATGGGGGGGAGGCAAGGGGGCCCAATGGGGTCGGTGCTCTGGGAGGTCTGGGTCCCGGGAACGAGGGGGGTGGTGGTGATGACGTTGGAGGAGAGGGAGAGAGAGCGCGGCTGCTTCGAAGGGCAGGGGCGGACAGGATCCCAATCCGGGCAGAGGTCAGGGAGTCCTCAAAATCTTCGGCCAATTTGACCGCCTCCTCCAGGGTGTCGGGGTTGTGGCGCCGTATCCACGCCTGGGTTTCGGCGCCGACCACATGGCAGAACTGCTCTACCACAATGGCTTCCCCCATCTGCTGGGCGGTCTTCTTCCCGGGGGTCAGCCAATGCACCATGTGGTCGCACAACCTCTCCGCAACCACCCTGGGGCGTGTCTCCGGGGCTCTCCGGTACTCCCGAAACCGCGCCCGGTGGGTCTCGGTAGTAATATTGAGCCGGCGGAGGATAGCCTGCTTGACTAGGTCATACTCGGTGGCGTGCTGGTCGCTCATAGCCTGGTAAGCTGCCTGAGCCTCCCCAATCAGGCAGGGTCCCAGCTGGCTGGCCCAGAACTCCCGCGGCCAAGCCGCCGCGGTAGCCAGCCGCTCGAATGCCACCAAGTACGCCTCCGGGTCATCCTCCGCCGACATCTTCATCGCCCGTGCCTTCGGGGGCGACATCACCGGTATTGTCGTCGGGGTCGCTACTGCAGCCACGGCCAGTCCTACCCGTTCAATGAGCGCTGTATAGCGCTCCTCCCTCCTTCTCTCCTCTGCGTCCCGTCTGCTCTCCAGTGCCTGTAGCAGCTCCGCCAGCGCGTTGCGGTCCATGATCCCGTTTCTGACACCACGTGTGGCAAAGTGGATGGTAAGGGGAACAGGTGTAGCGGTGATGCGATGCAGGAGTGACAGACAGACAACGATAATTCGGTGAACAAGTGTTTATTGTGCTGTTTCCAGGTCTGGCGACCGTCAAATAATAAATCCCCGGCAGTACACAACAATGTGTAAAGCACGGGGAGCGTGAATAATCCCACACAGTCCTGAACAGAAAAACAAATGCACGGTCACCAGTCCTGGGTGAACTCAGTCGTGCAGGTGCTCTGTGCAGTGGTGCTCCGGATAGTGCTTTTGTGGCGACAGCTCCGGAGGTGTGCTTTAACTGTCTAGTAGTGCGACAAAAGACAGACAATTATAGACAGACAGAAATAACACACAACACGTAACACTTATTCCTGCTTTTATATTTCTGAGAGCTCCCCTCTCAGTCCTTCTCTCCTCCTGTTTAACCCAAACGAAGGAAAAGAACAGCGTTACCCTGGCCCCTATATGTAATCCCGCATGATATCTAGGTAAACGGTTGCAGCTGCCTTATTACTTGCAGCTGCCCCTTGTTTACCTGTCAGATCAATACGGTCTTACAACAGAGTCTCGCTTCCTTCCAGGCTGACCCACTTTCCGGTCCCGGAAACGAACTGTCAGGCCAGCCCTTCCAGATACTTCTCCTCCCGTTCTTTAGCGCCCTCACAGGTCGGGAGGAAGATTTATCACCAGAACTCATTGTATTTCTGTCACAGGTGTTACGTGTAATGGCCTTAAAATGGCATTACAGTACAGTATTTTACTGTCAGGACTACCACTGCATTTAAGCATCTGTGGCTTGCTTATTTTCTGTTGCGATGCAAATCTCACAGTTTTTCATTAAGCGGAGATGCAAAGCTCTGCAATCCCCCTCCTCCTCCTCCTCCTCACCGCACCACGCTGCAATCCCACTCCCTCTACATGCATATCACACAATAACACTGCTGTACTCCGTATGTATTCAATGAATGTGTATTCACTTTATTGGAACACATTTTCACTAACAGAGAACACAAAAAAACACACCTGCACAATGCAGTGACGCAGTCACGTTTGATTACAAACAATGCAGTGTTTCTTGCATCACTGCATGATCCATGCTGTGTATGTGCCTAATCACACGAGATGTGATCAAATTCAAATTCAAAAACAGCTTTATTGGCTGTACACATCATTGCATTTGATAAAGTACCGTATTACATGTAGTCAGTTTGCCCCGAAATTATCCTTATAAGTGGATTGCTTGACTCTTACAAGCCGGGTATTTTAGCATGGTTAGTATAGAGTAGAGTTTCAGATCTTACACAAATATAGATTCGTATTCTGTATGTATAACTACCAAGCCTACCCAATATTTCACATGCAATACATACCAGAAACTCTGAAAGGAAGCTGCACTCGTCAGTATTGCTTTTCTGGTCAACTGTCGGTTGAATTGGTATGTTTAATATAGGCTTGTGTTCTCGTGTTGTATTGATTTATTGTCTCATTTAGTTTTGCTAATTGTTTTATTATTAATTATCATCCGCACCTGGGCGTTATTAAAAATTAGATCCAGGTGCGGGGTTTAAAAGGTGAACAGGCAGTCTGTTCGAGGCTGCTGAATAGAAGGAGGCAGAAGAGGTGCTCTGTCTCCGAGTAGCCAGAGAAAGGAAAAAGTAAGTGCGGTGTCAAACCGGTGGTTTTGTAAGGACGGGAAAACAGCTTAGCTGTCCCGTGTTAGGCAGTGTGTTCCTGTGTGTTAGATAGTGCTCGTACAGAGAAATCTGCGCAAGAAAATCCATTTCAGTGTCCTGGGTCGTATTTTTAAAGGGGCAACGAATCCGAGCGAGTGAGTGCCGCTCGTTTACAATATATATATATATATATATATATATATAGTGAGAAAGTGTAGTCCTGGGAAGCAAAGGACTACACCTCCCAGAAGAACACAGGCTGAAAAGCTGTAATTATGTTTAATTGTTAGTAATTAGTAAATATCCCCTGCACCCGGCTATCATTGTTAATTAGAGCCAGGTGCAGGGTATTTAAAGAGAGCAGCCAGTCTGTTCTCGGCTGCTGAGTAGAAGGAAGCAGGAAGGTGGATGCCCTGCTGCCGAGCAGTCACAAGACAGGTACTGGGTGTACTCCTGGGTATTTTGTTAAACTGTGTGTTTTGTTTTGTTTTGTTTTGTGGGGAAACGGCTTAGCCTTCCCACTTTGTAGTCAGGGTGTTCTGGAAGTTTAATTAGCGCTCCGAAGGAGCTAGGTGTTTATTTTGCTTATTTTGTGTTTGAATAAAAGGTGCGCAACCGTGCTAAAAACCAAAGTTCCTGTGTTGGGTCAAGTTTTTAGAGGGGCAAACGAACCTGAAGAGGCGGCTTTGTTACATTATATATATATATAAATATATATATACATATATATATATATATATATATATATATATATATATATATATATATATATATATATATATATAAACACACACACATTATTTTAATTTAAAAAAATGCTCAATGTGTTTGTAATGGGAAAGGAGATATGGTAATGGGGGAAAAATGTGTTTGGAAATGGTAAAAAAAAATGCTGCGATTTCTGAGGGAAAGGATAACGATTTAAGATGAACGATACTGAAACACTTATTAAACTATATGAAATGAGTTTAATAGTTTAAACCACTTACGGTATACATACATGAAAATTAAGAAAACCAAATGCTTCAGTTCGATAGACTACAGTTATGAAATTGTACTCAAAAAAGGGGCAAGGTTATGCAGAGAGTACACATTACTATAATACAACCAATGCTCCTGGAATCTTTATTTTAAAAATGTATGTCCACTATATTAACACAAGTCATATAAAGTCAAAAGAATGTGTAATACCTGCACACTTAATCCATCAGCTCCAAAAATAATATTATTAAAACACCATTTCGATCGAAACATTGAACTGTTTGGATGGTGTTTTAATAACATTATTTTTGGAGCAGATGGATTAAGTGTGCGGGTATTACACATTTTTTGCCCTTGTTGGATTCTTTTAGTACCTTGCACCTTAACAAGTCATGGATGTGCGTGTGATTTACTTAGATTCTCTATTTTGAAAAAGCAGACCGCACACAAGTCAATTCAATTATTCATTTATTTTTTCTTTTGTTAGTTCAAAGCAACTCAAAGACACTTTAACATAAATTATACAGCAATAAAAAAAACTAATCTTTTTGAGAGCTGCGTTATTCACTTTGTTTCTCATTATTGCATGATCCCTATGATCCCGGTGGAATATTGCATTATTCCACTGGGATCATAGGGAACTTTTGATGAACATAACCTGTATATATAAAATAATAAAAAAAAAAAATTAAAAAAAATTGTAGTGAATCCATATCTACAGTACTGTAAACAAAGCAGAAATGATCTATACACCTCCAAATAATGGCTTTGAGGACATCCTGATTTAGTGCAGGTTTAGGAGTTTTCCCAACTCCAGCCCGAGATCCAGTCAGTGAATGGGATGCATGCTGCTCTCCTCAGTAAAGAAAGCATCCAATAAATCATTTGTCAGTTTCCTGTAGTCTGCGTGGGTGCACAGTCTCAATCGGTTTTTAGAAATGAAGATTTTACTTTCTGCATCCAGAATCACCTAAAATAAATGCACACCGTGTTAGTACTCTGAGTTTATCTAACTAACCCCATGCACTACACCTCCCCAGTTCACATACCACATCTTCTGATAGGGTAGGTCGCTCAGCCTCAGAACTAACAGCAGGCACAGCAGTTGGATTCTATAAAACGACAAATTATAACATACTGTATAAGAACATACAGGTTACAAATGAGAGGAGGCCATTCGGCCCATCTTGCTCGTTTGGTTGTTAGTAGCTTCTTGATCCTAGAATCTCATCAAGCAGCTTCTTGAGGGATCCCAGGATGTCAGCTTCAACAACATTACTTTTAGCCGGTCTACCTATGACTTGCCTTTCAAACCAAG
This sequence comes from Acipenser ruthenus, assembly GCF_902713425.1. Lineage (NCBI taxonomy): Eukaryota > Metazoa > Chordata > Actinopteri > Acipenseriformes > Acipenseridae > Acipenser > Acipenser ruthenus. Next base: position 8,572,826 of record NC_081215.1, read on the forward strand.
AATAATTCTGGTCGCTCTTCTTTGCACTCTTTCTAGAGCAGCAATATCCTTTTTGTAGCGAGGTGACCAGAACTGAACACAATATTCTAGATGAGGTCTTACTAATGCATTGTAAAGTTTTAACATTACTTCCCTTGATTTAAATTCAACACTTTTCACTATATATCTGAGCATCTTGTTGGCCTTTTCTATAGCTTCCCCACATTGTCTAGATGAAGACATTTCTGAGTCAACATAAACTCCTAGGTCTTTTTCATAGATTCCTTCTTAAATTTCAGTATTCAAGTATGGTATTTATAATGGACATTTTTATTGCTTGCTTGCAGTACCTTACACTTTTCTCTATTAAATGTCATTTTCCATGTGTCTGCCCAGTTCTGAATGCTGTCTAGATCATTTTGAATGACCTTTGCTGCTGCAACGGTGTTTGCCACTCCTCCTATTTTTGTGTCGTCTGCAAATTTAACAAGTTTGCTTACTATACCAGAATCTAAGTCATTAATGTAGATTAGGAATAGCAGGGAACCTAATACTGATCCCTGTGGTACACCACTGGTTACCTCGCTCCATTTTGAGGTTTCTCCTCTAACCAGTACTTTCTGTTTTCTACATGTTAACCACTCCCTAATCTATGTGCATGCATTTCCTTGAATCCCTACTGCGTTCAGTTTGAGAATTAATCTTTTATGCAGGACTTTGTCAAAAGCTTTCTGGAAATCTAAATAAACCATGTCATATGCTTTGCAATTATCCATTGTCGATGTTGCGTCCTCAAAAAAATCAAGCAGGTTAGTTATACACGATCATTCCTAAAACCATGCTGACTGTCTCCCAGGATACTGTTACCATATAGGTAATTTTCCGTTTTGGATCTTATAGTTTCCATAAGTTTACATATAATAGAAGTCAGGCTTATTGGTCTGTAGTTCGGTATTACGTTTGCAATTTTCCAGTCTGTCGGTACAACCCCTGTGTCAAGAGACTGTTGCTCTTGGTTAGCGGCTTGTAAATAACTTCTTTCATTTCTTTGAGTACTATTGGGAGGATCTCATCCGGCCCAGGGGATTTGTTTATTTTAAGAGCTCCTAGTCCATTTAAGACTTCTGCCTCTGTTATGCTAAAGTTATTTAAAACTGGATAGGAACAGATCGAGATGTGGGGCATATTGTCGGTATCCTCCTTTGTAAAAACTTGTGAAAAGTAATCATTTAATATATTTGCTATTTTTTTCTCTTCGTCTATGATTTTGCCATTTGTATCTCTTAGACATTTAACCTCCTCTTTGAATGTTCTCTTGCTGTTATAATATTCGAAAAACTTTTTGGAATTGTTGCATAGCTACACAGACATATAGTAATTTGAATATACAAACACAGTTACACTTTCAAAATACCTTGATTATATTAGTTTATGTGGGTAGTCGGGTCTTTCATCACCTTGCAAGTGTGTTACAAAATAACATTCCTGTCTCCATTTGTAAGGTATTCTTTTTAAAGTTATGTTATGTTATGTTATGATATGTTATGTTATGTTATGCATAGTCTTAAAACTGCCTTTTGACTGCCTTTCTTGACTATTATGTAGTGCTTATTTAAACTTTTCATCTTGTTTTAATAATTAGGGCAAATCCCCTTTGGGCCCAAATTGCATTTTTAATACTATCTCCGTCAGCTGCATCTGAGTGATTATTATTATTATTATTATTATTGTGGGATTATTATTTTGCTTTGTCTTTGAATGGCTTGCTTTGAAAAGCAATTTATAAAATATTTGATTATGTGACAGGGTAGCGTCGTGGGCCCAGATGGTATTCGGCAGGCAAAGAGACTCAGAGACAAAGAAACTGCAGTTAAAGCGCTGCTGCGCAGTTTAATAACAAAAGGAAATCAAAACACTGCTCACAGAGCAAAATAAAACAGTTAAACAAACACAAAACTGTTCAGGCTGGGCAGAGCCTTCACTGAACTTGCACCTTTAACAAAAATACAGCACCACACCACCAAACTATTCACTCAGCAACTCCCACCACCAAACAAAGGATTTTCTTTTTTTATAGCATGTGGCTGGAGCCTAATTATCAATTATTCAATTAGCTCCAGCCACATTCTCACATGTATTTTGGCAGGGATAGGAAATTAACCCCATCCCTGCCAACCACCACCAAATCACCACACAACAATATTTACAGGCAGGGCTCTGCCCTGCTACATATCCCCCCCCTTGTGCGCAGCACACATGGCCCCACGGCCACCTCCCCCCCCCCTTTGAAAGCCATCCACCCTCCCTCAAGTCCCCTATTGTCCTTCCTCTCCCATCCTTGAGGGAGGGTCAGTCCATAGTCCGGCGCCTTCCTGGCGGGACCGAGACCCGGCGACAGGGGACCCAGGCGTAGTGGATGGGGCGTCAGGAGCGCAGGCAGGCGAGCAGTCGGCTGCAGCCCCAGGCAGAGGTGCGAGCCCAGGCGACTGTGGAGCGACGTCTGTGCAACCAGGGGGAGCGGAGCAGGAGACCAGGCGACCTCCTGTGCCTGGTGGTGCTGCGACCTGGGAGTCAGGCCCAGCGACCAGAGGTCCAGACATGCAGCCTGGGTGTCTGGGAGCCCAGGTTGAGGGAACCAACCCCCAGGTGCCGGGCTATGGCACAGGGGTGGTGGTCGGGGCTGTGGTGGAGGTGGTCTCCTCACCTCCCCCCCCTTCTTCGTAGCCGGTAGCTCCTCTTTGTGCGGCTCCGGCCACAGTATTCCCTGCTGCCATGAAGGGCTGGCAGCGACCCCAAGCAAAGCTAAGCCTGTAGTGACCACAGGCAACAGCGGCAGCGGACCCTCGGGAGGCGACGGCGGCAGCAGCGGACCCTCGGGAGGCGACGGCGGCAGCAGCGGACCCTCGGGAGGCGACGGCGGCAGCAGCAGCGGACCCTCGGGAGGCGACGGCGGCAGCAGCGGACCCTCGGGAGGCGACGGCGGCAGCAGCGGACCCTCGGGAGGCGACGGCGGCAGCAGCAGCGGACCCTCGGGAGGCGACGGCGGCAGCAGCAGCGGACCCTCGGGAGGCGACGGCGGCAGCAGCAGCGGACCCTCGGGAGGCGACGGCGGCAGCAGCAGCGGACCCTCGGGAGGCGACGGCGGCAGCAGCAGCGGACCCTCGGGAGGCGACGGCAGCGGACCCTCGGGAGGCGACGGCAGCGGACCCTCGGGAGGCGGCGGCGGGAGGGGAGCCCCTGGCCATGAAGGCGGCCGCAGTAGCTCCACTTCTCCCTCGTCCCCTGTATCCTGTGGGAAACAAAAGGCAGCCCCAGGCGATGCAGAACAGCCCTCCCCAGGCAAGGGCGACGGTGGGAGGGGAGCCCCTGGCCATGAAGGCGACAGCAGGAGCTCCACTTCTCCCAATGGTGGTGGTGGTGGAGGTAGAGGTGGCTCCTGCTCCTCTCCTCCTGACGGCCAAGGCGGCAGGGGCTCCTCCTCTTCTAGCGGCCAAGGCGGCAGGGGCTCCTCCCCTTCTGGCGGCAAAAGCGGCTCCTCCCCTTCTGGCTGCACAGGCGGCTCCTCCCCTTCTGGCTGCACAGGCGGCAGGGCTTCCTCCCCTTCAGGCTGCGAAGGCGGCAGGGCTTCCTCCCCTTCAGGCTGCGAAGGCGGCAGGGCTTCCTCCCCTTCAGGCTGCGAAGGCGGCAGGGCTTCCTCCCCTTCAGGCTGCGAAGGCGGCAGGGCTTCCTCCCCTTCTGGCTGCAGCAGTGGGACCAGCAGGCTCTCTCCCTCTGCTGGTGGATGCAGAGGCAGCAGGCATTCTTCTGGTGGGAGGGGGCAGTTAGCTGGGAAATGGCCCCACTCCCCACAGATGCAGCAACAATACTTTACGCCCATGCTGTGGAGGAGGGCTTCCCAGCCATCCTCCTCCTGTGGCTGTGGCTCTGGTTCCACCTCTTCTTCCTGAGGTGGGGAGTGGTAGTAATCGGGCGACACGTGCCCAACCTCTCCAACTTCAAAACACCACTCCTCCCCCCTCAAGCAGGTCATGCAGACGTCCACCTTGCCCGATGCGCGGTGGGGCTTGCGACCAGCCCCACGCTGCTGCTTCTGCCGCTGCTTCTTTCCCATTTTTTTTTTTTTTTTAAACTGCAGTCCCGCTCCGAGTCTCTAGGGGGCGCTATCCCACTTCTGACACCATATGTGACAGGGTAGCGTCGTGGGCCCAGATGGTATTCGGCAGGCAAAGAGACTCAGAGACAAAGAAACTGCAGTTAAAGCGCTGCTGCGCAGTTTAATAACAAAAGGAAATCAAAACACTGCTCACAGAGCAAAATAAAACAGTTAAACAAACACAAAACTGTTCAGGCTGGGCAGAGCCTTCACTGAACTTGCACCTTTAACAAAAATACAGCACCACACCACCAAACTATTCACTCAGCAACTCCCACCACCAAACAAAGGATTTTCTTTTTTTATAGCATGTGGCTGGAGCCTAATTATCAATTATTCAATTAGCTCCAGCCACATTCTCACATGTATTTTGGCAGGGATAGGAAATTAACCCCATCCCTGCCAACCACCACCAAATCACCACACAACAATATTTACAGGCAGGGCTCTGCCCTGCTACAGATTAGTATTTATTTGACTGTGTTCTACAGTCTAGTTTAAGACATGTGAAACACACCAGGAGAACATGTCTCTCTCTCCGTGCATCTTATTCCTAACACTATGCCCAATTTTATATTTTAAAGGTAAACTCGCTTGACAACCCAACAGTACAGCATTTGAAATGAAAGAGGTACGCTTATGACATCATGAAATGGCTGGTGTACATATTTTTCTGTTTTAAAATAACTTATATTTATAAACATTACAACAACGTGTTTGGTTTCTTAACAGCCACACGTGGAAATGGTTTTGGACCAACATTCACTTGAACCCAGTCCTGTCTCAAAGTGTCCTGGAATTAGGAAGCCAGTTGTAAACCTGATATACAGGTGATTTGTTATTTTAGTGTGCCGTTCGTTTGATACTCTATCCAGTGGTTTCTTCCTGATTATCACTTGGACTGCCTAATGTTAATTTAGGTAAACTAATCTAGGATTACAGTGATCATCCTTTAATAATACAGTACAGTGATCATCCTTTAATAATACAGCACAATGATCATCCTTTAATAATTCAGTATAATGATCATCTTTTAATAATACAGTACAGTGATCATCCTTTAATAATACAGCACAATGATCATCCTTTAATAATTCAGTATAATGATCATCTTTTAATAATACAGTACAGTGATCATCCTTTAATAATACAGTACAGTGATCATCCTTTAATAATACAGCACAATGATCATCCTTTAATAATTCAGTATAATGATCATCTTTTAATAATACAGTACAGTGATCATCCTTTAATAATACAGTACAATGATCATCCTTTAATAATACAGTACAGTGATCATCCTTTAATAATACAGCACAATGATCATCCTTTAATAATTCAGTATAATGATCATCTTTTAATAATACAATACAGTGATCATCCTTTAATAATACAGTACAGTGATCATCCTTTAATAATACAGTACAGTGATCATCCTTTAATAATACAGTACAGTGATCATCCTTTAATAATACAGCACAATGATCATCCTTTAATAATTCAGTATAATGATCATCTTTTAATAATACAGTACAGTGATCATCCTTTAATAATACAGTACAGTGATCATCCTTTAATAATACAGCACAATGATCATCCTTTAATAATTCAGTATAATGATCATCTTTTAATAATACAGTACAGTGATCATCCTTTAATAATACAGTACAGTGATCATCCTTTAATAATACAGCACAATGATCATCCTTTAATAATTCAGTATAATGATCATCTTTTAATAATACAGTACAGTGATCATCCTTTAATAATACAGCACAATGATCATCCTTTAATAATTCAGTATAATGATCATCTTTTAATAATACAGTACAGTGATCATCCTTTATGTAGAGGATGTAGATTCTGTAATCATGTGATGTACTGAAGACATGTTGTAGAGTCATCGTTCCTTGTCCAGCACATTTTAATATGGTCTGTGTTTCTTACTAGAAGTAACCAAAATGTACCATAATGGATGGGGTAGACCTTACAGTTATTTAACTTATTTTATTTTGTGAGGTTATTATTAATGACGTTGCCAGGTGGCTTTATTTGGCCAAACAGCATACTCTGTATTTAGATTATTATTATTATTATTATAATAATAATAATAATAATAATAATAATAATAATAATAATAATAATAATAATAATAATAATAATAATAATATCAGTTATTAAAACACATAGAGGTCTACAGGTAAACATTGGAGTATGTCTGATATTCTTACAACTTTCCTTTGTCTCTTCTGGAAATTGCTCATAGTTCTGAGGATGCATATTGGCAGGTCATCCAGAATGAGTCAGCGTTTCTGAATGCTGTGTGGACACAAACATGGTTGTAAGCGACGAATCAGGATCTGGCATTTCTAATGCCAGTGATTCTAATTGCAGCCGAGGACAAGGTGTTCCAGATTTAAGTATTCATGAAAGTGAAGGGGGTTTGATGTTCCACATTATTTTCATTTTGAAAATGGAGATGTTCCACTTTTCCAAAGCACCACCATCACCAAGGCTCAATCTCTTATGTTGGTATATTCTTTCATATTGCAACATAGTTTAACTAAAGAAGCAACAACTGATCTATTAAAGTTATTTGATGTCATATCCCCAGGTGTATTTCCTCCAAGTGTTTCCAGTTATCAAAACATTTTACTAATTATAAAGACATTAGTGAAATGCACTTATATTGCAAAATCTGTCTTGCATACTGTGGAACAGATTCATCTTGTACCAGCTGCCCAGATTGTAATGAAGACTTACAACTTCAAGATTTCTTACTGATGCAGCTGTACACATCATCGACTGGGAAAAATGTACTCAAACTAATGCTATCTATGATGTTTACGATGGATTATATTTTGAAAAGTTGGTTACCAAATTTCAGTTTAACAAGAGTGACTTCTCACTGACATGGAATTCTGATGCAGTACCAGTTTTTAAATCTTCATTGCATTCTATTTGGCCTCTTCAGTTTCATGTAAATGAAATATTCCCTTGTTGCGCAGGAAACATACTTTTTTACCATGTTTGTGGTTTGGCACTTCTAAGCCATGCATAGATACTTTCCTAAAACCATCTGTGGATGAAACTATCAAATTAGAGAATAAGGGGTTTGTAGGGACGAAAAATAAATAAATGAGCGCATATACAGCATGACTACAAACAGTGAAAGAGTCGATGATCACGAAGGTAGTTTTATTCAAGCAGATATCTGGAGAGACAACACCTCACAAGCAATTGTTGATGCTTCTCTGACATGTAGTTGCAAGGTACAGCGTTTTATAATAATACACAAACAAGACAAAATAGTGTGTCCTTGCAGCAGAATGTATATTAATCTTAAAAGGAAACAAAGTATCACAAGATGTTCTCGGCCCACACAAGATGTTCTCGGCACACAGCCAAAGTGCGATGTCCTTGTAAAGCGCTGACTCACCTATCCCTATTTCAACACAGCCTACACAGACATACTCAAGCATTTTCATACTACTTTTTTTTAACTAATTTATTTCAACCCTTCAGGTTTATGTGGGAAAACCCTTATTCTCGCAATACTTTGAGTTTTCCCTATAATTTGTACATGTGACACTGTTGCACCGCCTATTTTAGAGAATATGAGCCAGTTTAATGGACAATATGGATGTAGCTGGTGTGAGCAAAGAGGCGAAAATGTATCCAAAGGGCGGGGGTTTTGTCGTGCCAATCCTGATGTGTTTTCTAATGTAGTGCAAATTCATGATTCTGTTGTTCAGTGTTCCTTAGATGCTTCGTGTTGCGATTGGCCAGTTAAGGGAATTAAAGGTCCCTCTTCTTTGATGCTTATTCCCTGTTTTGATGTAGTTGATGGCTTTACACCTCCAGAACAACTGTCAAGGTACCCAAGGACTCTAGAGGTCTGGAAATACTGGAAGGCTAATGAATGGAGAAATGTCTTACTGTTGTATTCCCTGCCTTCTTTGCAAGGAAATTTTGAATGGAAGTATTATTTTCATTGGTCATTGCTGGTTAATTCAATTGATATACTTTTTCAAAGTTCCACTTACAGAACTAGATGCAGTGCAAGAAAATCTAAATTCCTTTGTAGAATTGCTTCAGAACTGGGGACCTCTTTGGGCTTGGTCAACTTTTCCTTTTGAGTTTTACAATCATCACATACTTTTCTGTCATGGTTCCAGGGGTGAACCAATGCAAATATTTAAAAACATGTGCCTGTTGAGAGATTTACTGTATAATAGTCACTTTTATATTCAGAATGCTAGCCAGAAGTGTCAGCTTATGTTGCATCAACTATTAAAGTGTTTAATTCCTAGGAGCATTTTGGCAGACTGCACAACAATCAAATGTCTTGGTTGATGTAATGCTGTACATAATGTACTTTTTTCATCAATCGGGTACACCAGACAGGGTATGAAACCAAATTACGCAGTATGTTTTCATGACAGATTTGCTTTCATTACTGCTGTTGCTCAAGTGCACTTTCCAAAAAGAACAGCTAGTGTTGTTATCCTAAAGCTAGTACAGGTTGTTCGGAAATTTAGTGTGAAATGGCAACATTTTCCATGAAACTTTTCTTTGTGAAGTGGAAGATACTGGTATGTGGTAGAAAATGTGTGCTAATTTTGTTGAAGTACACAATGTATATTTGTGCGCTGCCAAATGCTTTAGAAAGTGACTAGGGACTCCATAAAAAAAGTAGAATATTGATGCTTGTTTTTGGGATGTGATGTTTTATGTTTCTAAAAGCAATATTTGTTGACTGAGGTACATTTTCTCTTAAGATGTACAAGGATTTACTATACACATTCGTTACCTGGCAATGATCAAAAAATGAGAGGATGAAAGTTATGATAATTTATATTGTGACAGAGACAGGGGGGAGAGTTGTGTTAGATATATACGTTTTATTCTGTATGTAGCTTTGGAACCGAGTGTCCCAGGCAGTTTTATTAATACAACTCGGTCTGGTGTGGTGTGTTTTTTTTCAGTCATATTATGTTTTTCTCGGCAACTTGTATTATATGCACAATTTTCATTTCATTTACAGCTTCGGAACCAAGTGTATTAAATTTGAACGCATTAGAACGATTAGGAAAATGGTTCAAGTTAATTCAAGTTTTACGGGGTTGGTTCCGACAAATTATTTTTGCATTATGATTCCTCATTTATCTTATTGTGTAACCTGTTGCACACGGAATTGCATTTTTACTGTCTCTCAGTATATGTTTTGTTGGGAGGTTACATGTGGGAATTAACCCTTTGCGGTCCTATGTCGGACCATTACAATTTTTCCTTTCTGGTCCGATGTCGGACCCTCAAAGAAAATCGCGGACATTTGCCAAGCTTTTTGAGATGTTATAGTAATAAAATCATGACTTGGATAGCATTATTGAGGAGTTTGGTGATAAAACAAGTGATCAGGAGATGATTTATCAGTATGCACTACTATGAAGAGATATGTGATAAATACAGCGAACAAGGAGTGGGGCAGGGCTGGAGATGCAGTACTGAGTGTCATGTTGATATGCAGTGCCTTTTAAACCTGTTTTACTATGAATAAAACACTTACTTTTAAACAGCGCATGTAAAATAAACAGCTTGTGTGAAAATAAATTGGACCTGACGCGCCTAACAGGCGCTGAATAAATGGACCGCAAAGGGTTAAAGTGGAAAGATGTAGAATGATTTGCAGTTGTCTTGTAAAAGACACTTACATTTGTAATACACCTCCAGTGGAAATTAAAGTTTTAAGTTATCTTTTATTGAAAACTTAAGATTTGGATCACAAAATAAATATGCACTCATTCACTGTATATTTGAATGTGTGATACTAGTATTATAGTAATGATATTGTGTAAGCTGCTTTCTGTTTTGCACTTTAGTTTTGTTACTTATATATTAACATTTGTGTGTAAGCTTTTATTAATTGTGAACTTTCATTGGAAGATACTGTATACTGTGTTAGAAATGCTGAGATGTGGATGTCATCAATGTCTCCGTGAAGCCTGTCAATGGATATTAGCCAGTTGGCTAAATCAAATGTAAAATGCAACTTATCACAGTGTATGGCACTTATAAGAACATAAGAAAGGTTACAAACGAGAGGAGGCCATTCGGCCCATTTTGCTTGTTTGGTTGTTAGTAGCTTATTGATCCCAGAATCTCATCAAGCAGCTTCTTGAAGGATCCCAGGGTGTCAGCTTCAACAACATTATTGGGGACTTGGTTCCAGACTCCCACAATTATCTGTGTAAAAAAGTGCCTCCTATTTTCTGTTCTGAATACCCCTTTATCTAATCTCCATTTGTGACCCCTGGTCCTTTGTTTCTTTTTTCAGGTTGAAAAAGTCCCCTGGGTCGACATTGTCAATACAATACCGTTTAGAATTTTGAATGCTTCTGTTATTGTATGTATCCGTGAAAAATAAATAAATAAACAAACAAATCAAATACTGAAAACCTGTTAAGTAGTTTTTGGGTTTATGTTTGGATGTTTCAATGTATTTAGTATTTGTGTACTGCAATGTATTTAGTGTGTTTATGAAAATACAGGTAAGCTCCTGCATGAAATTCAAATATACTTTCAGAGTGAATTTGATTTAACGTAACGTGAGTGAATTATACATATGTTTAACACATGTTTAACATGCTTCATTGTCTTCATTGTCTTTTAATACTAGAACCGCCGGATTTTCGAACTACCTAGAACCGCCACATGGGTCACTTTGACCCATACATTTTTAAACTGTTTCGTTATGAAAATGAAAGACATACTATCGGATACAACTGAAAAGTTTTATTCATGAACATCATATCTAACATTTACATCGCAGAAACACCGTATTTAAATGGAACATTAAACATAAAAGGCTTTATTTTTAAAATGAGCGCATATACAGCACGACTACAAACAGAGAAACAATATAATGAAATACATATTTCAAAAGAAACGGGCATGTACAGGTGTAAACGGGTATATGTACACACAAAACTCTAAAACCGAAATAATTGTTTCTAATACTACATAAAAAGAAAATATAACACTACTTCCGGTATGACAGCTGCATTGTACTCTATGGAGGAGCGTACGCTTCTGCCAGCTGACTGTACCTGCATCCAGGGGCTGTGTTGTAAACACAGAAGCAGTTCCACTGAACACTATTGTGTAAACTGGTACATAGAAACCTGTAAAACCGAATTATTCTTTTTCTAAAAGTAATATAAAAAAAGAATATGTAACATACGTTTCATATCGGGCACATAAGTTATCCTACCTGTCATTTCGGTTTGCTGTGTGCATCTGAGTGCAGCTTGCCGTATTCCAATCAAAATTACTACTTTCAAGATTAAATATATTTCCTTCTGATATATTCCCGTTGCATTTCTGTAACAAAACGAAGAATTGCTGTCTCCAAGGTACATTGAGAAATAAAGTATAGGCTTTCACTGAGTTGGCATCTTGGTGAATTGTACAAATCCACAATCATAGCAGTCTCTGCCTCGTAGTTAGTCTACAAACAAAGAAAGGCTTGAAATAAAAAAAAAAACATGTGTGCTAGAGGAGGAGGGTGTGTGTCTTGTTTGCTGCAGTTACAAAAAAATAGAATCTTACGTTATATAAAAAAAACAAAACATGTATTGTTATACATGTGTCAAATTTACCCACGTGGTGGTTCTAGGTAGAACTGTTTATAACTATAATTTTTGCAATTCTGGCTATTAAACGCCATTATGATATTTAATTAATATATTTAGGACAAGTAAAAAATGGACATACACATTTACAACGTAAGAGTAATTATAACATTTTAAATCCAAAATGGGTCAAATTGACCCGCATGGTGGTTCTAGTGTTAAATGTGACTGTTAGTTTGTATGTATTTTATGCACAATTCTAACTGTTTATTTCAAATACATAAATGCATAAATGCATTAAAACACATTGAACCATGTTATAGCAATTATTAAATTTATATCACAATTATTTCTGCTAAGAAATAAATAAAAAAAAACATGTATATTTCCAATAGGGAGCATACTAAGTTAGAGATCATTGAGAGGTTTTGAAAAGACAGATGCTACATGTTACCTAATTAGACACAGGAGCTGGCCTTGATGATTATGTTGAACTTATCCACAAGGATGTCTGATATAGCTACACAGTCAGGTCTGAGCTAACTGCAGCCAAGACCCTCCTGCTTCCCAACACACCATAGATCCTATCATGGTTTCAAACAGCTTCATTTGTCACCAATTCCTTTGGTATTTTAGTAGGTCTACATCTGTAACAAATCCTTTCTCTCTCAGAACTAATGATGCAGAATGTCTCCCCTGGCATCATAAAAGATACTTTTATAGGGCCACATTTATCAAACCTGTTTCATCTGAGAAGCTATAGGTTGGTTCTAAAACCCCTTAAGAAAAATGAACTTGAATGGCTAGGTGGTGAACTAAATGCTCTGTTTCATCCAGTTTAATTGCAAATGGAAATAGCATGCTAGCTGATTCAGCACCACTAATGCTACCATTGTGTTTCACTAGCAAAAACTTTTTTATTTTTAATAAAAAATGATTCACCTTCATGACAATGACATACCACAACTGTATGATAGACACTTATGAGTTACAGACAGACCGAGGGATGATTCTATATACCCCCGCAATAGAGAATGTTCAAACCACACTGAAAATAATACTGAGTACTACAAATAGCTTTTCTATCTTAGCTTTCCTATTTTACAATCTAAACTTCATCTTCTTTTTGTAATTTTTTTAAATTACAAAATTATTACATTTTTATTTTATACTTGTTTAATTGTACTATTGCTACAGAATAGTTTTTTTACAATTAAAACCACATTGTTTATCTATTTTTTAATTGCTGTTTTCAACAAATTCTGTATTCGACTGTGTAACAGGGTGACTTACATATATGGGTTGTCACTGAATAATGCTGAATCAGACACAGAGCAGTGGGTATTGACACGCCGCACAGGCACTCAGATTTAATAACAACACAGGCCCGACACTCGGGTACCAGCAATGGTAATCCTAGCGCTGGATTTAATAAAGAAAAGAAAAGAAAACAAAGCTAAAAATAAAAGGTTGCCACACAAGGCGAGCGACAGTCCCATTAAAACGAACGTCCTGCTCCAGGAACCTACTACCATACGAAACCTCTGTATACTTGTTTGTGATCAACATCACCTAAACTGACCTACTTGTGGGCTCCCGGAGTCCTGGCATCGTCACGGTGACTCCTGCCTCTTCAAACGGCCTTGGCTGGGCAATGCCTTCACGAGTCTTGGAGTGGAAGGGTATGGTGTAGTATTTCCATGGAGTGGACGATCCTTGATGTTAACACAGCAAGCTTTCGCTCAGCGCCCGTCTGTATGGCTATGGCCGTGCAGCAGCCCTGAGCTATAGCGTAGACACATTTTGAGCTCCACACAGCTGCCCATCTGCTCAATTGGTCTCTTAGCAACACGTCACCTGTTGCGCGTCCCAGCTGCTTCCATAAAGGCACACATGCACTCACGAACCAGCGACAACGCACTCCCTGTCACATATCCTCCCCCTCAGAATGACACCACCAGTCTGTTCGAGACCTCCAGCTGGTTCCTCTGTTGTTTGGGGGTTGGTCCGCGGTCGCCTCTGCCGTGATCTCAAAGGATCAGAGAAACAGCATGGACTAGTCAACCTGTTCTTCTGACTGCACATGCTGGCAGTCAACTGCTCTGGGCCAATCCTGCCTTGACTCACCAGTGACATCCCACTCTGACATCATATGTGACAGGCTACTGCCATGTGTGTGCGTGTATTAGCTGCTGAGTGACAGGCAGGAGATCAAGCTTGAAGTTGTCACGTGCCACAGGTGCGCAGGTTTTATGTACATAAACACAGCTCAACAATGGTAGCGCACTGAAGACATACGGGAGAATGTAAGTAAAGCTGAATGAAACACTGCACAAAAACTATAAAAGATGCCATGAAAACTACTCCTAATACATCCAGGTCCCACGTTATACACCTCGCTCACTATATTTAAGGGAATCTACAATCCCTGAACTAAACTTCAATGCTCAATCATAAACAAACCCAGACTCCAGCTACTCGCTCGGCCATCGGCGCCTTCAGTTTCTTCTTTCGGCTCCGATCCCGGGTTACTCTCACGTCGATCTGAGGCTTTCAGGAAGGTGTTTAGGTCTCTTTGTCCAGGTAGCATGGACGATGTTCAGCCCATTGTCCTTGGCTTTGCAGCAGCCCTGAGATAAATAAACGGGACCATTTTATACCAGATGCCCTGCTGGAACACACCTACCTGCTGATTAGATTCCACACCTGGTAATCACACACAGCAGACAGGCTCCCCCAGGAGAGTGAGGTACTTCATTAATTATTTACAATAATGACACAATAAATGTGCACACATTTTGACACAATACTATTTACAGTATAAAGACCCTCTTCGTGTGTAGGGCTCCCTTCCTGCCACAGACTGTTTTTAAGTTAATGGTTTAAAAGTTTTTTGTATGAAAGGCACTATACAAATACAGTTTGATTTGATCTGATACAAAGATGCTCAATGATTACGGCAAAATTGCCATCATTATGAATACTCGGTTGAACAGAGTACTCGGGCCACCTCTCTCTAGCAATTCAATTGCTTATATGAGATCCCCCTCAGGTAGTCGGGGAACAAGGGCAACAGATGCATTTGTGTCAGTTTTCTCACTTTCAGCATTAACTTCCGTTAGCAGAAAACAAGCAGTTGCTACAGAAGAACCAGAGCACAAGGGACAGGAGAGTGGAGGCAGCCCTGAAGCTGCTCCAGCAGGTAATACATATTATTATTAATGCAATGGTTGAGGGCAGGGCTCTAGTATATATTTTGAAGTGTCAGATGTAAACTATACCCTAATGCACACCAATCAGGAAGCAATTAATTTAAAAATCACTTAAAAAAAACTGTATTGGCTGTGTAATACCAGGCAGGGTTCGAAATTAACAGTGGCTCGGAGGCCCATAGACACCAAAAATTTCTTTGGGCCCCCAAAATTGCACAACCAATAGCCCGGTAGGCCAATTAAAATTTTGCTGGTTAAAGAAATTGAAAAACAGCCCCAATCGCAACCTCTGTCGCTGAATTGTTACCAAGGCAGTATCCTGACTGGCATGGCCAATCGTGTCAGAGCGTTGCAAACTGCACATGGTCTGGAGTTCTGCTCTCATGTCAATTGATTATTCACACTCGTTCAAATGGGAGGAGTTACAGTTATTGAACTAAAATCAATATAGCAGGCTCTATAAAAAGCGCTTATAAGTGTAAATACCCCATAACCGTACAGGAGATGATCAGTCCAGCAAGAATCTCAAATGTAAGTATGTATTTATACTACCTGTACAGTACTTGTACACTTAAGTTCCAACTATAATGATTCACTACTCTGTACCAAACGATTACACAGTCCTGTTAATTTTGTATTTGTTAATACTGTATATGCATGAAAGGTGGAAAAATTTAAAAAGCATTGAACGTAATAATTTTCGTGCTTACATTTTTTCTTAAATGGGGTGATTCTCAAAGTTTTATTAAAAAAAAAAAACGTCACTTGGACCGCCTTTTCTGTAAGACTTTATACATAAATTAAGGGTGATTTACATGTGGACCACCTTAAAATCATCCTGATTTAAATAAAATGTGCCCGAGTTGATGACATTTTATATGTCATGAAGTATTCATAATTGTGTGGTATAGTTTGTAAGACGTTTCTCATTGATTTTGTGGCCACGTCTGGCACATTTGTCTGATCTGGTTTTCATCCATTACCCAGAGTGAAACATGAACTAGCAGTGTACTGAACGAAGACTTTCAGTTAGATTATACTTGTTTGTTCACTTTTTTTTTTTAAATAAAGAGGATAGCCTACATGCAATGTAATATTTTAAAGACGATGCTTACATTATTGTTTTATTCTGTGCAGTTATCAGGTTACTATTTTTATTTACATTAAGCTAGCATTTTTATGTACATGTGAGGGATATGATTGCCCCTAATTTATCAGACATAGTGTAGAGTTTCACACAAGAGGCAGAAAACAGGAGAGAGACGCTTGTTTCTTTTCAACACTTTATTTGGACGCTCTCTTACACACCAGAGTCCACAGCTCTGTCAGCAACACAGGATTCAAACAGTGACTCGGACTGCCAGGCACAGCCCTCCTTATACACTTAGCTCCGCCCCTGTATGTAAATCAGGGTGTGCAGCTTACACACATCACATTGGTCCTCGGGCGCATACTTCGGACCATTAGGAACACACACAGGCGGGACCAATCACAGGGGAGACACAAAACACAAAGAAGCAGGGCTAGAATTACACATACAGAGGTAAACACAGCGGCGGTGGGAATACAGAGCGGGAAACACAAATGCACAGATCATTATAATATGTCATATTTATCAGTGAAAAGGTTTTGGTATTCCTGAATGCTGAAAGTGGGACAGTTGAACCCCCTCCCGCCTCCCCATTAATTTCAACACAGCAAAGCTACAGACTCAGAAGTCGATATCTTTAAATCAGAGATTCCACAGTGTTATATATTACAGAACATCTAAACATGATAAAGCAGGGTATATTGTTGTACATGGTGAAAGATAGCTATAGTTCAAAAACTTCTTAACCCTTTGCGGTACCTTTATTCAGCACGTCTCAGGTGCGTCAGGTCCAATTTATTTTCACACGCAGTTTATTTTAGACGCACTGTTTAAAAGTATTTTTTTTCACAGTAAAACAGGTTTAAAAGGCACTGCATATCAACAGAAAACTCAGTACTGCATCTCCAGCCCCGTGGTGCCAGGGGGCTATGTGTATTGCTCAGATCCGCCCCCCCCTCTTTTTTTTTTGGCTTCTCTCTGCTCCTTTCGGTCTCACTCGGCCATTGAATGGTTTTCTCGGCTTTTTCCGGAGAAGAAACAATTAGAGACCTGTTTTTTACGTCTTTTTGAACTGACATCGGACCGGAAAGGGAAAATTGTAATGTCGGACCTGGTCCGACATAGGACCACAAGGGGTTAATATTTTATTTTATGATGTTCACATCAAAAATTAAATGGAAGTCTCAATATAGGCTTTGCTAAAAAAAATAAAAATAAAGGGGGGCCTTTTTCTTCCTTTTCTGATTCCAGTGCCATCACAGTACACCGTTGCAAACTGGTCACAGATCTTAATAAAATACCTGCATGTGAACTTTGCACTGTTTAGAAGACTGAAAAAAAACTGTGAAATTGAATGTGTGTGGGCGTGCTCTCAACAACAAACAAATTCTCACCCTTAAATACAGCTTCCCGTTCCCAGGAAGTATTGTATTTTGTTTTATATTTCACCCACGATTTTGGCTCTACCGTATAGCCTAATCATGCTCGTAATTTACACAGGGGGACATGTCACTCTCATTTTTTCAACAACAGTGAAATTCCCCCCTCGCATCAGTACTAAACCTTTTATTTCTCACTAATGTGTTTGTATAAATCAGCATTGTGTCACGACTAGGAGCCAGCGGAAACACTAAACTGAGACAGCGTTGACATGCAGTGTATTATGGGCGACCTCAAGCAGAATGCCTTCATCAAGGTAGCAGCGATTCACACTTCAGTGGCAGCACCTGTGTTTATTAAATCTGTGCGCTTGTGCAGTGCTCTGTGTCTGCCTCAGTATTATTCAGTGACGACCTGCACACTCATGTTACAATAACATATCATTAATTGCCGTACTCGCTGGTTGTCCTACATTTTAATTATTCCTGTACGTTGTCCACTTTTACCCTTGGGAAATGTGACAAGACACCCATTCATTACTTCTCGGTCTTAAACATGCACACAGCTGCACGGTAAGTGAAAATAAATGGTGAATGTGTATTTATGACTGTAAAACAGTTGCACAGCACAACCAGGTCTTTTGTCAGGATGTATGCCCGGGTTGTAACTATAGTTAGTTATATGCTTGTACTTGCTAGAACCAAAGTCATTGTATTTTTATCTTGCTCTTAATTGTATTATTACTTGTATTGTGATTCTTGAAATGTATTTTTGTTTACCACTAAGTCTCCCTGGATAAGGGCGTGTGCTAAGAAATAAATAATAATGACAACAACAACAACAACATTAATTACATATTTACTTATAAAATTAATATTAAGGGTCAGTAAATATAACTTACCGAGTTTCAAAACCAATAACATATGATTTAATGTTACGTTTATATATATATATATCTGTATTTTTAGAAGTGCAAATTCATTCAAACGCGCTGTTTCCATAATAGCAAAGTGCTACTGTTCGTCTTACTTGTGTGCTGAAATTAACCGTCTGTTAAAGATCTGACCCCCTCCCATCAACAATAACATTAGGCAACACACTGCAGAAGGTTGTGAATACAGGTTTTGATTTTAACGTTATTTCTAAATTTAAAAATAAATCGCGGAAAAGTTATTTTCATTGTAAATTGCTAAAAACTACTGTAGACATTGGAGGAAATGTAAAACACAACACAGAGATACGAGAAAGGGTATGTATTTGTTTTATTGAAAGATATGCCACAGGTTGTCAGCTTCAGAGTTTGCTCAGTAAGCAGAACAAACTACTATATTGTTTGAAAGGGTTCTAAAGAAACAGTGTTTGAGGTTTTGACAGTAGGCTATTAAACTTCAAATCATATTTTGAAGTTCGGAGGGTGGAAATGTGTGCTTTTAAAGTGAATCGATTGTTTGATGCATTGGGAGGTATAAAATCAGATGAGACCCTTTGAATACTACAGAAGGGGGTATTTCACAGCCTCTCTATGATAATAAGATCCCCATGTTCAAATAGAGCATGTCTTTTATAGTATTGAGACCGCAGACATTGGAAATGGAAACAAAAAAGGTTGTTCTTTATTGCTGGTGTCGGGTGGCACTGGCTTGGTTGATTGGTGTTTCTGCTGGGTCCTAGTGGAGACGACTACTAACTAGTGATCATACAAATACATTACTGAGAAAGAAAGATTTGAGGACTTCTGCAATGTCGTTGAAAAAGTGAGGGGATGTGTGCCGAGTAAATTACACCTATGCATGCAGGCATTTTTGCCAGTATTGAAAATAACATTGAGACAGTGTGGTCCAGTGGTTAAAGTCCAGGATTTGTAACCAGAAGGTCACCGGTTCATATCCCACCTCTACCACTGACTGAGTCACTCTGTGACCCTGAGCAAGTCACTTAACCTCCTTGTGCTCCATCCTGCGGATGAGATGTTAAATCAACGTCCTATTGTAAGTGACTGCATATAATTCACATTTTCACAGCCTGCCTCTGTAAAGTGCTTTGTGATGGTGGTCCATTATGTGCTCTACAAAAATAAAGATATTATTATTATTAAGACTTTCATTCTGTAAATCTATTCTAATTTCCTGTTTACCCCAAACCCTGCAATCTACAATACTAAAAATGATAACGATTTTAAACTACTTATCGAAGAAATCTCTAACAAAAGCACATTTCCCCAAAATATAAAGTTATGGAACAAATTATTTCGTGATTGACATGTTAATGGCAAATATATATGTTTGGTTGTCAGTGATGTATTTCACTTTTTTTAAAAAATGCTTGATTTGAGGATATTTCACAATTAAACATAATATTTGTTAAAGTACAAATATTCACATTTTCTCTATTTATTACACAAATGTTCCTAAATATTTAAATGCTTACCTGAAAAACAGTAAATGCTCAATTGTAGAATATTTTGTTTTTATGTCCACCTTGTAAAGATTCAACATCAGTGTATCAAACAACATAAAAACAGAAATAAATGTAAAAACAACACCATGTGAAATGCCTCCATGTTGAACTAGACACAACGATATTTAGCAGAAATGTTTCTGACCTGGTGTCTTTTTCATTGAAGACATTTTAAAATAAATCATGCCACTGTTGATTTCTTTTTAATAAAAAAAGGGACAGCACCTTATCTTTTATTTAACCCAATGGCTATGAAAAGATAAAAGCATCTTCACATGCTTGTCAAGAAAAGTGTAAAAAATATTAGCAAAATACAGGTTTTCCGTATTTCCTGGAACAATTTAGATGCTGAAACCCATGTTTGTGCCATCTGATTCCGTATGCTACAAAAATAATCCTAGGAACAATACCTTCCATTCTTTAATAAGGGGCCGGCGTCACGCTCATTCTGTTAACCAGCAAAACTGCAGTATTCTGTAATGCAGTACAAAAAGGAAAAATCCCGACTTGAAGCTGAACTTTTATTCAAAATCAATCTGACCTGAATCGTTTCAAAGAGCACTAAATCTTAATCCAACATGCAAGAATCGCAAAATGAGCTTTTATTCCAAATCAACCCGTCATGAAAAGTTTGACATGAAAAGTTCATCAGATCCTCAAGTTTTTTTTTTGGTTGTTTTTTTTTTTAATCAGTTTTGCTTTGCCGCATGGTTGCTGAACAAGCCAAAAAACAGAAGGCTTTTTGACAACCTCTATTCATGACAGAGATATTACTGTTACGTTACTATTTTTTTTTTCAAATGATCAATATAGTTTCCAGCTTTGTTGCAACATAAAATTATTTTCGTTTCGGTTTCACAGCGCGCGCGTTTTATTAAGACAAAAGAGTTGACTTCACTGCGGAGGTGTCTCCCATGCATACAGAGCCTGTCACAGGACTGGCACTGCATTCACAGAGCCTGTCACAGGACTGGCACTGCATTCACAGAGCCTGTCACAGGACTGGCACTGCATTCACAGAGCCTGTCACAGGACTGGTACTGCATTCACAGAGCCTGTCACAGGAGAAAAGAGACTCTGGTGTTCAGAGAGAAAGAGGATTTATCTCCTGAGCATCACAGCGTATGCTCTCTCCTGCAAACATTTCAGGGTCTCTCAAAGTACTGTAATAAATCAGTTACCTTCTGGAGTAAAGTATTTATTTTTGAGCAGACTTGAGTTCTTTATTGAAACATCATGAAACCTGTTAATTTTGCAACAGATTGCAGGGGATTTGCTGCCTAATGCAATCATTAATTTTCAATGTATAATTTGTTTCTGACCAACAGATGACCAAAGGCCACCAGGGCAGAGGTTTCCAATCTAAGAAAAATCACAGCAAATGAAACGGGTATCAATCATACCTGACACTCTCCTATGGTTGACTTTGGATACGGGTATGATAGCGTGCTGTCAGCTCAGCTGGTGATAAACGACTCATTAACTGATGCGTGAACAAAAATATGAAAACAATTAGGATTATGTTGAAAAACACATTGCTGCGATACAGACAACACAGATTCTCATAAACACTATAAAACAAGTCTTTGATTAAGCCTGGAGAAAGATCCTGGAGAAAAAGCTGGATCAGAGATTACATTGTAAGAAGGATCCACCACAACAAAGGTATTCATATTAGTTCGTTTATCTCCGAGTTTGCACTAAGCTCACATTTTTATCGAGCATTCAGTCAGGAGAATTGATACAAATCCCTGCCTGTTTCTGTAGTTAATGAGAAAATGTACCCATTTGTGGGCACCATTGTTCAGTGTAAGACATCCACACGAGAAGAGATATGCTGTACACCTGTTCTTGTTTTCTAGAAAGCTCATCCTACCATCTGAAAAAGAATTCTAGTATTACCTGAAACCTCCTGGAACAATGTGTGAGCAAGCTCTCAATATAATTTATCATTCCACATAAACAGGTCATTTTTCATCTCAGTGTTTGAAAGCTCAAACAGGGCTTGTGCCAAAATCGGCAGCATATTTATAGCATGCTGACAACACCAACTAGCCAGAACGTCAGCATGCCCTGCATACATTGTATTCATTAAAAAGACACTTTAGAATGCTCTTGCATGATCTTGCACTGGATAAACAATCCCTCCTACTGCTCACAGAGTCCACGGGATGCTGGCTGTCATTTTGCAAAGTATTCTCTGGTCTGAAACACAGAAGGAGCGTGTCATTTCATTAACCCTGGAACAAGAAATCAGGGACTGCTTTTTAAAAAGTGCAGAGAAAAGGTTCTGAGAAAAAAGCTTGCATTTATACTTCTTCCAACCCGACAGTGCAAAGTTGGTGTGTTTTAAATGGTAACAGGCATTCAAAATGATAAAGCTAATAGAATGTATTCTGATTGGCTTGACACACAGATATAAGCAAGCTATAATAATTAGAGCCCATATTTATCCAATGTGCAATTATCAAGTACTTGATTTTGTATAATTATTGTCACACAAACTGAACCTGATTTATCACTCTCACACAGAGCCTGGGCACACACAATTGGTGTTAATGAAGCTCAATGTTTCTAAATGTGTTTGTACGTGGAGTCTACATTTGAACTGTCCCCAGGTACCCATACAGTGTATAGTGTGCTTTACCCTGCACATGCTGTCTTTGGAGTAGGCTCATAAATATGTTAAAAAGGACTTCACAAGTGAAATAATGGACTGAAATATTTATGGATATGTAGATATTACTAAAGTCAAACAAAAACAACACAACATGATAAATAGAATTTCAGCAACAGTGTAATTAATAAAATAATCCAAATAAGAACGTACCTGACCCCCTTAAAATACAGAGATTGGAGAAGTAAAAAGGAAAAAGTAAAGTTTGACCCTCTCTTTCAGAACTCCTTGTTAAACACTAGGATGATCACACACACAGCCTTTAGTGTGTGCAAATCCTGCTAATACTGACTATGACCATTTTTATGCTTTTATTTAGTAGTACTGTTTTATGATTGTTTGAAGTGTTGTTGTCCTGTTTGAATGATTTGTCTGCTTTTGCCACTGATTTTATATTATTTCTTGGTGCCTTCTCTTGCCAGGACCATAGTGTAGTTAAATCATAAACCTGGGCTTTTTTTTATTTATAAGATGAGATGAATGACTACAGTTACAACACTTTCTTAAGAAGCATAAGTCCTGCAGTTGGCTCCAGACAAGGTAACCCCAGTCTAAAATGTTCCAAGAAAATATCAAATAAATTGAAAAATGTACTAGCTGAACTTTTTTTTTAAATGCTGGCAGTCAGTGCACATAATTGCTTGTGAACGGACAGTATTATTTTGTATTCCAAATGGCAGTTTAAAGTAGAAAAATGCATACATTTGAAACTTTCATTTTGTGGTAGCATTTTTATCTACATGGCATGTAATTTAATATACTAGAGAACAGCACCAATAGTGGAGGTATTAATTTATAATGTATGTGCTACACTTGTAACATTATGCCATAGGTGGTAATATACTAGAGAACAGCACTGGTAGTATATTATTCTGGAGATATTTTATAATGTAGGTGCTACACTAGTAACAGTATGCCATAGGTGGTAATATACTAGAGAACAGCACTGGTAGTTATTATTCTGGAGATAATATTTTATACTGTAGGTTCTATCCTTGCAACTATAGCCATAGATGCTGGTTGTTTTCTTGAAAACATTGTCTGGATACAAATTAATTGAGCCATTTCTAAAAAATAAAAATAAATGATGTTGACAGATTACAGAGCATTATGACTTTATGGGCGAGGATGAGAGAGAGACTACGGGAGATGCAGAATAACTACTGCAACTCGACACAAACAGGAGTCATGGATTGCATTGGATTTGTGCAGTAATGTCACTGAGGGGTAAAGGGAAGGTACAGGTAGCCATGGAGACAGCATTACTGGAGAGTTCAAGAGACATAAGCGAAAGGAGCTAGGCTTTTCAAAACAGGTAAACCAATGAAACTACATATTCAAGCAATGGCACAAATGAACAGTTAGAAACAAATAATTATTTCAAAAGTAAAAGGCTTTAACGGTAAGGGAGTTTACATGAAAATGTGATCCCAGTGAACAGCCATACACCCTCCCAACACAATGCAAGGGAACAGCAATCTGATTGTTTAAGAAAACTAGTACAGTCCCGTGTGCTTTTGCCATCCGTTCTGCCACCACTCGCTTACCCTCGTTCTTAGTCAACCCAGTTATTTTCTCCCCAATCATTTTTTCCTCTCACCACAGCAATTCCCCACACAGCTCAGGAGAACTGAAGGTTTAGTGGGCATCCTCTGATCCCACGACCAAGCCAGCTTCCTCTGTTACACCCAGGAAATCGAGAGTGGATGTCTGAGAGCTACTGACCTCTGGAGGACAAAGGCCAGCCCTGCAGGTATCTGCTTTTGAGCTCACTGGGCACCTGGCCAGCAGGGTTCACTACAGCACGATGAGGAGAAATAGTCCTTGCCAGTTTTGCCTCCCAAACCCATGGGTGTTCCAGAGCAAATGCGATGCTCGTTTCGGAATCCCCAGCCAGGACGGTCCCCTGCGGTGTATGACTCACCCTGCACACCACCTGACTACGCGTCTACCAGGTGAGCCACTCAGGGACCCCCAAGCCTAGCTTTTTAAATCATCTTGCCAACTTCTGTCTTCTTTAGTAGCTTGGGTTTGCTTATATAAACTGGTTTATCATATAGAAATTAACCAGAACTGTGCTAATTTCCATGTGCTAATTAGTGTCCTTTTTCTTATTGTTGGTATCTTACTGTAGTTTCAAGATAAATCTCCACAGCTGTTCAAGAATTCTAAATATATGCATCCCTGAGGCGCAATACCTTGCAGAATCTTTGATCAAATTCTCTGGCCACTAAGCAGCATTTAATTAGCCTTTCTGATAGAGATTCAGATTGATCACTGTTATAATAATTTAATGACATCAATCTGTAATATTGATAATACATTAATGATTCTAGCACACCGACCCAGCCGTCAACCATTGTTGACTGCTGAATATCAATAATGACTGTGAAGATGGCTGGAGTTTTAATGGTTGACAATTATGTGAACCCTGATAAGCTGATTGTCTCACAGTTTATCTTCAGGAGTTGGTTATACCCCCATTCACTTGCCAAACTCTATGCCTATCCCTTAAATAGAATCCCTAATGTATGATACCAACATTATCTCAAAAAACTGAACTCACACTGGAGCCTAGCCTGTGGGTTTGTACACTGTGGTGTCCCACAGTCATGTATAGCTTTGCCAAAAACATAATTACTTAGAGGCTGTTTCTACTAAGGCCTTGTACCTGGTGTTTTAATGATGGTTGGAGCCTTATCAAGAAAAAAATCTAGTATATTAATAATAAAAAAAGATACATAGTATTGTTTCACTCTTGTAATCAAGGTGCAGAGCAATCAGATAAACACATGGCTAGTTTGAATAGAACACCACATTGAACACAACCACTGCTGTTTCTACTCATCTGACAATCTGCAAACCTACATAAGCAAAATAGCAATAAAAACAACTGCAAACACTCACACTAAAATAATATATATGTATACAGTATATTATGTGTATTTATTACATGTCCACACATTGTTCAATCTTTTGTGCACTCTGTTTCCATGTGTATTATATAAAATAAAGGATTCAGTAAAACTTTGCAATATTTCTCGTAATCAAACTGTTCCTATAAATAGCCCTCTCGTCTACGCCTCCTTGCTGTTTCTTTGTTTGGTCCCGCTCCTCCGCTGCCTCCACCTTGCAGCGTGCCTTGTCCAGGGGGAAAGTGTCCCAGAGTGCCGCTTGTCCTGCCTGCTGGCTATATCTGTGCTCAATCAATGGTCATTGAATCACAGTTCAACCAGCTCATGGGGCGGCTATGAGCTCCAATGGACAAGGCCATGGGCCAAAATGTATATCACATTCCTTCATGGGCATGGCTCAGTGTCAAATGTAATAAAGAATTGTTCAAATCAAATCACTGGTGGATTTTCCTTTCTAAATTAATGTTTTTATAACCCTGTTTACTGAAAATCCTGCTTAAATGTAAAAATAGGTTTTCAGCTGTTAACGCCTTCGTATTCTTATGTGCTCATTATTTCGTTGCATTAAAAAGACAGTAGCTTGGTAAAGGAGTGATTTGTTCTTACTTCAGCATGTTCTCCCTTCAGCTGTCAAAGTGCATTATGAACATTCAAACAACATGTTGGATTTGGTCTCAAAAAGCTTGAAGTCAACAAGGCTAAAGCATCAGTCCTCATCTTAAATTTAAATGACATTTTACTTAATCTTGAAACTTTTTCACAACTTGATATGCAATTTCAAATGGAGTTTGTGTTGTACTAGTACAGTGGCTTCTACTCATGTGTGGTTGGTTTATGTAGTAACTGTTTCATTTGTCTTAATGGCAATAATTTTAGGTTTGTTGCTATTGCCTTGTAATGCATGTTTTACTTATCAATACTAACTGCTCTGCAGAAATACAGGGAGAGTGAGATTGCAAAATTATTTATATTGGTAGAAGGGGGACGCAGTGCCACGAAAGTTGAGAACCGCTGGTATACAGTATGTGTATTTATATATTATTATTTATTTATTTATTGGCAGACCCTTATCCAGGATGGACGAGACAGGAGTTATTAGGGTTATATTGCCATGGTCGCCACCGTTGCCTTGTAAGTTGCCTTGGATAAAGGCGTCTGCTAAATAAACAAATTATAATAATACCCTTGTGATGCTAATATTGAAGACAAGGAGATTCAGCAGTACATTTTTTAAACAGTGTTTCAGTGCTGTACAGACATTCTGTGTCGTTATCCGTTAGTGCTTCAGCTTTATTTGGATGATTGCCTTTACCTTGTTTTGATTTCCTCTCCAGTTTCTCTGAGATACGAATGTACCACAGTTTTTTTTTAGTTTTTTTTTTAAACATAGTCTAATTTTGTTGATCATTAATGAACATTTCTGTACTGTGGGTGTTGGCGAGTGATTGAAAACTAGACATTTTGTGTTTGAATTGAAAGTGGTAGTCTCAAGGAGTCAAAGTTAAAGTATATTTTCCTCTAGAGGAATTATCACTTTTTGACTTCACTACTGTGGTATTATGCCTTTTTTTAATGGCTCAGGATGCAAATATAGCCTTCATCCATGTATGTAAGTATATTATATATCAAGAAACAAGCGGATATAAGCAGATACTTTTCCTTATTACTGATAATGGAATTAATTATTTTATTTATAAATGTTTATTTTGAGAAAATAAATTGAGAGTAGTGTCTATTATTGCTCATAAAGAGAATAAATGTGTGTTATGTTATTGCAATCACTCAGGTGAAACAATGTCTTGCCCAAACATCAATGTTTTTCAACAAAACTTTCAGGAAGTATTATAAGGTCCCTCAGCTCATAGAATAACATGTTTTTATGCATGTATCTCTAAGCAGAATACATCATAATAAATACTTATAAATACTTAACATTAAAAAAAAAAAGTGTTGGGGAAAAGAAAGCGAAAAGTTTGTATGGTTTCTGAAGTACTTTATAATGTTCCCCAGAGTGTTCTGAAAAAAGGACACCATTTCCAAGAAACCATTACTGCTACTGTAAAACAAAAGATTTTTAGTGAACTTCTAGGAAGACAGTCAAACACAGCCAAAAAACGCCTGGTCCTGGGGGAGCTGCCACTGAAAAACGCCTGGTCCTGGGAGAGCTCCCACTGAAAAACGCCTGGTTCGGAAACGGTTCAAATTCTAATCTTGAAAGACAACCCACTATCAAATTGCACAGGGAATCACTGGAAGCCATAACGAGGTGTCGCAAAAACATGCTGTCACAATTAATGTACGCAATCATGTCGACAACTGCTGCAGAAAACAGACTGCTGACAGAACACAAAGCAGGACGGACGCTCCTGTAAAAGTTTTTCACAACCAATATCAAATTTTCTCACTACCAAAACCAAAGAATTTCTGATTACCCTCAGCAAACAGCTTTTGAAGGAGCCATTTCTGTTTACGCTTGGCAAGTAGCTTTTCTTTCTGCTGGACTGCAGGGGAGCAGGTGAGTGACAGACGATGCTGTCATGGCGGATGTTACGCTCCGCAAGTAGCTTTTCTTTCAGCCGGAGCCCTCGCTAATACCCCCACCCCCACGAACAACATCCAAGGTTACAATCATGCTTCTAGTTGATCAAAGCTGATAGCTTTTTTTAATTCGTTTTTTTTTAACTTGGTAACCAAAAAAAATGTCTTTGTGGGAATGTCATTTAAAGGTTGTGTTTCATTGCGTTTGAACACTAGAATCACCGCTGTTATACTCACACCTAAAACCGCCACAGGCATTATGATGGTTACATTTTAAATAACATCAATATTAAAATGAAAGACAAACTATCACATACAAACTCAAATTTTATTCAAGCACATCATATCAAACATCTGCACAGACTAAACACCGTATTTAAATGAACAATTAAACATAAAAGGGTTTATTTTCTAACTTACCACTATAAAGCACTACTACTTTTTTGTAAACCATTGTTGCAAGTTTCTCAGAATTTGAATGGGGTATTTTATTTTAACCTGGAGTACCTCAGTTTAGCAAATTAATACTAACCTTACTATGACTCTAAAAACATTATATCCCAAGAAAGGGTATCATATAAAGTCAGCACCTTCAGATTTAAAAGCACATGTATCTGTGGCAGAATTAGACTTACGAGAAGCCATGCAGTAAAAAGATACTGCATTTCTGTACACATGTGCATTGTCCCGCCATGCCAGCGCGATTGACGTTATGAAAATCATAAATGTCGAAGCTCAAACAGCTATACTATATAGCACAGCATGTTTGTACACCACACCGTGTCTTGAGCACATACCGTGATCAAGGATGCACACTAGAGATAATAAAGTGAATGCATTATTTATTCATATAACAATAGAAACAGTGAAACTCTTATTATTTAGTGCATATAGAACAAAACAAACTGCACTACAGGGGGGCAATGTTTAAATGGAGCAACCAAATAGTGGTAGCTATTCTGTTTATATTAAAATGTGAATTAAATAAAATGAAGTAAATTCAAGCAGTCGCCTAGAACTATGAAACAATCTTCAGATACGTGCATGCACTTTGAAAGATTCTTAAGCATTGTTAATTCTAGAATCTGTTTAGTTGTTCCTGTCCTGACAGTTTGTTGGTGGTGTTTTGTCTTGCACCTGTGGCACTTGTTGTATGTGTGATAATCAGTGACATTGGCTCTTTAAGTGATAGTATGTTATCATCCTGCTGACTGCATTTCTTTATATCTTCTCACGCCATGGTGTGCGAGGGCAGATGGAGTTGGAGATATTGCGTGTCAGGTGCTCTCCTGAGTTCATCCCTAACTATTCTCACACAATCCACTCTCCCTAGAGCTTTCTGTCAATCTCTGGTCTCACGAGAAGTTTGAGCTTTGAAGTCTTTGAGTTTCTGTTGCATGATCAGGTTTACTGGAAGGGCTGCAGCACAGTATTTTAAAAACATCAGGGAGAGAAACTGATTTGCCATCTCATTTATCCTTAGCAGCCAAACCAGCCATGTGCTGCTGGTCAGCAAGCCTTTATATATAATATACCTCTTACCCCTTAGAACTTGCTTTGTATCTGTCTATGGTATATTATAATCCGAGCAGTGCTACTATTAGTTAAATGCTTATTACTGCTTTTTTCAAATAGTAGAGGCGGAGTAATTAAGGCTGCACATATGTCACACTTAACAGTTTTGTAAATATCTACCGATTGTCCAATTATCATGAAACTTTCTAAGGACCTTCTTTAGCACAACTTACTGAACACATTATCTCTGGGTATATGGAGTTCGTATGTATGCCTGTCCAGTTGCACTCAGATTTTAAAATGTATCTACAAAACCACTTTTTCAATTTTAATGAAACTTGTTATGGACCTTCTTAGGCACATGTTGAGATTGATTTGACTGTTTCAAATTGATTTACAATGTTTCACCACACTTCTCTGAGCTTCCTATGTTTGGCTGTTCTTAACCTGCTTTATCACCCTGTATCACAATGTGTGCTTCAGTTGCTGATTCAGCAGAATCTAAGAGAAAAAGGTTAAATAACCTGATAAATAATCAATTGTGGCAATAGGGGATAGAGCTGCAGGTCAGAGCTAAGTAGTTATAATACATGCTTTATGCATTTCATTTTATAAAATCTTGCAGTGTTTGATTAACACACTATTTGTCTTCTTCCTCTGTCCTGACCCAGTACACTTGGATGCTTTTAAGTGAAACACATAAGTGTTTTTTTCTTTCTTGTTTTATTGCGTGACTGTATCCTGTCTTGCACATTGAAGAAAAAAAAAAAAGAAACATCAGAGCTAATGACATTTGAAAGAGCAATCCACACACGCAACACACATCTATTTTTTATATTCAATTGATTTTTTTTTATTTTTTTATGGAGAGTAGAAGAAACAGGAGTTGCCCGGGTCATGTTTCCGTGCAAGAGCTGTTGTGTCTGGATTTGCATGTTGTATCTAAAGCAGTTTTGACAGCCCATGAGATTTACATGCCATTGAGTATTCGTGACTCAGCAAAAGGGCTTTGCTTAACGGCTGCCAAATTCCAGCATTTCTGCTGTATTAAACTCATGTAGTCATGAATACTTAAGGCAGTCCATTGGGATCCCTCAAGACACTGAGGTTGTTTGTCACGGTTGCACGTCAAGTGCCTTTTCACACAATCTATACAGAACCACGAGGAATACATTCAATCTTTGTAACAGGGGTGCTCTGTCACTGTGTGGGTATCCGCTGAGAGAATGAGAGACACACAGAGGGTTTGACTTTGAAACACCGCTCAGACATCCAGGTTTTATTACAAATCACAGGCGGTTGCAATGGTTGGTGGCGCCACTAGGGTACTAGCAAGAATAGCCCTAGTGCAGAAGGACATAGCCAAACATGTACATCAGAAAGTCAAAACAAAGCACAGTGGGTAAAAACAGCTACAAAATCAAAAGGGGGCCAAGCTTGGGCTGTGCACTGCTCCCACTAAAAGGTAGATCCCGCACCAGGAACCTTCTCCTTAACACAAACTAAATATACTTTGGTGGGATTAAAATTCACCTAAATTAAAGTTGTCCCAGTATACACACGGTGCTAACCTTCAACAGAGAACCCCGGTATACACGCGGTCGTTATTTTTGGTTGCAGGTATCCTGGTATACACCAGTGGTGGAGGAATAGTCGGTGCAGCCGGGGCAACTGCACAGGGGGCCTGTGGCAAAGTGCCCCGCCCCTGTGTGCATTTGTGTGTTCTGTGTTGTATGTTGCGTGCGTGTGTTAATGTTGGTGTATAGTCATTGGTACACGGGATATAAACGGGTCTGTGTTTCACGTGTATTTAAAAAGTGTAGATTTGTATTTAGGCACGAGGAGAGCACAAATCACTTCACGTGCTGGTTAAATATAATATGTGAACACGGGGTTTCACGTAATGAATTCACGTGCTGGGATTCAAGTGAGTAATTAATTAGTAATTGAATCCCAGCACAACAGTATATATAGAGACACGTAGCATGCAGTCGGGGTTGGGTGTTCGGAAGAGGAGAACGGGTGAGAGCGAGAGGAGTAATTAAAAGTGAAAGATCGTAAATATAAGTGTTTGTTCTCACCGTGTTTGTTTGTCTCCGTGCACCGTTTGTTAAGTGTCAGTCGTTTTGTCTGTCTGTTTATTTTGGCATCAAGTGCCGTGTCCTGTTTTGTATTCCGTTGTTTAAACCTTTTATTTTGTTATTAAACGCTGAGTGCAGCCATTGCACTCAGCTCATCATCACCACCGTCTCTGTCTGTGTTTGAATTCCTTTCTGGTCTGACGCAACCCACTCTGGCCGTCTTTGTGACACGTGGTGTCATCATGGGATAGCCGCGCCTCCAAGCGTCAGACCAGGAGGGGTCTGGATTAAAAAAAAAGTCAATGGCAGAAGACTCCATCAAACTGCGGGGCTGGTTCCTAGAGAATGCTGGGCTGGAGGCCCAGTTTCTGCCCATAGTCATCCGGGCCCTGTGGATGATGGACAGTGAGAGATGGGAGGCATATCAGGAGGAACACACCCCAAACACCTTGGAGGAAGGTGTGGAGTTTGTCCTCAGCTACCTGGAGGCAACCATAAACGGAACAGCAGCCCAGGTAGCAGGACCACCAGCAGAGGAGTACCTGCTGTCCCCATCTCCACCAGCAGAGGGTGAGTACCTGCTGTCCCCATCTCCACCAGCAGAGGGTGAATGCCTGCTGGTTTTGCCTTCACAGCCCAAGCGGGAGGCAGAGACGGATAAAGAGGTGAAAGACAGGGAGGAGGAGTGCCGCCTAAGGGCCAGGCATCCACGGCGATGTAACAAGCCATCGCCGGGGTGCCTCCTCTGCGACCAGGATCACCTGTTCGCCCACTGTCCCTTCCGCAGTTATGGGGAGGAGCCTGAGCGTCCACAGCCCAAATGGGAGGAGCCTGAGCGTCCACAGCCCAAATGGGAGGAGCCTGAGCATCCACAGCCCAAATGGGAGGAGCCTGAGCGTCCACAGCCCAAGCGGAAGGAGCCTGAATGTCCTACGCCTGAGTGGGAGGAGCCCGAATGTCCTACGCCTGAGTGGGAGGAGCCCGAACGTCCTACGCCTAAGTGGGAGGAGCCCGAACGTCCTACGCCTGAGTGGGAGGAGCCCGAACGTCCTACGCCTGAGTGGGGGGAGCCCGAACGTCCACAGCCCAAAAGGGAGGAGTCGGGGCGTCCACAGCCCAACAGGGAGGAGTCGGGGCGTCCACAGCCCATCAGGGAGGAGTCGGGGCGTCCACAGCCCAACAGGGAGGAGTCGGGGCGTCCACAGCCCAAAAGGGAGGAGTCGGTGCATCCACAGCCCAAAAGGGAGGAGTCGGTGCGTCCACAGCCCAAAGGGAGGCAAGTCGGGGCTTCCACAGCCCTGGGACCCAAGCCACCACCAGAGGGAAAATGCCTGCTGGTTCAGCCCCAAGAGCCGGAAGGGGAGGAGTTACAGGCTCAACCCCCTGAAAATTTTTTGGGGGGAAGAGGGGCAGGAGGCTGGTGTTCCCCAGCAGCCTCTATTCATGCTGATGAAGGCAGCACGGCGCGCACCAGCCCAGCCGCCACAGCGGAGGGAGCCAGCGCCGCCAGGAGCAGAGGAGCTGCCTCTGCCTCCGCCACCTCCACCGCTTCCTCCACTAGGAGCAGAGGAGCTGGAGCTGCCTCTGCCTCCACCACCGCCAGGGGCAGAGGAGCTGGAGCTGCCTCTGCCTCCACCACCGCCAGGAGCAGAGGAGCTGGAGCTGCCTCTGCCTCCGCCACCGCCCGGAGCAGAGGGGCAGGAGCTGCCTCTGCTGCCCGTACCTCCGCAGGGAGTACGGTGGCCGGAGCCCCAGAAAGGGGAGCTGCCGGCCACGAAGAAGGGGGAGGAGGTCTGGAGACCACTTTCCCCAGCAGCAGTTTCGCTGCAGGAGTTCTTGTGGCCGGAGCCCCACAGGAGGGAGCTGCCGGCTACGAAGAAGGGGGAGGTCGGGGGACCACCTGCCCCCGCAGCTTTTTCGCTGCAGGACGGGACCAGCATGCTGTCAGCCGTGCCACTACCGGCAGGGGAGCTGACAGCATTTCCAGCCATGGGCCCACTGAAGCCTCCCTTCCCAGCCCGAGACTTTGGCCTGGACTGCTGGGTATTTAAGGGGGGAGGTGGCCGTTGAGGCCATGTGTGCTGCGCACAAGGGGGGGTATATGTGGCAAAGTGCCCCGCCCCTGTGTGCATTTGTGTGTTCTGTGTTGTATGTTGCGTGCGTGTGTTAATGTTGGTGTATAGTCATTGGTACACAGGATATAAACGGGTCTGTGTTTCACGTGTATTTAAAAAGTGTAGATTTGTATTTAGGCACGAGGAGAGCACAAATCACTTCACGTGCTGGTTAAATATAATATGTGAACACGGGGTTTCACGTAATGAATTCACGTGCTGGGATTCAAGTGAGTAATTAATTAGTAATTGAATCCCAGCACAACAGTATATATAGAGACACGTAGCATGCAGTCGGGGTTGGGTGCTCGGAAGAGGAGAACGGGTGAGAGAGAGAGGAGTAATTAAAAGTGAAAGATCGTAAATATAAGTGTTTGTTCTCACTGTGTTTGTTTGTCTCCGTGCACCGTTTGTTAAGTGTCAGTCGTTTTGTCTGTCTGTTTATTTTGGCGTCAAGTGCCGTGTCCTGTTTTGTATTCCGTTGTTTAAACCTTTTATTTTGTTATTAAACGCTGAGTGCAGCCATTGCACTCAGCTCATCATCACCACCGTCTCTGTCTGTGTTTGAATTCCTTTCTGGTCTGACGCAACCCACTCTGGCCGTCTTTGTGACAGGGCCCTAGAGGTGTCCGAAAGTTTTTTGGGGGAAAAAATAAAACAAAACACACCACTTAACAGTGATAATATCCATCACATTTATATTTGCAGATATTATCTTCATATCGTTGTAGCTACCAGTGCCAGTAATTACATTTTTATTCTCCCTTGTTTCATCAGGTATTGCTATTCTCTTAATTATGTTTCTATAAAAAATGGTTGAATTAAACTTAGTCTTGCATGGAGGCTGACATGAGGTGCTGTTGTATGTTTCATTGGCGTCTCTTTTTCGAACTTCACGACCACTTGTACTTTAGCCTAGTGGTCTCTCAGTTTCCTGCTGTCTTCTTGGAAGGTTTTGGGGGTGCTGTTGTAACAATCTCAACTCGAGGAAAATGAAACAATTTTAATTACCTGATCAGAATTATATTCCCACCCGCAATAAGCCATATATTAAAAAGATAGGTGAGCGGAGTGCCAGATCCAAAGAATAAACGCTGGGTAAGTCAGTATTCATTACAATAAATATGCATTGAGGTAATCAAAAATACTGGAAAACAATAATTGTAGAGCAATAAGATAGAGAAATGGAAAGAATAAACAATTAGAATAATGAGAATTACATTCACAATTCCCTTCAAATATAAAGCACATCCAATATTTACAGATCAATAAATCTGATCAATTGACCCATAAGAAACAGGCCAATTTGAGTCCTTGATTCAAAGGCAGAGTCCAAAAAAAACAAAAACAGAAACTAAAATGTCCAAGATGTGTCCCCTATACCAAACTGTCCATGCACAGGGCATAATAAAGGAAATAAACGGAGGCTTCTGTCTTGAGGCGCTCGTTAAACCCCAATAAAACAAAAACAAACAAAAATAATAATAATTTGTCCAGAACAAGTGTATATACAAAGTCCAGGTGATTAAGTAAAAAACACTGAAAAATATTGAGTTGAAAAAAATTAATCCAGCACAAGACAATGAGTAAATTGGCTTGATCTCCCCCAGTGCTCAGGAAGCAGCACAGCAGCAAAAATCACCCGGGTTTGGAAAAAAAAAACAACAACATGATTTCCCAATGGAAAGTTCAGACAAAGTATCCTTTTAAATCCCAGGGTAAAACAGGAACAGCTTTGTGAGACAATGACCACAGCCTGGATATAAAGACTTAAATAAATCTATTAATTCACTAAGGTGAATTTCAAACTCAGCTGAAGAAGCTGATTGTAAATTGATTCTGATTTTTTTATGTAGATTTCTTTCCTGAATTTTTTTTTTTTTTAAGAACAGTAGATTAGAAAATACTTTTTCTAACAAACTCACACACACCAACCACACCCTTCTCTACTCTACACTAAACTGACTCTCCCCTTAAAAATTAGTCAGGTGCCTGTAACAAAGAAATTACCAAATGGCTTAATGAGACAATGATAATCAACTAGATATAACCAGGCCATTGCTATAAGGACAGTTTAAAGCACTTAACTAGATACATAGGAGAATTGCAGGGATAATTACTAATGTGTTGTGTATGGTAAACAGAATATATGAAGATTTTAATAACTTTCAGCATTTACCGCAAAACCTCTGATAAAGTTACATTTATAAAATGCTTTAAAATGCTTTAAAATGCTTGATAAGCATTCAATTAAACTTTGATAACCTGGCCAGGTTATCTGCCATCAAGTTAAGTGTAGCAGGCAGCAAACTTCACATGCTTCAAGGGTGTAGCTAATGCTAATGCCTATGCTACACTGTTCAGCAGGCTTTTACAGTTATATTTTATATGTATATATATATTTTTTTTTTTGGAATTGCCAGTTGTACTTTACCCCATTTTCTCTCCAATGCGTGCCCAATACGTAAGCCTGGCACTGCTGCAGAAGAGACGAAGGCGAACACACGCGTCCTCCGAAATGTGTGCCGTCAGCCGTCAGCTTCTTTTCACTCTGCACCCCCGCCATGCAGCTACCTCAGAGCTACAGCATTGGAGGACCACACAGCTCTGGGCTCAGGCCTGCAGGCGCACGGCCAGTCTACAGGGGTCGCTGGTGCGCCGTGAGCCGAGGACACCCTGGCCGACCTAAGTCCTCCCCACTCCAGGCAGCGCTTGGTCAATTGTGCGCCACCTGCTGGGAACACCCGTCCACGGCCGGCAGTGGAATAGCCTGGACTCAAACCGGTGACCTCCAGGCTATAGGGTGCCTTTACCGGATGTGCCACTCTGGAGCTCCTTTGCAGTTATATTCTGTGAGCACGATTCATCCTGTAGTTTAGGTGGAAGCTGTTAATGGGTGCTGCTGGGTACCAAAATTAACAAAAGCAAATTAACAATAAATGATTTTCTGTGCGAGAAAATTTCTGTGAATTTCTGCATAATCCTGGAGGGACTGGTGATTAAACTTGTTAGTTTGTGATTAAAATGAGTGTAGTATTGGAAGTAAAGATGCACGCAAAATGCAATTCAAGTAGGGGAGTAGAAAAGCTTCTTATTTTAGAAGCCCTATTTTAATGCTCTTTATGATTTTAATATTTGGGTCTGCCACTCTTAACAGTAGATGAGAAGTAGTTTGATCTTGAACTACTTTATCCATGTCACAGCTAGTGAATGAGAGATGAGTTAAAAATGCATTGTAAACAATACAGACATTTTAAAGTACATCTGGGACCCAGTTGAATCTATACAGTTATGATGCTAAAGGGCACAATTTTGTTCTTATGGTAACGAGGAGTATGTGCCTAATTATAAACAGTTCTCTTCTTTATCTCAGTCTGTCCAATTTGTTTATTTAAATTACTTTTTCATCCATTTAGCTTCCAGTATTGGCTTTCTTGATGATTGGGTTGGCCAGTTGCCTTTGGGGGTGACACACTGCAAAGTGAGATACAGTAGCTCCTCACAGTTCAGCCAAAGCACAGCCCTGACCAGCGGGGAGTACAGGGAAAAACAACGGTAAAAGCAGTGATGAAGGAGTGGGGGCGCTCGACGACTTTTTGTGCAGGTATCCTTGATGTGTTAGTTCCATCTTCAAGACATCTGTGCATTTTAAAAGTGCCATCTGTCTTTCAACATATAAGGATGTTAAAGTAGTAATGCCAGTTGACATGATTTGGGCCTACAAAAGATTCGATAGACGTAGAAAAAAAGAATGTAGACAATAGATAATAAGCAAGTTCATTACTGCAAATATACCCTATGTGAGTTCGATTAAAAGTTAAACAACTTCCACAGTATTTAATTTTTGTCCGTTACTTGTAGGCAGAGTTCCCATATTTTAGGCCCTTGTCATTTTCACGCTTCGGATTCAAACCTTCTTCACATCATCCCCTCAAATCAAACTGTTTTTACAGCAGATGCCTAGGCATGTGTAGAACATCTCTGTTACTTCTTCCAGTTTGTTTGGTGACCCTGGAAATAAATCAGGGAACAATTAGCTAAAGTCAAGATACAGGACGGGCCTTCTGTCACGAATGTCTCCCTGATTAGTTTAAATGTCCCTTGTTGGAGGCCAGAAAAGATAAAAGTGGAAATGAGGCAAGAATCCAGAGTCTTTATATAAGGGCCACAGTGTGTGGTGAACAAGATAAATGAACTTCTATTTTTCAACTAAAAAGGCCAAGTCCTGTAGTTATCAAGCAGGGACCCTGCCTGTTTAAAAGTGCATGCTACCTAATTAATAATATCCGCAGTCACACCATTATCTCTGATACACGGCTGCCTTGGGTCCTGGTTTGGAATTGAGCAATTAAGAGAATCGCTTTTAAGTCATAGATTATTATAATGTAAAAATCCTATGAAAGCAAATAGTGACGTTTGTCTCTCACCAGCTATTCATAAGCTTAATTATTTGGGTCTTTCTATTTTTGTACAGCGGGCTTCAGGATGGCAGTTGTATCTAATTACCCCAGAGGATTCTAGCTTTTACATGTCACCCAGTGTTTGTGAGGGGTGATCATGTGACTCACCCAGCAGTGTTTATTAGTCCCTCCAGGATTCTGTGATTGCGGAAAAAATCACAGAATTTGCTCTCTCTCACAGAATTTTCAATTTTTTGCAAAAAAACGAAAACTCAAACATTTGCACCCTACTATCACTGTACATGTCACTTGAGCGCATACATGCTATTTGTATAGTGGGAAGTGTGGCCGGGTTTCAGTGCAAGCTTTAGTTTAGCCATGGAGAGATTCCTAAGGCCATCAGTGAGCTCCGGAAACAAATCTAAAATGCACAAATGCAAAATGCAAGTCCAGTATTTCCCATAACTCACCATCATAGCTTCTGTTAAAATGGCAGAAGACCATGACAACGACCATGGAGAGACAAACAGTGGCTACTGAAGAACGAAATAAGGTAAGATTGTTATTTCACTGTATTTAATGTATTATGCATTGTTTTTCACTGTATTTCATGTTGTCACACGTAGCTTTGGCATAGATCTTTTATGCTATAAATCACTGGGACCCTTTGCATGGCAGGCCTCGGTTGCCAAGGTAAACTGTTCTTTAATGGACCCAGATTCAGTTACAATGAGTCTGCCTACTGATGATGTGCAAGAGAAACTATGTTGGAAACCAAATGATATGAAAAATAGTGAATTTTGGCCTACTCCTATATTTTGGATGAAGGGAGTGCCTCCTAAAATTACCCTCTGTGAGCAACATGAAATGTATCAAGAGAACAGTTATCGAACCAGGACCATTGTTCATGGTACAGAACTGACTCTGAACAGAGCAGATGAACACAATCCTTTTTTAAAGTGCAGATGTGATAAGGGCCGAGGTGAATTACCCCTGACCAGGTCCAAACCCTGCCCAGCCTGTAGTCACTTAGTCAGACACTGCCACATTCTGTTTGAATGTAACAGTCCTGAAGGGATGTCATTTTCACACTTGAATGTAGACCCACGGGATGTAAAGAGAATTGAATGTGTGGGTTGTCAAAGTGGTCACCCAGTGACATGGCACATAGAGTAAGCTAGAATGTGAAGAGGTTGTTACTGCCAGACGTGTCCAAGTGTCTTGCAAGTATCAAGTGAAAACCCTGGTGGCCCACACCTGCGATGTGAAGAATTGGATGAAACGGCCTGTTGTGTTTGCAGAATCAGTCCGAGCTGAGGAATGGGCTGATTTGTTAGACATGAATTGGATGGTCTAAACGAACATGTATTGATTGAAATATGATATACTCTTAGTCAATAATCATAGTAATACTGTACTCTGTTTCAAATAGACCTGTATACTCGGTAGAACATATTAGGTA
Source organism: Acipenser ruthenus (assembly GCF_902713425.1). Taxonomy (NCBI): domain Eukaryota; kingdom Metazoa; phylum Chordata; class Actinopteri; order Acipenseriformes; family Acipenseridae; genus Acipenser; species Acipenser ruthenus. The sequence continues at coordinate 8,612,433 of NC_081215.1, forward strand.
ACTGTTATGTACAGTCTGTGAAAAAGCATGCAGAGAAAGGTCGGCCTGACCAACTTTTGGCAGGCCCTTATCAGAGGTAAGCAACTCTGATTTAGATGCCAGACCTAGGTAGCCAACTTTCTGGAGAAAGCTGCTGAGCTGAGTAAAAAAAGGAATAACATACTTTGAAATTATATATATAAGTCTCTTATTTAAAGAAAGGAGTGAGTCCAATTTAAAGACGGGCTCTGATTTAAAAGCAAGTATTCTAAAGTAATGAAAACAGAATACTTGAATCAACAATTTAAAGTCTTAAAACTGCTGCTATATTTCTGGGAGCTAAACAAATGTATAGTTTAAATGGCTTGGCAGTCATGCATCTTAGTTGAAATAAGCATTAAGACTTGATCTAAAAGGAACCCCTGCGTTAGAAGTAAATCTTCTATTTAGATTATAATAATACAGCTATCAGAACGTTGTATTTAAAAGAAGCAAGACAATACAATAAAAATAGTATAAACTGTAATTTTAACAGTAAACTTGCTGAAGGAATACAACTAATGTTGTAACCTCGTTCACACCTGCTTGTGGTACAGGCAGTGTTGAAGAGGACTCATTGGTGTTGGCCGATGAAGCGGGGATTTTTTCTGATGATCAGCGATTTAACTGCCAAGATCCTCTGTATAATGAGCAATCTCATTAATATGAATGAACGGAAGTACCTTTTGGATAACAGAAGATTTGATCTTACAATAATCATTCTCTGTCTATAACAGAAATGAATTAGAACCTGGCAGGAAGAGATGGGAATGGAAAGCGTAGGACGTGTTAATACGTTGAGTTAGATATTGGTTTAAAATAATGAGTATTGAAAAATGCTTATGCTAGTATTTCATATTAATCAACCGTAAAATTGGCAAAAAGCAGAGGTTGTCTTAAAATCTGCTTTAACTGGATTTTGTATGAACAGTGAAGAAGGTTAGCCTTAGTTCAGTCACTGTAGCACTATGGCATTCTAATATATTAATGCTAGCCTGTATTTAGATATAAATAACTGGACCTTTCATTAAAAGCTTAAAAGATTTAGCAATGGAGTAAAATAATATTACAATTTCTAGGAGCAACTGTTATACTGAAGTAACTTAAATAGAAGTACATATTATAATGCCATTTAAAGTTAAACTGTTGAAAGAACATATTAAAAGTTTATTATAACAGAAGCATGGTGTTGACAATATTGTACACATATTGTTAAGACACATTTGAAATAATGTTCATTTAATTTAATCAATTTAAGAATCAGTTCAGTTTCTCTGACTAAACAAAAAAGTCTTTTCGACATTACAATTAGGGTCCTGCGTTTTACGCCACCTGTTTTTTTCAATTGTAATTCAACTGCTATCCCCTAGATGTCCCTGCAGCCACTCCAGTTATAGTAATCAAATTCACAATTAAGAATTCAACATATTACGCTTTAACTAATTAGAAAAATACAAGCTAATTATGATGAGTATAAATGGTAATTGAATAAATTGATGCGTTAAAAGAAAAATCGAGAGACCTAAACATGGATTCAAAGACATCGCAATCAAAAAGCATTTCATTGAGTGAACGCACGCGACAAGATCCACCTGGTGTTCTGCACACAGATGGGTAGAATTTATTTTGCACAACTTGCCATTTATCTTTGGCCCACACTCGAAAGTCAACAATAGACTGACATTTATCATCAGAAAAACACAGAAAACGAAAGGCTGAGATTGACAGCTAAGAGACACGCCCTCCAGTAAGAAACGTAAGGGGAACGAAAATTATGAACGCCAACCAGATGTTACTTTCAATTTGACAGAGGAATTTGTTTGTGCTAATATTCTCCTGGAAAAAAATGATAATCCCAAACTACGTGCATTTCTGAACAAACATGTAATAAATGCGGCAGTAATTCCTACAGCATGTCAACTGAGAAGGGAATATCTACCCCAAATTGCTGAGTTGCACAAGATGAAAATTGTACAACTGGTAAAGATGTCTGACAGTGTATCTGTAGTTACTGACGAGTCTAAAAATGCAAAAGATCAGTATGTTTTGCACATTTTAAATGCATTTGAAGTTAATTTTAACAATGTGACTGGATTTGTCTCCGATAATGCCAGTTACATGATCAAGGCATACAATGACATTCTTTGAGGTTTACTACCAAATTCAGTACATTTGACTTGTAATGCCCACACAATAGCCATTGCCAGCAATATCTGGGCAAATAATTTTCCGAAAGCAGACAACCGTTAAAAAATTGTTTAAACATTGCCCAAGCAGAAAACTATGTTTTAAAGACCACCTGACAGAAGCAATCCAACAAGAAGGCTGTACTTTACCCATAAAGTTGCCACCTGAGCCATAATACGATGGGGCACTTGGTATTCTGCTGCTGTATATCATTCCAAATACATCCCTTTTTACGCAGGCTTTGTGGAAAAGGAAATGCACATTTCACCAAACACTGTTGTGTTAAAGGACCTCCAGAAATTGCTTAAAGATGTGCAAAGTTTAAAATCTCAACTCTCCCTAATTGCGACTCATGCCAAGGGACTGGTGGATCTGATTCAGTGGGTTGAAAGCCGTGAAGTGAGAGTCCAAACATATAATAAAGTTGCAGAATTAATAAATACATACCGAGCAATGGCACAAGAGGTACACAGCACGGACGCCGCAATAAACAAACTATGTGAAAAAACCTTCCATGACGTTTCTGAAAAACTGACTAATTACTACAACCCGGATCAATGCAAAAAGAAACCCCTTTTTTTCAACCAGCTCATAACTTTCTGATGGCAGTAAGGATATTCGACCCACAACAAGTGTGTAGTTTGGATCTGGAAGCCCTCCCATTATATTCTATTCCAGGATTTGATGCTGTCTGTAAATCAGAAATGGACAAATACCTCCCATATGCAAAAGAAAATGGCAGTAGAATGACTTGAATGAATTTTGGATTAAAGCTGAAGAATTATTTCCCAATTTAACACGAAAGGCTAAAATATATTTGTCAGTTGTTACCAATTCTGTAGATGCTGAAAGAAGTGTTTCTTCTTATGGCCAAGTTTTTACAGAACAACGTCAATCTATGAAAGAAGGCAGGGTTAACCAACTGACGATGCTTAATTTTAATAGCAACATTTAATGCATGGGACATTTTCTTTCATGAAACTGTAAGTGACACGTGCTGCTTGCGAACAACCTTGCATTATTATTATTATTATTATTATTATTATTATTATGTTATATTTGTAATAAATATATGTTACAGCATTGATGTTATGATTTCAGTATTTTATATAAATTGTTCCGGGAATCAGTGTTTTTTTTTATATTTTGTTGACAAATTATGTGTTCCTACTAGTAAACTGAAACATGTAAATTATTTATTTACACATTCTAAGAAATAATATTGAATAAGACGTATTAGTAATAAAGGGATGCATGACTAAATAAATGTCCGTAGAAACAGAGAGAGGTGTCAGGCTTGGTCCAAGCATGGTACAAATTAATATAAGGCTATTATATTTAACAGGTTTTTATATAGCTTAAATTTAAATGGAAATAACTGAATTAACCACTGTATGCTTATTCAAAATAGAGGGAAAATCCTATATAAGAGCAAGACCCCATTCGATACCATTGATCTTGAACTTGCAAGCTGACGTGGTCCATGCTCTGAGCGTCTCTGTAAAACTGCTGTTCAGAGGTCTCTGCCTTTTGAAGACAGTTCTTATTTTTCATATATCTTACACTACTCTTCCATATACTGGAAGGTAAGCATATATTTGAATTTAATATCTCTTTTATATTGGATGCATTGCTATAAGGTATAGGATTTCTATTTTAGCTGTAGAGAGTGATATATTGAATGTTTTAGAATGTAGCTGTCATTGTTTTAGCTTGTTGCATGGCTAGCCTAAGGGCTAAGCATATAATTAACCATATCTGTATTATTATAGTGAAGTATTAATGCTGTTAAACCTGTAAAGGCACCAGATCGCCTGGACTGCTTATTACTTGGGATTTACGATGGCCTGCACAACCAACCAATCCAATTTTTAACATAAGCATTTAATAAACTGAAGGGGCACTACTACTGCCCTGACTCGTTAAAACTTCAATTTAAATGAGTCTGTGTGATTTTCTTGAATATTAAAAAGTTGTCTGCACATATAGAACACCCAGTGCACAAACAAACCATTTACAGGAGTTTTGAACATCTCTCTCCTCCTTAAACATCTCCACTGGGTTTAAGAGTGTGGTCATAGCATATATATATATAAATAAAAATAGTATGTGCAAAATCTGACGGAGTATTATGCATTTTTCACTGTATTTCATGTATTATGCATTGGTTTTTTTGTTACTGTATCTTGTAAAGCGCTTTGTGATGGTGGTCCACTATGGAAGGCGCTATATAAAATAAAGATTGATGTATTATTATTATTATTATTATTATTATTATTATTATTATTATTATTTTACAAAATTATTTCATAGTTTAGTCGCAAGTTCAAAGAGAAGCGTTGTTCTGTTACTCAGTGAGTGTAAGGTCAGAGACCAAACTATTTCTATCTGTTGTCTTGATGTGGATACGTTTTAAAATGACAACATTTTGGTGAAAAACAAATGTTTCCAAAAATACCCTGTTACATTTGTACACAAATGCTCCAAGCCTTGTACACATTTGTAAAACAGTGCATTTGTAAAATGTACCAATGCTAATTTGAATCCCAGTGCACCACTACAATCTTATTATGCTAGGCAAATGTTATTATTACTAATGTGATTGAATATAGTCATATGTTTTGGCCATAACATAATTTAACTCTTTTTTTACAAATTGTTATGTTTTATGTATATTTAAAAAAATGGCATCCAATCAGTGCTGTAAGAGTATACAAAAAGTGAACTCTCTTTGCTTTACATCAGGGCTTCTCAAACTCGGTCCTGGAGACCCTGTGGCTGCTGGTTTTCATTCCAACCGAGCTCTCAATTACTTAACTAGACCCTTAATTGAACTGATAATTTGCTTAATTAGACCTTTTTACTTGTTTTCAGCCCTTGAACAGTTGCATATTTCAAGTTAGCTGTAACATTTTATAAGTAACTTGAATTGCAACTGTTTACGAGCTGAAAACAAGTAAAAAGGTCAAATTAAGCAAATTATCAGTTCAATTAAGGGTCTAGTTAAGTAATTGAGAGCTCGGTTGGAATGAAAACCAGCAGCCACAGGGGGTCCCCAGGACCGAGTTTGAGAAGTCCTGCTTTATTGTATGTGTTTTTTTTCTTCTTCTTTTTGTAATGTTTTTTTTTCAGATTTTAGTAATGCGATTTAATAAAACAAACAAAAAAAAAATGAACTAACTTTTTCTTATTTATTTATACTCATTAACACTGTTTTTCATTAAAAAAGTCATTGCCACAGAATTTTGCAGAAACACTCTTCTCGTTGCAGATTTTAGGAAATTGTACCGCGGATTTCTGTGGGGCCTAGTTTATGAGGGGTTCTCATGTGACCCACCCAATAGTGTTTATGAGGGGTGATCATGTGACCCATCCATCAATGTTTATGAGGGGTGATCATGTGACCCACCCAGCAGTGTTTATGAGGGGTGATCATGTGACCCACCCAGCAGCTCCAGTCAGAGCTCACACATTGTAGATCTAAACTAGGCCAGCGTGAATAGGGATGCTTATGCATTCATTTCACATATTTCATGGACAGCCTGGAAGAGGAATTGATTTTTGAGTTTTTTTGTAAACTGTCTGTCAGATCTTCCCATCCTCCCCTTGGCGCTTTAATGTTTGTACTCCTGAGACTAAAGAGGAAAGTGAATTTCTACGCCCCCAAAGTGTCGTTCTGAATTTTGATAACTCCCCCAAGCTTCAGTTCTGATGAAAACAGCAAGTGGCTTTTTGCCCCTGCAAATCATGTATTCATTTTTGATATTCTTAAAGATAGACTTTTTTATTATTATTATTATTGTTTTGAACTTAGAGTACAGTATTTGTTCTTGAAGGTGTCATGCATTTTACAAGAGCTAATAAGTGGTTAGATTGAAATATGCCTGAAACTTTGTTTTTAAAGACTGCAATAAAATGGAAGTAAATGAGATACTTCAGGGGCTAATATTGTAAATGACAGACCACTGTGTGTCAAACATGTTAAACATCTTTCTTTATTTATTTTATTATTTTCTTTATTTATTGCATTTATATAGCGCTTTTTATACAAAAGTATCGCAAAGCACTATACAGTACATAGCAGAATAAAAACACAATACATTTGTATTGCATGTCACACATACAACTGCCACAGTCAGACCATTTAACAGTATACACATAATAATACAAAAGCAGCAATTTTAAAGTTGCTTATAAAAGTGTGTTTTTAGTCTTGACTTGAAAACTGTAACGGTCCCAGCTTCCCTGACAAACGAAGGCAGAGCATTCCATAATTTAGGAGCTCTACAAGAAAAAGCCCTACCTCCCGTGTTGCTTTTGTTGACCCTAGGAATAACCAGCAGCCCCGCATCCTGTGATCTCAGAGTGCAGTTTGGAAGATGCGGGGTCAGTAACTCCTGCAAATAACTAGGTGCTAATCCATTCAGGGCCTTGTACGTTAACAGCAAAATCTTAAAATCAATTCTATACTGCACAGGGAGCCAGTGTAAAGAGACTAAAACGGGGGTAATATGTTAACTTTTCCTGGTTTTAGTCAGAATTCTAGCAGCAGTATTCTGAACAAGATGCAAGCGGGACACCACACGTTTTGGGACACCAGAAAAAAGTACATTACAATAATCAATTCTAGATAAAACAAAGGCATGCATTTGTCTATCAGCATCAAATACGGACATAATTGGTCTAAGTTTGGCTATATTTCTCAAATGGTAAAAAGATACTTTTTGTGGGTATTAATAACACCAAGAACATCTTTTAATAGTTTTGTAGGAATAGGATCAAGAGAGCATGTAGTAGCTCTCATATGTCGAACTAGCTCTGTCAGTTCCTGTAAGATAATCAAAGAAAAAGCCCCCATAGTAGCCTTAATAAGAACCATAAGAAAGTTTACAAACAAGAGGAGGCCATTCAGCCCATCTTGCTCATTTGGTTGTTAGTAGCTTATTGATCCCAGAATCTCATCAAGCAGCTTCTTGAAGGATCCCATGGTGTCAACTTCAACAACATTACTGGGGAGTTGGTTCCATACCCTCACAATTCTCTGTGTAAAAAAGTGCCTCCTATTTTCTGTTCTGAATGCCCCTTTATCTAATCTCCATTTGTGACCCCTGGTCCTTGTTTCTTTTTTCAGGTCAAAAAAGTCCCCTGGGTCAACATTGTCTATACCTTTTAGGATTTTGAATGCTTGAATCAGATCTCCGCATAGTCTTCTGTGTTCAAGACTGAATAGATTCAATTATTTTAGCCTGTCTGCATACGACATGCTTTTTAAACCCAGGATAATTCTGGTTGCTCTTCCTTGCACTCTTTCTAGAGCAGCAATATCCTTTTTGTAACGAGGTGACCAGAACTGAACACAATAGTCTAGGTGAGGTCTTACTAATGCATTGTAAAGTTTTAACATTACTTCCCTTGATTTAAATTCAACACTTCTCACAATATATCTGAGCTTCTTGTTGGCCTTTTTTATAGCTTCCCCACATTGTCTGAGTCAACATAAACTCCTAGGTCTTTTTCATAGATCCCTTCTTCAATTTCAGTATCTCCCATATGATATTTATAATTGCATTTTTATTGCCTGCGTGGTCGACATCATAATTACAATATGACAGGTAATGGACTTTTTAATGTCAAGGTTACAACTTCAAAAGATGAATAACCTTCAACAATTTCCTGTTTGATTCTGAGTTTACTACGGAAAACAGCAGCAAGTCCACCTCCCCGCCCAGTAAAGCGAGCTTTCTGGAAAAAAGAATAGTTAGGTGGAGAAGCCTCAATCAGGGAAACATTGGCATTCGGTCCAAGCCAAATTTCAGTTAAAGAGAGAATATCAATGTTGTAATCCTGAATAAAATCACTAATTAATGGAGCCTTGTTAGACAGAGACCTGCAATTAAATAAAGCCAATGTGTAAATTGGTCCAATCAAGAGCATGTGATTGAGCAGGGGTAATAGGAATTTGATGAAGGTTACTGTAGCACCTCTGTGTTTACTCAGCGGGTAGCGGAATGGCAGGATACTGTAACCTGAATTTTACATGCCTCTTTAGATTCCCTCCCCTCCCCAGTTCCTTTAAGATGTTAAGATGGCTGAATGAACATGCCACCTTAAGATGTTGCTGCAGGCTTTCAGCACAATGCGCCTGGGATTTGATGTTATACTTCCCCAGATTGGCATTCCCTGAAATATACACAGAAAAAAAACTAGAAATGGGAATTTTAGATATAGATGTGTAAAATAAGACCATTGATATTGAATTAGTGAAAGAAGTGTTTTTTTTTTATTTTACTGGACACCAGTGGAAATGGAATTAAGTAAGATCAAAGAAGACAGTTGTGTACCAAATGTGTATCTCTGTTTGATCAAATTCTGTATTAGACTGTTTGTAATCTGATAGTTTAATTGTTCATTTTTGTGTGTAAGCGCTTTGGGATCCTTGTGATGAAAAGCGCTATAGAAATCTGAATTGTGCCTTTATTCATATGAACTGAAGAAGACACTAGCCATAACGTCTTTCCTGCTTGACTTAGTTTCTTACAGCTGGTTTCACAGTCCTTGATTATCCCTAGTCTTGAGCCCTTTTAACACTGGCACTCCTAGCCGGGTCACAGTCTCGCGTAGTGTGAAACCACATACCTGGAGCGAGACAAAATGCATGACGGCATCCGACGAAAAATAAAAAACAGCCACGCCTGCGTGAAGGTTTCACTTACTCAAGGAACATTTCTGTTTATTCTGTTTAGCCATATTGTTGTTGATTGAGACACACAATGAGCCAGATTGCAGCGAGGATGAAGAAACATTTGCTCTAATCAACATTTGGGCCGATGGTTCAATCCGGAGAAGCGTCCGTAACAATCTGCTTCCGGGTCGACCCTGCTTCTTCAAAAGCAGTGTGAAATCACGTAGCTGACACTGGGTCGTTTCCCAGGTTGGGTCCGACCCGGGTACAACATGCCAGTGTGAAATGGGCTTTGGATTACTTTACCTGAGGTAACATAAGGATGTAGTCTAAGATTAGAGCTAATCGGGGTCTGGGGAACCAGCCGTTAAAGGTTGACCTCATGAACTTTTACTTTCTGCAAAGGTTATCTGCAACTTCAGATCTATGTGCAGCTTCTCTTTTGGGCAAATACTGTAAATAAATTAATAAGAAAGGAGCATGTGCTGTGATGCATATTGAAGAGCAGACAGGACGATGTCAGTGTTGTTGAATTCACAAGTGATGAGTTCTGACCTCAATTAAAACACAAAGTGCTTTTTCTTAACTGCACATTTTTCCTGCTGATTATCCGAGTCCAAATCATTGTTCCATTTTCTCCCCACCAGTTGATTTATTTCAGCATTTATTACACAGGATGGTTTTTTCATTCTTTAAAAAACCTAAATCAAAAGCCATAAAGTATTGTTCTTCAGCATATTAATATTTTATTCATACTACTCAATCTTCACACCGGAAAATGTAAATTAAAACACACTGCTAAATGAGAATTGAGAAACTGCCAACCTTAGCAATGCACTTGGACCACTGAAAACAGATCTTGAAAGAGACCCTTTTCCACTCCTCAGGTAGGATTTTTTTTCTTTCAAATAAATAATTGACTTACAATGTGGAGGAAAGTTGTCTGGAATACTAAGAAGTAATAATAATGAAAGGGCTGAATGTGAGAGCGAGAGTGTAGCGGTGGGGGTTGGGTTGGCAGAATAAACCCCCCCCCCCCCCCCCGACTAATTCTCATAAACTGAAATGAAATTATAGCTTTGCTGGACTAATTGCATTTTAAGCACGCCTATTGTAAAATAAAAAAATATGGAACAGAAAGATGGTTTAACAGGTGTAAGATGTAATAGGCTATTTGATGCAAGAGACCTATCTTGTACTTGCATAAAGTTCAGTTAATGGCTGCTTTTACAACAGAAAAAATATCCATAGTCTTGTGCCAAACCCTTTTTTCACTATACAATAGATAAGATTACTATCATGTAAAAACTACCATTTTCATTTAATAAAAAAAGTAATTTGAATGCAGTACTTTTTTCTGATAAATGAATGCATAACTATTTATAATATGAAGCAGGTTATATATTTATAGTCTACTGGTTATTTAAAGTTTGCTTTGTTTTATTTTTACTTCACTGATCTCCGGCCCCATTTTCTAAAACTCAAAACCCACAGTGTTTTAGTACCAGCTCAGCCAGAGACTCTTCGGTTGGGAGGCGCCTACTTGAGTCATGTGTTTGTGACCTCAGGAGTCATTTTATTTCCTTGTACACTTAACCAGCCCTAAAGCTGTTGCTTAAGTCAGTTGAAGTTATTTAAACAGCTATTTTTTAGTGTCAGTTTCATACGTGGAGGCTGCAGTTTGAGCTATACTGAGGTTTAGAAAGCAATGCCTTTATAACGTCAGGTTTATTGCAGGATATACTGATTCTGTACTCAGTCGGTATATCCAGTAATAGGATACTTTGGCTTTGTATCTCCTCACCCGTAGGGTATGCACAGACCTTGAATCTCATGTTATGTGTTCTTGTGTGCTAAGGCTTTGTTGTGAACTTATTTGAAACTTAATTGGCTTACTCTGTTTAAATACTTTAATAAATGAAACTCACTTAAATTAGCAGTATTCGCCAAACTTAGTCAAGCAATGACTCATTCTGTTAGATTATAAAATTGAATTATTGGGTGTTTTATGTGGCCGATCCGTGTAAATGGGCCTTTATATTATTTACCTGGAATGTAAATATGCACGGTCATTTTGGTTATGCTATGCATGTACTTTAGCTTACCGTGGTTTCCCATGTTTTTAATATGCTTTACCATACCCCTCTGGCCTTTAAAATGCTTACAGTACCTATGCTTTAACATGCTTCCACTATGCTGTATTACACTTTGCTTTTCTAAGGCTCATAAAAGGTAAACATACAGGAAAGATACAGTTGAAACAGAAGCCAGCTCTCTCTGGTGTGTTCTTAGGAACTCCTTTTCCCTCTGCATCAGCTTTAGTGCATACTATTTCACTGTTTATAAATAAATCAAAAACAGTTCTGTCTTCCTCATACCTTCAGGGTTTAATCATTATGTTAATTATGTTAGGGATAACCACTGAACAAATGCAAGACAGGTTCAGCAGTAACAGATTTTGCTTAATAACTTCAAAGAGAAATGATCCAAACTTGCTGGCTATGTGGAGTACGAAGTAAGGACACAGGGTGAAAGGCTACATCTCATAGCACTAGACATTTGCATATATGGAAATGAGGACCTATTTTCAATATTACATTTTTAATTATTAATAAATAAACCAGAATTACTCGCTTTAAAAGATGTAAAGTGGATCCCATAAATGAACTAGGATACTACATTCTTCTTCAAAGCTGCTGTTGCTTATACTTTAACTTATCCATAAAGTAAATAGCACTACAATGGGCATGACTTTAAAATGCCAAACCAAAGAGCCTAATTCAAGAGCCATGTGCATGCATCGACAATTCTAGAAAAGACAAAATAATGAAGCATGCAGTCAATCACGCTCTGGAACGCTCTTGTAATGCTGTACATTGAGTTGAATGTAATAAGAAAGTATTTCTCAAACAGTGGAAGGGTAAGTGCATGATAGCTGCCTCCATCAATGTGCAGTCGATGGATCCTAGAACCTGCTTGACTTCCCTCTGCTGATGCTCTGAAGCAGAGGGGCTTATAAACTTTATGGCCTTACTGGCCAAGTCACTTCCTTTACTACCCTGATAAAGGTTTACCCCAGTCTAATTTTACAGTTTGTCTATGTTTTTCCTTGGTTATACTATGCATTTACCATAGTTTGCCGCATATGACTGCTTTTTGCTATGCTTTTACTACACATACAATAGATGACTAATACCAGCCATGTCTCCAACAGAATTCTTTCAAATGCATCAAACCAGCCGAAACGTTTACTACTACAGGCAAGGCATGACTTCCAGAAGCCATAATTAATAAGGTCACACAAATGAAGTAAGCCCTCTTAATCAAAACAAGATATCTCTATTAAAACTGGTAGAAGAAACCCAAATCCTTTTATAAGTACAGTGAATCAGTCCTAATTCCATGCATTCTGTAAGTCAAGGCAGAACTGGGGTGTAGCCATCAACCTGGTGAGACTAAAGATAAGATGTGATGGTAATTTGATAATCACTCTCCCCTTCAACACCTGTGTAAGCTTTCCGGCAATGAAAAACCAAAACATCAGACTCCTTGCATCTCGTCAGCAGCAATAATGAACTCAACTACCCCGTCACAACACAGTCAGCAGGGAGGCACACAATGTAGGTGAGACTAATATTCTAACAAGTATCAATCTATTAGTCTCACACTGATGATGCAAAAAGCCCTTTAGTAGAGAACATATGACCGGTCACATTGACCGCTCATGGTAGTTCTAGGTGTGTGTATAACTCTGGTAGTTCCAGTGAAAAATTCTGACAAACTAAAGCTGTTTCCTTAAATAACATAAAGCCAGGCCTGCATAAAGCCCTTACTTTATACCTGAGTGAAATATTGTGCTCCAGATCATGTATTAAGAGAATTTTAGTGGATTTTGAAACATATGTAAATGCCAAAAGACGCTACAAAGCTGATTCTGTTTATATTCAAATGTAAAACACTTTGGAATAAATTACTTCCAGTAATATATATATATATATATATATATATATATATATATATATATATATATATATATATATATATATATATATATATATTATTTCCTAGCAGACACCCTTATCCAGGGCAACTTACAATTGTTACAAGATATCACATTATTTTTACATACAATTACCCATTTATACAGTTGGGTTTTTACTGGCACAATCTAGGTAAAGTACCTTGCTCAAGGGTACAGCAGCAGTGTCCCCCACCTGGGATTGAACCCACAACCCTCCAGTCAAGAGTCCAGAGCCCTAACCACTACTCCACACTGCTGCAAATATATATATTTGAATTCATTTTTTCCATATAAATCTATATTTGTCCGAGCAGCCTTAAAGGTAACAGGCCAGTGCTTGCTAGCCTATTAACCAATTTAAAATTGAAAGCATTTTCGTTTCGGCTTTATTGTTAAAGTTTTCCCACGTGGCAGTACTGTCCTACAATTACCAAATGATACAGTGATCATTTCACTGTGTTATGTTAGTGAACCATAGTGTACTGCAGTTAGTATATTCTTTCCATTTACTGGTATCTTAAAATTTAAGGGCCATAAGAACGATAAATATTGTAACTCATTTTTTATTTTTTAGAAGGCCTTCTTCGTTGTTCTCCAAGTTGCTGCAGTGAGGTGCTATAACGAGTTACTGTAAACTAGATACCGTTTTAGCCGGCAGATTTCATGAAGTAAACATGTATTTGAATGTTTTAGAAATTAAAACTAGAAATACAAAATTGGCATTTTTCTTTGTGAACGTGGTAAGAAAAACAGCAATTCAAAAACCTTCAAAATCTACCAAGGTAGCAAATCCACTGAATTTAATACCAGCCAAAATTTCCCGTTATACGGTACATTAGTTGCTTAAAGGATTTCCACTATCTTATTAGACATGTACTGTTTAGTAGTGAGCTGTACATGATACTGTGCCCCCAGCATTTGAATAATGATTTACATTACATTGATCTGCGTGTGATTAAATACATAACAGTAAAATGTGGTTTACTTACGATATATAATGGTAATTAAATCATATACTGTATATGCGTGTGTGTATAATATTCTTTACATATTTACATACATATTAACATTTGTTAGTATTCATTAAGGGGGGGGGGGGGATGTCATGACATAAATGCTGTAAAATAATTCTGACCGTCACAAATGGGTTTTCAGACTCAGAAATCCAGTGACCGTCTGGAAAAATTCTTTGTGAAAAAAAAAAAAAACAGTTACAAAGCATTGAAGCTTCAGAAATTGCATTGATTTACCATGCCGTTAGTCATCACCACAGCTGCTTGTCTCAGGTAAGCCTTTAACATACCTATTTGTATCGGGATCTGGTGGTATTGTGTTAAACTGTATTACAGTATACTGCAGTTTTGCTAGACCTAGGCTGACTGAGAAATATGTCCGGGTTTGGTCAGTGGAAAAGGTGGCAACCCTAATTGCGTACCAGTGATGTAGTCCACACTATGCCTTTAAACCATATTAGTTGCCTTTAAACCGGCTTAAAAGTTCTAAATACGGTTTGCATCTACACTACACAGCATTTAATACCAGACTCAAGAACCGGACCCGAGACCACCTCCGGGGGTAGTCTCAAGTCCGGTTCTAAATTAGATCACATCAGGTAGTGCGGTTTGTCAGAAGTGAGGACACTGTAATACCGAACTACATTTTTTGTGTATCCTCCAATATCCCAAAATGCACTGTGACATGTTTGGCTAAATACTCAGAACAGGCGCCTGAAGGACTTGCTATCAGTGAACACTCCACACTAGGCATTCATTTTCATGTTAAAAATCTGTCCGGACATATTTGTTAAACTAGTGGGGAAAATAACAAAAGCACAACGTTAAATTAGGTGACTGCAAAAATGAAATGCGAGTTAAAAGTAGGATCGGGGATGTACAATTCCGTCATTTGTCAGCTCTGTTTAAAATAAAATTAAGGGGACCACAATTCGGCTCAGGCCAGATATAAAGGTAAAAGTAAAGATTGTTTTGTAATGAACAGCTTTTTCTGAGTTTAATTATGAATTTGTTTAAAGGAATGTCACCTGATTAAAAATAAAACCTGACAACAAGCCCTACACGCATTTACTTTTTCCAAAATACTTTTTTTATTATTTCTTTTTAGCAATACAGACCTTTGTTATTTTAAAATAAAATACAGTGCATGGTGGGAAACTATCATATTAATTTCCATTGTTCATTGCGCTGCTAGGAACTGTAACCAAACTATTTTAATAGCATGTGTATGAATTAAACCCGACTAAACATGAAATGGTACTTTAGTGTGGACGCTCAAGCCAAATGAAACCTTCTAAATAATGTTACGTTAATATATTAAATTATATACCGCTTTGTAGTTTTCCATATACTTAACAAAAATGGACAAATTGAAATCTAACATGAAACACTGTACTACTATTATGGCTTCCTAGACTTTTGTGATATAATTTTGTAGTTTCTTTGATTACAGATGTTAAATAAAAGATGAAAATTATGTTCATTATTATCTCTCAATCCTAAAATTCTAGGTGATGCAAAACATTTGGCCATAGCTGTATAATTCTTTACTAATCTGATATGTGGAATTCTGTGTCAGATAAATATATAAATGGATACTGTACAAAAAGAAAGACACATTTTTATTACATCAAACAAATTGAAGTAAGAATAAATGTCATTTATTTTTCGTGCACATTTCAAACAGGCAGATCACTTGCATTTAAGCTGTCGACACTGCTGTGCACAGAAAAGTTTAATTGAGTGATCATGGACCATTAGTTGTTTATAGTTAAAGCATATTAACTGAAATTGTATTGCGTTAAACGGAATCAAAGGTACATGATTAAAACGTTTAAATGTAAGGTCTATATATATATTGTGTGAGGCTTTATTCTCATGGATTTGACTGCCCGAATGTGATGAACATAAGAAATGTATGGAATAAAGTTTTCAGATGTACTTGTCATTTCAGAGGAGAATGTATCTGTCTCAGTACTAAGTTAATCCACTTGAACAGGATCATCACAAATCTGTTTTGGTATGCTGCTGCAATCAGGATCTTGTTTAGTCTGATTTAGCACCAGAGTATCCATCTGTGATGATTAACTTCTGGTACGCTGCAATCGGGATTAGAAGGTGTGCTAAACTTGCTTAATCCACTAGTTAGACACATCAAGTGGACTAGATTTGGTACACTGCAATTGTCCCCAGAAGTTCTAATAGAATCTATAGGGCTGTAAATGGCTACTAATGATTACAATATTATTAATAATTAGCCATGTGTACAAAGAAAATCCCATATGCAGTTTTTCCTTGGGTTCTGATCATTTGACATGCATCCCATCACTGCCAATATTGCAGTCCGATTGATTAGCTTGTAATGTGCTTTGGATGTGTAGCAGTCTGTATGTATAGAAAGAATGCACAATGGTTCAGGGTAGGTAACACAAGAATAATGAATCAGTGAGGGAAGACCCGAGTTGCTTATGTCCTCACTCATGACTGGAATACCCACGAAGAACCATTGTGTGTTCAGTTTATACTATGCCTAACTAACTTTATTTATGATTGCTTTAATGAAGTCATTTATTTTGGCCATTGAAATATGAAAAATAAAAACCTGCACATTGTAATATGAAAGGATCTCTTATCTTGCCACTGCTGTAAGTGAATGAAAAGTAAGAAAAGGCAGGGCTTCCCACATACACTATGTAATAAAGAATTGGTTACACTTTCACTTACAGAGAATCTGGTAACTCTAGTTAGTTACTGTTTGGTTTCAGCAATACTCTTGTAAGTAGATAAAACAAACTTGCTGTTGCAGGTGCATTCTGTTCCCATGAATTACTGAAGCAGATATAGCAATGCAATTACCACATTATTCCACATTGTGAGTCATTGCCTATTTCAAGGGATAATTAAAAAGTTTAATTAAGCCACAGATGAAGAGGGCAAACCCAGCTTTAAGGGTGGTTTGGGTGGTAATGGGGCACACAACACATGTAAGTGCTTTGAATAACAATGCCACAGACAAGCACATTATTAACACCACACTCTTTATGGGAGCTTCACACAAGCACACAATTAGCCAACAAACCAACAGAACATTGTTTATTTTTTTTCAGTAGAGGCTCATCATGATTTTCCATTGGTTATTTTATATGAACAGTTCACCATAACTTTGACTTAAAATATATAATACATTTGTATATTGTATAGGGTTTTTGAACATGAAATCACTGTATGTACATACATTTGTAAAATACTATACACTGTAGAATACTGAATTGTAGAAAACAATGTATTTACAAACCTACTAAAACCCCCTAGCTTTTGTTTCAGATCCAGTTTCAAATGGCTTGATACAGATTCCATTTTCTGACTGAACTACACAACATCAGAGGTAGCCATTAGTGAAGGTAATTGCAGCTAACACAATAATGATATACATCTTCCAGCTGCATAGATTTAAATGTGCAGCTTGTAAAGAGACGCGTGCCATTACAAATGTGGATCTTCATTTTCAAACAGACACCTGATACTACAGCAGCTTACAAAAAGCAGGCAGTTTGCTTGCATTGTCTTTCAGGAAGTCTAATACTGCTTTACTTCCTTGGCAATGTCTTCTGTATCAAAGCATGTTACTGGCTGAAAGCATGTCAGTCAATAGGAGGAACAGCTATATCTGTTACACATGAAAACATTCACATTAATTCTGCTTTTATACACATTCGTTAAATACAGATATACAAATAACATATTGCTAGGTATAAAAACAAAATAGACACTACAAAGTAAAAGCATCTTCCCTTACATGGCATACTTTAAAATTGTGCAAACAGTTACAGGTTACCTTCAATACAATAGCTCATGTACAACATTTTATTTATATATATAAAATGAGTGAAAGCATTTTTCATATTTTTTAGAAGGTGTGATACCTAAGCCATTTTTACAGTATAATTGTATCAAACCATCCCCGGTGATCTGGGTGTACTCCTTTATTCCAGCTTTTCTCCATTAAACCTTTGCAACACACCTACCTGTGGAAGAAACTTGATGTTTGAAATTGAGCAGCATTCCTTCAAACGTTATTTTTGAAAATGAATATAAATGAGAAAGTATGCAGGTAAACAGGTGTATGTTTTAAACAAACACACTTTTACAACATTCACATTACAATAACGTCTATACAGTACAAGAACGTCTATAATGAATTAGCAACATATCTACACATGTTGCTAATTCATTTCTATTTTTCTGAAAGAGCTAGAAGACATTTGTTTAAAATTACTTGTGCAATCTATATTACTTCAGAATTGAATTGTATATTTTTCCACCAGTAACGGAATCTCAACCTAGTAATTTTGTTCAAGACATTCAGTCTTTCTCCTGTATTTTGTGTACTTCAAGGTGTAAGACAAATACATTTTCTTCTGAAGCCCTTATGGTGAAAATAGCTCTGATGAAGGAAACATGTGCACATGTATTGAAGAAGCACAAAATGGGTCAGTAGTAGATATGTAACTAACTACCTGAACCCATAGCAAACTGCTCCCCTGGGTATCTTCTATTGAAAAATGTTGCTGTACTACTTCAAGGACCACGGTATTAGTGCCTGCTGAATAATGGGTTTCCATATTTAAACTACAGCAAGTCTAATATTCATAGTTATCCTGAGATACAGGGCAAATCTGTGTATGAGGGTGGAGGTGAATGAACTGAGGCTGAAAACCAAGGTCTGTTTACTAGCTACGAGTGTACAAACACATACACAGACTGACATATTCTGTTAACCAATTTTATTCTGCCTTATTTTTTATATTCAAGTTAACTTCAGCTGTATTGGTTTTCTATTTATGACCAGGCTTTATTTAGTCTATTGTTATTTTTACTGAAAAGAGGAAACAGGTTTGCTGTAGAGTGGCCAAGTGGCTGAATTGACTTTGCAGTTGAATGGAATTTCTGAGAGGTGGTTCATGTGTGACTTTTTCAGCAGGTGACATCAGATATTAAGACTAAAGCATGGTAGAAACTCAATCTGGTATGGATTCTTGGTGAAGTATTGTGTGCTTTTACACAACTGGAGGGTTGAATAGCGATTTTTTTTAACTCGTGTATATTTAGCATTTTAATTCATCGTGGGTTGGTCAGGGTTTGTTGAAGGTAAGTACATAGAGGATGGAACAATGTATACTGTGCTGTTGAAAATCATTGCAATGTTTATTTCAAACAGACTTGTTCATATTATCAGGATCTGCAATCTATAGATGTTCTGTTTTTGTGCTTTGGCATTGTATATAAAGGTAGTTAAACCCACTGAACATGCAGTAGGTGTGAAATACAAGAGCTGCTGTACAGTGAAGGTTGAAGCATCCCAGTCTGCGGCACACTGTGGTAGAGATGCATCCCAGTCTGCAGCACACTGTGGTAGAGATGCATCCCAGTCTGCAACACACTGTGGTAGGGATGCATCCCAGTCTGCGGCACACTGTGGTAGGGATGCATCCCAGTCTGCAACACACTGTGGTAGGGATGCATCCCAGTCTGCGGCACACTGTGGTAGGGATGCATCCCAGTCTGCAACACACTGTGGTAGGGATGCATCCCAGTCTGCGGCACACTGTGGTAGGGATGCATCCCAGTCTGCAACACACTGTGGTAGGGATGCATCCCAGTCTGCGGCACACTGTGGTAGGGATGCATCCCAGTCTGCGGCACACTGTGGTAGGGATGCATCCCTGTCTGCAACACACTGTGGTAGGGATGCATCCCAGTCTGCGGCAAACTGTGGTAGGGATGCATCCCAGTCTGCGGCACACTGTGGTAGAGTTGCATCCCAGTCTGCAACACAGTGTGGTAGAGATGCATCCCAGTCTGCAGCACAGTGTGGTAGAGATGCATCCCAGTCTGCGGCACACTGTGGTAGGGATGCATCCCAGTCTGCGGCACAGTGTGGTAGGGATGCATCCCAGTCTGCGACACAGTGTGGTAGGGATGCATCCCAGTCTGCGGCACACTGTGGTAGGGATGCATCCCAGTCTGCGGCACAGTGTGGTAGGGATGCATCCCAGTCTGCGGCACAGTGTGGTAGGGATGCATCCCAGTCTGCGGCACACTGTGGTAGGGATGCATCCCAGTCTGCGGCACAGTGTGGTAGGGATGCATCCCAGTCTGCGGCACACTGTGGTAGAGACGCGTCCCAGTCTGCGGCACAGTGTGGTAGGGATGCGTCCCAGTCTGCGGCACACTGTGGTAGGGATGCGTACAAGTCTGCGGCACAGTGTGGTAGAGTTGCGTCGCAGTCTGCAACACACTGTAGTAGAGATGCAAGCCTACCTGTACTGTCAGCTTAACTGTGTGCAGGTTATGATGTGTTGGTCTTTAACATTTGGGGTCACAATCAATCTTTGAAATACCTGTGCACTGCTGTATAAACAAGCAGGAAAAGGGAGGCAGTGGAGGTGTGTTGTTTTCCCATTTCCAAACTGCTGAAATCAGATATAAAAATGTCTCTCATTGCAAGTGATCTGATTTTGCTATTGTCTTGCGTTGAGAAAGGCTAGCAGTGCTTCTTGTCGGTGCAGATACTGTAGTGCATCTTTATATTTTAAAATTGTGCTTTTTATAAAAAAAAATGAAATATAATTCTGATCCTTGAAACCCAAGCAGTGTTATCTGGTAGAGACCGCTTTAAAATAACAAGGTCCTCAACAAGGCCTTTACTGGCACCATTTCTAATTTGAATCAAGAATAAATGAGGTCAAGGTTGACAATATGGCCTTCATGGATAATAATCATTAGATTAGCTACAGCTCTTGTACCGTACCACTGTACTTAAAAACCTTAACCTGGTCTTAACACTGGTTCTGTGGGAGACGCGTCATGTGATGTCTGTCATCACCAAAACTAAGATGGACTCGGAACATCACAAACACAACAATATTACAAGATCAGCTAACCAGACTCTGGGAGGTTAAAGGGCAGCGGAATTCAGAAACCAAACAAGCATCAACACACACAAGCAGCCTGTTGACCTGTGCAGTTGTACCTACATGTGCCATATATATTTGTTTTTACCGGATCTCATTGTGGAATCTAACTTGCATTCATTCAAATCCTACAATAGCATGACCGGGCAAATCATACTGTTGTTTCAAAATAACTTTGCTTGATTTAAGAAAAGTAATTCTCCAATGCAGCTGTTTGATGTAGGTTTAAAATACTTCTTCGTACATTGCATGTGTTGTATAAATTTATAATGCGTGATTTATAATGCATTTCCTTTTTTTTCAAATCTACTTAAATGTTGATATTGTTGACCCTCTGGTTCCATCACAGAGTCTGTATCAGTGTCCCAGTAACCACTGAGAAGATGACCAAGTTAAAATACCTCACACAGAACAACATTTTTATTGATATCACAAGAAAGGCTAAAGGCTAAAATGTGACATGTCACAGAAGTAATACAACACAGATTGTTAATTACTTTCTTGAGGAAGTCAAAACAGTTTTTCGAAGAGTATTTGTGCACTAATTAACTTTGAACAAGATATCAAACAGCCCAGGTTAGAAGCAGAACCCACACATGAATCCATGAGTGCAAGGCCAGTGACTCACTTGTCGTCTTCACTCATAGTATTGCTCCCTTATGTTGTGGAGGCACAATGTAAAAATAGTCACAGAGTAGAAGAACGATTTAAACCTAAACCACCGCTGTGCGTGACAACGTCACTATATGATACAGCAACAGAGTGAAATGGCCGTTAATTATTTGTTTGTCTTTTATTGTCTTTCCAAGGAGTTCTTCTCTCCCATTCATCTCCCAACACAGATATTTTGCTGGTGAGCATTTCAACAGGCACCTGTTTAATTTAGTTTAATTTCATTATTTCCCCCCCCCCAATATCTCAGGAGATAGTTAAGGCAGTTTTCAGTATATTTACAAAACACGGTACTAAATATGTTTTAAAAACCAGGGAGCTTCCAGTATCTTGTTATTAAAACTCCATTCATTCAAACGTCCTGTTCCTCATGTGGCCAGCAATATTTCCGAGCTGCTTTCCTGAAGGATTTAGTTTAAAGTTACCAGAGCCTTGCCTTTGATTATAGCTGCACTGGAGGCCTGTTCATGTTCAGCAGCTGCACCCTCAGTAACTGCACGCTGGTCATGATCTTCTTCTGATGGCCCATTAGTGTGATTCCAAGCCTCTGTATATCCCTGTGATCAGAAAGGAGAGCATTTATCAGAGATAATTAGTACCAACTTCCTAACCTTTATTATACACTTCCTTAATGTGGCCAATTATTGAAATGCCCTACATATAGGGCACATAGTGGAGGCATCCATTTTACACCTTACAATTTTCCAATTGTCTGGAAAACTGCCTATCCAATTGTGATGAAATGTAGTATTAACATTATTTAGCATGACTGAGTGTATTACATCTTAGGTATATATCAGGGTGTCTGTCTGTCTTTATAGACATTTCTATATTTGTAAGTCACATTTACATATTTTCCAAATATCTGGAATACTGAAATTGTTTTATTATTAGGGTTTATTATATATACACAGGGGTCCATAATTAGGAGACCGCATTATTTGTGTTTCGCCTTATAAAACGAGCACTGGCATTTTTGTTCCAGAAATGATTTACAATGCCTACAAGCCAAATTTTATTTACAATTTAATCGTGCACAATTGTATTATTTTATATAAAATAAAATCAACCAATATTTTCTTCGCGGCAGTCCCATCATAAGTGGCGGGACATAAACAGGAAGGTATTCTCTGCCTTGATTAAAAGGTCTTGAGTAGGTTTAACCAATGGGAGAGTCAAAGATCTGCCCCTTGTTATGCAGGTATCCAGTCATGAGTGAGCAGAGGCGGGACATACACTGTTGAAGGTAGTCTCCATTTTAGTTGAAGATCAAGAAAGTCAAAGATCTGCCCTGGTTTTGCAGCTGTCCAATCATTAGTGAGCAGAGGCGGGACATATATATGCTAGGGTAAATAGTGTAAGAATAGCTGAATTTCGCACAATATTGAGAACTTCAAAGTAATATTTAAATTGCTTTTCACAAATTAAAAAAAAAAATGTCAGACAGAGACATCGTAGCAATTTGGTTACGAATCAATTTTCAAGAAGAACTTTCTCAGAAAGAATGGAGATTGTTACAAAAAGGAAGGTATACACCACAAATACACAGAAAGGGAAGGGATGTACTCGGCACTTCCAACATTCAGATTATGTGGAATTAGTTTCTCTGATTTCTGACTACGACAGAATGTTTGTTAAATTATTACTTGTCAATAGCCACAGTATTCTCGGTACCTCAAACAAAAAACTCAGCTGTCTTGTGTTTTCAGGTATGTAACTGACAGTGGCCTGAAAGAACGGTTGTTCTGTGAAAATGTGTTACATTTACTAAAATAGAACTATTGATTATTTTACCGATTAATCAACTAATGCCCATAAATTAACCGATACATCCTGAGTCATTTGAAAAAAACAAAGGCATAATAGTGCAGTAGTGACGTCAAAATGGCATATTCGTCTAGAAAATTATACTTGACTTTTTGACCCATATCTGACCCAATCTGTGCACCCCGAGACCACTTTCAAACACAAAATGTCTTTGTTTTCAATCACTCGACAACACCCACAATAGTAGAGAAATGTTCATTTTGAACAGCAAAATGAAAATACCTTGAAAAAAAAACTAAATTTGATATTGCGCTGGTACATTCATATCTCCTGGAGAGGCATGAGAAATGAATGACATTCCTGTCAATGACTTGGACCGACTCCTGCAAACTTCTGTTTTTTACACAAAAGATGGATGGCAGTGAGTATGAACCTGGACCAATTTGTGTTTTTTAGGCAGTGTAGACAGATACCTGAGGCAAAATGATTACCCACATTATACAGTATATATCGTGGAAATGACATTAATTTTGCTCAAACCAAGAAAACAATGGTTGCCAAACAGAAATATTTTAAAAAAACTTGTGTACAGGACGACATTTCCAAAATAAACTACTCTATTGCTACATCTTTTCTTGAGTTAAAATTCTATTGCTGGCTGTAAATTATCAAGTCATTTTACATCTAAACCCTTTAATAATGACCCTTTTTTCTCAGCATGGATTTTCAGGTAGTTTTATTTGTGCTAGCCGTACACCTTGATAGATGGCAGGTCACTTTTCCACATAGCCACCTCATCAGAGTAATGCGTCAGGATCTTCAGCGTGAGACCTGGAAATCCCTTCCTCAGCAGTGCATTAAAGCACTTATATAAATCATACCCACGCTGCACAGCTACTTACTGCAGATTCATCCTCATTACATGACCCAGCGATAGATACCCAGCGGCAGCAAAGCTCTCTCTGTAGCGGCCCATTTTAATGACGTCTAGCCACTCATCTACTGTGCTGCAGTGGGTGAAATCTGGGATGCTTTTGATCATTAAAGGATTGGTCAGCCTAAAAGAGAAGGTAAAGACATGCTTTAATTCAAGTCTGATCTAGGCAGAAAATCATTACACGTAAAAAGATATAGAAGAGAGGCAGAGCTGATTGTAATGAATGAAAAGAGCAGATTAATATGAGAAATAAACACCAATCACCCAAGGGCCTGAGTTCTACATCAGTGACACCACAGCACTCGAAACTTAACTAATCAATTTATACAACGCCAATTAGTAATAGTACAGCTTACCTTTCGATCAATGACTTCTAATAAAAATGTATCTAGTTACACTGTGGAGATATTTGAACAAAGTACAATTGGGAGCTTATTGGGTGTAACCATCTTGTTTCCCATAGAACAGTAAACACATAACAGTGTTAAAGCATACTCAGAGCATTGCAAAGCATAGGTAAGTAGTGTAAAGTCCAGAGAGGTATGGTAAAGCATATTAGAAAACATGCAAATTGTGGTAATCCATAGTAAATACAAAGTATAACTATGGGGAGACTGCAAAATGACTGTGCAAATATACCGTGTGTTGTGTAAAACCTCCTTTGCAGAACTGAAGGGGCTCTAGTTAATTAAACCATTCTGTAAATGCTACCTGTTCTGCACTTCCATTCACTATGCAGTCCCCACAGGTGCAGTTTTAAATGAAAGTATATTCACTAGTGAACATGCATTTACATTTAATGATATATTGTAAAAGAAGTGCTCTAAGGTATTCTTGCACTTCCTAGAACACATCAAGAATGACATTGTTCCACCTCTTCAATGCCTTAAATAACCTATCAGCTAACTGACATGCACTGACCAGAGGTGAAATTCACCTGAGAAGTTACATGGTAACAGATTAATGGAAAGTAGGGCAGGTAAACTGAGATTTTTTCTTTAACACACTGTAGTATGGCACCAGATCTCATTTCTCAAATGATACCGCACTGTTGTTATGTGCTGCTTTTAAATGTACATGTGAGACCACTATAGCAAAGCAGACTGCAGATTAGATTTATGGAATTATTTCATCAGCTAGAACCTCTAACTATCAAATTCACCAATTAGAACCTGACCAGCTCAAAAAATCAAGACACTTTAATAAATACATACACGTGTTTAAAATATGAGTTTAGAAAAAACAACTTTTAGGCCATAGTGGGGCAGCAGTGTGGAGTAGTGGTTAGGGCTCTGGACTCTTGACCGGAGGGTCGTGGGTTCAGTCCCAGGAGGGGGACACTGCTGCTGTACCCTTGAGCAAGGTACTTTACCTAGATTGCTCCAGTAAAAACCCAACTGTATAAATGGGTAATTGTATGTAAAAATAATGTGTAAAAAATAATATAATTGTATGTAAAAATAATGTGATATCTTGTAACAATTGTAAGTCGCCTTGGATAAAGGCGTCTGCTAAGAAATAAATAATAAAATAATAATAATATTTGTAAAACCCCTTGAAGATGCATTTGTTCAACCATACTGTCTTGTCAATTGAAATCTCTTATTCTACACCAGTGTTGCTCAAAGTGTTTGGCCACATTCGTTTATTTCTTAGAAGGCTGAGGCCCAAATATCCTCTCAACAGTTACCAGTTTTACCCCACTCAGACCACTTGCTCACTAATGTGTGTAAATGTGAGATCACATTCTTATGTTCTAATGTTCTTATCAGCCATAGCTGCCATTGCTGCCCCTGATGTCTCACCTGCACAAGGAATCCAGGATTTTAAGGTTCTCTGGGTTCCGGATCAGTTTGTCCAGCATGGTGACGATCTGGCAGAACTTTGGCCTTTCATTCCGGTCTTTCTGCCAGCAGTCCAGCATGAGCTGATGTAGGGCTATTGGACAGCCCATTGGGGCAGGCAGTCGATACCCTTCATCGACGGACTTTATTACCTAAACAAAACACTCACATTAGTTGGGAAGATTTGATATAGAAGTGGAACTGCGTTGGTCCCAGCTCCACTCAATTACAAACACATATATATATATGTAAGCAATAAGACACGACAGGGTGTTGTGTGTGCCGTAGGCCAAGTTACACAGTTGGACAGATTGTGCAGTAGGTGGCACTGTTTGGTGAGTAGGGGAGTTTGTTTCTGCTTTTTGTTTACGAGTTGACGACGGTACTTCAGAGAGGATGTAACTCCAGGACTTCCTGTCTTTCTCAGCTCGTGCCCAATAGCTTCTTAAGCTACCTTATAAAATGGGTTGGGAGATATCTGTGTCCTGAGTACCGATGACTTAAGTTTGTTTAAGTCTGTTTGGGATACAGCAGAGTGATGTTGTGAATTGTTGTTTTGTTGTCATGTGTAAGTTTTCAGGACAGAAATGAAGACGCCATTTGCTGTTTTAAAGTGGGTATCTGAAATTAGGTTTATAGATCGTCCCACTGTGGGAGAATTTATAAAAACGATTCAGGCCAGCTCGCAAGCTTGTATAGCTTCTAACTGAATACTGCGTGCCAGCTGATGTTCTCACTTCAGCAAATAAACTGTGTTTATTTCAGTCTTAGATGCAGTTTTCCAGTCCATATTATTTTTTGTTTGTGCTGACCAATCATTAATAACTGACACAGCCCAAGCGGTTACTTTAGTATTCCGCTCTTCTTTATTGGCTTCAATTGTATTAATTTCAGCAGTACCGAGAGAGAGGTGTCTTGTAGTACTCACGGTTTCACAGACCTTTTTTTAAATTATTACTGTCTGTTCCATTACTGAACTGTTGCGGTCTAAATCCTCCAGGAATATGTGGAAATTGGAGTCACCAAACAAGTTAAGATTTACATGGAGGAAGACTGACATTTGTATTATTTTTTGTTTATTGGGGTGGCCAATATTTTTTTTTTTTTTTTTTTTTAAATGTTCTTAAACGCTCGGCGCAATGATATCTGTTTGTAAAAAGTCTTAGCTGCTTGGACTTGTTTTTACCCATTGGTTGTACTGTAATAATACAATGGCTTGGAATGCCTATCAGCCAATCAGGACACAGATATCTCCCAACCCATTTTATAAATTTCTCATTGACCTACAGTCTGAATCACCCTATTATAATGAAAAACATTCTGAAGGCAGCTGTAAAAGTATAAAGAGACTGGACAAGGCACTTTCGTGTGGTACAAATTACAATTGTTTCAGATTCGCTAGATTCCATGTTGATACCCTGCTTCCCTTCATTTCTTTAAACATATTCCAAACTGAAATGCCATGGTGATGAATTAGAATTCACTATGGTTTCCTGGGTTTACTTCACTGAAGACCACGTCAAGGAAGGTTTACGAACGTGAGAAGGCCCTTTGGCCCATCAATGCTCATCCGGTTCCTAGTGGCTGATTGATCCCAAAACATTGTGAATTCAGATCTTAAAGGATCCCAATGATTCAGTGTCGACAAAATGGCTTGGTAACTCATTCCACAAATTCTCTGTGTACAAAAGTACTAAATCTATCTTCACTCAATTTACAATTGTGCCCTCTGGTCCTGGTCTCTCTGCTCTCATCATATTTTATCCAGATCATGCTCCTCCTGCAACAATGCTGGTGCGCTGACTGAAATCAGTGCTGTATTGTGGGGACAGAAAAAGAGCAGGGAGGATCAGCAATCTGGATACATTGAGAGAAATTATCTTTCTTCTGACAAATGCTCCACAGCAAAAGTTGAAAATGTACTTCACAGGTGATTTGTGGTCCATTGGGATTATGTGTAAAAATACATTACTGGGATACAGCAAAGGTAAAGTAATACCTATCTTGTAAATACTGCAGTTTGTTTTATAACGCTTTAAGACTTGGTTTTACATGATGACTCAGGTAATACGGTTCTCATTCCAAAAACCCTTCTCTCACAAATCCTGAAGGGAGAGAATCCCATGGGCAGGCTCAACCTCTTTGAGTGTTTCACTTCAGATCTAAGCCTTCTTTGCACTTAAACCTGACTCCTCTTTGAACGGCCCATTTGAGACTTACATCTCGATTTGTTAGATTCCAGTATGGTCTCTCGCCATAGGATGTCACCTCCCACATGACCACCCCATAGCTCCACACGTCACTGGCTGAGGAGAATTTGCGGTAAGCGATGGCCTCCGGTGCTGTCCAGCGGATTGGGATCTTTCCACCCTGCAGAGGAAACCAAATGGTGCTACTCTGAGATGCAACATAGGTGAAACACTTTACACCCGAATACCTTAAATCTTCAGTAACACCATATGGAAACTCACCAGCATTGCAGAATAAGCCCTCTTTAAACTGAGTTTCAAATAGCAGTCATTGACGATCCCAATCTACTTAAAAAACAATTCTATTTTTAATGTTACCAACTGCATCTTGATGAACTACTTTATCAATTATGTTTTATGAGATGAATACCTGTTATAACAACCACTAAAGGAACTGATTTTAAAGCAGTCTTAAGCCCCTATCACACTGGCATGCTCTACCCGGGTCGCAACCCGATGTCATGCGGGTCAGCTACACAATTTTACACTGCTTTTTGAAGAAGCCCGGTCTACCAGGGGGACAGAAGCAAATACAAAATGCGCGTATCAATGCCCCGGAAGCAGCTTGTTACGGACGCTTCCATCCAAGCTTCTCTGGATTGAATCGTCAGCCCAAATGTTGTTTGGAGTAAATGTTTCTTCATCTCTGCTGCAATTAGGCTCATGGTGTGTCTCAATCAACAGAAATATGGCTAAACAGAATAAACAGAAATTTTGCTTACGGAAGTGAAACCATCACACAGGGGTGGTTTTTTGTTACTTTGTCTGCTTACGAACGGCCACCATGCATTTTGTCTCGCTCGACCCGGATCAAAGCGTGTCGACCCATATCCTGAGGGTATGACCCAGGTACGTGGTTTCACACTACGCAGGATTGTGAATCGTGTAGCCAGAGCCAGTGTGAAAGGGGCTTTAATAACTGGCAAAGGCAGGGCATGTAGCGAGTACCTCACAATCCCACAGCAAGCATCCTAAACCCTTCTCTTCGGGAGTTTCTATAGTATCAGCGATATCTATTACAGTTAGCATTGAGCATTTTAAAACAGGGCATCCCCTAACACAGCATAACTCTGAGACTCTCCCATCCCCCTCCCCCAAACACTACAGAGTCACCACAGTAATGTAACTGGTGCAAGGCACAAAACAACTGTTGCTTTCATTTAATGGTTATATTTCCATAAATGAAAAGTCTGTTACGCAATATCATCTTGTAATATGTATCACATCTCATAATTCTAAACAAAATATAGAAGACTGAAGTTGCTTAAAGATATTACTCTCATAAAAAAAGTATCATCACTTGGTTTAGAAGCATGTTTGCAGTAGAACAATGCAAAGGCAAAGCGGTGGTGATGATGGTGATTGACAGTAAGGTAGATGTGGATGGATTGTTCTGGTATGAGGCTGGGTGAGAAAGCTGAGTAGTACTGACACTTGTTTTGTACAGGACATTGAATAAAAAGGTGTTCATATGAACAAGACCTTTTCCTTCACTTTGTTCATAGGAACACAAACAGTGTTATCCACTGTATACCGTGATTATGATATTTGACATGTATCATAACAGGAACGGTATCAGTACTGTAATTTACTTAAATCGAGGTAAACCACAAAACTGATATACCGACTCACCCCTAGTGGCAATATACTAGTTCATTTCTATAAATTACCCGCTAAAGGTGAAACAACTTCCTATGGTAAAATTACATTTTTGGATGCTGATTGTAGGAAAAATTCCCATCTTATAGACCCTTGTCCTTTAAAACAATTTGCTTAGTAGTTAATAGTGCTTATCCGATTCAGCTAGGTTCACTCAAGGGTCAAGTTATCCATCACACATCGTTATAAGGCTGCCTCCTGTACCGCGTAAGACCGTGTGGGCATGGCTCCCATTTGCCCCATAATGCCATTACAGTAGAACTTGTGTTCTTTTTAAAAAGATGGAATTGCAAGGCCTCTTCCCTATGGCATTTTAAAAAGGGAGCATTGCACCTGTTTCAGACGGAGATCTTCAATACAATCTCCTTGGACGTATACTCATTTTTGTGTTCAGCTACAATACATTTGAATGTGAGTGAAACTACCAAACTTACACTGGTGGTGTATGCAGCATCAGGATCGTCTTCTAAGACTCGAGACAGGCCAAAATCAGAGACTTTACAGACCAGGTTGCTGTTGACCAGGATGTTCCGTGCAGCCAGGTCCCGGTGAATGTACCCCAGGTCTGAGAGATAGTTCATGCCTGCAGCGATCCCCCGAAGAAGCCCAACTAGCTGGATGATAGTGAACTGGCCATCATGTCTCTGTGGGGAAGTTAGGGAATGGAGATCTCTGTTAGATTGTCATGCAGAAAATTGGATATATTAAGTGGAGCTATTTTAACATGCACATCGGGGAGATTCACCCCTCGTCACAGTGTTAAATTTAGAATTAGAACCATCATTAACAATCATCTTGCCATACACATCCCAAAATAATTTCCCCTAACACATAGCTCACATGTACAGTAAACATAGCAGTGAGTTTGTAGTGATGCGTAACCAATAATCATATTTATGGAGTCTTATATAGATTATTGGGATTGCTGAATCATTTGGATAATGTACAAATCATATCACCACAGCAAAATTACATCTTGAGTGTAATTGCTGCTAATTGGACTAATTTATCATTCTGGTTTAAAATCCTGGATTAAAGACCGTGTTTTTACAGAAGTTTGCACTGCTAATTATCCCAAGTTGAGAGAAGATAATAGGATTATTTATTTAAATTAAAAAGTGCCCAATTATTTAACCCCTGATTTTCCTCCCAATTTAGTATTCCATCACCGCAGAATTTCCCCATAACAGTTCTGAAGGTCAGTGGGTGTCCTCCGATCCCACAACCAAGCCTATTGCCCTCCTGACTGTATGCCTCATACTGCATACTGTGCGCCACCTGGGGACCTCAGCATGTATCATTAAATAGGTAAGTATAGTTAAGATTTAATTCAAGTATTTGTTTTTTGTTTGTAAAATATATTTAAAACGTGTGTTATTTTTTATTCATTTGGGACAGCAGGTGGTCTTAATACTGAATACAGGGGTGGCTGGTTTTGAGGATGGCTGTACAGAACACAGTTAATTGATCCATCCTCACTTTATAATTACAGTAACAAGCCCTTGTGTTATGGTTCTTTTGTATTGTGGGCATCCACCCTGTTACAATGGACAGACAATACAGAGCTGCCATCTTGTTACACCGCATCATATCAACTGAGCACCTCATTTTTTTAATGAACAAAAAAGTACAAATTATTAAACTTTCAGTTGCAGTATGTAAACCACAAAGATAACTTGCACTATATCGTCAGGCTACAACACCTATACTGCAATGAGTTTCCAGAAATGGAAAAACATTTAGCTAAAAGTGAAGCATTATATAATGATCACCTTTGGGGATGGGAAAACAGTTCATTCCACTGGGCAAAATGAATGCCCTTTCACTCATTCACTAAACTTGACACACATGTTCTTAAAATACTTGAACTTAAACAAATAAATAAAGTGTTTGATGGATTTGCTGCTTCAGTATTTATTTTGGTTTCCATATGATAATGTTCCCCATTAGAGGGAACTGTCTTCTACACTAGTTGCTGCTGTATTTATTTAATGTGCCACTTCATACTGCCAATGTAATAGATAGAAGGCTATTGCGATTGAGATAACACCAGGAGGAGATAACCTACATTGTTCAAACCTCTCTGCCAATCATTCAAATATAAATGATGATGATTCGTATGAGCTTAACATGCAGAAGTTACATAGTTATATTATTCGAATATAAATAATAACACTTTTTATTTCTTAGTATTATGTGCATGGATTCATAACCTTTCACAGCAAGAAGGTTGTATCCTGATCAGAACATTAAAAAAAAAAAAAAAGTTTAGTGCTCAAAACTGCCACGTTGCCATTTCAAGATTCGGCATAGCTAACGATGCTGGCTTCCAAAGTGTCTTTAACATAGGGATTTCAAAAGAAGATGTACCGCCATAATAATGAGAAGGGTGCTGCTTTTTCATCTGTTTTATATGCCTTGCATGCTTTGTGTTGAATTATAAATGTGTATGCATTCAAATATGACATTGATTCCATGCTCAGGGTCTGGGGGGGGGGGTGTTGCAAGACCCAGTCATGTGAGATACAAAACACATATTTAATACATGCAGTTTCAGCTTTGGGGCTAGCTATCCAAAACGTCTGTGTGATTAAAATATGTTCATCAGTGGATATTTGAAGAGGCCCAAACAAACGGCACTTCATGCACCTGCATGATTTAACAGTTTCCACGTGGGAGTGTGAAGAGCACATGCAAAGCCTGCCCTTACCCGGAGGAACGAATCCAAGGAACCGTTTTCCATGTACTCTGTTATGATCATCACTGGTTTACCTGGAAAGAAAGCATCACACTGAGCATTCATGGCGTCACACTTTTGCATCTTCAGGTCAGATTACGTATGGTTTATCAAAAATAGTCTATGCTGTGAATAATCGGATTAAGGTAGATCAAGAATATTTGAGAAAGAGATAATCCAGTCAATGCCTCTGTTTCTGTTTCCTCCTGCTTCGAATAGTTTATGGGGTGAAGTAGTAACATACCAAGTGAAGTAGTGAAATAGTACACCCCTATTCAGAAGAAACCCGAGAGTTGGGGCTCACTTAAGTGTCAGTGCTTGCTCACATTATGAAAGCACACTAAAGTGTGCACTCACACTCAACACTAGTGTGCACCAGTGGCGGCTCCTCATAAGAGCCTACGGAAGCTAAGCCTATGTGTAATTTTGTAAAATTAAAAAAGCTTACCTTATGTCATGCTTTTCAAGGTCTACTGCATTGCTATTGGCTAATGTAGCCTCAAAATGGGTGGGATTCTGTGTGGTTCCACCTGCAATCACCCTCTGTCTGTCAAGTTTTAATGTATTTGTATTGGCTACACGATGCAAACTTGCGGCTAGCCTCTACCACTCATAATTAGACTTAATCTTGACGTGTCTGTTGCCAGGCAGGGTATGGGTCACGTGTGGCTACTCGCTTATGTTTCAATTTACATACAGTAAGTTGTAAATTTCTTTAATTCATACACCATTTTCCTCACGTTCACTTGAGGAAATAATAAGAATAAAAAAATAACAATAAAGGTCGTCCAAAGCCTAAATTGGACCTTCTTCCACAGGGAGGACCAAAACAAAATTGCCTGTTTAATTGCTCATGGTACGAAAAAACAAAATGGTCGACTGCGAGTATTCACAGTTTTTTCCCTGTTTCTTCCCTGTTGATTTCTGTGGGCTAGTGATTTTAAAAATATTTTTTTTTCTGCAAATGACATCACTCAAGCATCATCAATCAAGTATTGATCAGGGAAAGCACTAGAAAGGACCTTGACCTTGTTCCCAAACTGTGATACTGTACTACTGTAATGCAGTGTGGTACTGTAATGCAGTCTACCACTGCATTACAGTATATATATATATACTGTATATATATATATATATATATATATATATATATATATATATATATATAGTAAGGAAAGAAACTGAGCTGAAAAGTGATACAGATAACACACTCTTACTTCTCGTGACAACTCCTTCCAGTCGAATGATGTTCGGATGGTCGAATTGTGCCATGATGCTTGCCTCGCTCAGGAAGTCGCGTCTCTGTTTTTCAGTGTAACCAGATTTGAGGGTCTTTAGGGCCACTGGAATCTCACGCTTTCCTGGCAGCTTCATCCGGCCGTAGCAAACCTCTCCAAACTCTCCTACAGGACCAGACCCAACGCAGTTCAAACAGAGGCCACACTCAGGAGTTACAATGTAGGAAGATGTTCGCTGATTGGGACCTTTGTCCAAGGCAGACATTTTAGGGGCACACATGAAACTCCTAATTATAATTTAGAATAAATATACCAGAGGTTAATTTATTAATAAAAAATGTAGAAGTCTGCAGGTCTATTTCTTAGACTACTATTTTGTTTAGAATTTGTTTCCCCTCAGTTATAAGATATACAGTCTGAGCAGCACATAAAAACAAAAAAGACACACCCTCTATAAGCACTGGCAGACCACCCAAGTGACCCGCATTTCCCGGCTCAGACCCGCAAATCGACATTAAAACCTGCAGACCCACGTCATTGTACCACCCGCAAAATAAAACTTAGCACTGTTTGGGTGATGTAAAAAAAATGAAGTTTGTCATTATCAACCTATGATTTTAATGTAATTTTAATAATTTAGGTCATATTTATTATTGTCCAAAACTTTCTCTAGGCTTTTCCATGTCTGGACCAGCATTTCACTTTCTGGAACTTGGGACCTGTGCACTGGGTCTTCAGAATTCAAAGAGATGAAAAATGATAACATGCCTGAACCGATGATTTTTTCAATTTTTATCCTTGATGCCTCTATTTCTCGGGCAAACTGACGAACAGCTTGACAGGGGTCCTCATATGTATGGGGGTCAATATAGAACCTGGATTCTGGAAACGTAACTGTGAAAACAACAACACACACGTTATAAAAACTATTTTCACAATCAAAAGAAGCATGCAGCCATGTTTTCAGATGTGTCTTGTGTGCTTATTTTCTTTAATAATTTAGTATTATTTCCCACTGGTGTTTCCATGGAGTGCCTTCATGCTTAACTGTCAGTTTGTCAATACAGTATGATTTAAATGGAAACTGCAGGGTCTGCGATCAAGCTATCAAAGTGTGATCCCTGATGTTCACCTAGAGAATGGAAATGAGCACAATATGTTGTTGTGCCTCATGTTCTTAATTACTGTGTGTGACTATATATATATATATATATGCATGCAATAAGGCTTGATAGCGTGTCCGCATACGTCCAATATACGGACTACTACCAAGGCAAAGCCAAGGGCCGCCAACCCCCAAGAACACCCTGAGGGGCCTTATTGCATTTATAATCAAGGTCAAACAGTGGATTTGAAAAAAATATCTATTAACCCTTTGCGGTTCATTGTCGGACTGGGTCCGACATTGCAATTATTCCTCACAGGTCCTTTGTCGGACTGGGTCCGACATCATTATAGCAACGCAATAAACGGGTGTCTAGTCGTTTTTTCTCCGGAAAAAGCCGAGAAAACCATTCAATTGCCGAGTGGGAGTGACAGGAGCCGAGACAAGTCGAAAAAAAATAAAAAAAAAAACAACAAAGGCGTATCTCATGAATAGTCATACATGGTATCAGGTATCAGATAACGGGGGCGGTCGTAAGTAAACAAGTTGGCTGACTGAATCAGCGTGCAGAAAACACGGACATTTGCAGAGCTTTTTTGAGATGTTATAGTAATAAAATAATGACTTGGATCGCATTATTGAGGAGTTTGGTGATAAAACGAGTGATCCGGAGATGATCGATCGGTATGTACGACTATTATTATTATTATTATTATTTATTTCTTACATAGGTGAACGCTATAGCAAACGAAAGGGTGGGGCTGGGCTGGAGATGCCTAGTGAGTGCTTTGTTGATATGCAGGGCCATTTAAACCCGTTTGACTGTGGAAAAAAATACTTTTAAACAGCACGTCTAAAATTAACTGCGCGTATGAAAATTAATTAGACCTGACGTGCCTGACGCGCAATTAATAAATGGACCGCAAAGGGTTAAATCATTTTTAAGGCCAACATTTTTATTTTATTTTATTAAATATTGTCATACCAATAAAGGAACTAAAAGGTAGTCCCAATTTGAATGTTTAACTAAGCTAAGTACATGAATTTAATTTAAACATGTAAAAATGAGTAAATAATTTAAATAGTCAAATTTATTGTTGATATGTGTTGAATTGTACATTGTCATTGAATGTACATTGTTGAAAGAAATGGCTACTGAACATTCTATGAAGAACAATGTTTTCTAATACGTGGTAATGTCCCAACTGTCTGTATACATCATATATACAGACGTGCTCAAATTTGTTGGTACCCTTACAGCTCATTGAAATAATGCTTCATTCCTCCTGAAAAGTGATGAAATTAAAAGCTATTTTATCATGTATACTTGCATGCCTTTGGTATGTCATAGAATAAAGCAAAGAAGCTGTGAAAAGAGATGAATTATTGCTTATTCTACAAAGATATTCTAAAATGGCCTGGACACATTTGTTGGTACCCCTTAGAAAAGATAATAAATAATTGGATTATAGTGATATTTCAAACTAATTAGTTTCTTTAATTAGTATCACACATGTCTCCAATCTTGTAATCAGTCATTCAGCCTATTTAAATGGAGAAAAGTAGTCACTGTGCTGTTTGGTATCATTGTGTGCACCACACTGAACATGGACCAGAGAAAGCAAAGGAGAGAGTTGTCTGAGGAGATCAGAAAGAAAATAATAGACAAGCATGGTCAAGGTAAAGGCTACAAGACCATCTCCAAGCAGCTTGATGTTCCTGTGACAACAGTTGCAAATATTATTAAGAAGTTTAAGGTCCATGGAACTGTAGCCAACCTCCCTGGGCGCGGCCGCAAGAGGAAAATCGACCCCAGATTGAACAGAAGGATAGTGCGAATGGTAGAAAAAGAACCAAGGATAACTGCCAAAGAGATACAAGCTGAACTCCAAGGTGAAGGTACGTCAGTTTCTGATCGCACCATCCGTCGCTTTTTGAGCGAAAGTGGGCTCCATGGAAGAAGACCCAAGAGGACTCCACTTTTGAAAGAGAAACATAAAAAGCCAGACTGGAATTTGCTAAAATGCATATTGACAAGCCACAATCCTTCTGGGAGAATGTCCTTTGGACAGATGAGTCAAAACTGGAGCTTTTTGGCAAGTCACATCAGCTCTATGTTCACAGATGAAAAAATGAAGCTTTCAAAGAAAAGAACACCATACCTACAGTGAAACATGGAGGAGGCTCGGTTATGTTTTGGGGCTGCTTTGCTGCGCCTGGCACAGGGTGCCTTGAATCTGTGCAGGGCACAATGAAATCTCAAGACTATCAAGGCATTCTGGAGCGAAACGTACTGCCCAGTGTCAGAAAGCTCTGTCTCAGTTGCAGGTCATGGGTCCTCCAACAGGATAATGACCCAAAACACACAGCTAAAAGCACCCAAGAATGGATAAGAACAAAACATTGGACTATTCTGAAGTGGCCTTCTATGAGTCCTGATCTGAATCCTATCGAACATCTATGGAAAGAGCTGAAACTTGCAGTCTGGAGAAGGCACCCATCAAACCTGAGACAGCTGGAGCAGTTTGCTCAGGAAGAGTGGGCCAAACTACCTGTTAACAGGTGCAGAAGTCTCATTGAGATCTGCAGAAAACGTTTGATTGCAGTGATTGCCTCTAAAGGTTGTACAACAAAATATTAGGTTAGCGGTCCCATCATTTTTGTCCATGCCATTTTCATTTGTTTTATTATTTACAATATTATGTTGAATAAAAAATCAAAAGCAAAGTCTGATTTCTATTAAATATGGAATAAACAATGGTGGATGCCAATTACTTTTGTCAGTTTCAAGTTATTTCAGAGAAAATTGTGCATTCTTCGTCTTTTGTGAAGGGGTACCAACAAATTTGAGCACGTCTGTATGTACAGCTGGAACCTTGCTCAACCAATCACATTGCTTGTTTCAGGTTCCATCACCACAGCTACACACATTACAAAAAGCACTATTATATGACAGCCCAAACTATTATTTTCTAGTAAAATTGATTTGTAGGGTAAAATATATTTCTTTATAACAGCTAGTTGTGACATTTCTGTTAATAGGTCATGTAGGGACTGCCTGTACTATATGTTTTATCACTCAGAGTGGTATTCCATCCTCTAACAAGAACATAAGAACATGAAGGCTATTTGTCCCATCAATGCTCGTCCATTTCTTTAGCAGCTAATTGATCCCAGGGTCCCACAATCTCATAACCCTTGAGTTCTACCCCACACATGTTACTATATAACCAGGCTTTCTGTTGGCCCTTTTTAATAGCATCCCCACATTGTCTAGATGTGACAGTGATGGGCTGTTGCAATTATAATGAATACAGAGCCAACAGGGAGATAATTGGTCTAATATTGAAAAGGTAAAGAGAAGCAGTAGAGTTCATTATGCTCTTTATTATTATTATGCATTATTATTATCTGGTCAAATTTGTCATGGAAAATGCTAGCGGATATACAGTTGCAGCATTAAATGACACAATACAGTATTGTATTGTTAGGCACTGTGACAGAAAGAGAAGGAATTGAAGCTGTAAATCTCCCTCCCGACCAGAAAGGGCGCTGTGTAAGGTTGGTGGGATGCTTCCACCTAGATGGGCAGACTTGACGGTAGGAGGAAACCGGAAGGTGACCATATTAGGGGAAGCGCGTAACTGCACATACACTGAAGGACTCCGTTGCACTCAGCTACGGGGCAGACAATGATTGGAGAAACCTTGGCGCTGGGCTGATTGCAGGGAGGAGTTTGGTGGTACAAAGGGGAAGCAGCTACGTCAATCCGGCCCCTTACGCTGAAACGTGATTGCGCAGCCGGAGCGTGTTTTGTTTTGTGTTTGTCTATTACAGGGGAGGAATAAGGAGACTGGGTGCTGCAGCCACAGAGCCAGCACTTACCCCAGATCACTACCCCACTGCACAGCATGACACGGACACCAGCGCCACTTCCCCGGGATTAAAGGAGCACAGTTTCGTGCACGGATGATTGTGGTTTAGGAGTTTCGTTTTTGTTTGGGACTGCAAACCCGCTGTATCGTTTCCCCTATACCATTGCTGGTATAGGGGCGACTGATTCATTACTTGTATCACTTTATTAAATACAGACGTTTTTCAGAGATTACTATTTGGCCTTTTGTATACAGCACTACTCGCATTCTTGTCATAGGCACCCTATAAATATGTACAATTATTTTTTTGAGTAAAGCTAACAAAACAAGACAAGCTTATTGCAAACACTGTTATTTGATTGACGTATTTCCTAAGCAGACCTGTTATAACAGAAGACAGAGATAACCATGCATTGGCATTCTCCTGGTACTGTTTAAGTAAATTCTCCTAGTTATATCCATACTAGGTGTCTGGGGTGTTTTCTAAATAGGCAAACCTGCTCCTACCCAAATACCCAAATATATACAGTTGAAGTCAAAAGTTTACATACCCGAATGGAAATTTATAATTTCTAGAAATTTCTCAAAAACAAATAATTAGGAAAAATCTTTTGTAGCAAAAGTTTTGCTTTTGTGGATGAGGAAAAAAAGTTATAAGAAATAGATGTCTACAATTATTTATTACAGCATTTTTTTTGCAAAACTCCAAAAATGCCAATTCCAAAGTATTCATACCCTGACAAGGAAAAACAAAATTAACAGTTGAGGCACCGTTAGCAATAATAACCTCTTTTAAATGATTAGGATATTTGTCAATGAGCTTTTGGCATGATTCTTTAGTGATTTTTGACCATTCCCTGTACCATTATTACCACCTCCATGCTTGATAGTAGGTATGGTGTACTTTTCTTTGTACACCTCACCAGACTTTCTCCAAACGTAATGACTATCAGCGTGACCAAATAGCTCGATTTTTGTTTCATCACTCCACAAAACCTTTGACCAGAACTCATATCCGTCATTAAAATGCCGTTTTGCAAACTTTAAGCGATTGTACGTGTGACGTTTTCTTAAGAGTGGCTTTTTCCTTTGCCTGCGACCATTGAGACCTTCACCATGCAATACTTGACCTATGGTTGAAATGGAAACCTACTTACAGCCAATTCACTTTGAATATCTTTGGCAGTTAATCTCGGATTGTTATTAACCTTCTTCATAATTCTTCTACTTGTTCTTGGTGAAAGAACCTTCTTTCTTCCTGACCAAGGGTGCACCGTGACAGTATCATGAGTTTGTACTTCTTGATAATAGAAACAATATTTGAAATTGGGATACACAAATGCTTGGAAATCTTCTTGTATCCTTCTCCAGCTTTATGACAATAAAACATTTTCTGCCTAAGGTCTTCAGATAGCTCTTTACTTTTTCCCAATTGACTTATTGGTAATGACAGCAATCATCCTATCCCTAACCCTTTTATACTCTCTAAGAATGTTCACCTACAATCCAGAATTTTCTAGACTGTTCTAGAATTAGGTTCTGCATTATCATATTGACATTTCTAATACCTTATAG
This sequence comes from Acipenser ruthenus, assembly GCF_902713425.1. Classification (NCBI taxonomy): domain Eukaryota; kingdom Metazoa; phylum Chordata; class Actinopteri; order Acipenseriformes; family Acipenseridae; genus Acipenser; species Acipenser ruthenus. The sequence continues at coordinate 8,652,986 of NC_081215.1, forward strand.
ACAATAGTATCATTCCATCAAAGGGTATGAATATTTTTTAATCAGCAGGAGTTTTGCAAAAAAAAAAAAAAAAAGATTAAATAAATATTTGTAGACATCTATTTCTTGTAACTTATTTTCCTCATGCACAAAAGCAAAACTTTTGGTACAAAAGATTTTTTCCTAAAATTCTTTGATCGAGAAATTTCCTTTGGGGTATATAAACTTTTTGACTACAACTATATATATAACAGAAGAAAAAAATAACAAACTGTACCTTAAAGGTATCATTTTTAAAGTACATATACCTAACAAAATAATTCCAGTAAATCTTATCTAATATGTTTTACCATCACATCATGGATCTCATATTTTCCTACATGAAAGAGGCACACATTATGTCAAACGTGTGTTTGACTTCATGGGATTTCCTTTCAATAGCATTTATAAACAATCAGGCTGGTGAATGTTTCTTGCACTCTTTCGTATGCTGTACTTCCCGTTGAAGAAACGCATCCAACACACATCCCTTCTGGGAGTCCATGTTTGCCATTTATTTTCTTTAAACTCCCAGAAGCTAGACACATTGGCTTGCATTTGAATACAAATCACTGCTTTTTGTTGGACTGACGTGTTTTCAATCGTGACTTCATTCCTTAATGCTACTTTATGAAGTTGACCGGAAGTACAATATTGAAGTATCTGCAGGAGCATTCAATAAATATTCTTCTCCAACAACTTCAAATAATCCTCCATTAAAAAAATCAAATTATCCTTTATTCAAATGTGTGCTTTTGTTATATAGGAAAATCTGAGACAAACTAAATTATAGCAATATATATCCAATGGGGAGTGTACGCGTTTCATTTGTAAACCTGCATACAAAGGGAAGGTGGCTGTGATAAATGTAGTACCCACTGTGTCCATTCTGATACTGCGTCTTCTCCTCTTCAGGGTCCTGGAAAGCTTTGCTGTATCCACAGTGCCTGGGAAAGAGAAAGGACATGTTTCCAATTGATCTTTCAGTCCCTTTAAGATGTTGTCATGGAAAAAGCATTCAACACCGAGCAATGCAACGTGTAGGCACCAAAGAGGGCAATGTGATTACAGTACTATCACAGGTTACATAGAGAGTGGTGTTTCTGCATTGCTTAGTAGGATTGCCATTTGTCTTGAATAGGGGTCTTATCATTGAGATAACATTGAAACCTGCACAATACATACATCAATTCAGCTTGTTTTTGCCACAGCAGTGGAAAGTGGCCAAGTGACTTCAGATGATCACCCTGCATGACAGTTTAATAAAATACAAATACAACAGATTTCCAGTCATAGATCTACAGGCTAGCATTGGAATTATTATTCCACATTTTATTTTAGTTTTTATAACTTTTAAATGCTCTATAGATATGTATTGGGTTGATTCAATCGTTCATGTGGGTTTTAAATGGAGTCTCAGTACAGGGATTAGAGACCTTCCTGGAACACCAGCCACACCGAGCACAGGCTCAGTACAGGGATTAGAGACCTTCCTAGAACACCAGCCACACCGAGCACAGGCTCAGTACAGGGATTAGAGACCTTCCTGGAACACCAGCCACACCAGGCACAGGCTCAGTACAGGGATTAGAGACCTTCCTGGAACACCAGCCACACCAGGCACAGGATCAGCAGGGGGCTGGGAATCAATTAATTCATCCCAGGTCAGCAAGCTGGAAGAAGAGCTGGTTAAGACCTGTCATACAGCAGCGATACCATGGTCAGAACATCGACAGGAGTGAGATTTGAAAAAAAACAAAAAAAACAGGAGTGCAATTTGTGAATAAAATTATGGTGAATACTACCACAATTCAGATTTTAATACAGGGCTGTGTATGAAACCTGCATAAAGGATGTGCAGGAAAATATTAAAACAATTGAACTAGATGGAAAATGAATACCCAGTATATTTTACCAAACAGAAGTGCATTTAAAAAAAAAAAAACTCTTTTGACTACGTAATACTGTGGTAAGTAATACAATTTTAAATTCTACATCTTGAAAAGGATGTAATTACTAATTAGATAGCTCTTCTTAATAAAACCTACCACAATTTTAGCAATTATCCAGAAGTATTCAAAACACATTTTGAGAGACAGGTTGACTGATGAATATGTATACCCTTGTGATTTGGAGTTCTGTCAGCGTTGATTAGCATTCATAAGAGGAAACTGGAACATGAGGTATATAAAAACTAGTTGTTAAAGTGTTTACATGCTAATAAAAACAATTAACAATACAAGTATCCAATTCAAATGGATTCACTTTGTAAATAAACTGGTACAGAAATCTGTAATAGCCTTATTGAATAAGAATTGGTGCCCACTGGAATTTACCAAAGTGTTATCTAACTCAGTGGTGCGCAAACTGTTTATATGCCGCCCCACCCCCCTTACTTAGCATACATTTTGTTTCGCCTCTATACTTTAACACTATATTTTAACAGGTGTTTGTTTTCCTGATTAATATAAATCACATATATAGTAACAAACACATTCTTACAAGTTTTCAAAATTGTACTTTCAGATACAATGTATAAATGTTGAAAACGCGTGTCGTAAATGGAACATTTAAAACCAGTCTATAAATCTTTTTTTAAACTTGGGAGTCAACAGTTGGCTGACAGGTTAAATCTGTGTTTCCAACAAATAAATCTGTGAAATTAAATCCATTTTTTACACTTGGTGAGTGAACATTTAGATAGCATTTCTAACAAATAAATCTGTGAAACACTGAAGCACTTGATTTGGCACTGTATGCTGCAGAGCTGCTGTTACGCTCTGAGAGCCAACGCTTCCCCACCTCCTCTGCATACCACAATGCCAAAACATTTCAAAACTTTTAACAATGTGTTTGTTAACATTTATGAATGAAGCTAAATCAGTTGGTTAAATTTGGGAAGAAATACATGATGTACATTAAATAATTAAATATAGTTTCACTGACACTGTCACTTCAAACATCATTTCTCCTGTTCTGCAAGTCCTAGAGTGATTGTCAACGACTCATTTGAAAGGTAATAACTAATTACCTGTCATTTAGGTATTTATTTAAAATGTTCTATCCTTTAAAAAATAATAATGATTTTACAGAACTGCCTCTAGTTATAGTCACACCTCCCTTACTGACTCTCGGCACCCCCACTTTGCGCACCACTGGTCTTACACTCATGCTCATTGTAACTTCCAGTTTACACCACTTGATTTGAAGCTCTCCTAACTATGATACCACATGCATTGGATACAAACGACTTTCCACGCATACTATCCTGCAGAGCATGATCAGTGTCAGATGATCGAGTGTCAGACTCAACGAGTTACGAGTGACGACAATAACTTACCTGAGGTAGGTCTCACTGATTCTAATGCATGGTTCTTTACTGATGCTGAAGATCAATTTCATTTTGCAGTTTTCCCATGGTTACACTATGCATTTACATGTTTTTTTATACCTATACTTTGCTTTCACTGTGCTTTAATACACTTTGTTATGCTTCTACTATGTGAAATGTTTATAAAGGGTTTAAATAAATTTATTAGTGGATGACAGGGAGCCAATGCCACACCTCCAAATCTTTGTTTATTATTATTATTATTATTATTATTATTATTATTATTATTATTATTATTATTCAGAAATGTAAAAAGCCCACAAGAAACAGACTATATGTGTTGTCTTAGTGAAGTGGATTACAATGCAGGCTTAATACAAACATTCAGTTCCTGGTTGAAATTAAAGCCTGGTTGATTTGGGGTATTTGAAGACTTAACCACTGCCCTCCATACTGTAGAGTATCAGCAACCATGGTGTATTGTAAAGGCGTCACCAACAGTACAAACTTACAGTAGCAACAGTCTAATGTATTTGCTTACCTTTTCCGGCAGATAACAATCGCTAGAAACATCACCAGCCCTGTAACCAGTGTCAGGCAAATCCAGATAATCGTCATGGTGTCATATCTAAGAGGAACTAAAATCAATAAAAAAACAAAACAACATTTACAAAGGTACAAATCTTTTTTTTTTTTTTTTTTTTTATCAAAATATGCTACAGCCATACAATAGAAGCAAGGACACCAGACAACGCAGGGCTGGTCATTCTCATTGTGAAGCTATTACTGCTGCTATATACTGTATCTAGATATGGGATGTGCCATTAGCTTTTGCTTTATTATTATTGTATTCTCAGGGTGCACAGAACGCATGCTGGCAAACAGAAGCTGTACCAACTATGATTCAATCAGCCCATTGTAAGCCTGTGAAGAGCTTGCACTGATTCAATTAACACCTTTATTTTTTAGCTGCAAGCAATTCAATATCATAAACAAAAAAACAACAGGAACTTTAGACTTAAATGATATTTTAATGGACTTTGTGATCCTAAAGCAAGCAGGCATGGCATCCCATAATACTACGAGTGTGCATTCTCTCAATATTTAAGAAACCACTTGGGAGATGCAGACAGTTTACACAGAGTTGTACATAGGGTAACCAGATTTTCAAAGCTCAAAACCAGGACACATTGTTAAATAATTGATTAGACTAATTAAACTAATTAAAATATAGGTTATTTAATGGTTATTTAAAATAACCATCCACTCACTCTTAGTATTATCTTCATTTTTTTTTTTTTTTTTTTTTAAGCAGCTAGCTAATTTCAGTGCATTTCTGGGTGTATAATTTGTGGCTAATTAGTTTAAGTAACCATACTGTGTTATACGTATTGAGTACTTTTATATTGAGTTCAATAATAATAATAATAATAATAATACTAATAATAATAATAATAATAATAATAATAATACATTAAATATTTAAAAATAAATTTAGATTTTAGAATTTCTCTTTCTTTACTCGCTGCATCAGGCTCTATTTATTGACGTTGATGTGGTTTAACCTGGTAGTTTCAGATGCTTGCAACCTCTTGCAGCTCTGCCTGGGCTAAATCCCCCCAGAACTGAACTACAAAATGACCGTATTACACACAATTGTAGATAAATATTGAACATAAACTAAATGTAAACACATGGCGCACTGAGGAATAAGCACGTACGCCTGTGTTAATCACTTTATAAAAAATAATGTTCTTGTTTTCACTGCAAGTGCCATAAACTAAAAACGTCTGTTTACGTTATTTTGACAAAAGGTATTTCGAGTGTGTCGCGCTACATGAAGTGGCTGAAAACTGGGACTTTTTAAAGATTTTGAGCAAAATATCGGGACACCGAGACCTTTGATGGAAAACCGGGACTATACTGGCTAAACCGGGAAGTCTGGTCACCCTAGTTGTGCAAGAAAGAGCAGAGATTAAAACTTTAAAATTACCTCATCAAAAATATAACTCGTTATTTATTGTCATTAGTTCAACGTCTCTATCATGTGCTCACTATTATCACATCCCTTACGAAATGCTAATGTTCAACAAATATTTTTCGTGTGAGAAATTCTGCATATGCCTTCCATTGCAAAACAAATGATTAAATAATAACAAACATTCAAATTGTATTGGAACTATGATGCTTTTAAAATAAATAAACAGTTACTTGTGTTATTGGTGCTATCTGTCACTGGAACAAATGTGATTGGTTTATGTACAGAACAAAATAAAAATAAAAACATTAAAGAACGACATCTGTGCAAGTCTGCTGTTTCCCGATGCTCACTGGTTGATCTATCTCATTATTATTTCATTGATCTCAATGCAGACCAAAAATGAATGGTCCTCATATGCAAACTGCCAAATTATTTTTAGTTGAACTTTTGTTTTTTTGTATCAATCCAGAAAAAGCTGGCAGGCACTACAAGCAGCGCTTATGTCATTTTAAAAATCTCAGATACACGAATGCATCTTTTATATACAATATAAGCCCTGTGTTGTACAGAAGAGGCTGCTAGAGTACTGCCATGGGGCAGAGATATCCAAAATCAACAATTTCTGTGATTTTCCTTAGCTTGGAAATCTGTGCCATGGCCGTATCGTGCTGAAATCAGCCCAAAAAGTGAGTGATTTATTATAGCATTTTGTGAGCCCCTGAAAATTAAATGCTGAAAAAGAACAAGCATGGATATAACCAGGGAACACTTGGCAGCTAAAGCATTACTCCATGCAATATCTTCATTACAACAATCCCTGGAATACATACACACGGATGAATAACATGTCAATCACTGTGTGTCCACTTTTGTTTTATTGAACACTGAAATACCCAACCTGTCTCAGGCCAGGATTGAAAGGCTGTCAAGGCTCACTGCAAGGGATATGTTTTCATTACTATCTGAATTCAGGAGAAGCCATGTCTGAAAGGGTTTCTTAAGCACAGCATCCAGAACACTGAGTACAGAACATCATTTTTATCTAATGGACTCAATGGATTGTCTAACAAGGATACCACCTGAAAACACAGAGAAACTGGGATACCGTTAGTGTAGCGCTGGTGACACAGTATAACAGAGCCTCATAAGCACTGTCAGCGTTTTTACTCTTTATTGGTAAAATAAAATGTAATTGTGTCTATCATTAAGCTTGTGTTACAAGTTAGAAACAAAGCAATTTAGTTGTTACTTTAAAAAAAACAAACAAGGGATGTAGATACCCTATTTCTGGTCAGAGATTTCTAACTAGTATCAGTAAATAGGTACACCAATCTGTAAGGATTCCATAATAACTACAAAAAAACAAACACAGAAAGCAGACATTACAGTGAATTCGCAAGTGAAATATTGTGTGATGCTTTGCCAGTATAATATCAAAGATACCATTTAACTCAAGTATATGGAAATAATTTCAAGATCTTTACCTAGTTGGAGTGCGCTAGTCATTTGTGCAGCAATGTAACATATGGTTAAATGCTCTAATTCTATTAGACACAGATGAGAAATAAACAAAGCATAAATGACTGTACATTTTATTATCCCCAGCAGGAGCATCATCAAGGCATCAGCAACGGTTCCATTGTACCTGCTGTGCGTATGAAAGAGCTGTTTAGGCAGTGCGTTTTTAAAACCTGGATTTGGTCAGTCATATATAGTGCACAAGTCATGGATATATTAGTGGCGTTAGAATCTACATCCACTTTCCCTAAATGCAGGCCCAATGTCCTCATAATATTACCACATTTACATCAAAGCAAGTTAGCAACAGGCTCTCTGACAATTTTGGAATCAAGGATAGTTTGCCAACCTTCGTTGCTTAGAAACAGGTGGTCAATTCCTATATTTAGCACATTTACACATCCAGGATCCCACACTGTCGCATTTTATATTATAGCAGGTCTGCAATATTAGATTAGGTAGCAATATTTCAAAAGGTCAAAATGTACCAAATCAATGTGATCATTTTCGCTGTTTTATATTAGAAAAATATGTTTCTGTTGCTGTGATTTCAACTGAAATCTGCCAATAATTTGATAGAAAAGGTAAGTGGAATTTGGGAGTATATTTCTATGGATCAAGCAAAATGCAAGTATTTTGGAAAAATATCTAATTTTATATTTTCTCAGTCATTAAGTAGAACAATATATACATTTTTGTGTTTTTATAATACAATTTACGATGCTGAAAATGTTTTCAAACCCAAGAAATTGAACTACTTCTATTAAATACCTTTTACCGGTGTGGTGTTATTTTGCGTTACGCTTTAAAACGTGGTACGCAATGTACTGTGCTTGCCCGGGCATGCGCAAATGATTTTAGCTCAGAAAACAAGGAAACGCCCATCTGAACGGGGTATGATGTATTGAGTTTGGCCCTTAAAGTTCTTTTTAATATAATTTTATCACAATTCAGCAAATTTACATCCCTAACTGATGAGCAACAAACTGGGTTATCTAAAATTGTAAACATATACGATTTCTTGGGTGATCTACAGTTTGCCTTGTTCGTAGTGATTTGTGCATTAGTGATTAGTATCATAAGAGATGTATATTTACGTGCACTAGGCTTTAAAGGTATGGGGCTATACTAAGATCACAACGATAACTCTGAGCAGTATTTTTGTTTGTTTGTTTTTGCCGATCGCTTCCAACCCTGTGTCAGCTAGTTAATAAATGCTTTTCAATGCCTGCATGTCTTGGATGGTATCAACAAAGGTTTATTTTTTATTGTTTATTTATTGTATTTATTATACTGAAAAATAACAGCATTTTATAAATGCAATGTGTATGAACCCAACGTTGTTTCAAAAAAAGTCTATTCCAGGGGAAAAAAACAACAACAACTAAAAGATTTGCAAAAAATATTACTATTTTTGTATTTATTTTACATTTTAAATAATGGTAAGTACCTTTTATCTATTTGCTGTTTTTATTCCGATGAGGAAACTCCCTAAGCCTATTTCTTGCAAATAGCATATTTCCCAGCAATTCTCCAAGTGGAGTCCACACCGGTTTTTTTGTTTGTTTGTTTGTTTGCTTTTATCATAGAGATGCAGTAAATCCAATGCAAGACTAATAATAATAATAATAATAATAATAATAATAATAATAATAATAATAGTCTTTATTTTCATGCTGAAAAGGTTACTAGAATTCTCCCAGTTTTGAATGAAATTATAGTGTATATCATGCTTAATTTCCTGGAACTATAGTGCACTTAAACTGCTACATACACTGCGGTTGGCTTGACAACCATATTTACAAATGGCACTCGCTGCCATTTGTACACACGCCCCTTTCATTACTGAAGTGAGTGACTCCCTGTTTAAACAAACTGCTGAAATCGGGCAATCATTACATGCCGATTGGGAGGTTTTGTGTGACATGGAGGCTGTGTTTTTGTTTATGCATTTGGAAGAAAGTACTGTACGTAATCGATCGAGAGGTCGTCAAGCACAGCTCTGCTCTTTTCTGCAAAACCAGCAGAGATGCCATTTTGCTTTTTCTGCACTGCTAAATACAGTGGTGACGATCTGCAGGACCATGACGGTAGATCAAAACATTTGGGCGATCTTCTGACCAGAAGGCCGGTGGGAACGACTTGAGTGGTTTCCAAGTGACTGGATTGAAAATGTACGCCTGTCTAAGGAGTCGTTGTCATTTAATGAGGCATTTCCTGGAGTGCCAAAACACACACGAGACCTTCGGTATCGGTGGAAAAACTAGTTGCGGTCGCACTGTGGCGTTTGGGGATACGAATTGTTTTATTTAAGTTGCAAAACCAAAAATACAATTTTTTACAACAAAATATTATACAATTGTACTTTGATTAAATAAAAAAAAGTATATTATATGTATGCACTATTTACCTGTGTTATGAATTTACTATTCATCAATATTACAAAATCAACCTGTTTCAACAGGCACCTGTATATTTTTTATTAGCCATGTTTATCACATTTACATGTCTGATAAACAATGACATCATTAGTTGTGCAGAAATCCACTGAGCACCAACTGCGGCTGTGTTAGTGCGGTTGTAATACACACACACAGTTAGTGCGCATTAAATAACCAAACTGAATTAATAACTGCACTCGATACTTGCTCTGAAAAGGATTAACTAGTGCAGTTGTCGCTGCCCTTTGTAACCGTGTGTGTATACAAACAGTATTAAGAGCAAAAGGTGAACTCACAACCGCATTTATCCTGTGTGTGTACGTAGAGAATCTTAATACAGAGTGGGTGGTTGTAGGCTTCTAATAATTGGCCCGGATTCCACTGCAATGCAATTTAAAAATCAAGGCTGTAAATCCATGTTTAATAGATTTAAAGTTAAAAACTTTTGTGTATACAGAGGTTTACCGTTTAAAATGTCATACATGTTTTTAATGAAAAAATGTACTGAATTTAATATTTATACTTTTGTATCTATTTCTGTACCGTATTTATTAACAGTGGTTAAAACTGCACCAAGATACAATAAAAATCAATACATAATAAATGAGAATAAATGAAAATCAGTGCAAGACCCTTTATATGACATCTTGTGTTTAACGTTTATTAAAATACAATGCCTTTTAGGATTATAACATCAATTTACAGATTAAACCCTTAAACCTTCACAGACTTAAAAAGCAGCCTTGTCAGCTGTTGCTGTTAGGTGTCAGCCTCAGAAGTGACACAGATTTTGTTTAACAGTACTGTGGGTCCTATTGAATATTCCCATGGAACCCCAGTGGGGATTACCGGCCAGTTACTGTGGAGAATCTTTAAAAGAAATACAAAAAAAAGACCAAAAAAAAGAAGAATTAAAAAAAAAAAAAAAGACAACACCATGCAGCATTTGTGAAAAATCCCCTCAAGAACCAAATACCCAAGATGTACTGCTGTCATACCCAAAATGTACTGCTGTCATGTACACATGATCTTTGCACAATAATACACAACTACTGGTGTTGCTGTTGTTTTGTTTGTTTTTTTTACTAACCTGCTTTCCCAGTCTCCACCTCCATGGTCTGGCTGAACCGGCCGCAGCCAGCGGACGTGCGTGCTCGGACCTGGAAGACATAGTGAGTCCCAGGCTTCAGGCCTGACACCCGTGCACTTCTGCTTTTTGACTTCAATGTGGAATAGCTCTGTTGTTCTTTATCCTGGAGGGAGGAAAAACATTGCAGATTCATTGTCATGTCAAGTGAAGAGTAATCTGAGATTTTATCATTACAGAAAATACTTTGTACCTCTGTACCATTTCCTCACCATGGGTAACCAAGCTCTGTTTACTTTAAAATGTACATCTATGCTATTGTGGCAATTAGTGTAATCCTGAATGCCACTGTAAATTAAAAATAGCATTCAGTTTGACTAGGGTGACCAGATGTCCTGTTTGACCGGTACTGTCCCCATTTCCCATCAACTGTCCCGGGGCCCCAACATTTCCCAAAACGTTAAACAAGTCCTGGTTTGCAACCTCGCACTCCTTACATAATTTACACAATCGTCTAACATATTAAAATATGGCTCCAGTGGTTTAAGAAAACAAACCAATACATTTGCATAGAATGCCTTTAGTCAAAAATAACTACTCTTGAATCCGCTAGTAACATTTGTTTAAGTTATACTGGCCATTGCAATGACGTAAGCTAATGGAACTGAAAGGCGGGATTCAGTCCATCTGCTTGCAAGGCGGAGCAGCGGGGAGATTGCAAGAACTCGAAACTTGGTGTGGATTATATACAGAACAACAAAAGGTCTGGATTAAATCGATACCTCGTTTCCATGGACAGCCAACTCGAGCTGACTCGAGTGCGCTCGAATTGGACTGAATTCTCCCAGAACTCGAGTTGATGGACAACTCGAGTTGGTGAAAAGGAGGCGTTTCCACGCTTTTCCAAGTTACCTGAGATCATGTGAGTTGGGCAGGAAATACAAATGATTTTCCTCAGAAATAATTTACTGCAGACGGTATTATAGTCAAATTGTCAACGATTTAAAAGATAAATCCATCTAGATATTCGTTCACATTTGTTTCACGCAGTATATATACATAGCTGTATATCACTACATAATCATCTATATATAAAGAAACAGAACAGATTAAAGAAGCGCTGGACAAGGGAAATAATGTGTCAGATCTCAAAGTGGATATGAGAATGGCAGTGATGAAGCCAATTTGCTTGTGAACATTAAAAGTACACCGGACATTTCCATCAAAGGATTTAAAAACTCTGGAATTGATCTGATGTGATCAAAAACCCAGAGGCAGTGTAAACTGCGCCTGCTACTGTAGGACTGTTGCAAATCTGTAACAAAATGGTTGATTGTTGTTGTCGATGCGTTGTAGATACTGTGTTACTGAAGACACCCATCGTGCAGGTATCTCACAGTCCATAACAAAACAAAACGTTAAAATAAATGAATAAATGAATAAATGCACCGTATAAAACTGATCTGATTTTACCAGGGATTGCTAGTCTATTAACAAGTTTGAAATTATTTCGAAGCTTAGTGAAAAACAGGCAATTCAAAAACTCTCAAAATCCCCCAAGGTAGCAAATCCGCCGAATTTAATACCAGTCAAAATGTCCCGTATGTGCCCAAATGCAGACTTTAGAATTCTGGTCAGCCCGAGGTGTGAAAAAAACTGTGAATTAGTGAAGAGTCCTTGTACCGGAAAACATGTTACTGTCCACGTGGCCTCATGGTGAATTAGTGAAGAGTCTAATTACTGTGTATTTGCAAAGTAGTTACTTATTAAATGCATGTGTGCATACACATAATTACAATGTCGTTACAATGTGCTTAATGTGTAAATCTTTTTGCAATTGTATCAGAAACGTGTTTAGGGTTAGGGTTAGGGTTACGTTTGGAGTTAGGGTTCAGATTAGGATTATATCATTGCGGCAAAGTGGTAGATAGTACTCAAGTGTAGAGGTGATGCAGGGTTTGATACAACGACAGACAACAAAGTACTGGTGAATTGATGATTTATTTTTGTAATCCAATGTCACTTGACAACAGTAAATAATAACAATGAGAACGGGCAATACACCCCTGGTGTACTGCGCAGTTTATTTAAACACGGGGTTCAGTCCCGAAATGATACACACGATACAAACACGACTCCAAACACAAACACGATCACAAGTCCAGAGTGAGTGCAGTGAATTTTAGTGGTGCGGTACACGTTATTGGTGAATACGAGTTCACTGAAATCCGGGTTGATTACTGGTCTTAAGCGACAGCTCCCGGATGTGTTAGCTGTCTATAATATACAAACAGTGCAATTAATATAGCAAACAAACAAAACAAGAAACACTCACAACACAAATTCACGGTCCTTCAGCGGTTCTTTCTCAACCATAGAAAAGGAAGAGATGACCTCGCTACGTCCCCTTATGTACCGTCAATCACGCCCCCTTGGTAAACTATTGCAACCACTCCTCCAATCCGCGGCTGCCACATCGCTTCCCTTCCGGGTCTATGACTTGGTGTACCGTAGTCCCGCCCCCTTTCTAAATGGCCAACTTCCACCTAATCCTGGTGATTAATTGTCTGGCCATCCAGTCCAGGGCGCACTGTTCTCAAACCCCAGTGCACTAGATCAGCCATTTTGAAAATGTATTACCGCAAGCACAACAGAATTGTTTAGTGTGAGTGGGGTGTTGTTGTGCCAACCAGCCAGATGTCTTGTTAAAATATATTTCCTTTATTTTACACAGCGTTTTTTATTGTAGTTTTCCACCCTTGGCTTACTTATTCTTATAGGGGGTTTCTAATTGCCTCGTCCACATGGCTAAGCACTCGCTCCTCTGCCAAGCGGGTTCAAAGCAAAATAATTGTATGATAACTTGTGCAAATCAATGAAATCACTTCCATTATTAAGTGGTGGGATGTTTTTCTGATCGCTTGAATAACTAATAATTGCAGAACAAACCTACCTTTTCAAAATATTTGACCTCATACTCCAGGATAACTCCGTTAGGCTGGTCTGGTTCGTGCCACAGTAAGGTGACGCTATTCTGGCTTGTGTTCTCCTGCCGTATCACAATAACCTGGGAGGGAGCTGCAAAACAAAGAGTTAGCAGATTTATTGCAGGCCCTCCCCAACTCAACACAGAATTACTGCTACTTCATGCTGTATAATGTGGAGCCTGCTGTCTCTGCCTGGCTTCGGTTGGTGAAATGCTGACCATAGCAGCTTGGTTCTTAGTTTAAGCTCTTCTTGCCTTCATTAGAGAACTGTTTGAGGATTTCCAAAAGAAGCAATAGATATGAATATCATGACAAAACATGAGCCAAATCAATGCATTGTGTTGAGCTGAGCATCCCAAGGTCCTGCTGTGGAGTGACCTTTGATTTGCTTGCGCCTCAGCTGGGCTGTTTTATTCATAACATGCAGTATTTTAACTCTTTTAATACTGGATTGCTAGGGCTTCAAGTCTGATTCCATAAGACATTTCTTCTACAAACACAGTACTGCAGACACATTGATTTCTGCAGGAGCAATTTCGTTTGAAAGGCCAGTTGTTGTTTACTTATTCTGAAGAAGGGAAACGCACCCAAGCAGTGTGACTCTGGTTTCCCAGCCAATCACATCAAGCATTACATTTAACTAAGTTAGCAATGTACTTCCGCTGGCACATTTTCCTTGACTTCTTGTCTGAGTGGGGACTGCTGCTGTGCTGTTCTCGTCTGTGGGGACTGCTGCTGTGCTGTTCTTGTCTGTGGGGAGTGCTGCTGTGCTGTTCTTGTCTGTGGGGACTGCTGCTGTGCTGTTCTTGTCTGTGGGGAGTGCTGCTGTGCTGTTCTTGTCTGTGGGGAGTGTTGCTGTGCTGTTCTTGTCTGTGGGGAGTGCTGCTGTGCTGTTCTTGTCTGTGGGGAGTGTTGCTGTGCTGTTCTTGTCTGTGGGGAGTGCTGCTGAGCTGTTGCATACAACCAAACAGCCTGCCTTGTTAAAATATAATGCTTTCCCTTTTTTATGCAACAGATTTTTGTGGTTTTTAAACTAAAGTTCGTTATGAGGTAAAACCCCAACACACGTCACTTAAGAACATGAGATCGCGATGTACGAACAATAGGAGGCCATTCGACCCATCAATGTTCATTGATCTCAAAACTCCGTCAAGAATCCAAATGATTCAGCATTACCAACATGAGAGTATTACACAACATATTTTTGTATTCTTTTGTGTTACTGTAATTTCAAAATGACGTACAATAGTGTGCAGATAGTTGAGAAGACTACATTAAGATTACATATATGGTTACACTGTATACAAAGTGTTAGTAATTCAACTAGAATGAAATATGAAATTACATATTCACTATAGAATTAATATGAAGTCATTCACAATATAGAACCCTGAATAGCATCTAGAAGGTATGAGACAAGGTCAATACCAAGATAATGCCTGATAAGGAGGCTGTGTGGTCCAGTGGTTAAAGAAAAGGGCTTGTAACCAGGAGGTCCCACTGACTCATTCTGTGACCCTGAGCAAGTCACTTGTGCTCTTGTCTTTTGGGTGAGACGTAGTTGTAAGTGACTCTGCAGCTGATGCATAGTTCACACACCCTAGTCTCTGTAAGTTGCCTTGGATAAAGGCGTCTGCTAAATAAACAAATAATAATAATAATAATAATCAGGGTTTATTAAGATTTCAAACTGGCAAACTGTGATTGTATTGTTTTCAGTGTTTTGTCTTCCCTCAGTTTTATAATTTTTTTTAAAGCTACACATTCTATGAGAATGTTCTGGGGTAGCTACTGTGTGGCACTGCCCTACAATAAAGCTTCCTGATTGATGGATCAAAGGTTTCTAATTAACACAGTTTACTTTTTTAATGTTATAGTAAAAGAGATGCGTGTTCATATGGAATTATATTTGAATCACAGACACTGGATGGAACTGCTATTTTATTGCAAGTGCAGTGCTAAACAGAACATAACCCTCTGCTGTATAGCACATGAAGACCCTGCTCTGCACACACAGTCACTGCCTGGGTTCCTCATTGACCCTTTCAGACAGTAGGAGAGCCCGAGACCTGAACATAGCACAGATGCATTTGCAATGTTACTGCAATATCTGGCACCTGTATCAGCTGCCAAATTCGACATTGATCTTGTGATGAATGTAAAATCCTTTAAGCATGAACTCTAAACTTGTTAAGAAAACACAGACCCTGCTGCTACGCAAAAATAGTAATATACTATTGTGTTAAGCTTATCTATGCATCCTTTTTACAGACTGGATATATTATTTTATTGGATTTTGTATTATTTTGCAATATGACTTATATAGTACCAGTAAAGCTATTAATCCTTTATTGACTGTGTGTACCAGCATGATTTCTCTGTAATGTCCTATGGAATAATACTATATGAACAAAATGTTTTTGGAAAAGTATTGCTTCCTTGGTACCAATTACTACTATATAATGCCGGTTTTTGAATGTTAGTAAGTATGTCAAATAAAGATCTAGGCAAGAACAGAAATAGAGAAACATACAAAACACACAGAATAGGATATTAAACATTCCCACATGTTGGTATAAAAGTACCCCTTTAATGTAGTGTAACAGTGCAATGAAGCAAAAGGCACAGAAGGGATTCAGACTAAAGTGGAAATACTCTGCATCTCTAGCCAGTAGCCCATTGGTTAATACAGTGTCGCAGATCGTGCTGTTGTCCACAAACCAACCAATCGTTACTCTTGTAGTCAACAGCTAAACACTATTGCCCCCTGACATCACTCAGCAGTCAACAGCTAAACACTATTGCCCACTATTGGCCTCCTAGCACACCATTTGCCCCTAATGTAATAGGACAGAATCACATTTTTTGATCTGTATTATTATTATTTTTGTGTTTTAGATCCTACTGCAGTAATTCACCTGGTAGGCTATTCCATGCAGTTTTAAAAATATGCCTCCTACCTCCATTTATGCTAGGGTTGCAGCGATACAAGATTTTTCACATTACGATACAGGCTGAAAAGAAAATGACCACACCCCGATATTATCCCGATAAATGATCATCTGGATCTAGAATTGATTTTTACGTCAACAATAACAGTATAGAATAGAAACACTATATATATATATATATATATATATATATATATATATATATATATATATATATACAGTGCCTTGCGAAAGTATTCGGCCCCCTTGAACTTTGCGACCTTTTGCCACATTTCAGGCTTCAAACATAAAGATATGAAACTGTAATTTTTTGTGAAGAATCAACAACAAGTGGGACACAATCATGAAGTGGAATGAAATTTATTGGATATTTCAAACTTTTTTAACAAATAAAAAACTGAAAAATTGGGCGTGCAAAATTATTCAGCCCCTTTACTTTCAGTGCAGCAAACTCTCTCCAGAAGTTCAGTGAGGATCTCTGAATGATCCAATGTTGACCTAAATGACTAATGATGATAAATAGAATCCACCTGTGTGTAATCAAGTCTCCATATAAATGCACCTGCATTGTGATAGTCTCAGAGGTCCGTTTAAAGCGCAGAGAGCATCATGAAGAACAAGGAACACACCAGGCAGGTCCGAGATACTGTTGTGGAGAAGTTTAAAGCCGGATTTGGATACAAAAAGATTTCCCAAGCTTTAAACATCCCAAGGAGCACTGTGCAAGCGATAATATTGAAATGGAAGGAGTATCAGACCACTGCAAATCTACCAAGACCTGGCCGTCCCTCTAAACTTTCAGCTCATACAAGGAGAAGACTGATCAGAGATGCAGCCAAGAGGCCCATGATCACTCTGGATGAACTGCAGAGATCTACAGCTGAGGTGGGAGACTCTGTCCATAGGACAACAATCAGTCGTATACTGCACAAATCTGGCCTTTATGGAAGAGTGGCAAGAAGAAAGCCATTTCTTAAAGATATCCATAAAAAGTGTCATTTACAGTTTGCCACAAGCCACCTGGGAGACACACCAAACATGTGGAAGAAGGTGCTCTGGTCAGATGAAACCAAAATCGAACTTTTTGGCAACAATGCAAAACGTTATGTTTGGCGTAAAAGCAACACAGCTCATCACCCTGAACACACCATCCCCACTGTCAAACATGGTGGTGGCAGCATCATGGTTTGGGCCTGCTTTTCTTCAGCAGGGACAGGGAAGATGGTTAAAATTGATGGGAAGATGGATGGAGCCAAATACAGGACCATTCTGGAAGAAAACCTGATGGAGTCTGCAAAAGACCTGAGACTGGGACGGAGATTTGTCTTCCAACAAGACAATGATCCAAAACATAAAGCAAAATCTACAATGGAATGGTTCACAAATAAACATATCCAGGTGTTAGAATGGCCAAGTCAAAGTCCAGACCTGAATCCAATCGAGAATCTGTGGAAAGAACTGAAAACTGCTGTTCACAAATGCTCTCCATCCAACCTCACTGAGCTCGAGCTGTTTTGCAAGGAGGAATGGGCAAAAATTTCAGTCTCTCGATGTGCAAAACTGATAGAGACATACCCCAAGCGACTTACAGCTGTAATCGCAGCAGAAGGTGGCGCTACAAAGTATTAACTTAAGGGGGCTGAATAATTTTGCACGCCCAATTTTTCAGTTTTTTATTTGTTAAAAAAGTTTGAAATATCCAATAAATTTCATTCCACTTCATGATTGTGTCCCACTTGTTGTTGATTCTTCACAAAAAATTACAGTTTCATATCTTTATGTTTGAAGCCTGAAATGTGGCAAAAGGTCGCAAAGTTCAAGGGGGCCGAATATATATATATATATAAGGCACTGTATATATATATATATATAATTTGTATTTTTTACTGAATGTTATTCTTGTAAACTCCAAAAAGTACATATCCAGACAGTAAATGGACTAAAACACTAAATAGACTTTAATTTCAGTGATTGATGTTGAATTAAGAAATACAAAGAATAGAAAATGGCCTGCAATCAGCAGTCAAACTCAGCTTTACTGACAGCACATAAATAATATTTAATTGAATGGTCGAAATTTTGATATTTTTAAAGCAAAAAACATTTGTACTAATGTTCATGACATATAAACGCTAAAAGATTTGTTTTCATAATCATATTTCACTAAAATTTGAACTCACTAAAGCAGGGTTAGACAATAGCATTAGCCCTGCATCCATCTTATGTAGTACTGTTACATAAAATTCGTCTGAGCCTCTACTCTGGGGTCTGGACTTTAAAAAAAATATTTTCTTTTTTTTTACAAGATGCATGTAGTTTGTTTTATTTTTATGTAACTCAGGCCTACCTTGTAACGAGGTTAAAATTTGTGTTGCACATGCATATACTGTATAGCGTTAATACTAAAGAGCCAGACACATTTTGCCATTAATTGGAAAATTGGCTGTATTTCTGAAAGGAGAATCCGCCTCTTAATCAAATAAGTAATCAAACCATATATCTAGCCACTTTCATCTAAGCCCTTTTTGTTCATTCATTTGTTTGGTTGCATTTCCCCGCATTATGGGGTCGTGTCGGTGCTTGTCTCTTGCCTTTGTATTATGGATTCAACTTCTCCAATCGTAGACCCAGTTCCATGACATCCCGACAGGAATAGTCTGTGACACCTCGCTTGTTCAAAAAAAGTAACTCCCGGAATTGTTTCAGCTCTAGTTCATAGAGACAGCTCTGTGACACATATCCAATGAGCCGTCAGGAATGCATCAGTGTGTTATGGGGTCACCAAATTCGACAGCGATCACACGTATAACAGGATCACACATAACATTCATACTCTACAAGTCAGTCTTTCCAAACGCTGCATTTGTACTCTCATGTCGCAATCTTCATACATAGTACTTCGTTTCAGCTCCGTCTGTATCAAACCTATCACGCAGTCTAATTTACTTCCATCCTATGCTCCTGATAATACTGGGGTGGTCCTTTTGTGATTTGTGGAGACTTTGGAGCTCTGCTGGATGTGGAACCACACAAACTTGCAAAAGAAAACGAAGGAACACAAAAGAGGAAGTGCAAAGCCGAATCCCTTTGGATCATTTTAAGTGGCTTTAATAATGGTTAGTTATTATAGTTCATCTTGAGGTTAATGTTTTTATGCGACTGCGCTGTGGTGCTGTGCCGTGCTGCGCTCTGCTTGCATGGAGTGATATATTGCTGCTGGAGGTTGCTGTCGTTCTTAACACTACAAGCGTATTACAATGACATGGTTGTTTTGATATGTTTTACCAAACCACCTCGCTTCAAGGGGTCACCAACACTCTCCCTCTCCCTCTCCTCAGATCAGACGTAAAATTATTCGAAACAGCTAACGAGTTAACGCCAGACAATACCATCCCGCAAACAAACACTGCTGTTTTCATCACACATGCAGCTAGTGCAGTGATGCTCATTCTCTCTCCAGGCCCCTGCTTTCTCTACATGTCAACCGTCCCGTCTGATTGTGATAAACTGGAGCGTATCCACTCATTCACACACTCAGTTCTTCCAGATCAAAGAACAATTCAAAGGGTAAATTCTTCGCTACCAGGGCATTTTAATTTCGTCATTTGCATTATTGCTCAAGGCAGGACATTTGTATCTTGTCTCATTGCGCTGTATCTAGAATGAAAACAGCACTTGTTTCGAATTTCTCGGGATCAAACTGGATTCCCTTAAATTCATATCCTTCATCTTTCAAATCGCCTATCATATCAGTGCTGGAGTCCTCGTCAACACTGCGCTCTGGAGGCTTCTTCCCATTCAAGGATGTCCTTCTGGAAGCAACGTTCGCCTCTGCTACCGTGGGTTCCTCTGGTGTGGCGAAAATCCTCCTGAGCCAGTGCCTTAATCCATCCTCGGACCTCCACATTGGATACCTCAAACTTCAGTCTCAGGTCATGTATTCCTTACGTTTTTAAAGCATTATTTAAGGTGGCAGAGACTTAGAAGGCTTTGTCCTTTTTTGGGGGAATGTGGCCTCAAGTGCCACTTGTCTTGCCCACTGGCATTAGTTTTCATCTAATTCACATTTTTAATTTATCATAGTTTTGCCAGCATAGGGGAGGCTAACATGCTCCAATGGGCAAGGCCATGGGCCAAATTAAAAAAGGAATCATTTACAGGCATGTTTAAATATCAGTTCAATAAACCATTCATTTCATTCTATTGGTGGTTGTCTCCTTTCTGAATGACATAAAGTCAATGTTGTCTCAGAGTTGGTTAGATAGTATAGGGTCAATTGCAGTGTACCACATTTAGTCCATTTGATGTGTCTAACTAGTGAATTAAGCAGGTTTAGTCCACTTGATGTGTCTAACTAGTGGATTAAGCAGGTTTAGTCCACTTGATTGGACTAAAGTTAGTACACCTTCAAATCCTGATTGCAGTGTACCAGTAGTTACAGTGGCTCTCAATTGTATTCACCCCCCTTGGACTTTTCCACATTTTATTGTGTTACAACATGGAATCAAAACTGATTTAATTAGGAGTTTTTGCCACTGATCAACACAAAAAAAGTCCATAATGTCAAAGTGAAAAATAAAATCTACAAATTGTTCTAAATTAATTACAAATACAAAACAGAAAATAATTGATTGCATAAGTATTCACCCCCTTGAGTCAATATTTGGTAGAGGCTCCTTTGGCAGTAATTACAGCCATGAGTCTATTTGGATAAGTCTCTACCAGCTTTGCATATCTGGACACTGCAATTTTTGCCCATTCTTCTTTGCAAAATTGCGCAAGCTCCGTCAAGTTGAATGGGGACCTTTGGTGAACAGCAATTTTCAACTCTTTCCACATATTCTCAATTGGATTGAGGTCCGGGCTTTGACTGGGCCAATCCAGGACATTGACACTCCAGTGTGGCTTTGGCTGTATGTTTGGGGTCATTGTCCTGCTGTAAGATGAATCTTCTCCCAAGTCCCAGGTCTCTTGCAGACTTCAGCAGGTTTTCCTCCAGGATTTCTCTGTACTTTGCTGCATCCATTTTGCCCTCTATCTTCACAGGCTTTCCAGGCCCTGACGTAGAGACGCATCCCCATAGCATGATGCTGCCATCACCATGCTTCACGGTAGGGATGGTGTTCTCAGTATGATGTGCGGTGTTAGGCTTGCGCCAAACATAACGCTTAGCATTGAGGCCAGAAAGCTTTATTTTGGTCTCATCAGACCATAGAATCTTCTTCCACTTGGTCTCAGAGTCTCCCACATGCCTTCTGGCAAACTCTAGCTGAGATTTGATGTGAGTTTTTTTCAACAATGGCTTTCTTTTTGCCACTCTCCCATAAAGGCCAGTTTTGTGAAGCACCCAGGCTATTGTTGCCGTATGCACAGTGTCTCCCAGCTCAGCCGTGGAAGACTGTAACTCCTTTAGAGTTGCCATAGGTCTCTTGGTGGCCTCCCTGACTAGTGCCCTTCTCACCCGGATACTCAGTTTTTGAGGACAGCCGTTCTAGACAGATTCACAGTTGTGCCATATTCTCTCCATTTCTTAATAATGGACTTTACTGTGCTCCGGGGGATATTCAATGCCTTGGAAATGTTCTTATATCCTACCCCTGATTGATGCTTTTGAAGAACCTTATTCTGGATTTGCTTTGAATGTTCCTTCGTCTTCATGATGTAGTTTTTGTTAGGAAATGTACTAACCAACTGTGGGACCTCCCAGAGACAGGTGTATTTAACCTGAAATCATGTGAAACACCTTAATTGCACACAGGTGGACTATGCAATCAATTGTTTTCTGTTTTATATTTGTAATTAATTTAGAACAATTTGTAGATTTTATTTTTCACTTTGACATTATGGACTTTTTTGTGTTGGTCAGTGGCAAAATCTCCTAATTAAATCCATTTTGATTCCATGTTGTAACACAATAAAATGTGGAAAAGTCCAAGGGGGGTGAATACTTTTGAGAGCTACTGTAATCATCACAGGTGGATCATCTGCTCATCATACCAAATCAGATTTGTGATGATCCTGTTGAAGTGGATTAACTCAGTGCTGTGAAGGATAAGACAGCTGCATTTTTCACCTGTACAACTGAAAACTTTATTCCATACATTTCTTATATCCAACACATTCAGGCAGTCAGATCCATGAGAATAAATTTTTGCAAAATTAGGGAATATCTCTCTCTATCTATATCTATATCTATTGTGAACTATGAGTTATGTAATTGTTGTGGTAGCCAAGATTTGCCTTTGCAGAGAGGAGACCGAACAGCAGGATTATTTTAATCAAAAGGTACGTTTTTTTTAAAAAGAAAAAATAAACAAAATAATAAACAAAAGAAAACCTGCCCTCTGGGCTCTAACTTCACTTTTTCTTTTGTCCCTAGCTAATCCTGCTGAAGCTTGCCTTCGAACACAGGGCTGTACGTGCCAAGTTTGTTCGTTGTATTCCCCTTGAAGTCCTGGTATCTCTGTTGCTCTGTTTTTCCTTCCACAGGTAGATCGTCTGGTGCTGTCACGGTGAGTTCACAGGGTGGATTCAGTTCTTCAGGAGTCCTGCAGAGGAAGCGCTTCACAAGACTGGGTAAATATAACAGGTTGTGGTCTCAGACGATATTTCACTTTAATATGTTTTCTCACTATCTGTTTCTTTGTCCCCAGACAGATGCCCTCTCGTTGATATCCCTCGTACAGTCGTGACCACACTGGGCTTGCTACCAATGCAATTGTTGGCAGAAATTCTTGTGAGTTGGTGCAATTATTTCTGTCTTCCTTGTCCATTTTATTGCAGATAAAATATCACAGTCCTTGCAGGGAGTTATGCAGGCTCTTACAGTCAGCCTTTCAACACAATATAAAAGTAGAATACTTCTCTGAATGTAAGCAGAGTACAATGTATCTTTTGCAAACACAAACTAAACCCAGGCAATGCGCTGCTCCATGCAGCTTAAAACAAACACTAGGCCCGATTGTTTACATATGCAGCAGGAAGTCCAGTGCTGCCGAGTCCGAGTAACACAGTCCATAAATTAAACACGTCTTCCACGAAGGAGAAGACACGGTAAGTACACCTGCACCTTTTGTTTATACACGGTACATTTTTAAATAACTCAAATGATAAAAGATCGTTGTACTCACACTAGCTCTGTGTTCTCTGGATTCAGAATTGCTCCAACGTGATGTATTTGAAATTGACACTGTTTTAATTCCAATTGTTTAGTGATCCAAAGATATGAAACGGGTCATTCCATGCCAACTCAACCAGTGCCGTTGCCCGTCCGTCTCAGATTTTCCTAGAAAAATTCACCTCGGGGGTTTCAGAGACGCTGAGTTCAGAAATGATAGCCATTATTTTTTAAAAAAATTTCCCATTCGACCTGGAAAGGGACCTTGACCACAAAAATCACCCTGGGTGCAATTTAGACGCTACCATCATGTGTAGAACCTTGTTCTACTCGTATTGAATAGGGCTTTTCAGAAAAAAATACTAGGAGCACCCACTTTTGGCAAATTGCCAGACGAGGGGTAACTGACGAGTTTTATTCAAACTTCAGCCTAACCCTTTATCCTGTAGGGGATGTGGGTCCTAAAATGTAAGTATTGCTGTAAGAACCTTAGGAACCAAATAGGTTCCTAAGGTTCTTTTGGTTTCAAGTCCCACCACTGGTCATTAAACCCCCTTCAAATATGAATTTTTGCTATTTGTTAAAAATTAAACTTATCTGTGCCTATGTAGCAATGTCAGCTGCTTAAAATGCAAGTATGATCTGCCAGTTTGAAATGTGCACAAAAAGACATGGACTAGAATCACCCATATTGAAAATGAAATTCGATTTATTTTTACTTCAATATGTTTGCATGAATCCCACTGATGTAATAAAAATGTGTTTTTCATTTTGTACAGGGATCCCTTTATATATTTATCCGTTTGGTACGCTGCAATCAGGATTAAGTTAGTGCAGATTTGCAGGATTTTCTATTCCGCATTTCAGTCCACTTGATGTCGGCATAAACATAAATCGCTGGCATGTATCAGAGCAGTGAGTCCCTCGGTTGGGACCAGATGGTCATCACTCCCCTGGGGCATGTCCTACATATCACATGACACAGGTCCTTTCCTCTGATGGGAACTAGACTCAACCACAAGCCTTAACTGACAAGTAAGGAAAGGTTTCCAAGTGTGGATTGCTATATGATGCTACATATCTTGGACTTACTAACATTATCCGTGCCACTGACCTGTAATATCGCGGTAATCAATTTGACAAATGATACAAATGAACTGCATCACTGTGGTGGTATAACCGGTGTATCGCTGAAACCGTAATTTATTCCCTCTTGTTCTAGTCCCTGTGCTAAATCTTTCCCTTATTTTTACTGAAGAGATTTAATTATTTTAACCTGTCTTCTAGCTCATGCCTTTTAAAGGAAGCATCATCATGATTGTACAGATTATTTAAAAGGGTTACCCATTTGAATCGAGTTGGTTTTGTTCCCCTACCTGCCTGGTTTGTGGTGACGTTTACGGCAGTGGACTGCCGTGGCTGTAGGCTGAGGTGAGACACTGCATTCACTGCCTCAATGCGGAAGGTGTAGTTCATATGCGCTACCAAGTTCAGCACCGTCACCCAGGGCTGGCTCAAGCCCACTGCCTGAGGAACGAAGCGGACAGCCTGGCCGCCCCCTGGCCTGCCGCTGCTGCCACAGGCCTCGCACTGCCCCGAATCCCAAGCGCACTTCTGGCAGATCACATTGTAGTGGATATCAGTGCGCCCACCCGTGTCCAAAGGCTTGCTCCACTCCAAGCTGACCGATGTTCCATTTACTGCAGAAATCACATTGACCGGTGCCGAAGGAGGTCCTGAGAGGGATATGATACAGTGTCAGTAACCACTCACAGGCAGGGTACACTTTGGACGGCATGCAATTTGTCCCTTATCGAATGTCTACCCTGGTTTGTAAAGGTGGCTTTCTCCTATTCCATTGTAGCTGCTAGATGTTTGTGTCACTCACCACCCTGAAATCCTTGGTGACAGGGATATAGTGGCGCTGGTCACACTTACATTTGTCCATACAGTATATCTTGAAGACAACTTATTAAATTGTAATGCAAGTTGGTATTAACACTCTTTAGGATAAGTTATTGAGGGTATCCGATTGTGGGAAAATGTGGTGGGGTGTCTTTGTCTGTGCATCCGTCTGTCTGTAATATAATATAATAATATATTTTATATAGCGCCTTTCATAGTGGACCACCATCACAAAACGCTTTACAGAGGTAGGCTGTGAACTGTGCATTATATGCAGAGTCACTTACAATATACACATTGATTTAACACTGTATGTCACATTTGTAGAACGCAAGAGGTTATTCCACATTCTGTAAATCAGTCAATCATTTAAAAATACTTTACCACGATATGAACATGTAGCTGTTAAGTACCACTTACCCAATTCTCATTAAAGTATTCATTCCCAATTCTTTCTGTACATGCTGTTGATATATGTCAGGGTCATCCTGTTTTTTGTCCTACTGATAGCCCTGATTTTGAATTCACAGCAATGGCTGGACATGTTTGTTTTTCAGCAAAAACTATGAAATAATTCAACTGTAACAAAATACTATCATGAACGCAATTAATAACAGTGAAACTATAAGGTCATTTAAATACTTAAAGACTTAGATTAATGGCTACAGCTTGTTGTGCTGGACTACCCTTTCACACAGTGCAGCAGGCTGGAAGAAAACAGGCGGGAAATAAATACTCTTCAGCAACTCTGTGTGTGTTGTACCACCACAAGGGGGCAGAATCCGATGCGTCAAGAAACGGATCTCCTCATAATGTTTAAACCTGTTTTGTACTGTAGAATGCTAACACGGTTCTGCTGCCAGAGGTATCTGAGTCATTCATTTGTGTCTGACTCACCAGTTTACCACTACATAACTACATACTTTAATAAAACTGGCTCCTATCGCTAATGAGCATGTTTATTTTTAGAGTACAGATACTGTATAATACCAGAGAACAAACAAGCTGAAGAGAAAACCTGTCTAGGTGCCCAGTATGTTTCTTTTGATCTTGCTTTCAGAAACCCTGCTAGCTGCTTGTGATATCCTCGCATCCCTCCCTCCACTCCTGTCGAAACCTCCTTCATACTCACTGGTGCACGGTGCGGCCGGTGGGTCTGGTGCTGCACGGTAGTAGTTGGTGTCACACTGACAAAAAAACGCTGCCCTCATTTCAGAGTGGCTGTGAAGGGGACATT
The DNA here is from genome assembly GCF_902713425.1 of Acipenser ruthenus. Taxonomy (NCBI): domain Eukaryota; kingdom Metazoa; phylum Chordata; class Actinopteri; order Acipenseriformes; family Acipenseridae; genus Acipenser; species Acipenser ruthenus. Next base: position 8,679,559 of record NC_081215.1, read on the forward strand.
TACCACAGAGCTGGTCTCTGGCAGAGGGCTTGTAAAAGCCAGGCTCACATGCTGAAATTAGAAAGCCAAATAAAATAAAGGTTAGTACAGTAGACACAAAATACCATTGTGCTTGACAGATTAGCATTTGGACATCATACATGTGTTTAGCTGTGTGACAGGGTCTCACGTCACGTGCGTGGATAGCCGCTGTTTACAAAGTACAGAGAGACATTGGGTGGAGTTGAAACGCTGGCACAGGCGCGCAGGATTTATTAATACAAACAGAAATGAAAGTAAAGGTGGTCATGTGACGTTACCAGTCATGGTAACGCACAGAGGACACATACAGCAAACTGTACAAAAGGAAAAATAAAACACAGTACAAAAACTACAAATAAAAAGGTGCCCCAGAGGGCGAGCGCTTGCCTTAAAACAAGGCATCCCGCTCCAGGAACCAGCTACACTACGTAACCCTCGCTATACATCACATGGGATCACTATCCCCTAACTAACCTACTCATGTGCCGGTATTCATACATCGACTCCTGCTGCTTCATATGGCCTTGGCTGGGCATTGCCTTCACAAGCACCGCTTGCAGTCTCAGAGTTGCGTAGCTGTCGTTCCTGCAGAGCGGACCATCTCCTCCCGAGTATACGCCGCTCCCCTCTGGCATGGCGTTGCAGTCGCCACGAACCATCTCCCGCGGATGTTTTTGAACTGACGGACACTCGGTCAAGACCCGCCCACCTGCTGATTGAGGTCCAGCACAGCCAATCACTCGCTGCCCTTCCCCTCAACCAAGCCTAGCAGGCAGCAAGTCTCAATCGAGCGCCCGTCTGTAAACAATAATGTAATTAAACAAATCAACTCCAAAACGACATACAATAAACCCATTTCCCCATACAAATGATACCAACACTAAATACACATGTGCAGGGCAATCGCCCTGCTACAAGCAGCAACATTGTGGTGGGCACATAAGAGAAGCGTGCCTATGTTTACAATACTCTACACTGATAAAGGCACAAAATCTTTGTCTACTTGACTTTCACCTCAGGGACTAGGCCATTTAGTGTTTCGTCTAAGCTAGTAACACTTTGTTATCGTTTCCTTGATAAATAACTTGTGCATTCCCTGTTTAAATATATACATTTAATGGCACAGCAGTATCATACATCACACGTCTGAGCACAATTTATGTGTGTGGTTATTATATGAAATTTAGAGCTGTTTTGTCTTTTTAAAAAAAATAGAAAATAACAAATGGTACGACGGTGGCTGTTGTTGTATATAAAACTGATATTTTCATGGTTTTATTAGATGACAAATGTTTAAAGCAATATACGAAAGAGAATATTGCGACCACTGCCTAACTTGGAGAACAGATTTAGCCTAGTTTGACCTTGCTGATTATGGCAGGTGTGAGCAGCATCCAGAGACGCTGAGACACTGGAGCCCTGTGTCTCTGAGCAGCATCTCCAGCACTGAGACACTGGAGCCCTGCGTCTCTGAGCAGCATCCCCAGCACTGAGACACTGGAGCCCTGCGTCTCTGAGCAGCATCTCCAGCACTGAGACACTGGAGCTCGGTGTCTCTGAGCAGCATCTCCAGCACTGAGACACTGGAGCCCTGTATCTCTGAGCAGCATCCCCAGCACTGAGACACTGGAGCCCTGTGTCTTTGAGCAGCATCCAGAGACGCTGAGACACTGGAGCCCTGTGTCTCTGAGCAGCATCTCCAGCACTGAGACACTGGAGCCCTGCGTCTCTGAGCAGCATCCCCAGCACTGAGACACTGGAGCCCTGCGTCTCTGAGCAGCATCTCCAGCACTGAGACACTGGAGCCCTGCGTCTCTGAGCAGCATCCCCAGCACTGAGACACTGGAGCCCTGTGTCTCTGAGCAGCATCTCCAGCACTGAGACACTGGAGCTCGGTGTCTCTGAGCAGCATCTCCAGCACTGAGACACTGGAGCCCTGCGTCTCTGAGCAGCATCCCCAGCACTGAGACACTGGAGCCCTGTGTCTCCGAGCAGCATCTCCAGCACTGAGACACTGGAGCTCGGTGTCTTTGAGCAGCATCTCCAGCACTGAGACACTGGAGCCCTGTATCTCTGAGCAGCATCCCCAGCACTGAGACACTGGAGCCCTGTGTCTTTGAGCAGCATCCAGAGACGCTGAGACGCTGGAGCCCTGTCTTTGAGCAGCATCCCCAGCACTGAGACACTGGAGCCCGGTGTCTTTGAGCAGCATCCCCAGCACTGAGACACTGGAGCCCTGTATCTCTGAGCAGCATCTCCAGCACTGAGACACTGGAGCCCGGTGTCTTTGAGCAGCATCCCCAGCACTGAGACGCTGGAGCCTGGTGTCTTTGAGCAGCATCCCCAGCACTGAGAGACTGGAGCCCTGTATCTCTGAGCAGCATCCCTCGCACTGAGACACTGGAGCCCTGTATCTCTGAGCAGCATCCAGAGACGCTGAGACGCTGGGGCCCTGTGTCTCTGAGCAACATCCCCAGCACTGAGACACTGGAGGGGTCCTGTGTCTCTGAGCAGCATCTCCAGCACTGAAACGCACTCCTTGAGCCCTGTGTCTCTGAGCAGTGTATAGCTTCTTTTTAAATGTTTTTAAACTATTTACAAAACAGTGAAAGAAAAACAAACACAATACAAAAACACACTAGTTACATATGCAGAGCCGCAGCCCTGCCACATTCATTATTTAGTTATTGGGAATAGACTGTGGGGATACAGTATACTGTATTTAGGTGTCTTTCTACCTTTAAGTCCGTCCGTCTGCATGGCACACTCACATGTTTACATGCACTGCATCTTGGAAACACAAGAAGTTATTCCACACACTAAAACATTTCAATATACTTTGATACTAAACACCTAATTTCCTCACCTAATGCCATCCCAGTCTTAAATACCACAATGTTTCAGTAAATTATTCAGTAAACAACTGCTATTCTGTACATACTGTTAAAACATACCATCACGTTTCATCATACTGATGGCTCTAATTTTGAATTGACAGTCGTGGCAGGGCTGTTACTGACATACGTGTTACTTTTTATACTTGAACATGTTGTTTTTAAAACCTAAGTGATGTATCGCCATGCATACACTGTGTAGATTGGCAATGCCCTGTCAGCACACTGCTCTTGTGTTCAACAGAAATCTGCATTACATTGAATTTTAATTCTCATTTGCATCCCAAACTGTCTTGACCTTTAGTTCAGGCATCTCCATGTCTGAGCTGCACCGGAAAATAAATAAATAAATGAAAATATCACAGAGGAGAAAAAAAAAAGCTGTTGAGCAAAGCAAATTCTGTTTGCATGCAAAAGTGCCAGTTATAGAACAGAAAAAGCTGAATTGGTGTACCTGTCAGATTCAGGTTCAGTGACCCCCTTGAGAGAGACAGGCAATGGAACTGCACACATCAGGCTGTCAGTTCCGAACAGGAGGTGCTACCTTTCTATGTTCTAATATTAGCAGTATCTAATATGTCGAGTGCAAAATGAACACAAACTCCAAAAGAAGTTTCAGACAACAAACAGTTTAAAGTCTTCCCTAGTTACACGTCAAAAAATAGTGGCATACTTAACTGTGAATTAGTGATGGCCCTGCTCTCCCATTGTTTTCTATAGAGGTCAGCCGTGGACTACACGGCTGACCTCTGTAGGTTTATTTAGTGGACGTCAATGATTATTTCAGACAAACAAAGGGAAATGTACAACTTTAAAAAGCAATGCCATTATACCTTAAGCATAGTACAATGTTATGTCGTCATGGGCTAAGCATGAATGAACTGAATTGTGATTTAACAAAAAAAGAAAACACATTATTTTACCTTTGCTGATTGTCTCGATATTTGTATTTACACTGTGTCATAAATCATGTAGGAAGGAGATTTCTCAGCTTTTAATCAGGAGCATTTGCCAGGAGAAAGATAATTTCATCAGCATCCAGATGCATCCAGATCATGCTTGCTCCTGCAGCAATGCTGGCGCTGTCATTATGCTGAAAAATATATTTCTGCAATATGGATAACACTGTACCCACTGTGCAACTGGCCTTACGTGAGAGCCTGCCACAGTTAACTTTGATTATGACAGGGGGGTGGAAATTAGCAGAATTTAATTTCTACTGTCAATTGCTCTCCTGGCATTAAACACTAGAACCAGTGCACACACACATACACAGGGTGATATTTATATCAAATCAATTTGATCATATTATAGCCAAATTAAATCTGAAATGTATATAGCAGGCTAGGAGTGAATACCTGGTTAATAAAGGATTGATTGATTAGAATGTAGAATGTGACAGGCAGATAGACAGACAGCTGGAAGGACTGGCACGATCAGCGTGTAAGCATCTCATTTACTGGAATGAGGACCTGTGACAGGGGTGTCCTGTTACTGCGTGGGTATCTGCTGAGAGACGAGAGAGACGCAGAGGGTTTGATGTTGAAACGCAGCTCAGGCGTCCAGATTTTATTTACAAACAGGCAGCTGCCGTGGTTGGTGGCCTCCACTACTGTACCAGCAATGGTAGCCCTTGTGTGTAAGGATATATATATATTGTGAGCGAAAGTGCTCTATTTTGTAAGACTCTGACTGAATATGCTATTCTAAAGACTGAGTCGGAAACAGAAATGGCGAACCAATAGGTGAGATTTTATTTACAAAGAAAACAAAAGTAGAGACAAAACTGAATATGAGCACCAAAATAAAAACTAACCCAGGTCTGGGCACTAACTCACTTTTCAAGCCCTGACTATTGATTAGGGAGTGGCTAATCCACACCCTAATAATAAAGAAGAACTGTACACACAAACATAATGCAATTAAATCCCATAAAGATTTACTTGAAGTCCACTGGTACATGCACCTTTTCTTTTCAGTCTTTTTAGTGTCCACACTTGGTGCACTTAGTCCAGTAAATAAAAAGAAACACAGCATCTCTTTCTTGTTCCTGGGTAATCACGTTGGCTTGCCAGCCATTCCACCAAGTATAGGAATATGTATTCCGGTTGTAGTGCTTGTACTCACAGCTTGTTGTAGCGTTGCAGGTAAGTTTATATCCAGTATTATCTTCAGTATTACTGTTCTGTCCTTTGCGTTGAATTGCGTACACCAAACGCTTCTTTTTTAAACAGCGCACCTCGCTGTATTTACGTATTTCATCGTCCTTTGAAGACTGTCCCTTACAGCCTCTGCTCGCTGTATAACTGTATAACCGTATCACCGTATCACCGTTTAGTTTAGTACTAACAATATTTTCCACTTTTTGGCCCCCACAGGCACGTCCTGCTAGGATTTTCTTTATAATGCGTAAAAAACAATCCAACACTCAGGCCTCACTGCCGTACCACCACCACCCCTTGCTACAAAACACTCCCCTTTTTATTACCCAGAATCCCGCCGTTACAGAGCCCCTGAGTTCCAGGAACTAGGGGAATTGTAGTCTTTTAAGCGGCGACCATTTCAAAACAAACGAAAAGGAAATCTTGTGACCAACAGTACAGTTATCGCTGTTCTTTAAATAGAAATCCCTACTATTTCTATCGGGACTAACACCCGATAACCCACTATTTATCACATATCCTTTTCCCCAGCTCAAACCTACTGGTTGGAGCGGTTTCATCACCCTTGCTATATACCCTGGACAAACCATCTGCATTTGCATTCTTTAACCCACTTCTATGTTCTATCTTATATTTGTATGGTTGTAATGCCAGGAACCACCTTGTCACTTTCGCATTTTTCTCTTTATTTTCCTTCATCCATTTTAACGGTGAATGGTCCGTCACTAGAGTAAATTCTCTACCGAGCAAATAATACCTTAGTGTTTCTATAGCCCAACGTACTGCCAAACATTCCTTTTCCACCACGGCATACCTTTTCTCTCTAGGTAATAACTTGCGGCTTAAATACATAACCGGGTGTTCTTCTCCGTCCACTATTTGTGACAGCACCGCCCCCACCCCTACTTCCGATGCATCCGTCTGTACAATCCGTCTGTTTTGTGAAATCTGGAACTTTTAACACAGGACCACTACACAACAGTTCCTTCACCCGATTAAAAGATTTTTCTGTCTCCCCAGTCCACTTTACCTTATTTGGTGCGGACTTCTTAATTAAGTCTGTCAGTGGAGCTGTGATGGATGAAAAGTCCTGTACGAACCGACGGTAATATCCAGCTAAGCCTAGAAATGCCCTAACCTGTTTTTTATTTTGCGGAACTGGCCATTCTTTGATAGCTTCCACCTTGCTAACTTGTGGTTTTACTGTACCCCCACCCACAATATACCCCAAATATTTGGCCTCGGACAAACCAAAAAAACATTTATCTGGATTAGCCGTTAGTGCAGCTTCTCTGAGACTTTGTACAACTGCTTGTACCCTAGCCAAATGTTCCTCCCATGTCTCTGAGAAAATCACAATATCATCTATGTATGCTGATGCATACTCTACATGGGTCCTCAGTATTTTGTCCATTAATCTTTGGAACGATGCGGGAGCTCCAAGTAGGCCAAAGGGCATTACTTTATATTGGAACAGACACCGGGGCGTTGAAAATGCAGTTTTCTCCTTAGACTCCTGGCTTAATGGAATTTGCCAATAACCTTTAGTTAAGTCTAATGTCGTTAGATATTGAGCTTTACCGAGCCTCTCAATTAATTCATCTACCCTTGGCATTGGATATGCGTCAAACTTTGATACGTTATTTAACTGCCTGAAATCGTTGCAAAACCTCCAAGTGCCGTTAGGTTTCGCCACCATAACAATTGGACTATTCCACGGGCTGGTGGATTCCTCAATTATATCTAACTTTAACATGGTTTCTATTTCTTTGTGTACATCGATTTAGCCTCAGGTATACGATATGGCCTTACTTTTACTCTTACTCCAGGGGGTGTGATTATTTCATGCTGGGTGGCCGTCGTTCTTCCTGGCAACTGGGAAAACACATCTTGATTTCTTTTAACTAGCTCTTTCACTTCTTTCCTTTGCTCCAACGACAATCCTGCACCCATATTTACAGGTGTCTTATCTATTTCACTGGCGTGTATAGTCAATACTTCGCGGTCTACCCATGGTTTTAATAAATTGATGTGGTACAATTATTCCGGCTTACGTTTATTGGGTTGACTTATCCTATAATTCACTGGCCCTACGGCTTCAATGACCTCATACGGCCCTTGCCAATGGGTAAACAATTTGCTTTCTGGGGTGGGAACTAAAACCATGACTCTATCACCCGGATTGAAAGAGCGTGGCTTTGCCGTTTTGTTATAATTAGTAGCTTGTCTCGTTTGCGCCTGTCTCAGATGTTCCTGTACAATGGGGGTTACTTTTTCAATACGATCTTGTAATTTTATCACGTAATCAACTACATTTTTCCCTTTAGATTTTTGCTCTTCCCAGGTTTCTTTTATCAAGTATACCTCTTGGTTGTCTCCCATATAAAAGTTCGAATGGTGAAAACCCGGTCGACGATTGTGGGACTTCCCTTATGGCAAACATGAGATATGGTAGCAATAAATCCCAATCCTTACCGTCATGACTAATTACTTTTCTTAACATCGATTTTAGCGTTTTATTAAATCGTTCGACTAATCCGTCCGTTTGTGGATGGTAAATCGAGGTACGAATAGGTTTTATATGCAGCGTGCTACATAATTTTTTCATTAACCGATTAACAAATGGTGTGCCCTGGTCTGTTAATATTTCCTTTGGAATCCTCACCCTTGTAAATACCTGTACCAATTCTTTAGCAATAGTTTTTGATGCAATATTTCTTAAGGGAATAGCTTCAGGATAACGTGTGGCATAGTCCATAATCACCAGAATATATTCGTGTCCTCGAGCCGATTTGCTCAAGGGCCCTACAAGATCCATAGCAATCCGTTCAAATGGGATGTCGATTATGGGCATAGACTCTAGGGGTGCTCTTAAATGGGGTCGAGGACTTGCCTTTTGGCATTTTGGGCAAGATTTGCAAAACTGTTCTACGCCTTTTCGGATCCCTAACCAATAAAATCTTTGTAAGATGCGCTGAAGTGTCTTCTCCCCCCCTAAATGAGCTCCGAATAAATGGTTGTGTGCTAATCTCAAAACTGAATTCCTAAACTGGTGTGGTACCAGTAATTGTTCTACCAGGTTTTCATTAATAATTGTATTTCTGTAAAGTAAATCATTTTTTACTACAAAGTGTTCCTGTGGATTAATGATTGCATTTTCTACCAGTGTTCCATTTACTGATACCACCTGTCGCTTTACATTGACTAATGTCGGGTCATTCTCTTGTGCCCGAGCAAACTGGTCGCTGTTAGGAGAAAAGGATTCATCCCAGCTACCTGCTTCTTCCTCTGTTTCTATCAATGGTACTGGTGCTCTTGTTTCTGCTAATATGTCGTCTACAGTGCACTGTGTTGCCACCCCTTTCCCGACTCGTTTTGTACTCTGCGTGACTAATACGTGTGTGACTGGAGCCCCTCTCCTTTTCTCTCTCTGACGCTGCTTTCTAGTTTTTAATATATTTCCGGTAAAACTTTCCTCAAAAAAACACTCTGTATTGGCAAAGGGAAACAGTTTTACTACGCTTTCTGGAGATTCTAGATCCCTCTCTTGCTTTATTTCGGGATTAACCAATTCCCCGTTTAACTGCACCAAGTCTTCAAACCCTGGAAAATCTCTACCAAGAATTACTGGGTGAGGCAACCTGGGGATTACCCCTACTCTCATCTCTTGTTTTACTTCCCCACAAACTACTACAACCTGAGTAGTAGGGTAATATTTTACATCCCCATGGATGCAAGTAACGCCGGTTTTTAGATTCTTAGTCAATAGGCAGGGGTCTACAAACTCAGGTGACACTAAGGTAATTGCACTACCTGAATCCACAAGGGCGTTAGTTGTGTTCCTGTTAACCATTACAGAGACTAAAAAAGGATACTTACCTTGGGGTGAGCTAGCCACAATAATACTTCCACAAAAATTATCATTAACATTACATTGCATTGGTTCCTCACTCTCAGTGCAATTCTTTGCAATATGTCCTAATTTTTGACATTTGTAACACCTGATATTACTATGGTCAAATCGATACATTCCACTATTTCCCTGGTACCCACTCCCAAAGTCATTGTCTCTGTATTGTCCCTTCACAGTCTGTGACCGCTCCTCTACTCTCTTAAAGCCCTCTGCCTTACCCAGTCTTGGGCTGCTGCGTTGTTTCCATCCTGGGTTGGTAGAGGGTTGCCGAGCCAAATCCTCGGCGGCGAGTTGTCGTTCCACCAAAGCGACAAATTCGTCAATAGTAGAGGGGTCTCCCTGTCCCACCCATTTCCGAAGGGTGGCAGGCAGTGACCGTAGATAACGATCCATCACTAGTATCTCTACTATCCGGGATGCAGTGTTGACTTCTGGCTTTAACCACCTGTTGGCCAGATGGATCAAATCGAACATTTGAGATCGAGGGCCCGTACCACTGCTGTAGTTCCACGCATGGTATCTCTGGGCTCTCAAGGCTGTTGTGACCCCTGCTCGAGCCAGGATCTCTGATTTTAATAGTTGGTAGTTGTCTGCGTCGCTTTGCTTTAGGTCATAATAGGCTTTCTGTGCCTCGCCTATCAAGAAGGGCGCCAGTATCCCAGCCCACTTGACCTTGGCCCACCCTTCTCTAGCTGCAGTCCTCTCAAACGCCAGGAGGAACGCCTCAATATCATCTCCCTCTGTCATTTTCTGGATCACATGTGTGGATCGAATTGGCACACTGCTGAGTGGCTGTTGGCTCCCCTGAGCCAAGTGCTGCATTATGGCCGTTCGCTCCTGCCGAGCTTCATTCAACTGCTCCTGTATCAGTCGGTTGCTTTCTTGTTGCGTCTGCGCCAACATTTTGAGTACCTCAGCCAAATCCGCCATTTTTTTTTCAGTTACTCAATCGTTATAGCACTGGGAGTCTTGGTGGATATGATGACTTAGCGTTCAGTCAGACATCCCACTTCTGACACCAAGTGTGAGCGAAAGTGCTCTATTTTGTAAGACTCTGACTGAATATGCTATTCTAAAGACTGAGTCGGAAACAGAAATGGCGAACCAATAGGTGAGATTTTATTTACAAAGAAAACAAAAGTAGAGACAAAACTGAATATGAGCACCAAAATAAAAACTAACCCAGGTCTGGGCACTAACTCACTTTTCAAGCCCTGACTATTGATTAGGGAGTGGCTAATCCACACCCTAATAATAAAGAAGAACTGTACACACAAACATAATGCAATTAAATCCCATAAAGATTTACTTGAAGTCCACTGGTACATGCACCTTTTCTTTTCAGTCTTTTAAGTGTCCACACTTGGTGCACTTAGTCCAGTAAATAAAAAGAAACACAGCATCTCTCTCTTGTTCCTGGGTAATCACGTTGGCTTGCCAGCCATTCCACCAATTGAGTATAGGAATATGTATTCCGGTTGTAGTGCCTGTACTCACAGCTTGTTGTAGCGTTGCAGGTAAGTTTATATCCAGTTTCAGAGCAGTGTCTTCAGTATTACTGTTCTGTCCTTTGCGTTGAATTGCGTACACCAAACGCTTCTTTTTTAAACAGCGCACCTCGCTGTATTTACGTATTTCATCGTCCTTTGAAGACTGTCCCTTACAGCCTCTGCTCGCTGTATAACTGTATAACCGTATCACCGTATCACCGTATCACCGTTTAGTTTAGTACTAACAATATTTTCCACTCTTTGGCCCCCACAGGCACGTCCTGCTAGGATTTTCTTTATAATGCGTAAAAAACAATCCAACACTCAGGCCTCACTGCCGTACCACCACCACCCCTCCCCTTTTTATTACCCAGAATCCCGCCGTTACAGAGCCCCTGAGTTCCAGGAACTAGGGGAATTGTAGTCTTTTAAGCGGCGACCATTTTAAAACAAACGAAAAGGAAATCTTGTGACCAACAGTACAGTTATCGCTGTTCTTTAAATAGAAATCCCTACTATTTCTATCGGGACTAACACCCGATAACCCACTATTTATCACTATATATATATATATATATATATATATATATATATATATATATATACAGATGTACATAAATACAGAATACAAAAAGGCAAAACAAAACACTGTACAAAAACTACTAAGAAACAAAAGTTGACCTAACAGTGGTCGAGCGCTGCTCCCACTAAAAGGGAGGTCCCGCTCCAGGAACCTTCTCCCTGCACAAACTAAATATACTTTTGTGGGATTAAAATCCCCTAAATGAATCCCTTTCTAAAGTATGCCAAGGATCCTGGTTAAACATGCGGTAGTCCTCTCACCGTGGTTACACACACAGTCGTAAGGCTTTCAGCTTGTAAACACAGCTCAGAACAGCACAGAACAAAGGACTGGCTTTCCAGACCCTTTTTAAAGGCATGTGGCCAGGGCCAGATGATAATCAGTTACAATTGACACCCGGCTACTTGCTGCACATTATATTTCAATTAGGCAGGGAGGAAGTCTAACCTCCCTGCCCTGCCATATCTAGCACGCACTTTGTTGTTGCAAATCCTTTTAAATTATACCAATTAAACACATTTTACTTACAAACCCCACCAAATGTTATTTTTAAAACCAAACAAAAAACATTTTTATAGGGCAGGACCCTAACATTTCTTTCTTTTTTTAGTAACAAAAATACACTAAATGATCCTTCAGAGAAATGTTAATCCACTGTTACACTATAGCGAAGGAAAATGTTCTGAGCAATTATTCTCCCCCAGTGGGCTGTATGTCTGTATCTCTCCCTTACATTTTCAAAGCTATCTAGAGAACTGCTTGTCCAGTTGTGATGAAACTTGCTAAGGAGTGATCTAGTTTATTGGTGTTACTGATGGCTCTAACTCTGAATAACAGCTGTAGCAAGTGTGCATTTCACTGCATTTGTAAGCATGCTTTGTCATACAGCAACTGGATCTGCTACACAGAGGTCTAAGTACTGTCTCTGCCACAAACATACTAGACTTTTTCATTGCTTCACATTGCACTCTTGTTCCTCTCATCAATGAGCACTTGAGAAAGTAGAAATCAAGACAGGGGTCCTACTGGCAGACCACCTGCACCTTCATTCATTCATCTTTGACCAACACCTCCATGGGACAAAGCTACATCTGTTAATAAGCGAGGAGGATTGTGGAAATGATGGATCAGTCTGTCATGGAAATCATAGCTAGAAATGGGCCACTTAATCACGTGCCACAGAGTTTTAAGCTACTCGTTTTCATACTGGATCAAAAATGAGGTCAAGTTATTTGGTGGCAGAAATCCGAGAGGCCGCTTTACTATGTTCTCTCTGCTCAGTTTTATAGCCCTGGCTGGATCTTGGATAGAGTTAGGGTCAGGGTCAGGGTTAACTGCTATTCCTCCTTCTTATCGTCCCTCGGGGTAGGAGGAGCAGGTTTACGAGGGGGGTGTTATAATGACAGAAACTCTTCTCGTCTACGCTCCGGTACTAGTGCCCTGGGATTTTAAGAGATTAGTCTGTAGTGACATTCACTCTTGTAGTGATCACATCAATCTACAATCAGTACGCCTGTATTAAAGATCATCAGTGTATGGTGAACACTCATTATGTCCCTGTAATCACTTGCACTGCTTATGAAACCACTTTGCTATGTAACACATTCAAAACAGGTTAGATCATTTAAATATCATTTCAGTGTGTGCTAAGGTTACCCACATTCTGGGACCAATCTATTTTTCTAAATAATGCCTCAGTCAAGCAAGACAGGCTGCTGTACTGCGGGGCAGTAATGGTTAGGGCCCTGGACCCTTGACCAGAGGGTTTTGGGTTCAATCCCAGGTGGGGGACACTGCTGCTGTACCCTTGGGCAAGGTACTTTACCTAGATTGCTCTAGTAAAAAAAAAAAAAACAACAACTGTATAAATGGGTAATTGTATGTAAAAAATAATGTGATATCTTGTAACAATTGTAAGTCGCCCTGGATAAGGGCATCTGATAATAAATAAATAATAATAATAATAACATTGTCATAGAATCCCCTTACACACAAAGAACAAATACGCTTTTCACTAAAGATATGCTTTCCTTTACCCTGCTCTCTGTTTTATGTTGAATGCAGCAATAAAGTTGTTTTCATGTTATAATATTTTATCATGTTATCAAATTAGCCAGTTATTGTACATGTAGTCCTTCAACTTTTACAGCACTCCACATTTGTGGGACAGATGGAGAGTTATTCTTCCTAATTCCATTGTATCTTATCTTTCTTTCCCACTGATTGAACAAAAGGCAGACATGCTTGCATTTAGTTAGATTTATTTAAAAATCAGAGAGGGTTCGCATCCCTACCCACATGCCTGTATTGCTAATGTACAGCTCCCCAATTCACCGTGCTTAACTGCTGTGTGTTTAAATGAATGTTCCTGTTTCTAGCCTCACTCTAAGTGCACCAACCCCTTGCTCTTAAGGCTTACATTTGAACTGCAGCCCATTTGTAACTGTGGTATATTACTAAATTCTGCTAATGTTAAAGAAGCTGAGGTTATTACTCCTTTTTGTTATGAGGCATGTGTAATGTGCTCCTGACTGCTACTGGCCTATAGCATGCATTATACTGTACGTGTACCACATGCTGCAACTATATTAGTCAGAATGTTCTGGAACCCTCAGAATGTTGCATGTAGAAAAGGAATGGGAGACATTTTATGCTGAGAATTGAAATGCGGTAAAGCTGCTCAAAATGTGTTAAGGGTATTTTATTCCAAATAAAACTCGTTATTATGCAAACTCCTCTCAGCTCTTCTGTTTTGTTGATACAACAGTAACGTTTAAAAAAAAAATGTAAGTGATCTTATTTTATAGCCATGCAAATTATGTTTTCTTTCCCTTATAAATTTATTTGAAAAAATCTTGGATGGCTCACGAGTACGTTTACTTTTCTTCAATATTTTTAACAGTCAAGTAGACTCTGATGATAGGTCTAGAATGCAGCTGAATAGTACAGTGATTTTAAAAAGAAGGTATTGACCTGCTGCTAAACTGCCGTTAATGAACACTTTAAAAGGCAGTTTAAAGACACCCTGCTGTTTGCAGAGCAATTATTTTCCAAACAAGCATGAAGCTGCTTGATCTGAAGTGCGTCATCATTGTGTGCTGTTTTAGGAGTACAGTGATCACCACATATCAGCGTCATTGCATCAAACTCGCGGTATAGTAACGACAGCTTTAGTAGCAAGTGGTTTTTAAACGGAATTTGATAATAAAATCAATCCGTTAATGCTCTGAAATGTAGTCGATGAGGTCGTTCTCGTTAAAAAGCTTAATTGTCATAGGTCACATATATCACTTCCTGTCTCAACGACTAGTTAAGGGAAACTCGGTAATCAAAATGCATGTTAATGAGATCAAGAAAAATGAATGGAATCCAGAAGCAATTCCCCTGAGGAACACTGCATCTAAAACCATTGCTAAAGAGTTGGTGCAGGTGTTCTCTCGTGTCGGTATCCCTAAAGAGATCTTAACTGACCAGGGTACCCCGTTTGTCTCCAATTTAATGAAGGAGCTGTGTGCCCTCTTAAAGATCACCCCAATAAGAACCTCAGTATATCATCCCCAAACCGATGGTTTAGTAGAAAGATTTAATAAAACATTAAAAAGTATGCTCAAGAAGGTTATCGCTAAAGACGGGAAGGACTGGGATCTACTGTTGCCGTATTTAATGTTTGCCATAAGGGAGGTCCCTCAGTCGTCCACGGGTTTTTCTCCCTTTGAATTGTTGTATGGTAGACAACCCCGTGGTATACTGGATATCGCTAAAGAGATCTGGGAGGGACAAACCAATACAGGGAAATCAATAGTCGAACATGTGATAGAGATGGGTAATAGAATCGAGAAGATCACCCCCATAGTTAGAGAGCATTTAGAAAAAGCACAAGCAGCACAGTCCCGGACTTACAACCAAGCAGCATAGGTCAGAGTGTTTGAGCCCGGGGATAGGGTTTTGGTTTTAGTTCCCTCCTCACAATGTAAATTATTTGCACGGTGGCAAGGTCCTTACGAGGTAATTGAGGCAGTGGGGCCCGTAAATTACAAGGTTAACCAGCCGGACCGAAAAAAGAAAGAGCAGATTTATCATATAAATTTGTTAAAGCCCTGGAAAGATAGGGAGACAGTACTTGCTGGAGAGGAGGCAGAGACTGAGGAGGTTAAGCCCACAACTTCTAAAGTCAACATCGGCTCAACCCTAGACACAGCCCAATGCCAAGAAGTCAGGGAGATGGTTGAAAAGAATCTCGATATATTTTCAGCATTACCAGGGAGAACAAACATAATTAAACATAATATTGTAACTGCACCCGGGGTTAAAGTAAAGTTACGACCCTATCGAGTCCCCGAGGCCAAAAGAGCAGAGATAAAAGCAGAGGTAGAGAAGATGCTCCAATTAGGGGTGATTGAGGAATCTAGCAGTGATTGGACTAGTCCAATAGTATTGGTGCCAAAGCCTAATGGTACTTGGCGGTTTTGCAGTGATTTCTGTAGGTTGAATGAAGTTTCAAAATTTGACGCTTACCCTATGCCTAGGGTAGACAAATTAATTGAGAAGCTAGGAAAGGCCAAATACCTGTCTACCTTGGACCTCACCAAGGGTTACTGGCAAATACCCCTAACTGAGAGTGCCAAGGAAAAGACAGCTTTTGTTACTCCATCAGGCTTATACCAGTATAAGGTAATGCCATTTGGGCTGCATGGTGCACCGGCTACTTTCCAGCGCCTCATGGATAAGATCTTGAAACCTCATGCTAATTATGCAGCAGCCTATTTAGATGATATAGTGATTTCTAGTGAAACCTAGGAAGGGCATTTACAAAGGGTGGAAGCTGTCTTGGGTAGTCTCAGGACAGCTGGATTAACTGCAAACCCTGAGAAATGTCATGTGGATCTAACCGAGGCTCACTATTTGGGTTATGTGGTAGGGAATGGTCTCGTAAAGCCCCAACTGAACAAAGTAGAGGCCATTAAGAACTGGCCTCGACCTGTTAATAAGAAGCAGGTTCGAGCTTTTCTAGGTATCGTGGGGTACTATAGGAGGTTTGTTCCAAATTTTGCCACGCTAGCTACGCCTCTGACAGAGTTAACCCGCAGTAGGAGTCCAAACATGGTGAGATGGACAGATCAGGCATAGGAGGTGTTCAAGACCTTGGCAGATATTCTCTGCAAGGACCCAATATTAGTTGTGCCTGGCTTTAAACAGCGCTTTATTCTTCAGACTGATGCCTCCGAGGTTGGTATTGGTGCAGTGTTGTCGTAGCAGGTAGACGGGGAAGAGCACCCTGTCTTGTATCTGAGTAGAAAGCTGCTTCCCAGAGAGCGTAATTACGCGATTGTGGAGAAAGAGTGCCTGGCGATAAAGTGGGCCATAGAGTCCCTTAGATACTATCTTTTAGGTAGAGAGTTCACCCTCGTTACCGACCACGCACCCCTAAAATGGATGAAAACAAATAAGGAGAAAAACTCCAGAGTTACCAGGTGGTTTTTGTCCTTACAGCCTTATAGGTTCTCAATTGAACATCGCAGTGGGAAGCGGAATGGTAATGCAGATGGTTTGTCACGAGTCCACTGTTTTTCAGACAGTTACGCTCCAACCCATGGGTTTGAGCTGAGGGGAGGGGTATGTAATAAAGTCATTCAAGGGCACTATAATCACCTGAACGTTTAGTTGTAACCCTTCCTGATCACATACCCATGGTGCTGCAATTATTTGAGTGCAACGTGTGTGCAAGCGATGGCTCCCATTACTCTGGGAAATCCAGCAATGTCATAACACTCCCTTTTAATATTTTCTAACTGCTCCTGATTAAGTGGGACACTGATATAATCGTTAACCCTCTTTATCATGCCACCCGTGCCCTTTGAAATGACCCAGAGACATAGAAGGACAATGCTGCCAAGCCAACACCTCATATGTGGGGGTACAATACGGGCCCTTTTCATAGGCAATTCAAGGTCCTGATGCAGAGTCTGACAGAGGTCGACAAAATGCCCTACACAGACACAATCAAGTTTTTAGATCATCATCTGGTAAATGTAAGAAATTAACCCTGGTCTTGTACACCCTCTCTCTGTATAGTCAGCGTCACAGCTGGGGTCACCTGGAGGGTGCAGACATAAGTATATCAGAAACAAACATCAGCCGCCACGCAGCAGTTTGTACAGAATACTATATATTAAGAATTTCATGACAATTTGAGAAGCGATTATCCTGATATATGAATAAATAGTGTGACATACAGACAGATGGATGAACGAACAGATAGGCACCCCCTATATCCTCACAATAAGATATTCTCAGTAAAGTATGCTAAATAATGTTATCACCAAGTTCATGACAATTGCACAAACAGTTCACCAGATATATGCAAAAAATGTAAGTGTGAAATAAAGATGGACGGCTGGACTTGATATTTGTGCTAAATAATGTTCATACCAAATCTCATGACAATTGAATAAGCGGTTGCAACAACAGAGCATTGCACTGTGATTCTTGAAATGTACAGTGATTCTTGAAATGTATTTTTTGTTTACGACTGTACGTCGCCCTGGATAAGGGCGTCTGCTAAGAAATAAATAATAATAATAATAATAATAATAATTGCAGATTAGTCTGGTACTGAATGCTTTGTGAGTATCCACACTTTGAATAGAATCTGCTGTGGAGACAGAAATATGGGTAACTCTTTAGTTAGGGATCTGTTATAAGTGATTATTTGCTAAAGTATCTATTAACTGTATGAAGAGAAAAAGCACAGCAGCTGTATATGTTAAAGTAGAAAGGTAAGTGAAGCTGTTTTACTGTAATTGCTGGAGAAGGTGTCATGATTGTAAAGGGCAAAACGAAAACAAGATTTTCATTTCTCCCATACATGTAAAAAACGTTTTCCGGTGCTGTTTTCAGCGCTCATGAAAGGGGACGGACCGGTGACACTGCTGCCTGGGTCTCTCTGTAATTCTGTCACACCGCAGGATTAAAGCTCTGCTCTCCAAATCTGTAAACCAGCTACTACGAACCTTACTGCTGCACAATGCCCTTCTGTAACCAGTTACTATGAACCTTACTGCTGCACAATGCCCTTCTGTAACCAGCTACTACGAACCTTACTGCTGCACAATGCCCTTCTGTAACCAGCTACTATGAACCTTACTGCTGCACAATGCCCTTCTGTAACCAGTTACTATGAACCTTACTGCTGCACAATGCCCTTCTGTAACCAGTTACTATGAACCTTACTGCTGCACAATGCCCTTCTGTAACCAGCTACTACGAACCTTACTGCTGCACAATGCCCTTCTGTAACCAGCTACTATGAACCTTACTGCTGCACAATGCCCTTCTGTAACCAGTTACTATGAACCTTACTGCTGCACAATGCCCTTCTGTAACCAGCTACTACGAACCTTACTGCTGCACAATGCCCTTCTGTAACCAGCTACTATGAACCTTACTGCTGCACAATGCCCTTCTGTAACCAGCTACTACGAACCTTACTGCTGCACAATGCCCTTCTGTAACCAGCTACTACGAACCTTACTGCTGCACAATGCCCTTCTGTAACCAGCTACTACGAACCTTACTGCTGCACAATGCCCTTCTGTAACCAGCTACTACGAACCTTACTGCTGCACAATGCCCTTCTGTAAACCAGCTACTACGAACCTTACTGCTGCACAATGCCCTTCTGTAACCAGCTACTATGAACCTTACTGCTGCACAATGCCCTTCTGTAACCAGTTACTACGAACCTTACTGCTGCACAATGCCCTTCTTCTGCATTTATAGTGTCAAAATGCAATCTTGTTAAAGATGAGAGATCAGTTGCTTAATACATGTTATGAGTGAAACATTCAGATAAGCAGGCTTTATGTAATGCTTAAGAAAGTGACACTAGAAAGTGAAACAATATCATGCAAGTATACAACAGCCTGTATACACTCCTAACAGCAATAAATACATTCCTCTCTTCAGAAGGTCAAGTTTTATTAACACGGTTTTAACAAGTTCCATTCTGTTTGAGTTAATACCTATCAAATAAGAATTTGTTAACTGCAATTACTCATAAGAGTATCGGCACATACAGTAATTTTCATGATTATTCATCTTGCTAGTATTATAACACATGCTCTTTTACAAAATGTAGAAGAATGTCTGCATGCTATGCACAAGATGTGTGTTACAGTATATACAGTACAAGGTTCACAGTATTCAGCTCATGGCATTCTCTATAGTGCACTGGAATATGTTTGGGGCAGTATAGAAGAGGAAAAAATTATGGTACATTTTGCGCTGGTGCCATTTAAGGAACAAGATATTTTCAAACTACAATACATTAGATCACAGCAGGTCACATGGGTACCCCTATGGATACCGCTCACCCCCTTAAATACATTTGGCAGATGAAACTAAACTCACATTGTATTTTGTTTCAAAGCTTGTCTTTTGACAAAAACATAATTATCAGAAGCTGCCTGTAACAGGGGAGTGTTACCTGCTTGGGTGAGGTATCCAGAGAGGCAGGAGCTGCCGCCCCCAAAGACCATAGCAAGAGTAGCTGCCGTCTGGAGAGCCAGAGGAGGAACTGCGTCCTAGAGTAGGAGTTGTCGTCCCATGGGTTAAAGGAGGAGCTACCATCCCAACAGCCAGTGAGGAGAAGAGTGCCTCCACCACAGTCCCAACCACCATCCCAAGGCAAGTCCTGTAGGTGAGAACCCTCGACCTGTGCTCCCAGACACTTGGTGTCTGGACCTCCCATCGCTGGGCCCGGCACGCCAGCTGGGTCCCCTGTCGGGAGACGCGTTGCCAGGCAACCAATTGAGCAGTGAGACTTGAGCCAGGGCTTGGCTGATCGGGAGTCCCTGGTTGGCTGGGAGCCGTACCACAGGGAGCCTGCGGCCTGTTCGAAAAGCAGCTGCGCCACAGCTCCAGCTGCTGTTAGGCCACAGACGTGTGCTGTGCTGATGCCTCCGTGTTTCATCGAGGAGGAGAGCGTCCACTTTTATTTATTAACTCTATGTGCCTGTGTGGTGTGTCAACACCAATGCTCTGTGTCTTACTCATTGACTCATTGACAACCAACGCAGGTAACACTACCCCTATTACACTGCCATATATATATATATATATATATATATATATATATATATATATATATATATAGCCTATCTGGCAGTCTTCACCCATTTTAAGTTACTTTACATATCCTAAGTTTCCGCACTGCCTGGGCGTTATTCTTACTGTAGGTGACTCTGTAATAGACAATGCACAGAGGCTGCTGAAGAAGTACAGCTGGAGGCTGTTAGAGAACACTTAAAATAGCTGAGAATGAATGACAGGTTTGCTCTGGTAAAATGAAGGCATCTTTTCAATTTGCATAAAAACAAACGGTGTTAGAAATCCATACAGATATTTATGGCTATTCCCCAAGTGCCGCAGAAAAACTGGAAACCCAGTTAATTATTATGATGATTATTACTTTAATTCATCGAATGACAGCATTTACATGACAGCTTATTTGGCTGCATGTTGAAGTATGGTATATGAACAAACTATCCCCTTCTGCCCTCTCTCTTTATTCCATTTTATTTTTTGAGAATTGTCATGCTCATGAAGGTGCTGGATTTCAGACACTGGGGAGCCACTTTATTTTTACAGTTAGTGTGCCCAATTATTTTACCACAGATTTTTCCCTCCCAGTTTAGAATGTCCAATTACGCTACCTCATCGCAGCAATTCCCCACAACAGCTCAGGAGAATTGATGGTCACTGGGCGCCCCCTGATCCCGCAACCAAGCCAGTTGTCTCTATAGACCCAGGAACTCCAGAGTGGATGTTGGGAAGCTCCTGGCTGCTGTAGGACCAATCCTGCCCTGCAGGTGTCAGACTGAGCTCCCCAGACGCTTGGCCAGTATTGTCCGCTGTAGCGCAATGAGGAGAAAAAGTCCATTTTGTTTCCCTAACCCCAGAGCGAATTCGATGCTCCCTGTGGAATCGCCAGCAAAGACTGGCAACTGCGCAGAGCCAGGATGCGAACCTGCACTCCTGACTGTATGACTCACTCTGCACCCTTTACCATGCCTTTACCACATCACCACACTCATTTAACTCTCAGCCTGACAGGCAGCGTTTCAAACAGAGAAAGGACACATTGGTATTTTGGATAAGCCTGTATTTACAGCTTTCAGGAGGCAGTAGTTGGCAACACTGAAGCACTATGCATTCTTGGGATGACTAGTTCCAAAACGGTAAAAACTGAGAACATGTTTCTTTAGATTTTTTTGTAGGCCTACAGAAAGAGCAAAACTGCTGTGCATAAAATATATATATAATAATTGTGTTAAACCCGTTACTTTAGATAATGCATTTTTGTCAATATGCACATAGTCTAAAACACCCTAGCTAAAGTGTATAGTTACTCTTCACCATTAATAAAATGGTTATATAGACAAATACACCATGAGGCTCCTACTAGTACATCAACTGGTTCATCATGTTCCTTACAAACATACTGTAACGACCCCTAGTCTTGAGGCTGAAAGCAGGAGATGGAGACGGGATTCAGAACTAATTTATTAATTGAACAGGGTCCGTGTTTGGATCAGGACCACACCACTAAAACAATAAATCCTTCCTCCTGTCTCTATCCTAAATTCGCTCTCTCTTTCACTCGCTCTAAAATACCCCCACACACACACAGGCTCCAGCTGTCTCCTTGTCACACCTCACACAGCGCGAAGAACCCCGGACACCCCACCCCCTAAATATCCCTCGCTGCACCCGCTTCCTTGTAAGAACCAGCCAACCCAGAGCCCTCCCTCCAGCCTCCCCGGAGCTACCACTACCCTCGGGGGGGGGGGGGGGGGGGGGGGGGGGGGGTTGGGGTGCTCACACACACACATCCACACTACTGAAACTAGTGGTATGGTCCCCCTCCGGAAAAATACAGATAACGTGAAGGCACAGAACCAGACAAAACAAGACAAACAAACAAGACAAAACAAAAGTCCTGCCCACTTGCACTGACCGAGTCGCTACAATATTAGTCTTTAAAGCTGTAATAAACAACTGTCAGATTATAGCTCAAATTAGCAGCTTTGCATCACTGCGCAAAGAGTGAAACTACCACCTTGGATATTTCTCCAGGATCTGGTATTCAAACACCCTTTTCATTATGCACATGCACAAACAGATACTGCCCAGAGACGCACAGGAATGCATAAAGTACCAACATACCACTGTCTGGCCTTAGTAAGGGATCAAATGTTTTGTGAAACCTCATGTTCTGGTTTAAAATCTAAATCCGTAATACTGTATAAACTGAAATCATTTCAGCGACGGCTCCATTCAGAAACAGCACCAGTTTTACTGGGTGCTGGTAACACTGTCAACAATTTCGATGGCACAAGGGTTATTTTTGTGCTTTACTGACAAAGCTCCAGCAAGCTGAATTGCTCTGATTATGTTTAATAAACCATGACTGGCAAAACATTACTTCCACCAGCTTTCTGCACGCACAGCGCCTCTTTAATTTATTTGAGCCTTCGGCTAATTCTCCACTTTATCACCAGAGCATTTTCAATTTAATCATGTCATTTTTGCTGCTTTTTTGGGAATTACAAAACTTAGATGCAGTTATAAAACTACAACATATCATTCAAACAAAAGAACATGTGCCACTCCACTGGAATATTGTAGTGATTGTATGGGGGTAGATAGAACAACATGGTGAAGTTGAGGGGTGGTTAGCCACACCCAGTGAATGGGAACTAAGCCCCTTTCACGCTGGCATGCTCTACCCGGGTCAGAACCTACCCGGGTCAGGATCTGGTGTCATGCGGGTCAGGTATGCGATTTCACACTGCTTTTGATAAAGCAGGGTTGACCTGGTGACAGACGCAAGTAAACAAAACGTGTATCAATGCCCCGGAAGCAGCTTGTTACTGATAATTTCATCCAAGCATCTCTAGATTGAACCATCTGCCCAAATGCTGATTTGAGCAAATGTTTCTACATCCCTGCTGCAATCTGGCTCATGCTGTGTCTCAATCAACAACAATATGGCCAAACAGAAAAACCGAAACCTTCACGCAGGTGTGGCTGTTTGTTATTGCATCAGCTCACGAATGGCCGTCAAGCATTTTATCTCGCTCAACCCGGGTCAAAGCGTGTCAAGCCACATTCTGATGTGGGTTGCTGGGACCTTGGTTAACCTGGGTACGACCCAGGTACATGGTTTCTCACTACGCAGGATTGTGACCCGGGTAGTCAGTGTGAAAGGGACTCTAGTTTCCAGAATAATCTGCAAGCAGTTTAGGGTGTTGGACAGAGAATCAGGGTAGGGGGTCCCTGCTAAACTGAATCCCTGTGGTTTGTTTCATTTTATTTGGTTTCTTGTGGGGGTCACTCTGTGATGTCAGTCAAAAGGACTCCAGGAAAGGATTTTTACCGGTGCCAGGCTGGTGAGGGTGTTTTTTAGAGCACCATCATGAGGATTGCTAGGGAAGAGTAGGGTACCGGGCCTCTGCTCCAGTCAATGTGCTGACAATCAATAATGTGGCAGGAATGTGAATACCTTTCGGCTTCCTTGATTCTGGGATCATTTTTAGGAGACTCTTCTTCACACAGTGGTGAGAGTATGGAATGGGCTACCCAGCCAGGCTGTTGAGGCAAAATCACTTGGATCCTTTAAGACCCAACTTGACAGAGTTCTGAGAACAATTAGCTACTAGGCACTGGGCAAGCTTAGTTGGGTCGAATGGCCTCCTCTCATTCGTAAATTTCAATGTTCTTATGTTCCTCTTTTTAAACTCTGAAGTACATCAACAGGCAGCTCTGGGCTCGTATATGTTACACTATGTAAAAGAAGAAGCCAACCAAAAGTTACCCTCTAAGCAAAGATGTCCTTTTATAGCTGTGTCGAGGATGCCGTCCTTGTGAGACACCAGCTCTTCACAGATGAAAGGCCCTATACTTATGTGAACATTATTAAGAGGGAAGTGCAGACAATGAGTTCTAATTGGGTGCACTGCATTGAATCTTGTCATTTTGTTGCCCTCTTGCTGATAAACTAATCAAGAAATGTAATGTACCTGAAAAAAATCCTTGTGGGCATTTTTAATTACATTATCAAACATTTTAAACTAATACAGGTATCTGCATGTCCAGTGCTATCTGCATGTCCAGTGTTATCTGCATGTCCAGTGCTATCTGCATGCTCCTGCCCCTGTACTGTAGATTACAGCATGCCATGTCCAGTGGTATCTGCATGTACAGTGGTATCTGCATGTACAGTGGTATCTGCATGTACAGTGCTATCTGCATGTACAGTGCTATCTGCATGTACAGAGGTATCTGCATGTCCAGTGCTATCTGCATGCTCCTGCCCCTGTACTGTAGATTACAGCATGCCATGTCCAGTGGTATCTGCATGTCCAGTGGTATCTGCATGTACAGTGGTATCTGCATGTACAGTGGTATCGGCATGTACAGTGGTATCTGCATGTACAGTGCTATCTGCATGTACAGTGCTATCTGCATGTACAGTGGTATCTGCATGTCCAGTGCTATCTGCATGCTCCTGCCCCTGTACTGTAGATTACAGCATGCCATGTCCAGTGGTATCTGCATGTCCAGTGCTATCTGCATGTACAGTGGTATCTGCATGGCCCTGTTTGGTTGCTGTTGAATTATACTCTATAAAAGCATGTACCCTCTTGCTGAACTGTTAGCGACTTTATCTGAAACAATAAATAAATACATCAATAATAACGTTCTACAATTCTGTGACCTTAATACATTTTTAATAACATTTTAATAATATTATCATAAAAAGCTAACAGCAGTATCTATAGACATGTTTTATTTAGGCTGCTGCTATTATTTTATTAAAATAATTTGTTTAGCCTAACCATGAAGACAACAGACTCAAAAACAAATGAAACGGAAATTACTACAAATTGCTACAATAGCAAATAAATGTCATAGGTTAAATATACTGCTGCTTTCTGTGGTTAAGCACTAAATAATTAAGGTGTGTAGTTTGTAAGGGAACACACACGTGTACATTTGCTGTCAAAAAAGTGTTTCAAATGTTTCCTTAAAATCAAAGTCATTCATCATGTTTTGTTATTTTTTAAAACAAGATTATATAACTTTTTCTCATTAATTAATTAAGAAAATGTTTCCTTCAGCGGTATTTGCATGATGTTTTATTTAGCAGGACAAAAAGACATAGGGCCCGATTTTGGAAAGGGCCTGGGTTTCATTTTCGGTGGAAACAGCAAAATCTGCGGAATTAATCCACTTGTTAATCCGTTATAAAATATCTTATTTTCTAAAGTGATCCTCTGTTTCACCCGCTGGCAGATCACATTTCATGTATTATTTTCTAAATAAGTAATGAGCATTTAAGTGGTGTAATCTGCCAAGAATATGGTTCCGGTTCAAAGCAGAATTGAAACCAGTCCCAAAACAGCTGGGAAAAAAACGAGTCAAAACGCAAATGCAAACATATACTGTATATTTTATTTTTGTATTATTCTGTTTCTTATTATTTTTGTATGTGCACTGTAAAGACAATCTGTAAAATCGTAGGACAGTACAACAGTGTAATCTCAACAGATTGTTTGTAGTAAATGTAAATTGTCATTAAACTTATTTAATATACGGTACACGTATGTATAGACCTATTGTCAGCAGTGTGGAGTAGTGGTTAGGGCTCTAGACTCTTGACCGGAGGGTCGTTGGTTCAATCCCAGGTGGGGGGACGCTGCTGCTGTACCCTTGAGCAAGGTACTTTACCTAGATTGCTCCAGTAAAAACCCAACTGTATAAATGGGTAATTGTATGTAAAAATAATGTGTAAAAAATAATGAAATACTATGTAAAAAATAATGTGATATCTTGTAACAATTGTAAGTCGCCCTGGATAAGGGCGTCTGCTAAGAAATAAATAATTAAAAATAAATAAATAATTATTGTCATTGTATTCCTTTACTCCTGTTATCTGCATACTCCGGTTATGTG
Organism: Acipenser ruthenus; assembly: GCF_902713425.1. Lineage (NCBI taxonomy): Eukaryota > Metazoa > Chordata > Actinopteri > Acipenseriformes > Acipenseridae > Acipenser > Acipenser ruthenus. Next base: position 8,705,640 of record NC_081215.1, read on the forward strand.
CATAGCATCACAACGGTCCCTATCCTATGCAATTATGCGGAGTCGACTGTACTGGGAAATGTACTGACATTTACCAGTAAAAATGTGTGTGTGTGCATATACAAATGATCATTGCTGTTTATTACTCTGGCAGACAGAAGCAATATTGCTTTCCACATTAACAATTACAATAAAGTTACAGTACTGTGATCAAATTAAAGGTTACAAATACATCAGGAAGCAATACGTATAGAAGATTCAGGTCGTTAACTGTGCAATATTTAAAATTAAAAGTGTGACCGTACAGCTGCTGCTTTCACTCATTCCTATCAAAATTACATCTGGTTCAAGTAATGCTTAGTTATTTAGATGCACCAAAAACCAAAAAGTTGTACAAATACAATACTAAATACAAAAATAAAAAATATATATATATATGTAAGAAGGCTATACACATACTGTATATACATTTCACATTGGCTACGAGCATCCCAAACATTTATTTTTATGTGCACACTGTTCCGAAACTTTATAGGCTAAAAAAAAACAAAACATGCATATTAAAATTATTTATATTAATTCCTGTCTCTCTATGCCTCTTTGTCTGAAACAGTTACCGATTTCAAGTGGTAGCATTTTTCTATAGCTAGTATGGGCTACACAGTTTTGTTTACAGATACATTATTCCAGTTTATTAGAAAGCCGACTTTGTTGCTGTCCCAGCTTTTGTACATTCACTGAAGGTTGAGCTGCATGCTTCAAATTGTATGATACAGTGGGATATGTGGAAAAGGCTTACATTTGTTGATAGTTATGATTCATTTAACTAGAGAGAATTGTTTGTATATATCTGCAGTTTAATTTATTGGAAGTGTACCCAAACTGGAAGGGCAACATTGTTTTGTATACAATTGAGCGTTGTGCTGCTTTAATTTAAAGATGTGATTAGCCTTCATAGTTAACATTTGTATTGCTTACCACAATCTCTACTTAGGGATCAAGTCATTTTTATTTATTAATGCAAACAAATAAATAAGCAATACCACTCTCCATTAGATTCCCTCCCATGTTTTCACAGAATTGAACATTGATATTATTTCTTAAATGAAGTACAGTGTGTGCAAGCCTAGATCAGCACGTTAACCCTTTGCAGTCCATTTATTAATTGCGCGTCAGGCACGTCAGGTCTAATTAATTTTCACACGCGCAGTTAATTTTAGACGCGCTGTTTAAAAGTATTTTTTTTCACAGTCAAACGGGTTTAAATGGCCCTGCATATCAACAAAGCACTCACTAGGCATCTCCAGCCCAGCCCCACCCTTTCGTTTGCCATAGCGTTCACCTATGTAAGAAATAAATAATAATAATAATAATAATAATAATAATAATAATAATAATAATAATAATAATAATAATAATAATAATAGTCGTACATACCGATCGATCATCTCCGGATCACTCGTTTTATCACCAAACTCCTCAATAATGCGATCCAAGTCATTATTTTATTACTATAACATCTGAAAAAAGCTCTGCAAATGTCCATGATAGTCTCTGTGCGCTGACGCACTCAGCCAGCTTGTTTACTATGACCGCCCCCGTTATCTACACCCGCAAAGCTAGCTTGTAATAAAGCTTTCAGCACCCCCACTAAAAACGTTCCGCGCCACTGCTTCCAAATGCAAAAACATGTATTCTTTTCCTAAAATTAAGCGGTCTAATTAAAATGAAAGGTTAAAACAGCGTGAGGTAAATATCTAAATAAATGAAGACGTTTATTGTATGCCCTTTTCAAACTGTTAATAGTAAGTGTCAAGGATGTGATGAAAAACAAAGCACGGTATAGACATGTCAAGTCTAATGCACTCTGCGTGAAACTTATTTGCATGTTATCTCACTCTCTCAAACACTATAAAAAGTGTATTTTATGTTCCTTATTGTATGTGCAATAATATGCTGTTGTAGTTTAAGGAAGCAGACAGTATATTTGGAATAAAGTCTTGAGAAGGGAGGGGTATTGTAAGATCCATCAATAGACAGTTTAATACTATTGAATACTGATACAGTATCTGTTTATGGGTTAATGGTACTAAACAGCTCAGTTTAAAACTGCCCTCCTGCAGGGATGGAAACAAGACTCTCATTACATACCAGTTTGATCCACTCCTGGTTTCACTATGAATTTAAGATGACCTGGAATGGGTGAAACTGCTATGCAATAAGAAGTCTTATTTCCATCCCTGTCCTGGCTTTGTCACACACTGTGCACACTCAGCATTGATAAACCCTCCAAAAAAAAAAAAAATCACTTTGTGTGATTATCCAGCCTTGCCATCTCTGAATGTAAGAATGGGAAATCAAATACCATGAATGAAACATGAGTGAGAGAATTATTTAATTGTGTACATCCCATTTATTCTACCTGTATTGTGTGTTAGCACAGGAGTTTCACATGAACCCTATTGCAGTGATGTCTTGGGGGCGTGCTTGGGTGTGTCCTGTCCTCCGTCATCTGCATTCAAACAGTAACGATTCCTCACCGTGTGTAACGCAGGAAGATTTGTTCATTTAAATAAAAAAAGGTTCTTCAGTTTACAGCCAGAGAAGTAGAAATCGCAGGAATGCAATAAAGTAATGATTTCCCATTCAGTGCTTGCAATCCGTGAAATGTATAATGCAGCACACGACATGTATTATGCAACACAGAATATCAAAGTTTTATTCTTAATAACTACATTAGCCCTGAGCTTCTGCATTTTGAAAATAGAAGTTTTATTGAATTTAAGAAGTATTCAGAAGAGCAAGGTGTTATTAATATAGACCACTACAAAGTTATTGCTGAGTGCTTACCAATAGTTTCTATATGTGTGTCTTATTTAAAAGCTCTGCCAGTCAACCTTAAAGTGTAATGTTCTTATTTCATATCTCAATGACCAGAAGTCTTTGGCTAAAGCTAGTCTGCAATACCTGAAACCTGCCTGAAGCTGTCAATTGGCATCTCCAGCCAATGCAAGTCAATCTGGGTCAAGGTAACAGATAAAAAAAGGACTAACACTTGCTTTAGACCTCCACAACTGGATATCAGTGACACATTTTTATTACAATAACATTAGAGATGCATGCAAGTATGGGGATGCCATTATTATGAGGGGTTTTAACTTCTCAGGTATGAACTGGAACTGAACTGGAGCGACAGAGATGGAAATGGTGGGAAATTATTGCTTTTTTTAACACGATTTGTAAATGCCCCAACTAGTTTGTCTTGACTTCGTAGTCGTATATAACTAAAGTGAATAAAATAGAAATTGTGGAAACACTGGGAACAAGCAACCACAACATGATTGTTCTACAGGAAAAGTAAATCAACGACACCCAAAACTCTGCTCTACAACTTTCTCCTCATTGTAAATCATGTGGAGCTGGGATCCAGAATGCAGAAAATCATTTCAGAAATCTTGCCTGATGTTGATTTCCATTTGTAACATAGGTACTAAACGTGGTTAAATAAATCTCTGTTGCAAGCCATGCTTTGATCTGAAGACACTGCTGAGAAAGGCATGAGAACTTTCTTTAGCTTCTTGTAATACATGTTTGCTAGAACATGTGTTTATATCAAGTGGAAGCAACACACAATCTATGTCCCAGTACCAAAAAAACCCCAGCATCTATATAAATTAGTATAGGGGCTGAGGAGAATAGCATGATATTTTAAAACATTGCCTTTTCCAAGGTGGGAGCTAGTTGTTTGGTTTCTGCACTGTGTGTCAGTGTTTTCTTTGAGAATGTATTACAATGAATCCCATTTCAAACCTTGGGCTTATCAGTGCCCTGCATTGACTAGCATTATACAACTCTGCTGCACCTGGTAAAGAGCTGAAGATAAGCATGACCGATAAGATGATCAGAACAGACAGGAGCGTTCTTGTCAGGCAGATAGAATGCATTCCTTTATCATATCCCCCGTCACTGGTGGTCTCCACTGCATGCTTCCAGATTTAAAAGGTTTAGTGTATTGCCCTGGTGGATATCAGATTAATACTGCCTAAACAGACTTGAGCTTTACCTGTACTTTAATCTTTATATGAACTGCTAGTCAAAAAGATATGGAGTTATTTTAAGCCTGTATGAACACATTTTAATGAAACCAAGGTTAAATTCATTAAATACATACTCTAAAAGGTTGGTGATTTATTATGGTATTCTGTGAAGCCCCTGAAAAAGCCTGCTTTTAAGCTGTGTAACTGTGCCAATCCATCATGAAAATGCTACAAACTCTCCTTTATTTTGATTGACAGACAATAATGAGCCCTTATAAAAAAGTTTCCTATACTAAAAGTATAGCAAAGTGTAATAAAGCATAGTAAAAGCATGGTAAACCATTGGTAAGCATTGTAAAGCCCTGGGAAGCATAGTAAAGCATATTGAAAAATGTGTCAAACCGAGGTAGACTATGGTAAATGCATAGTATAACCATGGGAAAAGCATGGGAGGGAAACTGCAGTTACAGGGAAGTTAGCTACCTTTGATTTGTGTGACTCGAGAAGATATTCAAATGTTTACAATACCTGTTTCTGAAGCCAAATGCATTATTTCTATAGGGTTTCATGTAGCGCATTCAGTAATCTGCTCATATAGAATGCAGGGGGTGATTCTATGATTTCTATTTATTTTCTGCACTTCTAGATCTGTCTGATAACTATGGCAAGGTGCTTCTGAATTCGCTGGAGCTTCACAACTCCCCTCTGATTATTTGAGTGCGGAAGGATAGCAAGTGACAGGGAATGGGCAGGGGCAGCGGCAGAGGCACACTAACTGCAAGGCAAGCAGGCCGGCACTGCTTGAAGCAAAGCTTGAAAACAGAACAGACCCCTTGCTGGCCACTTGCACTGTCAGTCCTGGCATCACATGACATGTTATACAAAACCTTTTTTTTTTTTTTGACTGAAGAAATTCATATGCAGTAGAAAACCTTTTTTGTGGCAATCTCCACATTACAGTTTTACTGGGTATCAAAACGTATGTATAACTCTGGGTTTAATAATGTGGGTTAAAATAGCTAAAAAATCTATTTTGTTTACTCCCAAAATCTGAAAAAAAAATCCACTTTTCCTTTTGATTCTATTCCATTGTTTTCTTCCCTCATTGTTTGTGTGCAGTGATGTGTGGTCACCAGCAGGATTAATATGAAGTTTAAAGAGCTGGTTAGATGATTAAAGTAGACCCTTAGTGGTAAAAACAACCAAACAATGCTTGGCTCTGGGCTGAGAACTATGACTATCTCTTGTTTGTAAAGGATTAAATAAGCCTCTCTCTTGGCTTGAAGAAGAAGAGAGCTGGACAGTATGGTATCCAAGCTGCAGTTTACATTAAAAAAGGAACACAAGGAAACTAAAAGCAATACAAAGTGAACTCACCACAAGTGAGACCTACAGCTATGTTATACAATATGTTAACGTAACATTATTCAGCAGGTTTCATTTGACTTTCTGAAGCAAAATGAGTTCGTTCTATAGGGTGATGTAAAACTTTTGGCCATAGCTGTACATTTAAAGTACTACAATTTAAGCACACAAGCAGTAAGCAGAATTTTTAACTTTCTGGGCTAAATAATACCGAAAGGTGGAGCCTAGTTATTAAATAACTGATTTTTTGGAATCTAGTTTTTAATAGCTAATAAAAAGTTCCCACTGCAGCACACTTCACAGACAGAATCTTCTAATGCCTGCTAGATAAAGGCTTTGAGATGGGCTTTCTTCATTCCCTACAGCTAATCATCCTCTTTTATGAAATGTATTGCTTTTTATTTGGAGAGCTAAAGGGGTTATACTGTAGAAAATTGATACATTCCACAAATCTTCCATTCTCTAATCAGGTTTTACAAGTGCAATTTTCAAAGAAACACATGTTATTCATTACAATGAATTTCCATCATAAGAAATGATATCTGGTAGCATACTAGATTACTATGTCTTCATGCCTAACTATCAGCGCTTTGTCTTTACTGTCATTAACCAACCGCTTCCCCTAACTGGAGTCATGGCTTGCAGCCAGTGACATGTTTTTACTTGAAGACACTGCTGACGTGAAATGACCTGAAAGTAAGTCCTGCAAACAAAGAGTTGCATGGTACCAGATACCTTGTATGGTACCAGATAATTTATGGGATTACTTCATATTTGGAACTCTTTCATTCTGTGCCAGTAGTGAGCACAGGAGATGGGAGTCCTCAACCTAAAATTTAAATTCCAATAAAACATAAAGAAAGAGAGCTTATATCAATGGACATGACATGTAAATACTAATAACTAACTACTATTTTCAAATGTACGGTACACTGTATCTAGTTTGTGTGCATTGCTCTGTGTGAACGAATCTGAGACAGTCCACAAGGTCCCAGTAATGCTATTTCTGTGGTAGGTGAGGCACACACCCTGAAACCTGATGCATTTTGAAATCAGCGGCAGGATCAGTGGAACTTCAATAAAGCTACTCAATTCACTTTATTATTGCTGCCTTTTTTCAATTAAATTCCTATTACAGCATCATCAACAAACACAATGCGGGAAGCAAAGCATTCGTTTTGAAATACCAGCATGGTGAATGTTGCGTTCCGGCTGAAAGGATTGCCAGTGGGGCTCTTCAAGGCACACAGTCACTGCTTTCTCATTTCCAGCTGCAACAGCTAAAGCCAGAGTATTGGAAAAACACATTCCCTTCTGTGATGGAGTGTATGTGCATTCCCAACATTACTGTATAGGGCACTTGGACCAATGGCTTCCTGAGAGAGGTTGTTGCCCACAGTTCCATTGAGTTCTGGGATACATTTTAGCTTCATTGTGGGTGGAGTTGAGGGCAAGCTACTAGATTGGCATTATTGTTTTTATTATTTAGCATTTATTTATATTGGAAGAGAATCCAAAACCACTACAGTAGTCCCCACGTAGGAACACCTCCTAAGACAACACTTCATCTATGAGAACACCCTTGTGGTGAAACTGATGTTTCCCATTGTAAATGCTTTGCCTAAAGGAACATCTTTTTGGCACTGCTAGCGATTAATTCAGTAGTTCGGGACAAACACCAATCACAAAATGTTTTAGTACAAATATTTATTGTAGAGAATGCGGAGTATGCGATTTAACAGAAAAGTATGCTGTATATACACATTCATTTGGCATCAAACCTAACTTGGTTTGAGGGTTCGCTGCCTGGCCGACTGGACGAGGCTGAGACCCCCATTTGATAAAACATAAAAACTGTTATTAAGAAAGGTGGAGTGGGGAGGTGGTGGGTTACGATGAAATCAAAACGCAACTGAGAGATAAGTGAAGCGGGTATTTATAGTGCTAACAATTTAAATTAGCTAATGTGTAAATTGAATGATTCAATTTGGTGATGCAGAGATTGGTGTCTGACCCTCCTCCCGAACTTTAATTATAAATTTCATTTCACAACTGATACATTATGGTTTGGTAACCTGATAAATCATCATCATCAATCTTAAATTCAAATGGTTTATTCAATCTTTTTAAATGTGACATGTCATCGCGAGGGTCTTGAGGCACACTGATTGGTTCATTAAATCTTTCCAGAACCGCCGTGTGACAGGACGGCTGAGTAGTGATGATGTCCCCAGACCAGGAAGCTGACACAGAGGCACACAGGCAGGTACCTGGGGGTTAAAGCGCTGGGGCGCGTTTCTATTAAAAAATAAAACAATTCAACAAAAACAACACTCACAGAGCAAAATAAAAAGGTTGAACAAAACAAAGTCTGGAACACAAAATATTCTGACACCCAATCAAATACCGTGCTGGTCTGCCCAGCATGAGTAGCAATTGCTTTCTTTCTGTTTTTGTCTTACTATAACTTTTGTTTTAGTTTTTCTCCCTTCTCTCTCACACACGTTTTTTTCAGGAGCTTGAACAATTTCCAACTTTTTGTAGCAAGGGAAACAGCGGCGCATTTCGCCGTTTGTTTACATGCCATTTTGTAGTGATGAGGTGCACTCGTGGAAATACAAAACGAGACAATGATATGATGGCGTGTGGCAGGGCAGAAGAGCCCTGCAGGGAATCAGTGGGGCTGGGCAAAGCCTGCTGATTAATGTGTATTGTGGTTTGAAATGTATTATGGATTTAAAAGAATGGTTTGTGGGTTTATTTAAAAAGGGAATTGTATTGTTGTAGTTGTATGATTTGAAAATAAATGTATTGTGGGTTTATTTAAAAAACAATACAATGTTTTGTTATTGTTTGGCAGCGTGGGTGGGGTTAAAGCCCCATCCCTGTAAACACAGAATGTGGGCATCTCCGAATTGATTAATTTATTGTTAATTCGGAGATGGCCATGTGTATATAAGCGTGCCTGTTTTTGTGTTTGGGGTGGGTGTTCAAAGAGGAGAAACAAAACATTGTATAGTTCGAGCTCCTGAAAAAAATCTGAATTACACAAGTCAGACAGTCAAGTAGCCTCCGACAAAAATATATATTCATTCAAATATAACATTCATGAAAATTGATTACAAACACAGCAATTACCTCATCAGCACATCTGAATCAAACTGAATGTGTGAGCGGCTCAATGCATTCAGGTGTAACATAGTACATTAATCCCCACCAAGAAACGCAAACACAAATCAGTTGACAAAAGTTTGGTATGAGCCACCCAGCCCTATTGAATATGAACTTTGGGAATTATCTCCCTGATGATTTTGAATCAGCAGGCCCCTGTGCATGAAGCCCAAGCTATCCCCCTTTGGTTTGTGTGAAGTCCTGTGGAACTGGTTGTAGAACAAGGATATCATGAACAAAGCAGACACCTGGCGATGCTAAGAATCCAGATGGTGTGTCATGTAAAAAAACAAAAGATAAAAAAAAATAGATAATTATAATTTCATTAGTTACCAGAGCTCGTGCTGAGGCCATTTCCAGCAACTCTCTAATGGTCCCCTTTTATCAGCTTACTCTGACAGAAACTCTAAGCTTTACCTCTCCAGGCAACACATATGGGAAAAGAGATTTTATAACGCAAAGCATTAATGTTAACTTTCAAAATGAATGCCAAATAGTGTCTGCCTGAGAGAGGCTCAGGGCTGAATAGCAGGGGGTGTTCTGGTCAGGGATTGCTAAAGCTGTGAGAGAAACTCTTCGTGCCTGACTGTAGCCTGACCGCAGCAATGGGTGCATTTGTGTAGTGAAGCTCTGTGATTGTGCTTCTGGGAACATCTGATACAACCCTTTGTAACCTCAGAATCCTAATGACATTAATACGAGCACCCTTTCCAGGAAAGAGACATAGCTACAGAAATAGATGAGCGATCTGGACGTTGAGATTCCTTCTGTGAGCTCAGACGTATTGTTCTTTATTCAACCAAAGCCCACGGTTTAAAAAGGGGATGACTGGTATAGACTGCAGTGATTAACATATTCTATTCTTTATTCACGGAAATCAGAGCTTTACTCAAATGATCCGGTTCCAACTAGCCTATCTTAAGAAACAGAAGTGCCTATCACTTTAAATCTTCTTTTCACTTGGCCCCAAATGTAATTCTAAATAATTCCATTATCTGCAGGTATTTGATTCTTTTCAAACTTCAAAGCCACAACTGCATAATCTTTGAAGTACATGTTACTCTACAAAAGCAACCACAGGCCCTGCCCGGCTGTGCAGAGGCAACCATGAAAACCTATAACAGTATGTGTTACTGTGGAAAACAGTAAACAAGCAACAGCAAACGAGATTAGCAACACATGACAATTCCACTGTTAATCTTTTTAACTACTTTACCTGCTGCTTCAAGAGAACAGCTTTACACTGCAACAAATGAGGTTACATTTTTTGAAGACAAATGAAGCTCCTTATACTTTTAACTAGAGAGAGCTACAGTATCTAAGAGTAAAGGGTGATTTGTACAGCGCTTTAAAAGGTGTGTCTGCACAGTTAAATAATTAAGAATAATTATTAAATCTTAATGCCTCTGTTTAGTTTATTATCACAAATAATAATTTAGAAAAAGGTTTTCACCTGTATTGTTTTTGTATGCAAGGCCTGTGATGCCTCAAATAAAAACAAGCTAGAAATTTGATTAAATGTTTATTTTTGTAACTGCAAAAGATCTAAGGCTTGCCTTTAGGCTCTATCTTTCAGATACAGACTACCATAACTTTTATTAAGGCTGCATTCTAAATTGGTTGGCGACATTATCATTGACCTTTGACCTAATCTGGCTACCATATTGAGGTCATGTGAGCCTGTTTTATAGAGCCAGTACACTGAGTTCTTGTCTTAATATTTACTCCGCACTATATACCACGGTTTCCTCAGTTAAGTTCCATTACCAGTTGTTGTCCAGTAAATATTAACATTTCACTGTCTTGTTGCTTTAACAATGGGCCATAGCAATGCTACGGATCACACACTTTGAGATATGTCTCTGCAATTGGTGCACAGCTGTATTCTAAGATTCTCTCAATAAAGTTCCAGTAAAAATGAACCGTTTCACTGTCTCATTGTGCCCATGAAACAGACCATTCAACTTAATGTTTATAAACCATTCTATTAGAGGTTAGTCATTACCCTGACAATACTTCTTGTTGCTGTTTGTGGGGATCTGTGTAGGAATCCAGCACATCAGGAGCAGCCCACAAAGAGTGTACAGAGATATTTTATTAAAGAGAGATTAGCTTGTACATTTTATATACAGACTTTTTAATGAAGTTAGTTGAGTTTGATCTGTGGTGTCCAGCATAAGAATGAGGCACACAACTCTTCTACATTCAATTTAAGGAGCAATCTGTTGGCTAAGAATGTTCTGAGGATCTATAAAAGGTTGATGGACCAAAATGTCAACATTTAACCTTTCTTCTTTTTTATTATCTTATGCTGCTTTTCACAACTCACAGTAAAGATATTTGCTTTACCTAAACTCTGTATTCTCCCAGTGTACAGTCTACCAATAGAATGTAGCTCATATTATGCAAACTAGCTGTCAATGTTTGTCAGACACAAACCACAGCTGCCAATTCTTAGTGTCACAGGGACGTCCCTTCTCTGAATGCAGAACGCTTTGTCTTAACAGGGCCTGTCATCTTTATATTGTACCCTTGACAATAAAATGGCACTAAATTATTAATTAAGAAAAGAGTCAACTTTAGTGTACCTCAGTGGCAATCTGTCTGAAAAAATGGAGACAGATTACATGCTGAATAGCGCGCCGGGCTCTAACCATTACTGTATCTGTGCTCTGCAGCAACTGAGCTTTAATCTGATACAGAGGGAACTGACCACAGGGATCCCATACCCTTATATCTACTGCTGCCAGAATGGTATTACTTGATTTTACAGCATGGTCCTTTTGTACCTGCACACTGGCTGTTTGGTCCTAAAATATGTGTATTTAGTTTGCAGACAAGTTGCCAGGTAAGTTTGTGTTAAATGCCTACTGATGCCAAAAGTAATTTATATATGAATGACAGGGGGGGACTCAAGACTGATTCTCATATGTTTTTGAGTCAGATGCTGCGTGGAACAAGCTGTGTGTGTTTGTGGGAAATTGCGCCTGCGGATCGGCATAGATCATTTTCCTATCTGCTGGTAGCTGCGGATCGACAGTGACGCTTGAGGAAAGAAAGTGGGTGAAGACAGTTTTGTTCTTGAGATACTAAAAGGGGGAGGATGAGTAGGTTTGGAGAAACCAATCGGCTGAAGGTCCCTTGAAAGCAACAGGAAGTGACACTATGATACAAAGAGATAAGATTTAGATAAAAACAACTGGATTTACAATCTGCCTCCATGTGAGGAAGACAGCTAGGGAGAGCAGTGTTCCTGCTGCGGGACTCCACTCTAGGGAGAGAAGTGTTCCTGCTGCAGGACTCCACGCTAGAGAGAGCAGTGCCTGCTGCAGGACTCCACGCTAGGGAGAGCAGTGCCTGCTGCAGGACTCCACGCTAGGGAGAGCTGTGCCTGTTGCAGGACTCCATGCTAGGGAGAGCAGTGTTCCTGCTGCGGGACTCCACGCTAGGGAGAGCAGTGTTCCTGCTGCAGGACTCCACGCTAGGGAGAGCAGTGCCTGCTGCAGGACTCCATGCTAGGGAGAGCAGTGCCTGCTGCAGGACTCCACGCTAGGGAGAGCAGTGCCTGCTGCAGGACTCCACGCTAGGGAGAGAAGTGCCTGCTGCAGGACTCCACGCTAGGGAGAGCAGTGTTCCTGCTGCAGGACTCCATGCTAGGGAGAGCAGTGTTCCTGTTGCGGGACTCCACGCTAGGGAGAGCAGTGTTCTTGCTGCGGGACTCCATGCTAGAGAGAGCAGTGTTCCTGCTGCGGGACTCCACGCTAGGGAGAGCAGTGTTTCTGCTGCAGGACTCCACGCTAGGGAGAGCAGTGTTCCTGTTGCAGGTCTCCATGCTAGGGAGAGCTGTGCCTGCTGCAGGACTCCATGCCAGGGAGAGCAGTGCCTGCTGAGGGACTCCATGCTAGGGAGAGCTGTGCCTGCTGCAGGACTCCACACCAGGGAGAGCAGTGCCTGCTGCAGGACTCCATGCTAGGGAGAGCAGTGCCTGCTGCAGGACTCCACGCTAGGGAGAGCAGTGCCTGCTGCGGGACTCCACGCTAGGGAGAGCAGTGTTCCTCCTGTGGGACTCCACGCTAGGGAGAGCAGTGCCTGCTGCAGGACTCCATGCTAGGGAGAGCAGTGCCTGTTGCAGGACTCCATGCTAGGGAGAGCAGTGCCTGCTGCAGGACTCCATGCTAGGGAGAGCAGTGCCTGCTGCAGGACTCCACTCTAGGGAGAGCAGTGCCTGCTGCAGGACTCCATGCTAGGGAGAGCTGTGCCTGCTGCAGGACTCCATGCTAGAGAGAGCAGTGTTCCTGCTGTGGGACTCCACGCCAGGGTGGTGCTGAATTTAGGTGGTACAGGCCTCAGTGTGCTGAGTTTAGGGGGTACAGGGCTCAATGTGCTGTGTTTAGGGGGTGGTACAGGCCTCAGTGTGCTGAAGTTAGGTAGTACAGACCTCAATGTGCTGTGTTTATGGGATATAGGCCTCAGTGTGCTGTGTTTACGGGGTGGTACAGGCCTCAGTGTGCTGTGTTTAGGTAGTACAGACCTCAGTGTGCTGTGTTTAGAAGAACATAAGAACATAAGAAGAACATAAGAAAGTTTACAAACGAGAGGAGGCCATTCAGCCCATCTTGCTTGTTTGGTTGTTAGTAGCTTATTGATCCCAGAATCTCATCAAGCAGCTTCTTGAAGGACCCCAGGGTGTCAGCTTCAACAACATTACTGGGGAGTTGGTTCCAGACCCTCACAATTCTCTGTGTAAAAAAGTGCCTCCTATTTTCTGTTCTGAATGCCCCTTTATCTAATCTCCATTTATGACCCCTGGTCCTTTTTTCATTTTTCAAGTCAAAGAAGTCCCCCGGGTTGACATTGTCTATACCTTTTAGGATTTTGAATGTTTGAATCAGATCGCCTCGTAGTCTTCTTTGTTCAAGACTGAATAGATTCAATTCTTTTAGCCTGTCTGCATATGACATGCCTTTTAAACCTGGGATAATTCTGGTTGCTCTTCTTTGCACTCTTTCTAGAGCAACAATATCCTTTTTGTAACGAGGTGACCAGAACTGAACACAATATTCTAGGTGAGGTCTTACTAATGCATTGTAGAGTTTTAACATTACTTCCCTTGATTTAAATTCAACACTTCTCACAATATATCCAAGCATCTTGTTAGCCTTTTTTTATAGCTTCCCCACATTGTCTAGATGAAGACATTTCTGAGTCAACATAAACTCCTAGGTCTTTTTCATAGTTCCCTTCTTCAATTTCACTATCACCCATATGATATTTATAATGCACATTTTTATTGCTTAGGGGGTCTCAGTGTGCTGTGTTTATGGGATATAGGCCTCAGTGTGCTGTGTTTAGGAGGTGGTACAGGTGTCAGTGTGCTGTATTTAGGGGGTGGTACAAGCCTCAGTGTGCTGTGTTTAGGGGTGGTATAGGCCTCAGTGTGCAATGCTTAGGTGGTACAGGCCTCAGTGTGCTGTGTTTAGGGTGTGGTACAGGCCTCAATGTGCTGTGTTTAAGGGGTGGTACAGGCCTCAATGTGGTGTGTTTTGGAGGGAGCACAGGCAGTTGTCTACGTTGAAACAGCACCTATCCTGTATTGTGAAACTTTTTGTGACCTGAACAGTATGTAAATAAGCACTGTTTGAACATCAGAGATGCCAAGGGTTGGCTTTCCTTAAGAGTGAGATTTACAGCCCCAAAGAGTGAGATTCAAGGTCAAAGAGTGAGACCTTCCAGGTGTGGTGTTAGATCATTGCTTAAGACAGGGACTCTCATCTTTGGTCCTTGGAGACATCCAGTAGTCCAGGTTTTTAATCCAACCAGCACTTAATAGTTTATTTTAAAATGTACACTGCTTAATATTGCATATGAAACACTTAAATGCCCTAATTCATACTAATGTCTAGGACATGTGAGAATTATATATGCAATGCAAACCAGTGGATTTTAATAAAAACAAAAACCTGGATGATTGGAGATCCCTGAGGACTACAGTTAATAACCCCTGGTTTAGGCACACAGTCAGTGGGCAGAACAAGAGAAATATTAAAAAATAAACAGTTTTTATATAAACCTAACAAAAATGAAAACTGTTTTATCAATACAGCAATATGTTTATTTTGCTTATCACTCATAGTGATCATCGTTTTGAAAAACACTTTACAGTACAAATATTATTTAGTTTGTATATTATTGCTCATATTACCCGCTAACTTAAGATCAAGTCCCGCTCGTTTTTTTTAGGGTGTTCACACACACACACAAAAAAAACCTGCGTAGCCTCCTCTCTCCTCTTGCACGTGTATAGAATGCCTGTAGTCTCCATGGTTACCACAGTACACAGGCTTGGAAAGAGGCTTTCCATGCTGTAAGTCCCGTGCCTGAGGCCCCAGATTACTGTTGTCTCTTGCAGCCCTTAAGAAAAAATATTTTATATCTTTATATATTTACTCAAAAAAGGGCTGGGTACCTTATACAGGCAAACCGGATCTGACATTGACCCGAGTTACAAACATTAACGTCTTATTCAACTTTGTTGTTAATCATGGATTTAACTGCAATTAATTAACACCTCAAAATGTGTAAAATAATCTTAAGAATGTGTGTGAGCGTGAGATAGTATGCTAATGAGTGAGTCTCACGCTCAATGCGTAAGACTTGACATATCTGGACTTAAAATGACATACTGGCTTTACAAGTACATCTAATTATGTGGAAAATGTAAATCCCAATGTCACTTCACTATTCCGCTGAAGATGTTTTCTATACCTGGCATCAGTAAATGCTTTAAAAAAATCCCTCTCTCATATGGGTAGTGTGCGTACACGATAGACGAGGAAGTTAACTTTAGGAAATTACTGAAACGATAGGTGAAGTATTTTATCTAGGAGTACATACTTTAATTGGCCCACTACAATCCCTAGATAATGAAAAGACAGATTTTCAAAGCCAAAAAAAATGAAACCAGGCAGCCTATAGTGGCCCTCCTTGGTCCCCGTCCTTTCACATTTCCACCCACACTCCTATTTGAAATTGGTTTGGAATGACTTTTTTGTCACTAGCAGTTTATACCAGGTAGCAAACTGGAGGTGAAAGCGCTAAATCCCATTCTTCACTAAGCCACCTATTGTCCGATTCATTTGATCTCACTGCAACAGAAACTCTTTACAGAGCTTAGTCTGGGGTATCTATACTTATTATTGGGAAGCATTATTAAAGGAAACATGTGAAGCATGTCAAATCCCCCTTCTGCATCTGCAGAGCTGAGATCTTGTGAGGCTACTAGATTTCTTGGGGGCTTATGAAACTTAGCTAGGAGACCAGGCTGCCATGCCTGTGAGTAAAGCGTTCGGAGGGCCAGACCTACAGTACCGTTTAACTAATCAATGATCAAAGGGGTCGCACTGTAATATTTACTTTAGAGTTTAAAAGGAGGTAAAATGACCAGTTTACAGTTAAACAGAGAGGCAGTGGATGAGCTGGGTTTGAACCTAGCATGACCTCGTGCGCTCGGTACTTCTCATACCCGCTAGGGTACCCACCTTCTACGAGCACCCAAGGGTTAGCAAGTTTCAGGTTAGTTTTGCAAACAGCTAGTACATTTCTAATAAGATAGTGGAAATCATTTAAGCAACTAATGTATGTCAAAGAAAATCTTAAAGGAAGGTTGGTGTTTCTTATGCGTTTCTTATGCGGACATTAGGTCATCTGGACTTGTTAATTCCTGCCACCCGGATTGGACTCCTCATTCATATTATGCAAGAAAATTTATAGTGTGTATTCACAGCTGGATCAACTATAGTGGTCTGCTATGGGGCTTTCACCTTTCATGTAGGCAGATAGGAAACATGGGTAAGATACAGTAAGCAACCTACTTGGTGCTCTCAAATGAAGACATTATCCCTTGCTAATTATATTTAGGGATCTGCATTTTGCATCACCAATAAGAACATTTCTAAGCTCGGTTGTGCATTATAAACACTTGTAAGACCCAGCAAAATGCTTCTATATGCAAAGCCAAGAATGAACATTCTCAGAACTTAATTGAGAGGAAGATGATTCATTATAGTAATTGTGTTCAACTTGAGATGTTCAAGTTGTTTGTTTCTCAGTTTTGTACACTGGTGTATTTTTATCTTTCAAAAAATAGGAATTAATTACACTGGAGTAAATGTTTTAAAAATATGTTTCATAATCCTTTAGATAATCTTTTCTCATTAGGATTCTGCACAAAACGAATCATTTATTAATTTGAGGGACCGCCTGCACCTGGCTTGGATTTAAAATATTACATTTTCTCTCAGAAAACATAGCTGCAAGAAAAAGGCCAATTTATTCTAATACAATGAAAAGCCTTTATACATAGATTTCAGATTAGCATCTTGTTCACAGGAGATGCATCCCCTATCATATATTAACAGCAGTATACTATTGTGTTGCTTGCACATAAAAATGAAGGACACACAAAAGGACATTAATTTATAGAATAAACTACAGATTAGATTTAAGAGATTTTTTTTCTATATATAAAAAACACATTTTCTATTGAAGGATTATGAGGCCACAAAGAGTGATTTATATCTCCCGTCTGAAGGAGGAAAATGAAAAATGACGCCCCTGCCCACAGCTGAAACCCTGCTAGTGTCGGGGTGACAATCAAAGCGGGTAATTTTCCATTCTGACACCGCAGCTATGGTAATAAATCTCTCCTGATGGGTGAGGAATGAGGATGTGTAAATCCACAAACACAATGCTGTTGATGCTTTCCTTCCAGTATCTCATCACACGCAAACTCAAACACAGTAAAAGCAAAGTGATCAAGTTCTATTACCAATTCCATCTCAGCATTGATACCGTGTTGACTACATGCAGTGTGGAGTAGTGGTTAGGGCTCTGGACTCTTGACTAGAGGGTTGTGGGTTCAATCCCTGATGGGGGACACTGCTGCTGTACCCTTGAGCAAGGTACTTTACTTAGATTGCTCCAGTAAAAACCCAACTGTATAAATGGGTAATTGTATGTAAAAAAATAATGTGATATCTGTATAATGTGAAATAATGTGCTATCTTGTAACAATTGTAAGTCGCCCTGGATAAGGGCGTCTAAGAAATAAATAATAATGGAATGAAAAGGTGGTTACCTCGCTTTTACCTGTATTGACTTAGAGAATTCTGTGTGGTCCAGTGGTTAAAGAAAAGGGCTTGTAACCAGGAGGTCCCCGGTTCAAATCCCACCTCAGCCACTGACTTATTGTGTGACCCTGAGCAAGTCACTTGTGCTCTGTCTTTTGGGTGAGACGTAATTGTAAGTGACTCTGCAGCTGATGCATAGTTCACACACCCTAGTCTCTGTAAGTCGCCCTGGATAAAGGCGTCTGCTAAATAAACAAATAATAATAATAATAGAGAATGTAGGCAAACTTTTTTCCCTGGTAACAGTATATGGATTACAAATGTTTACTTAATATCAATAGCTATAAACTGCACAAATCATCTGCATTTACAAAGTTAATAAATCCATAACTAAAAAACATCTTTTGGCCACGTTTTGTTTACAATAGTGCTGCATCTTCACCCACTCTGTGACATCATTGCAACAGAGAGCTATGCAGATCTACACTCCAAATACCTATCCACTGTACACTTTTGGTAAAAAAAAATATATATATTAGTAGTTCTTTTTTGCATGAACGATTTCTTCAAAAACATATACGTTATGTTTTATCACTGAGAAAGCCTTCACAACTTGTTTGAACAACAAAGCAACAGAGCTTCACAGACTACTTGCTTGACTGACTCATTGACCTTGTCCACATAACCTAACCACTACCAGTGAAAAATACATTTGAAAAAAAAGTTACTTTTATTTCTTGTAATATAATTTTTTTATTAAACTTGTCAGGACGATTTATATTTTTCAGCTGAAAGGTACCCAAGGTAAATGCATGTTTTAAATGTCATTTTTAATAGTGATTGTGCCCTCTCAATTGACTGGGAGGTGAGATTATGTGCCAAACTGTCTAACCCTTTTAATAAAGCGTGAATCTACAACACATATCAAAGCCGTGCCTCTTTGAATAGAATTAAAGCACCCAGAGCTTGCTCATGTCGAGATAATTTGATTTTAAGAGAGAATGTATGAGCATTTTGAAGCAGTCTCTTTTTGAAGGTGGTTTCTTTTCTCAGATAAGACCTTTGATTGTAATATCAGGGCTGTGTCTTAAAAGCAGTCTTTAGTGAACTCCTATTTTTTGAAAGGAGATAAACTACAATCAGACAACTGAAGTTCTTGACTCTTGCTATTCTTCTTATTATTTATTTCTTAGCAGATGCCCTTATCCATGGCGACTAAAAATGGTTATAAGATACATTATTCTTACATACAATTACATTATTTTTTACATACAATTACCCATTTATACAGTTGGGTTTTTACTGGAGCAATCTAGGTAAAGTACCTTGCTCAAGGATACAGGAGCAGTGTCCCCCCACCTGGGATTGTACCCACGACCCTCCGGTCAAGAGTCCAGAGCCCTGAGTCCTAACCACTACTTGACACACTGCTTCCCTATTATTAAAGGTCTCTAAGAACTTGAGTTGTTTGTTCCTCGTCTTGCATCTTGGAGTGTTCTCCTTACATCTCTGTTAAATCGATTCTATGATGTCACCTATTCACTCTGTCACCAGATCTGCAGTAGAAATGACCACAAATGGAGGCCTGTCTCTATGCAGGGAGTGTGAAATCTTCCCCAGGTTAAACCAATCCAGAACCCCAAAATGTGTTGTTTCAGACTAGCCTACCAATGCATTAATCTGAAACGCTGTTTAATCAATCTGTTTATCACTGAAACATCTGATGTAAGACATTGCATTGAAAAACAATTAAACAGTCACACCAACATAGTCACAAGCAGATACATTCTTTCATCTGGCTTTTCCTGTAGACAGCGAGGAAACTTACCATCAGTGGAAGTAATGTTAAACTCTGAATTTGCATTATATGACATGTGGTATTTGACCATCAAAGGAAAATATGGTCTGTACTGCCAAAAATAAAAACCTCTTCTGGTTTCTGGTGCTAGGAGGTGGTGCATTCGCTGCCCATTCCACCCCACTCAGAGTGTTTAGTTGCTAAATATATTGGTAAATTGATACAGTACTGTATATTTTCTAAGAATAATGATTGACAGGGCATTTATTGACCATTTTACCCCCAACCCGAAATATAAGGTATTCCACCCCTGAGTAGATAACGACAAACTAAAGGGCAGTGGTGTCCCAAAAAATGGCCCAACTAGTGTCAATGCAGAACAACTGGGTGGAGTGTTAGCTCTTCATTTTACCCCAAAACTGGAAGGCTATTTTATGTGACACTAGTCTTGGTTGTCACCATTGCAGAATCACTTTTTTTCCACAAATTCTACTCGCAAAATACAAGTATAGCCGGTGAGTTTGCGTCAAGCAGTCATAATAAATAAATGTTACTTTACTTTTAGTCTGCATATGTAGGTTGTTTCAGCAGTTCTAAGGGAAGTGCTTTTCCCTACAATATTTCTATGTTGTCAGGAATCAAAGATGCCACTTTATTATGTAGGTTACTGCAGCACAGTGATCAGAGCACTGGTCCAGTGGTCTTGCTTCTCAGAGGCACGTCCTGTGCTTGAGGTCTGGAGCCCTCCTGGTTTTGTTCCACCTGTATCCTGAATTCCAATTCATTAGTTTAATCTCAAAGCAGGCATTAATCAGTTCATTATTTAATAGTGCCATTAAAACAGACTGTATGTGTGCACTCTGGCCTGTGCTATGAGACACACAGGGAGCCCTATAAGTCAAGGCAATGCAAAGCCTGTCTCCATGCCATGTCAGGTGCTTTCCACATACAGTATATTTACAGCCATATGTTTAATATGTGTATTTTTTCCATCTGATTTGAATGTGTTATTTTCACCTCCAGCTGTCAGTTGTCCTGATTGACAACTATCAAATCTGCCAGCGAGATTAATGATTTGTCAGAATTTGACAGACTGGTTTATCTGATGCACTCTGCAGGGTACGGAGACTACTCACAATGTCAATCTGATGAGGCTTTTAATAGCCAGTGGGTATAATCATTTAATATTCCACTGACAAGGGAAAACCTTGCAAACATTCAGAACTAAATCACTTACCTTATTTCCTATAACTCATTCAGGTTAATAATTCATGGTTTATACTTATAATACAGCTATTGCTAATCTAGTATTGGAAAAAACAGGTTTGTGGGATTAAAACACTGTTGTAACCACAGCAACAATCTACTACTGATTTAACTTGAATGTAATTATAATGGGTAAATCAGGCAATCTGCTTGTCACGTGGGTACTGCACACTTCCGCAATTTTGAAAAGCTTAAAACGCTGAGTGGATTTAGGAGATCTTTCCATGTTTGTATAAAATCTGTTGTTTTTACTTTCTGTCTTTGGTTTTAGTTTGACGAGGGATACAGTGAAGTAAAAACTCTGAATGGTTGTCACTCTATTCTTAGAGTCCTATTCCTGCTGCTTTTGTAATGCTTCAAGGGTGCAGAGGAGTGTGTATTTTCTGTACTTCTGCCATTTTAACACTGTTGCAAAGCAGTTTGAGGATTGGATAAAAAAGAACAGAAGACAAGAAAATGTACGTAGGAGAGGAGGCCATTCAGCCAATCAGTGCATGATTGGAACCTAGTTCTCAATCTTGTCAAGTTGGGTCTTGAAGGATCCCAAATGATTCCACTAAATCTTATAGAATATACAGCCACTAAATCCTCCCTTCTTGCAATATATAAACTCTTTACACCTTACCTACACAGGAATCTCTGTGCTCCTCAAAGCCTGCACTGCAGCTGCACCTCCCGATCGGGACCAGCCACTCCCCCTCGGCGCTGCAGTACATCTTGGGAGTGTCTCTCTCCTCAGCATGATCCACACACTGCCCCCTCACCTCCACCAAGGAGGAGGAGTCGGCCCCCGTCACCACGTCGGTGAACGTGGCCAGGTTCCGCACCATGGCTGAGCACCTCTTGTAATAAACCCTCACCGACACGATGGCAATGCAGGCCCCGATATCCTGGAATGCTAAGTAAAAACCCCGCTTGCCCAACGGACCCACGCCCCGGACTTCTGTGTTTAACCTCAACCGCCGCACCCCCAGATCCACGCTAGTGAAGCTTTCATCTGCCGCAATAGTGTCTATTTTAATGAACTGATTGTCCCAAATGTTGGTGCCGATGTCCCGGTCAGTTTCATAATAGTAGAGGTTGAAAGTCTCCTTGCAGGTGCCCAGGACCCCTGGCATGCTATTGCAGTCTCGCAGGGTGAATTTGATCTCAATGTAAATGCGTCGGGCTCCATCTCGCTGGATCCAGTTGGTTCGGAGCCAGTTGTTCTGGTTGGGAGTCATGACGTTGCACACTTGGTAAGTGTGGATGGGGCTGAAGTACTCGTCCATTTCATTGATTGCATCCCACTGGAGACAGAAGAGAAAACAAACCGTATCACAATCTATTGAAACTCCAGATTCAGGGATTTACGTCTTATTATAATAAATAGACATTTTAAAACAATCTGCTCTACATATAGGCTCTATGTCTTCCAATGGAAATGACTGCAGTCGTGTTCTCTGTTGGATAAGTTGTGTAACAGCAAAAATGGAGACCCACTTTGCACACTTCTCAAAAGTAATGCACGCATTTTGTTTCTGTTGATAGTTTGGAATGTGTTTGATGTAGCTTGCTATACCAATGCCTTTTGCATACCGTTATTCTACATGGTACCCCAGTATACAGATAATTAGATTTGGAGTATCTTTCTAAGTTCCACTGACCATTTTAAGCATTTTGCACATCCCATTGATTGAATGGAAAGGAAAGGGGTGGATCTGCAAACCCTATAGTTCAAAGTGCAAGCTCTGTAAATCGAGAGGTAAGCACTGTAGGTGTCTTATGCTGATGTCCGTATTACTCACTTATCAGCCGCTAGGAGGAGATCCATCACAACATGCACGGGCAGCAACAAGAACTTCAATATTCTGAGTGGAATTACATATGAACTGAACTAGAATTGTTTTTTTTTTCTTTTTGTGTTGTTATCTAAAACAAATGATATAATATGAGGTAATGGCATCTCAGGGTGGCTGAAAAAGTTCAGTTTCACTGGACAACATGTGTAATGTACAGTCTGGATCTGTGCATGATGTATGAACTGCCTTTGTCATCTGTACCCAGGGTGCGATTTGCCAGATTTCCAGTGGGGGGGGGGGATAAAATAGACAAACAACAAAACATCATTGCAAGGCTTGATACATCTGTAGTACACAATTTTAACTGTTAAGAGACTCACTAAGTTATTTATTTAAACCGAATCAACTGCTAAAAAAGGAATCACACATTTGCCAATTCTACCATCATGCAGGATAAATGCAGTTATTATTATTTTTATGGATATGGTATAAAAAGGCAATAACAAAAACTACCTACGCTTACAGCAACTAAAATAATGTAAAAATGCACTCATGCCAAGTATTTGCATTGTTGCACATAACTTCATTGATAACTACACAGAGTGTAACCACAATAAATGGAACATGATACATCCCCCCCATCCGATCGTGTATCCTCTGGCACTTCAACAGCTGGATAAAAGACTCAGCAGCACTTGAAATGAGTTAATGCAACCAGAATGTATCTGACTTCCAATTACTGTATCTCAACTCCATGAACAAGGTGCACATGGGGTGTGTTGGGATAGTCCTCCAGTTCCACATGCGCTGTTCTCTTGTATTCAAACAGAGACACAAAAAGGAATATGTATTCTCATGTACATGTCAACCATGTATTCAATACAGGTATTCAGTGAGGGTTTTTGAGGATTGCTACACTGAAGTGTCAACATGCATTGCTTCTTTGGAAACGGTCTCCAGTCCTGTATCACTGATCTCAATGGGGATGTTGTGTTTTCTTACAATTTATACAAGATCATTTCTTCCCATTGGGGCACAGCAACAACACAAACCCAACATAAACCATGTATAAATACCCTCAACTAGAGGTCGGCACGGGTAGAAAATCTGGAACCATCTTTTACGGGTAATGATAAAAAAAAAAAAAAACATATATTATTGTTTTAAGTGCATAATACATATTTGAATACTATATTATTATTATTATTATTATTATTTATTTCTTAGCAGACGCCCTTATCCAGGGCGACTTACTATATAGTACACATACATTTAGGCCCTTCAGATCTGTAGACTTTTGCAACCTGTTTCAGTACTGGAAACATCGAAATAATAATAATAATAATAATAATAATAATAATAATAATAATAATAATAATAAACATATCCGTTTAAATACAGTTATTAATTCTTTGCGACATATATTGGCTATATTCCGCTGTTGTTGTTAACATGGCTGTTATGTTCAGTTTTAAACTAATGCAGTAGTACTGCACCGCTATTACGTTATGGACTGTCGCAATAGCTACTGTATATTGAGTCAGCTGGGTTTTGACAGCAGTCGCAAAAGAGTTAGTGGGACATGTGCGTCTGTTTGGTATTAACAGTAAAGTGCCGTTCCTGATCACTAAATTCTGCCTTGTGAATTCATAACAATGGTATCCAAGCAAAGCATTGGGTGGAATTTCTTTACCAAGCAGGAGAAAACGGAATTTGCAAACTCTGCCAAGGAAATATTTGTTTGAAAGGAGGATGCACACTTACTTAATGTGCTCCACATTATTTTATTTTTATGTTATTTATTTTTATATAAAGGCTACTTATTTTATCTTTTTGGTAAGAAACTATATTATTATTTGTTCATTTAGCAGAAGCCTTTATCCAAGGCGACTTACAGAGACTAGGGTGTGTGAACTATGCATCAGCTGCAGAGTCACTTACAATTACGTCTTACCCGAAAGATGGAGCACAAGGAGGTTAAGTGACTTGCTCAGGGTCACACAATGAGTTAGTGACTGAGGTGGGATTTGAACCAGGGACCTCCTGGTTACAAGCCCTTTTCTTTAACCACTGGACCACACAGCCTCCTCTATATCTGCGCAATAATCTTTTGATCTTTTCTGTCAGTTAAGAAAAGGCTGAATGCAAAACTTGTTTCAACATTGTCTTTATTATGCCGGCCAGAGACTCACGCTTACAACTGCATTGTCATATTTTCTACATTTTCTTTAAGTTCTCTAATTAATAAATCAATACCTGGGTAGTAAAAAGAGACCCGGGTAGGGTTGGGTAATTTAAAACCCGACGGGTACCCGGGTTTCTGGGTACCCGTGCCGACCTCTACCCTCAGCCATGCAATTGTATTGCTAAGCGTGTAATTATAGCCATGTAGTTATACTGCAGCCCTGGATGAAACATGTATCACAATTTAATTAGACCAGCTATGTGCCCTGGTTCAGATTGAACACAGCACATGTCAGTTTTGTTACTAAAGTTTCAGACCCGCCACCTTTGTACTATGCTGGGCCAGCCGCCACTGAATTCACAACACCTTTCTAACAAGCCCACAGACTAAAGGAGCCGTAAACTTTAATATCCATAATGAAGAATTGAAGGAATTGAGCAGCCTCACCTGGAATGATTTCACTTGACCAGCTCTTGTTTACTAATGCTGATCATGTGTTAATATCTCCTCGGTAACCAAGCGCTGCTACTTATTCCGTGTAAATAGCCGTCTCAGGGAATTGACTAAGTTGTGTAACATAAAAAGTATTTGTGCTCTGTGAATGGAAGCCAGCTCTTTGGGCACAGCAGACACTGGTCTCTGAGACTGGGCTTTGAGTTTCAGTTGTTACTTTGTCAGGGAAACTGTATTTAGAATATCTGTGATTGAAATGCCATGAGGCCCAAACAACAAGTAAATTATCAGGGGTTCAGCGGGTAACAATTTCCAAATATTATAAA
Source organism: Acipenser ruthenus (assembly GCF_902713425.1). Classification (NCBI taxonomy): domain Eukaryota; kingdom Metazoa; phylum Chordata; class Actinopteri; order Acipenseriformes; family Acipenseridae; genus Acipenser; species Acipenser ruthenus. The sequence goes on from NC_081215.1 coordinate 8,731,129, forward strand.
CACAACAACTAACTATATATCAACTATAAAGTATATTAAAGCTGATACAGGCTCTAAAATCTTCTTTCTTATTGGCATTAAGTGAATCGTGTGCAAAAGGAAAACATGCAAAGAATCAAAAGATCTTCAACCCAAGAAATAGGGGGAGGAGCTAATGTGAACAAGTAAGAAAATGTATTTTAAAATTCTCTTGTATAACAAGCACTACCCTATCAAAAACACCATAGTATACTATATAGAATATTATACAACCCATTGTTTTCTATGGAGGTTAGCCATTATGTTATTACTCAATAATGGAACGGCAAATAAAGCACAGTTCAGAAAGCAGTAATTAATGACATCTGATGACATGGATGCCCGAGCCCTGCTCTTAAACTGTGGACTACAAGGATTATTTCAGACAAACAAAGGTAAATAAATAAACAAACAATTTCAAATGTAGTATAATAGTTAGAATTGCTGTGGTGTGTTCTGTGGTAATGATGGAACCCCCTTGTCCTTGTCCTTGTCTTTTAACTACAATCTGAGAATACTGAGCATGTATAATGTGCAGCCTGCATGTAACACAGAAATCCTCAAAACTGATAAAGGGGTGAAAGTGACATCCAGAAAACGGCAGTTAAAGAAAAGGGCTTGTAACCAGGAGGTCCCCGGTTCAAATCCCAGCTCACTCACTGACTCACTCACTGTGTGACCTTGAGCAAGTCACTTAACCTCCTTGTGCTCCGTCTTTTGGGTGAGATGCTGTTGTAAGTGACTCTGCAGCTGATGCATAGTTCACACACCCTAGTCACCTTGGATAAAGCTGGATAAAGGCATCTGCTAAATAAACAAATAATAATAATAATACTCTTTAATACAGCGATTGTTGATGTACAGGCTGAGCAGTCTTAGATAGACCAAAACAGCTGCCCTGCTTTTGTTCTCATTAAAGAGGTTTGATAAGAGAATGCTGAAACCCAGCACTGAGTGCTGAGCAATTAACTCATCTCTGTGAACTCTTTCTTCAATTAAAACAAGCTTGTTTGAGGCGAGTTGCACTTTGAAAGACCTCATTCTGCTTCATCTGCTGATCCCTGTGGGATGATTCTCCACGAGCCTCCCTGCAGCCTGCCTTTCATCTCAGTAAGCTGGATTCAGTCTGCCCCAGACACACTGCTAAACAGCGGCTCGCAAAATGATTTTTAGTGCTGCTGTGTAATTAAAATGATGTTAGAGAAAAAGACTTACTGGATAATTGAGATGTCTTTCCTTTCACAAGTGGGAGAAAAGTGCCAACAGACAATGCCAACACACACTGCGATGATGAAGTGACAGCTAGCACCACAATAACATATGACAGGAATAATGACCTGTTTATTAGTCACCACACTAACCTGCTTCTGTTACCAAATATCTATATGCAATGTGGTTTGTTTCTCTCAATATTCTTAAACGTTTTTGCATGAAGCTTTCATGATTAACCACACAGTATGATGATGTATTAATGACATGTGTAGTTTCTTATTATTGAATTAAGTTAAACCTAGTAAAATAAACCTTATAACTGATTCAGTCAAAAATGGTGCCTGTTCATTAGAATTCATTTAGTGTTAAATATGAATTGTTGTGGAACATTAAATATATCTGAGCAAAACATTTGCATGTGAAAAAACAGCCAATTAGAAAAAAATAATTAAATGGATTGTTGATCTGTTCTGTTTGCTAGAAAATGAGAGCAAAATTCCTTAAATTTAAGCCTAACATTGACTTGTTTTTATTTAGATTTGAAGGCTTTTTATTCTTCATTGTATAACATTAGATCTAATCAGAAAGCATGATGGACATAATACAGTACTTAGGTTGTTTCTTTTGTTGTTGAAAATCCTTAAATGTATTATTCCCTTTAGTTTATTTTACTGTCAATATTTCTGTTAAAAATGAAATAATGTCCATATTCATTATAATGAGAACTGTGCTGCCTCTTTACTTATAAACGTGATTTGTTGTAAAATAAAAGCATAAAAAAACAATACACAGATCTGGTACAAAATAAGATAAACAAGTTACAAAATAAAAGGTAAACAAGACACATGTGAGCTGACTTCACCCCCCAATGTACTAATCCACCCTTTACTGTACCTATGAACCCTTGATCTACTGTACACGTAACTAGTAAATTGGGGTTTTCTTTAACTGCTGAAAAGCATACCCTTGGAAGTATGGGGATCATATAGTGACTGTCCCATTCCAGGGGCCAATATGGCTTAGCACTGTCACTCTTTACAAACTGCTAAAACAAAGCAGATTTACTGTGGTGTACTGTGACAGTGCAGTGGGTGTGGATGTGGAACAGACGTCACAGAGTCACTTATATAGGTGAACTTTATTAAAAGGGAAACACAGTCCAAAGCAATAAAAATACAAATCAAAAGTCCCAATAGAGTAAGTCCCTCTCAGCTCTTTGGGTGCACTTTTGGGGTGGTGAAAAGTGCAGGTGCTCAGGTGCTGAAGTGTCCAGTTCAGTTGTGCGGGGTGTGTGATGTCCAAGGTGAAAAGTGCTGGCAGTAGTGCGGCAGCTCCTTGGCGTCAGGGATCACTCTGACCCCGGTCCTGACAATAAACAAATCAAAAACACGTAGAACACAAACAAACACACACACACACACACACACACACACACACACACACACACACACACACACACACACACACACACACACACACACACACACACACACACACACACACACACACACACACACACACACACACACACACACACACACACACACACACAGCTCAGCAACCCAGGCTTAGTATTACCTCAAAGGCCCCACACTTATAGAATGACAGCCCTTATATACTAGGAGACTCCACCCCATGATCAGCGCGACTCAGCACACCTGCCAGTTGTCTAATGCAGCACAGCTGATCACAGTAATCTTGTCCCCTAATATGGTCATTCCGCCCTGCACCAAGATGGCCGACTTCCTTTTCCGCCCCTCTCTCCAAGCCGGCCTGTCTCTGAACAGGCGTGCAAGTACCTCTGCTTAGCGCCCTCTTGGGTCAGGAGGGAGATTTGCAGCTCAGATCCTCACGCTCCCTGTCACATGTACCCATAACAAATACAAGCAGGTTACAAGAGACTGGAACACATTTTTAAAAAGTTTCATCCTGTCTTCAACTCCTAGGGCTATATTTTTTTTTTAAGGAGGTAAACCGCCTGTTAATTTTACAAAACTAGAACCAAAAATAATCCAAGATCTCTGAAGCAATGTTTGTTTCTCATATTATAACTTTAAGATTATTTTTTCTCCTTTAAAAAATAGGAATTAAAGAATGGAGGAAACGCTTTGAAAATATGGCCCCTATTTCCCCCTAAGGAAGAAAAATCTTTAGTGTGCTCAGGAAAGTCCAATGTTGTCTGATTCTAATGTTGTTATTGTTGAGTTAAAGAATGTAGTAAACACTGAACATATCCTCCATTTTTTCTATATGATGCTATTAGCATCTCAGCAGGTCTAAATTCTATTTTCAATCCTTGCAAAATCGACTGACAGCAAAAACAAGCATCTGTCAAGAACAGGCATGAAAAAACAACAGGACAACAAACCATATGGGCCGTAACAACACTAAAGGTAAAAAGAACTAGATTTAAAATAAACATATTCAGCCACAAAAAGAGAATAACAGGATCATCTGTGCAAACTCAAGTCACTGCCTCTGCCTTTCATATAAATGTAAAACTCAGACCAGAAAATAGAAAGAGACTAAACAGGTAACTTTCAGCTTAGATCAGCTATATCAAATTCAAAAGATCACATTATATTGTTAGCATCAGCTTAAGACACATACATGCCTCTCGACTACAGTGCTTGCTTTTTAGTTGAATGGTAAGACATTCATCTAAGAACCATGAGGTTAGCATTGTGTCCAGCCCTTGACTTTCCATTCAATAAAATGAACTGAGATGCCAAGCCATTACACACAGCAGTTCTTAAACGTGCTGCCATATAACTAGCCAAGAGGTTTATCCAGATTCAAGCCAGATCTCACCAATATACACTGTATTTATCACGAGAGTTGCCACAACTGAAAACTGTGAGTTTAGAGAGGGGATAATAATCACTCACCTTTGCTGTTGAACTGACATATTCAAAGGCTTGTAAAATTAGGAATTTTAACTAAGCTTAGGCTTGGTGTCTCTACAGTCATGTATAATACTGTGGTAAGAGGCTAACCTACTTAGCCTTATTTATTTAGCTCAGTCATGTGCAATCCTCACTACTACTCCATTATGTAGTGGTGGCACTGTGACTTAAGCACACATGGCACTGGGCTGGGAGCCCCTGGATTCATTAATGGTGGTGAGTCAATCTTCCATCTGCCAGCTCTTTTCACTGACAAGTCCCAGTTTCTCAATGCAAATTTCAGGTGTAAGGCGCTTGTCTGAAACAGATTACAACACAGCGGGCTGCCTAGAATAAGTGTCAATGAGGTGCCTAACTGTGCACATGAGCACAACATTGCAGCGGTATTTCAAACCCAATGCTTTTCACCAGTGTACAAAAATGATACCAGTCTGAAATTTGCATCTAGTAATGGTACTTTGAAAATGATATTTGGATGCCATTTGAAACAGTGTTTGCTTGATTTGTAAGCTCTTTTCTGTAGACAAACGATGTCTGGAGATGTGAGCATTTGTAGAATTTGGAATCAGGTTCAACTTTAGTTTCAGGTTTAGGGTAAGAAATTCAGGAAAATTGACGCCCCCTTGAGTTGAAAAGTATATGGAAGGTTGAACACTACAGGGAGCTGTTGCTGCTTGGCTGATTGACAGCACAGTGAGCCAATGAGAATCAGAAATGCATTCCTCAGCCTCTCACTAGGTCACATTACTGACCAATAGGCTGTATGAGGTGTGTGAATATTCTCAACTGTACCACCAATCACCAACTGCACATTTTAAAGGGTTGTTCTGCCTTTCTACTTCTCTTTTGGTGGAGGCACTGCCTGTGTGGATCTGCAGAAACATCTCCAGCATCTTTTAGATTTGTACTTGAGGACAATTGTTTAAATATGGCCGTGTACCACTCAACATACCCCCTCCCTTTTTTGTTGTGGTGTTTTTATGTTGTACAAAAAAAAAAAAAGATATGTAACATGGAGAAAATATGTGCATCAGTATATTTAATTAAGATAAACTGTCATGACTGTAAAAGTAGCTTTATACTAGGGGTTATTCTTTATTGCCCAATTACATTGCTGATTAGATAAATTCCTACATAAATGACAATTTTCAAACATAGATGAATCAAATTTTTAACAGAATTTCACCAGCATAGTAGGATAAATATCAAGTTAGAAAACACGACTGCGTTGTGTTTTACGCAACGAAAACATACATCATTTCAGACAACAGAGTGCTTGTGTCATTCTCCTCCACTACCTCAGTGGCAGTAGCAGGTTTACATATAAATACAATTGTTTTATGTGCATGATCCCTCTGCTAAGGTCCTGCAGGCTAAGGTCAAGAGCACTTTTCAGTACAGATCTACAGAGGTCTGCAGAGAGATGCAAGACTAGACCTCCAACACTAGGATTCTGGATTCTGGTTTCAGCGCTGTGCAAATGAGGTCAGCAATTCTAATTGTATCACCCTTGTTCTTTAAGGAATTTCCATTGGTGGGTATCAGGCTGCTGACATTCACCAGTCATGTTACTGATTTAATATTTGCCTTATTTTTAACACTCACAAGAGGAAAAAAACAAACAAACAACTTTCAGTGAACATCTAGCAGTCTGCAATCAATACTGACAAGCACTCGCAATCAATTTCTTAATTAATCTTCATATATCTTTAATGATTTCATTAAAAATGCTTCTGCCTGTTTGTTTAAAAGCGCTATACATGCTCCAAAGAGTCTGCCTCTTCTGAATTAATTAGTTAAAACTCCCCTAATTGAAAGAGAAAGTGTTGAGCTCTGAAAGCCTTCCCTCCACTGTATTGCCCTGACTTCTCTCCCAGCACTGAGGTCTCCAGCTAGGATGAAGACCCCAGGGACGTTTTTTAAAGCAGATTTTAGTAATTGTGATCTCAGAGACTATTACGAGCCATGACCTCTACCTTAAATCTTTATCAGGCAAATTAAATATGTCCTTGAAAAATGAAAGTGTACTAATGATGATGTATTGGGTATTTCCATAGTTTAGAAATGGGGAGTGTGTGTTCTTTATTCTTCTATCGAATCTAGGCTTCTCTCCAGCACTGTGCTAAAATACAGAACTCTGTCTCCCTGCTATCAAACAATCTATTTTTAAGATTATTTAATTCCGGAAAAAGCAAGGAATCTAGCTCCTGGCAATAACATGTCTTCATACACTTGTTTTGTTGAAGCAGTTTCTTGGTGTTACTAATTCAAGAAAGATGCTGTTTTTATTTGTATTCCAAAGTGCGTCACTTCTTTTAGAAATGATGTTTGTGCTGCCCCTTGCTTGACCTACTTCTTACCAGTAGGTTTCAATTCAAGACACAAAGCTTCTGTCACCCCCTCCTCAAAAAACCTACCCTCGACCCCACCTCCCTCCAGAACTACCATCCTGTCTCCCTCTTACCCTTCCTCTCTAAAACCCTCGAGCGGTCAGTACACCACCAGCTCTCTGCTTTCCTGTCTAACCACTCTCTGCTTGACCCTCTCCAATCTGGTTTCCGCTCTGCTCACGCCACTGAAACTGCTCTCCTGTCTGTCACTAACTCTTACACTGTCGATTACTCTATTCTCCTATCCTCTCTCGCTGACCTGGGAATCTCTGGCACTGCTCTGGCCTGGTTCTCCTCCTACCTCTCCGACCGCACCTACCAGGTAACCTGGCGCGGCTCAACCTCCACACCTCACCCTCTCTATCCTGTTCTCTCTGGGCCCCCTCATCGCATCGTATGGTTTCTCATACCATTTCTATGCTGATGATGCTCAGACCCTCCTCTCCTTCCCCCCCTCTGACCTCACCATCCCCTCTCGTATCTCTACCTGTCTGTCTGCTATTTCCTCCTGAATGCACTCGCATCACCTCAAACTCAACCTCTCTAAATCTGACCTCCTTTTCTTCCCCTCCTCATCTTCCCCCTCCTCTGATCTCTCTATCTCCGTTCCTCTGGACAATATAGCACTCTGCCCTTAATGCACTTTAACTTTCACTTATCTACTCTCTATTTTACTGTATTTAATCCTGCACTTTACCCAATCTGTAGTAGTTTGTATTTCACTTGCACTCATATCTAACCCTGATGTAACTATCAACACTGTTACCTGCGTTTGAACTGCCCCGATATCAAATTGTACTGGGTTTTGTTTTTTGCTTTTATTAGGACTCAAGTCATTGTATTTTGTATTTTGCTCTTAATTGTACTGTAATTCTTGATATGTATTATATGTATACAACTGTAAGTCGCCCTAGGTAAGGGCATCTGCTAAGAAATAAATAAATAAATAAATAAATAATTGTCACCTGGAAAATAGAAGCACAGTAGACTTGAGTTAATGCAAACCAATTTGCACAATATTCTTACATGCTTACTCAGGTTATGATTTTTTATTGTTTATGATCTGGAATAAGGAATACAAACATTTATCTTTGGAGAAGAAAAAATAACAAAGAAATGTAAATATGATTGTAACTTCTAATGAGCTCTGTTGTTTTCTGTAGACAAATTCTAACACAACACTGGATCCTTTATTGTACTGGTACTATATTTACAGAGCATGAACTATAAAAAGTGGAATTCTGTGTACCGTATTGCTAAAACTCGCACAGCATGCATTCTTCAGGGAATCTGGTTCAGAATATAGGACAGTTCTTATTTTAAATACATTTTTGTAAATTGGCAGATCATCCTTAAGGAATTTACAAAATCACAAGACTTTACCAAAAGATCTTCCTTACCTAATCTAATGTCCTTCCATGTCCATCTATTGTGTTTCTCTTTCTTTCACACCTCTACCCCACTCCTGCTCCCTCACTATAATCACACTGCTGATCACAATGAAGGGTGCTGTTCACACATAGCTCTCACAGAGGGGTGCTGTCATGCTTCACTGCTATAATAATACCCCAGATACAGTTTAATCAGCACACTGCAGAATGCACAAGCCAACACGTTTGTAGACTTAACTTTGTTTCTTTCAGTTTTACCTTATGTCACATACATAATTAACCAGGTGTCCAATTGCCATATTGGCATGGCCAGAAATCAGAAATGTATCAATAAATAAAATGTTCTTCATTTAAATTGTGCAGAGTTTTCGTGATCTCCAAGCACATGTATTAATTTCCATTCTATTTATGGAATGATTTGATTTAGTGAATGATAATGTGCCAGGTCTCCTACCAGCATGGCTCCCTTTCCATCTGGAATCTGCTCACTCCAGGAAGGGAACAAAGAGGGTGGGAGAGGGTTTAGTTGAAAGAAGAGAATATTCTATATCTACTGACAGTATGCATATACTGGGTATGGGGAATGCTTTTCAAAATTACAGGAAACATATGGACTCGTTATGATGTGAAATACTGTTTGATTCTATTGTAATCATTATTATTATTATTTATTTCTTAGCAGACGCCCTTATCCAGGGCGACTTACAATCGTAAGCAAATACATTTCAAGTGTTACAATACAAGTAATACATCATTGCTTGAATTATATACACATATGCCAAAAGAATCATCACACAGTGTGGTGCTGCCGGGATCAGTACTTGGACCCCTGTTGTTTCTTATTTACATTGATGACTTAGATCAGGGGATAATTAGCAAGCTTGGAAAATCTGCAGATGACATACAGTAAAGCTTAGAGGAGTGAGCAACATGTTTCTAGCATCCCAGGTAATACATAAGGATTTATCCAACATAAAGAACAGGGCAGAAACATGGCAAATCATCGCTGTCAGCAACAAGATGGTGGGGAAGCAAATGGAAAGCTTGATTATAACAAGCTTGTAAAGATACCTCTCAATTACAAAATGTAAAGAACTGCCCATCTCTGCCATTTACTGAACAACAGTGTTTCACCGCTGTGGGCTAATGGTAAATGCCGGCAAGTGCTGAATGGACATGGCTGTTTTTTTAAATATCATCATTTTCTTTAGTTAAAATATTTATATATATATTTTAAAATCCACATAGCCTATGTGCAAGCATACCGGTCCAGAAACAGCTTAGAGCCCGGCACAAGTGTAAACAGGTGCCCCAGATGATAAGAATCTTTAAATCCAAGGCGGCTCAGGCTGTGAGTGTAAACACACTTAGAGAGTGCTGAGGGTTTGGAATGCATCTCCTCTCGTTCATAAATCGTTCATAAATCTTCTTATGTATTAATACAGTAATTACGTGCTGTACTGTCCTGCAAATGGGAAGCAAAATAGCTGCACGTTTCTGGATTTATAAAGACCTAGAAAATGATGGTGAATGTAATTAATTAAAATGAAATTAAATGTAGTAGCTCCTCCGCTAGATAAATACCAACATGCTCTTTAGAATGGTTTGTGAGCTATCAAGATAATTAAACCGTGCATGTTCTAATTGCTTCTTGTTAGCCAGAATGGGTCATCAGTGTATACGCTAGCTAGTTTGACTCCCAGCTATTTATAGTCATGCTGAGGACAGCCTGAGCCCAGTGTGGTTCAGGGATTGAGGAAAAAGACACACAAACTATGAAATGTCTACAAATAAAATAAATCCAATGTTAAGATGCAGCACAATGAAGAGTTCTTACAAAGGGAGAAAAACATGGTTTAGGAGGCCAAAGAAGGCCCCTTTAATATGAATGTTAGATCACAAATAACCAATAAATACAAATGTCTTGCCATTCTGCTTTCCTGAGAAGGGCCTGTTATAATAACAAAAACAGTAAATTAGTGGAGAAGTTGCTGCGCTCCCAGATGATTTATTACATTCCCTACATTGCTAGGATTTATTACATTCCCTACATTGCTAGATGCACTTTTTTCAGTTCTATAACATCTTCAATGTTTTGCACTCAATAAAGCAGCCTATTAATGTTGTGAGGATGATTTAAAGGTGTATAAAAACTGTAATTTAAACATCTTCAAGATTCAGCTTTAATGAGTGAAGCTAAGGGCTGGATAAGCTTGTACTTTAAGCTGTAATATTCCACAGTCACTTTCAGTTTTACACCAATATACAGTATACTTTCTTGGTGTCTGTTTAATAAGGTCTTTCATGAGATCACCTTATACGGCTACTCTATCAATTAGAGTGCACACTCTAACTGTTTAAAATGATGATGTGTCACAAAGACAGCCGGAGTGGGTGGCGTCAGACCAGATGCAGGAAATAAAACAACAGAGAGGTGTGGTTTGGTGGAGCTGAGCGAATGCTTTCGCTCAGCATTTAATAAACAGAACAGAAAATAAAAAGGTTGAACAAACAAACACAAGCACAAAACAGGACACGGCACTATACGCCAAAATAAAAAGACAAACAAAACGGACTAGACAGACAAACACGGTGAGCAGATACGTTTAACTATTATTATTCTTATTATTATTATTATTATTATTATTATTACCTCCGTCTCCAATCCCGTTCTCCACTCACTGAACACCCAACCCCGAGTGACAGAAATGTGCATCTATATATACTGTTGTGCTGGGATTCAATTACTAATTAATTATTCACTTGAATCCCAGCATGTGAATTAATTCTGTGCAACCCCGTGCTCACATATTATTACATACTTTAAATGCACATGAAGTGATAGTGCAATCCCGTGCCTAAATATAATTATACAATTTTAACTCGCACGTGAAACACAGACCCGTTTATATCCCGTGTACCAATGACTATACACCAACATTTACACACACAACATACAACACATACATAACACACAAATGCACACAGGGGCGGGGCACATTGCCACATATACCCCCCTTGTGCGCAGCACACATGGCCTCAACGGCCACCTCCCCCCTTAAAAACCCAGCAGTCCAGGACAAAGCCTCGGGCTGGGAAGGGAGGCTTCAATGGGCCCATGGCTGGCCATGCTGTCAGCACCCCTGCCGGTAGTGGCACGGCTGACAGCATGCTGGTCCACTCCTGCAGCAAAATTGCTGCGGGGGATGCTGGTCTCCTGACCTCTCCCCCTTTCTTCGTAGCCGGTAGCTCCCCTTGGTGGGGCCCCGACCACAGTATTTCCGGCAGCGAAGAAGCTGCAGTGGGAGCAGGTCTCCAGACCTCTCCCACGATCTCCAGCAGCGAAACTGCTGCAGTGGGAGCAGGTCTCCTGACCTCCCCCACCTTCTTCGTGGCTGGCAGCTCCCCTTGGTGGGGTTCCGGCCACAGTACTTCCTGCTGCGATGCGGAGCAACAGGCAGCCCCAGGCGATGCGGAGCGACTGGCAACCCCTGGCGATGCGGAGCGACTGGCAACCCCTGGCGATGCGGAGCGACTGGCAACCCCTGGCGATGCGGAGCGACTGGCAACCCCTGGCGATGCGGAGCGACTGGCAACCCCTGGCGATGCGGAGCGGCTGGCAGCCCCAGGCGATGCGGAGCGGCTGGCAGCCCCAGGCGATGCCAGACAGGCATCCTTGGGCGAAGCGTGGCAAGCATCCTTGGGCGAAGCGAGGCAGGCATCCTTGGGCGAAGCGAGGCAGGCATCCTTGGGCGAAGCGAGGCAGGCATCCTTGGGCGAAGCGAGGCAGGCATCCTTGGGCGAAGCGAGGCAGGCATCCTTAGGCGAAGCGAGGCAGGCATCCTTGGGCGAAGCGAGGCAGGGAGTCAGGACAAGCTGGGGTGCGGGTGTTGGCCCTCTTCTCGACCTCTGCGGTTCTTCCCCGTGCTTCCCTCAGCAGCCTATGCAAGGGCTGCTGAGGACCGCCAGCATCTAATCCTGATCCTTCTGGTGAAGGGAGAGGCAGCTCCTGCTCCTCTCCCCGTGATGGTGATGGAGGCAGAGGCAGCTCCCGCTCCTCTCCTCGTGATGGTGGGGAAAGTGATACCAGCAGGCATTCATCCTCTGCTGGTGGGGGTAGTGATACCAGCAGGTATTCATCCTCTGCTGGTGGAAAGGGACCCAGCAGGTATTCACCCTCTGCTGGTGGACGGGAATCCAGCAGGCATTCACCCTCTGCTGGTGGACGGGGACCCAGCAGGCATTCACCCGCTGCTGGTGGACAGGGACCCAGCAGGCATTCACCCTCTGCTGGCGGACATGGCGGAGGCAGAGGCAGCTCCTGCTGCTCTGCTCCTGCCGGTGGCGGAGGCAGAGGCAGCTCCTGCTGCTCTGCTCCTGCCGGTGGCGGAGGCAGAGGCAGCTCCTGCTGCTCTGCTCCTGCCGGTGAAGGTGGGAGCAGCGTGTAGTCTCCTGGCGACGAAGGTGGGAGCAGCGTGCAGTCTCCTGGCGACGGAGGTGGGAGCAGCGTGTAGTCTCCCCCTTTTGCAGGGGACTGGTGCTGCTCTGCCTCTCTTGCAGGGGACTGGTGCAGCTCTGCCTCTCTTGCAGGGGACTGGTGCGGCTCTGCCTCTCTTGCAGGGGACTGGTGCGGCTCTGCCTTGGAAGGGAAAACCAGCAGGCATTCTTCCTCTGCTGGTTGTGCTGGGGAAACCAGCAGGCATTCTTCCTCTGCTGGTTGTGCTGGGGAAACCAGCAGGCATTCTTCCTCTGCTGGTTGTGATGGGGAAACCAGCAGGCATTCTTGCTCTGCTGGTGAAGGTGGGAACAGCTGCCTCGCAGGCTTCGGATTCCCGCGGTCCCCCCGTCTGGGCGCTGGACGCTCGCGGTCCCCCCGTCTGGGCGCTAGTTCCTCCTCTTCATACTGGGTGGGGCATATGGCTAACGTGTGCCCATAAGCCCCACAGCCAGGGCACAACTCTGCCGCGAGGTTCTTTAAAAAAACCTCCCAGCCATCATCCCCGACCTCCTCCTTTTTGGGCTGTGGACGCACCGACTCCTCCCTTTTGGGCTGTGGACGTTCGGGCTCCCCCCGCTCAGGCGTAGGACGTTCAGGCTCCTCCCACTCAGGTACTGGAGAGGGCAGCGACTGCTCCTCTCCCTCTTGCTCACTGGAAGGCATCCCTCCCATGTCTGCAGCTAGGTACCCCAGCACCACCATGGTGAGGTCACAAACTGATGCCGGGTTGTGCTGTTGCTCCCAGTCCTCCCATCGTTTCCCATCTTGCATCTGCAGCGTGTGAATAACCCAGGGGAGGTCACTGGCGAAGTTCCCCTCGGGGTGCACCAGCCAGTCCCATATTTCCTGGGACGGTGGGGAACCCGGTGGCAGTGGGGGTAGAGGGGTGGCTACTGCCCCGTTGTGGCTGTCCTCCTCCCAGCCCGGCATGCAGAATGAGTGCTGCAGCTTCCGCTGCTTCCTGCAGCTCTTTCTTCCCATCCTCGCTTTACTATTTTTTTTTTTTTGTAATCCAAAAAAATGCGGTTCCTGCTCTGGCCTGAGTCCTGGAGGTGCTGTAGATCCCACGCAGGACACCATGTGTCACAAAGACGGCCGGAGTGGGTGGCGTCAGACCAGATGCAGGAAATAAAACAACAGAGAGGTGTGGTTTGGTGGAGCTGAGCAAATGCTTTCGCTCAGCATTTAATAAACAGAACAGAAAATAAAAAGGTTGAACAAACAAACACAAGCACAAAATAGGACACGGCACTATACGCCAAAATAAAAAGACAAACAAAACGGACTAGACAGACAAACACGGTGAGCAGATACGTTTAACTATTATTATTCTTCTTATTATTATTATTATTACCTCCGTCTCCAATCCCGTTCTCCACTCACTGAACACCCAACCCCGAGTGAAAGAAATGTGCATCTATATATACTGTTGTGCTGGGATTCAATTACTAATTAATTATTCACTTGAATCCCAGCATGTGAATTAATTCTGTGCAACCCCGTGCTCACATATTATTACATACTTTAAATTCACGTGAAGTGATAGTGCAATCCCGTGCCTAAATATAATTATACAATTTTAACTCGCACGTGAAACACAGACACGTTTATATCCCGTGTACCAATGACTATACACCAACATTTACACATGCAACATACAACACATAACACACAAATGCACACAGGGGCGGGGCACATTGCCACATGATGTCATAGCACTAGTACCAACTGTGGACTATAAAGAGGGCTACAATCCATTAGTAGCAAAGGTAAAATAATCCAACAATACAATACATGCAGCACAGGTTATTGAGAGTATCAGATGATGTATGATTTACATATATCTGACCCAAGTAAGATGTGTTGCAAGCTATGCTGGACCTCTCCTAGGCTATGTCGGATGTGTCTCATGCTTTGTCCAACTTTTACCAGGCTTTGCCAGGCTTATCTCATCATTGTGCACGGTGTGTTCTGTACCTAGCAACACGTGTATATGTGTGTGTTTGTGTAGGTAAGCATGGGCTACACTGACTGGCCAAATTAATAGACAATGTAAGTCAAATTTGAAAATTCCCTGCACGCAAATGTCTGTGATCATGTGTCAACTATTCAGCAACAATAATGGGGTTAGCCGAAGGATCTCCATGACTTCACAAGAGTCACGATCGTGCTCCCTGATGCAGTCACTGCTTTATCAAGGCAGTTTCCTGGGTATTCCTACAACGGCCACAGAGAAAACCACCAGGAAAGACTAGTCATGACTGATCAACCCTTCAAGTGTACAACATATTGTGAAGAGCACCCACTAACCCTATCTACAAACTGAACCGCTTGCATATTTACTGATCGAACCTGCCCTCTTAATTACTATTAAAGACAAAACTATTTTTACAGCAACAGAATGTAGATCTGCAACTGTTAGATTATTTGAACAGACCCCAGGATGGCTTGTGGCATGTTGTGGAATCTATGCCACAGCATGCCAGCTGTCATTCTCATTTATTTAGGCCAGTCACTTTGGAGGATATTATAATACACCGTGTTTTACATTGAGAAAACAAACAATGCAGTATAGGTTGTTTATTAAGTCTTTCCAATTGTATAGATTAGATTATTTCAGTGCTGTTAATTATACAAAAATTAAAAGCCTTACATATAACTATTAGTATACAGTATGTAAGATTATTTATTGGTGTATTTACTAAGGTAGTTACTAATTATACGCAGTGAGAATTATTATTATTTTTTATAAGTGTGTCTGTGAACTTGGTCCCCCCATGAGCTTTGACTAATGTGATTATTTCTTTCAATGCTGGTATTGGCTGTGTGCTGCCGTGTATGTCTTGCCAGTTGGAAGCCCCATACTTTTGCATTTAGATTTTTATAACTGCAGTTAATCGGATTGTAAGTTATATTAATGATTAATAACTGTTTGTATGTGACTAACTGGCTGTGTAATAAAATATCTTGCAATTGTATTCTTGTCTCTTCTCCATTTTGTTGACCAAACTAGCCACCATCATCTGTTTCAAAGATCCTGGCATCAAACATGTTGGGGTGAAGTTCAAATTTATAAATAATATTCTGGGTCTGGCCCCCTCCCAGTGGCTACTGGCTTGTCCTGCTAAGGGCAGGTCAAATTGGGTTCAAGGGTTAATTTGGTAATAGTAATCTTTCCCTGGGTTTTTATTAAGTGTCAACTCAATATCTTTGATGGCTAAAACAAGCTTCATATCACTGTTTTTAGATTTTAGCTCAGTTTTCCAATTTCCACCCCTCTACGTTGCAATGTTATTATGTTCTTGTGGCAGGTTGGCTTGCAGTGGTGAGGTGTGGTGACGTCACGGACCAGGAAGTAACAGAACCAAAACAGTGGATGGGCGTGTGAAGCTGAATGCAACTGCACTCAGCGTATTTATTAACTCGTAAAACAAAACATTTAAACAAACAACAAAACACAAAACAAAAAGGCGCGATGGCCAAACAAACAGAAACAAGTATATTTTAAATATAGCAATTGTTTTTTCGCTCGCTCACTCTCCCGTGCTCTCCTCTGTACACTCACCCCCGCAGCACGGACAGCTGCAGGTTCTTATACTCTGGCCGAGGAGTTAACTAGCTGTTAATGATCTTATTTCCCCTCGGCCACAATCTGCACGCGTTTGGTAAGGATGCGTGACTGTCAGCTAGTTAAATAATCAGTAGCTGATCAGCCACGCACCCTCACAAGGTTTTAAATTATGAATAACAAATACGCAGCGCTTTTATCTGCGCCGCAAACAATAATATAAATAATAATGAATAAATAAATATATAGGGGCGGGACACTCCGCCACAGTTCCATATTTGTTCTATCTCTGAGTTTGGAATGTCTGGGTTTGGAATTATACTCCCTGTGCCAGAAACATTTAGAAAGTGAGAAATGCGTTTGGAAAGACCATTAAATCAGTGTAGAATTGGTCATGGAGGTTTGTGATTTGGGGTTTGACCATAAAATAAAACTGCTTAAAAGATATTAAGCACATGCAAAACCTAAAGCTATCAGACTGGGAATGTTTGTTAACATATATAAAATGTTCGCATGCTATGACACCTAAGACCAAACATGTTTCTCCTTTACAGCCTTCCATCAGTACACCCCTAGTGAAAAAAAGTATTGAAAGGAAAGTCCCATTTTAAGATTCATTGTAAAATTAGGGGATCACCCAGTGGCACACCTAGTAAAAGCATCTCTGCGAGGTGTGCAGGGTCATGCAGTCAGGTTTGCGTCCTGGCTGTGCAAAGTCACCCTTGTTTACTGGGGATCCCAGAGGGAGTGTCGCATTCACTCTGGCACTCCCAATGGTAATGGAGGCAAAACCGTGATCATGTTTTTAAATACTAACTTTCAACTGGATTTTTATATTATAAATACTGTATTGATTTTCTACCCCACACACTAGAGTTTTCTGGAATCTCAAATAGACACTGGTTCTTCCAAGACTGAATTTGAAGGGAGTTTCACACTATACCACTTTCTTTGTGTGCACCCTCTGTCCATTGCATTCTGTTCACATCCCTGGCACTTGGGTGTCACTCTGCTATCACTATGAATGAAAAGGCTATAAAAGAGTTTCACAGGTCTCCGTAGGGCACAAGATTTCCAAAGCATGCAAATGTTTCATTGGCACGATCTGACGCGATGTGACAAATTGAACTGAGCTGCCCTGGCAGGACACTTGGAAAGATTCTGAGTGATTTCTCAGCCTGAAGCTAGAGTTGTCTCTAATGCCGACCTCGTGGCAAATCAATAAACAAGCTGTCACAATTCTCCAGCTCAACAGAGAAAAATAAAACCACTCACCAGCTTTACCTGCCACGCGTCTGCAAAGCAAAGCAAGCTCTGCAAAGGGTTCAAGTCATTTGCGAAATTAATTGACCACATAATTACTCAACATCTGTTTCCTGACTGTTTACTTGCAAAAAACACAAAGAAATTAATCATATCTGGCAGGCAGAAATGACGCGCAAAACAGCTTCTCCATACAGAGGCAATAAGTGTTGTGTCAAGCAATATGGCATATCCAGCAACTGTTAGCATTTTTTTTTATTATCTACGGCTCTGTGGGTAAGCGCTTTGGCTTGGATGCAGGTTACAGACACGAGTCCATAAGACACTGATGTTTTCCACCCCATAGATATACTGCACTAGTGTTTCCTATATAAGCTGCAAAGTTCAAGTGGTTTAAAAATAAACCAACAACAACAAAAAAATACATTTTAAACAACTTCAAAATGGCTGAAATAATCTCAGATTTCTATTGTTGTTTTGATTTGGACTGTAATTTCCAAACTAATTGAGTCAAGACATGCCAGTTACTGATCTGCCTGCGTCTGACTTATCCGAACAGTCCGTAGCCCTTTCATTATCACTGGTAATGATAGGAAACAACAGACAGGCTGCAAACTGAGTTCAAGGTTCTATCTAAAAAGACACTTGTGAAGAGGCCATAAACAGGGTTCTAAAATAATCCACGTCAAAGCATAGTCTGTTGAAAATAGAAAATAATGTAATACAAATGGTTTCCAGCATATTTTCTGTGACATATACAAGCTGCATCTCCCTGCTGCAAGTCAGTTTCAGACACAATGCGCACAGCAGCAGAATGATCACCCCATTCAAGAGAATATACTGAGGATTCCCACCCAGTCTCCCTGAAGGAATAGAGGAGTAATGCTAGAGGAATGATCCCATACACCCGCTATATACTGTATCATTGCTTGTGGACTCCATACACCCCCTATATACTGTATCATTGCTGATGGAATGATCCAGTGCAACCCTATAAATACTGTATCATTGCTTGTGCAATGACTGCTAAATGCAATTACTCCCTGAACACAGATCACACAGTCGTGTCCTTCTTATTAAAATACCCCAGACCACACCCATTCATCACCTTGTCAAAGGAATCAATCACAGCTGTTTTTATGCATCTTCACTGCATTTAAAACATCTCTCCTTTTTGTTTGATTCCTCCATAGTTACTCCTATGGGCTTGTGGCAGGATGGCTTGCAGTGGTGAGGTGTGGCGACGTCACGGACCAGGAAGTAACTGAATCAAAACAGTGGATGGGCCAGTGAAGCTGAATGCTACTGCACTCAGCGTATTTAATAAATAAATAAACAAAAGAAAAGATTTAAACAATCAACAAAACAAAGGGCACGAGGGCCAAACGAATCAGACAGACAAACAAGTAAGTAAGTGTCGTGCTGGCTAATACACCACGTTTACGCAATTGTTAAATTCTGTCTTCTCTCTCTATCGCCCCGTACCTCCTCTCTGTACACCCACCCTGCAGGTTCTTATACTCTGGCCGAGGGGTTAACTAGCTGTTAATTATCTTATTACCCCTTGGCCACAGTCTGCACGCGTTTGGTAAGGATGCGTGACTGTCAGCTAGTTAAATAATCAGTAGCTGATCAGTCATGCATCCTCACTGGGTTTTTAAATTATAAATATAAAAAACAATAACAAAAGACGCGGCGCTTTTATCCACGCCGCAAACAAAAATACAAATAATAATAAATAGGGACGGGACACTGCGCCATAGGGCTCTATAATGAAGAATACAATACAGCAGCTACTTCACAAGACCGATAAGGAGACGAATGAAGGAAAACTTCAAAAGTCTGTCCTTTGTGAATTCTCCATTAAAGAGAATTAGGACGGTACATCGAACAGTATTAGTGGCCTTGCAATCGCCTCTCCTGAGATGTACCGCGCGGGGCTTGAGATGAAGATGCAAAGCCAGTTCATGTCTTGTTAACTTACTGCAGCTAAGTATCTTTTTTAGGGATAATCACATTTGATTGGCTCTCAGTGCTCTCTATTCATCATGAACAACACTGTATTACAGGAATAACAGGTTTAGAAAGAGACACAGTAAACAGTGATAGTAAACATGTATTAATACATCTGTTTGCAGAACATGCTTTCAGAGACTGTTGCACTTCCTTGGTCATTTCAGTTGAAAGGTAAAAACTGTCCACACCCCTTCAATGGCTTCTTTCCTGTTAAGCAACCAGCTGTCTGACATGCTTTGCAGCCAGTAACATGCTTTCATCCAAAAGACACTGCTGGGGTGACATGACCTAGGAAATGCAAGTGTATCAGATCTTCTGAGCATGGCAACTTTGAATTTCTTTAACGTAAGGTAGTACCAGATATCATGCTTTAAAATGAAAATGCACGTTTGTGTTACACGTTTTTCTTTCAAAACTGCACATTTGTAGTTAATGGAAGCGCGGAACGTGTATGATTTATGGAAAGATTTTACAGTAAGGCAGGCGTTTACAAGTCTGTTTTAGATTCATTGTGTATGGAGCCACATTTGAATGTATTGTGGGGTTAAAGAGTTCACACTCTATGCTAATGACTCCTCTGGTGTAAAATTGTAAAATGATTTTGGAGACAAACAGTGCAATTAGTATGTTCAGTATTTCATATCAAACAGTTAGAAAATAATTGAAATGTGTTTTAGTGTCCCTCTACATGAGGTGTGCTTTACTAAAGCCCTTCTTCAATTAAATATGATTTCTGCAGGTTCAGTATTCATAGTGGATCGTTTCAAAGCTTAGTGGGCTTCACACAAGATGAGCTTGTCCGTTCATACCTGTAACAAGATAACTGTTGATATGTTCACAATTATTCAGAGCCATACCCTTACAAATCCTGTATGAATATATATATATATATATATATATATATATATATATATATATATATAGAGAGAGAGAGAGAGAGAGAGAGAGAGAGAGAGAGAGAGAGAGAGAGAGAGAGAGAGAGAGAGAGAGAGAGAGTGTATGTGTGTGGAACTGTACAGAAACTAGTAATTTGTAGAAATGTCATCTTTATTTTAAGCTTTACTTTCTGAAGCTCAATCGGATACCTGAGTAGCATGCTGATATTTGACTTTTTCAGCTTGCTTTTTTATTAGTTTTAAAACGAGCTTGTAATATATTACTAACCATTACCAAAAAAATCACCAACATGTATTCATGTGTTTGTAAGCAGGTAGTTAATTATTAATAAACTAAAAAAGTTCCCCGTAAAATAAAGCATGGCCAAAAATCCTATCAAAATCAAAATTCTATAGAAATAGGCTGCCATGATAAGAAGTCATTACAGTGGACGCTGTTTGCTTTGTAGCTGTAGTTTTCTTAAAGATAAAGATTTATTTAGTGACTTGCAAAGCTGTAATTGTACAGCTACTTGGGTAATATCGACATTTTACTGACATGTTGGTACTATATGGGTTTGTGTTTGGGTTGCTTTGATATTAGTTAGCTGATTCCAGTTATCTGGGAGTAGGACTTTGCTGTGGGTACTTGTAGGTGGACTACTACACCACAAGAAACAAGGACCAAGGACCAGGGGTCACAAATGGAGATTAGATAAAGGGGCATTCAGAACAGAAAATAGGAGGCACTTTTTTACACAGAGAATTGTGAGGGTATGGAACCAACTCCACGGTAATGTTGTTGAAGCTGACACCCTGGGATCCTTCAAGAAGTTGTTTTATGAGATTCTGGGATCAATAAGCTACTAACAACCAAACGAGCAAGATGGGCTGAATGGCCTCCTCTCGTTTGTAAACTTTCTTATGTTCTTATGTTCTTAAGTCAGCATGTGTAGGGGAGACCGGGGACAGTTGTAACACGGGATGGTTGTAACACCTTGAATTTCTCCAATCAGAAGCAAGCTAGAGTCCATCACTCACTGGCACGTGCTCAGTCCAGGTCTCCGTCTGCCTGTGGAACTGTCTGTGCCAAAGCCCTGAGATTTTATCTACAAAAATCCATTTTTGACCTAGTAGAGTACATTTTTTCCTCAAATTTCTTTTTTGTGATATACCTGTGTTATCCAGTTTATGTATCCAGGCTTTTAGCAGTCTCATCCCTGATCTCTGTACTTCAAATTGACACAATTGCTTGCTCTTAGTTTTGTTGTTTCTTGCTGGAACCTGGGGTTTAGTAATGGCTCCCTGGGTTGGGGCCAGTTGTAGCACGTGTTACAATTGACCGCATACACCATTAGCTGAACTATATTTGGGCACATGAATCTTGCACTGAAGGAAACAAAATGTTCATATACTGTATCACAATTGTGACTCAGAGTGACATATTCTTGCTTGAAAAGGCCTATAATTTTAGGAATGGTAAACAGTTTTAAAAGTAGGACAACAAAAAAAAATTGCCTTATGTGAACATTTTTATTTTTCAATAGAGATATTCAGTTTTTGAGTTTAATAAAAACAAACATTTGCTGCATGTGAAAACTGATCTTATTCAATAAAACATTCAGTTCTTGAGTTAAATTTAATGTGTTGATATTTATTTAATTATTCTTCACAGAATGTTACAACTCCCCCCCCCCCCCCCCCCCCAAACTAGCTCAAATCATCTGTGTGTAATGGAGAGAATGGTACAACATTTTACAACTGTCCCTGGTCTCCCCTACCTATGGGATGTCGTGCTGCTTTTACTGCCTTTAAAACAAATGCCCCCAGGCTAAGTACTGTATTATGAGTTTACCATGAATTTCATGTAGCTGGAGACCTAATGTTGGCATGATGGCTCTGCATTTGGGTCTGAACAGTCCTTCTGAGGAGTAGTTTAATAATACAAATGTGCAGTCGTGCAGTTTAATAATACAATTGTGTAGTAGTGCAGTTTGCTTTATATTCATCAAGGCTAAAAATAAAATATACAAACTACAGACACTTTCAATTTCTACATTTTCCAGGGAATATTCTATATTCTATATTTTTGATAGAAAAATGTTTTGGATTGTTTTATAGTGGGATGTTAAAACAGTTTATAAGTCCATCCATCCATCCCCCCCCCCCCCCCCCCCCAAAAAAAAATGTTAATGACCCCAGGGAGAGCTGTGTCCAGAGCTGAAAGAGGGTCGTTCTTCTAGTAGTTGTTCTACACCTATCTATTCATACCCCTGCCAAGTGGCTCTTTAATTCTTTCTCATTTGCATGTAGACTAAAAGCTGGCTGCCCATACACTCAGGAGACTCCACTGGTTATACTTGACATCCATCCAGAAATGAGCCGGTTCATCATTGATCCTAGATCTCCCTGTGCGGCTAGAAAATATCAATATCTGCGTAAGCTAGAGAAGTACAGCAGGGGGTCTTTTGAAAAGAACTGACACCCCTTCAGGAATCTTAACAAGCTATTACACTGTACCATGACATAACTGCCAGCATGGAATTAGACCTTGTCTCGACTAAGACTAAATATTTGCCTTTCAATTACATTAGTGATCTGGCATGTTTTAAATCAGGTCTCTGTGATCTGGCATGTTTTAAAACAGGACTCAGTGATCTGGCATGTTTTAAATCAGGACTCTGTGATCTGGCATGTTTTAAATCAGGACTCAGTGATTTGGCATGTTTTAAATCAGGACTCAGTGATCTGGTATGTTTTAAAATATCTGACATGTTTTAAATCAGGACTCAGTGATCTGGCATGTTTTAAAAGATCTGGCATGTTTTAAACCAGGACTCTGTGATCTGGCATGTTTTAAACCAGGACTCTGTGATCTGGCATGTTTTAAATCAGGACTCAGTGATCTGGCATCTTTTAAAAGATCTGGCATGTTTTAAACCAGGACTCTGTGATCTGGTATGTTTTAAAAGATCTGGCATGTTTTAAACCAGGACTCTGTGATCTCTCATGTTTTAAATCAGGACTCAGTGATATGGCATGTTTTAAAAGATCTGGCATGTTTTAAACCAGGACTCTGTGATATGGCATGTTTTAAAAGATCTGGCATGTTTTAAACCAGGACTCTGTGATATGGCATGTTTTAAAAGATCTGGCATGTTTTAAACCAGGACTCTGTGATATGGCATGTTTTAAGCTCATTGTATCTCTGCAATCACAGGCATACCGGAACTCACCTACTGTGTCAATGCTGACTCAAGGACACATCACTGTTAAAGGAACCCAAGCCTGCCTTGGACGAACACCAGGTAATGGTTGGTTCGAACAGGGATGAGTATCAGCCCAGTGCTAATGCCAAGGCTACAAACTCCTGTCAGGTAGGGCAGCTTCATTACTCATTTGGATGTTTAAACTCTAATTACAAAGTGAGCGCAGCTCATTCCAATAATGACCTGCTGTGCATTCTTATACCAGTACATATCAAATCTGCAGTTTTGAAAGAATCATACATTTTTATTAAAACATGATATCTGGTACTACACTGGGTTAAAGACAGTATTTGACCCAGAAGACACTCCTGAGGTGATCTAGGAAGTGCAAGTGTAGCAGATTTTCTGTGAATAAGGCATGGTAACTGAGAACTTGATTCAGTGTCAGATCTCATGTTTTAAAATGGAAATACATGAAACTGCACATCTGAGATCTAGCTGATGGAAGAGCACCATAGATATGATGTAGTTATTTTTTTCATAGGTATACTTTAATATAAGTTGATTTTATTATATAGAGTGTGTGGTTTGAGTGGATTAGAATCCATCCAGTATCACATCAAGGCTTGTTCAGTGTTTAGATTGTCTTGCTCTTCCATTTAATTGCTGCTATATCAAGAGCCAGCTCTTTCTGGCAAACCGCCAGTGCAGGGTAGCCAGTGTGTGTCATCAGTTTGTCAGAACAGTTTTTCAGCATGATCCCTGTGAGTTTTTGTATCAATCAAGGCGACACACAAAGGGCAAGTGAAAAAGCGAAAAAGCACCTGCACAACTCAGAGTTTTTTTGTGGTTCCAAAAATCATTCATTCTCTGTAACATGTGTCACAATGTGCATCTGTTTTTGAAGCTTTATTAATTACGCCCTCAGAATAAAACCATTAGTAAAAAATACAATGATCACAGAAAATAACAAAGTGCAGCAAAGAGGCGTGTGGTGTGCAAGGCCAGTTGTAATGCCAGGGGAGTGCAGGGTTGCTGGAAGTGTTATGGAGGTACAATGGTCAGGGTCTGTTTCTCCTCACTGTGCTACAGCGGCCCCTACTGGTCTGGCACTCCATGAGCTCAAAGCAGGCTTTTGTCTTCTAGGGCCCAATCGCTTGCTGACATCCGCTGTAGGGTTCCCGGGTGTAAAGAGGCTATTGGCTTGGTCGTGGGTTCGGAGGACAAACACTGACCTTCCGTTCTCCTGTTTTTGGGATTACTGTGGTGAGGGAACATATTCGGACATTCTACATTGAAGAAAAATGATGACCATAACAAACATCAACCGTATTTACAGAACAGTATAGAATAAATAGTTCAATAACAATTGGATAAGTGGTATTTAAGAGCTCATGGTAAAATATATTAAAATGATTGATTTACAGTACGTGGAAAAATTGAATGTGTTCTCAAGACACACCTAAAAATGCAATCGTGACTTGTTTGTACGGACTAGCTGCACATGCTTTACGTTACTTCACGACAGGTTTACGCGACAGTCAGTCAGTGTGTGTTTCTGAATGATGTTGTTCGAGACTTTGCTATAACTTCGCTAAATGTTAACACCAAATTTAATAACTGGATAAGTGGGCTCTACTATACGCCTGTTGACAGGGACTTCATCCCCTGCGGGGATAAGAAAAGTCTGCTTTTCTCAGAACAGCAGGCTACTTTTTCATTCAGCTATTCAGTGTATCCTTGTTACAGAACATAACAGCATAAAAGCCCTCAGAACTTCTATCATACTACACAAAACCTAAACTGTTAGCGCTGGTGTAGGACTAGAGATGGAAAACACTGTTCAAAGGTGGCTTTGGTTTTGGACTGTGGAAAGAAAGAAAGTCTAAGCCTGCATCCTCCTTGGTTGACATTGCTGGCATTGAACCTAGCCTTACGAAGAGTGCATTGCCAGCACATTGTTGTTGAAATCAGCTCCTTAATGAGCAAAAAGAACCCCAGTATCAAAAACGTAATTCTAATTAGTCTCTACTGAAATGCAAGTACAGGAATGGCGATACCCTGTTGCCACCAGCTCACCCTGTCCTTTTTGAAGTTAATTCTGAAGTGCAGTTAGATCAGGCAACATGACCCAGGGCAGAATTTGAGAGCTTTGGAAGCATGTCATTAAAAAACACTTTATTCTAAATACCTGTTCCTGTCTCCTCATTACAAACTAAAGTCAATCAACACCAGCAGCACCCCCTGCCACATGTCATTATTTCAGCAATTTATTAAGTATATTGTCAGCAGTTTACGCCCAAGGAGAAAAAACTATATCCATTTCTTTCATATTAATGATTGAGCCAGCAGAAGATAGGAAAGATATTTGCAGCATCTAAAGCCCAGTATCTTTATTTAGTTTTTGATGTGTCTCTTAATAAAGCAAAACCAAAATGATGTCACGCTTTCAAGATAAGGCCCCAAGTGGCAGTATATATGTACACATCATAATTAGAGACTGGTTAAATTTAGATAGGATCAGCAGCCTGGGAAGTGCTGTCAAAGCAAAAAAAAAATAACATAGAAGGTCTGTGGCTTTATTAAAGGAAAGATTGAATAGACAATATAGAAATATAGCTCTCGATGGAAAAGAAAGAGTTGCTCAAACAAAAAGGACAAGAGAATGTGATTTAAAAAAAATATATGTATTAAATATTAATACAAAATAAAAAAATGAATGTAATTAACTTATCTTAAACTCCTCAGAAGTGAACTGAGTCAGGACAATGAGAACAGTCACCTCCCTAGCAGCCGGATAGGGTATTATTATTAGAGTATTACCTGATACACACTGTGACAGAGAGGACCCTGTCGCTGGTTCTTGCGCGGATGTGTACCTTTATGGAAGCCGCTGCGACGTGCAACAGGGAACGAATTGCTAGGCAATCAATTGAGCCGGGAGGCTAATCCAGTGCTGCGCTGCTTTGGAAGTCCTGATTGGCTAGGGGGCGTGCTCAGGGATCCTGCACGCAGCTCAAAAAGCGTCTGCGCCACAGCTCAAGGCTACTGCACAGCCATGGCTACACAGACAGGCACATTTACATTGAGGAGGAGAGCTTCCAGTTTACATTGAGGAGGAGAGCTTCCACGCCGCAGGATAACTACTGCGCAACCCTTCAACTGCAATACGGTGCCTGTTAATGCGCTGCCCAGCCAGAACCATCGGAAAGACCCGGGGACGGTTGTACTAAAGGGATCCGGGCTCAGATCTTGATCTTGATCCTAGTTGTGTTGCACTTAACGGATCAGTGCTCAATCTGAGCTCAAATCTGAGCTCAAACCTGAACTTGCTTTTGAGCAGGATCAGAACTTGATCCCACTTTTGCAAAATGGAGGAACTAAACGTAATTTGTTTTATTCGAAACCATTAGACACATATAGGTCAGGTTTTTAAAGATAGGCAAAACCCTCTTGAGGTTTTTGGCGAGAAAGAGGTAAGAAGACGGTACAGATTAACACCGGGTACCATAATTGAATTAACAAACATGGTTGATCCGATAGTTGGGCCGACGACGGAGCACAGACATGCCTTACCAACACTGTTAAAAGTCTGTTTAACGTTGAGATTTTTCGCAACGGGCAGCTATCAACAAGTAGTCGGAGACATAATTGGGGTTGATAAATCAACCGCCAGCCGAGTGATACACCCCGTCTCCACTGCCATTATATAAAAGATGAATCAATTCATCCACTTTCCTTCAGCAAACTTGAACCATACAAAAGATGATTTTTTCAAAAAAGCTGGTATGAGAAACTTTATTTAAATAAAAGATCAAATAAATAATTTAATTAATAATTAATTTAATAACTTGACCACTCAATATAATATAATGTGAACACTCATACACATACTACATAATACTGTGTATTGGTATAAGTACAGTACTTCCCAGCTCTTTTTCGTCTGCTTATGCTAACTTCTCATTGGGCTATTGTAGGCCTCTCATTTAGGATGAGGGCTGGTGATAGGTTGTAACCGGGGGTGGGGGGTTGGACCAGAGCCTATTTGGCTCTGGGTTGGACCTGTCCGGTAACCATGGTGATAACATGCGGGCAGGGTAACTTTAAAACCAGAGCAGAATGAACAGTCATGACAGACAAAAACGAGTGTAGACTGTGCAGCAATTAACACTTAAACATTAACCACTGGTTTCACAGACCCTGATTAGCACTAATCTTGGACTATCTAATGTTAAATTACATAGGCTAGTCTAGCCCTTAGTATGTTATCTGTATATTTGTGGTTTTAATAATAATAATAATAATAATAATAATAATAATAATAATAATAATAGAAATAAAGTATGCAATTGAGAAATGTCATCCTCTATTGTCTTCTTCATTATTATCCTCTCTTTCAGAGTAATTTGTTCAGTCTGTTGTGTATCTATGAAATAAAACATATTTATATATTAACAGTACGATTGTCATGTAATATATTTGGTTCTTATGGGAAAAAAAGGTTGTTCAATACATTGTTATATACTATTATCTCATTACAAACACATTCAAAATAGTTAGCTTTACCATCAGTGACAATGAAGACGTAGTCCTGTGCTAAAAAAAAGCACAATAATTAAAAAAATACATCCACACTAAATTAAGTGATTATTAACGATGGTGAATTACTTTAAGTACTGTATTCCCATGGCTTTCTGGCTGAGGAGGACCTCCCCCTGTCTTGCAAGCTGAAGCTAATTTCTCTTTTGCTACAAAAAAGTATTTAGTCTATTATAATTACTCTAAAATGCTAAACAACAAACAATACATTATTGAGTAAAAAATAATACTTACATCGCTGTCTTGAGAACATAAGAACATAAGAAAGTTTACAAACGAGAGGAGGCCATTCAGCCCATCTTGCTCGTTTGGTTGTTAGTAGCTTATTGATCCTAGAATCTCATCAAGCAGCTTCTTGAAGGATCCCAGGGTGTCAGCTTCAACAACATTACTGGGGAGTTGGTTCCAGACCCTCACAATTCTCTGTGTAAAAAAGTGCCTCCTATCTTCTGTTCTGAATGCCCCTTTATCTAATCTCCATTTGTGACCCCTGGTCCTTGTTTCTTTTTTCAGGTCAAAAAAGTCCCCTGGGTCAACATTGTCAATACCTTTTAGGATTTTGAATGTTTGAATAAGATCGCCGCGTAGTCTTCTTTGTTCAAGACTGAATAGATTCAATTCTTTTAGCCTGTCTGCATACAACATGCCTTTTAAACCCGGGATAATTCTGGTTGCTCTTCTTTGCACTCTTTCTAGAGCAGCAATATCCTTTTTGTAACGAGGTGACCAGAACTGAACACAATATTCTAGGTGAGGTCTTACTAATGCAAGTCAAGCAGGTTAGTTAGACACGATCTCCCTTTTCTAAAACCATGCTGACTGTCTCCCAGGATATTGTTACCATATAGGTAATTTTCCATTTTAGATCTTATTATAGTTTCCATAAGTTTACATATAATAGAAGTCAGGCTTATTGGTCTGTAGTTACCTGGTTCGGTTTTGTCTCCCTTTCTATCTGGTATATAAAATCGTGAAATAAAATATGAGTGAAATTCGCTATTTATGCTTTGGTTAATTTGTTCATTTTTTATATATCCCAGTATTTTTATACTAATTTTATATACTAACGTTACCCAATACATTTATATACTCCATATATACTGCATATATACTCCATATAAAATTAGACGTAAGTGGTTATATTTTGATTAATTCTACCAGTTATAATTTCTTCTTTTTCCCTATATACTACAGCTAACGCCTCCTCCTCATGGGAAGTCCATCTTCTCGAGATTTTGTTTAGTCTGCTTACACGCAAAAAACACCGTCACTGTATAGTTACCTCCTTAGTTACCACAAGCGCTGCTTAAAAATCGGATCAGTGGAGCCTGATCCTGATCCTTTTAGTACAACGCCTTTTCAAGATCCGGCTCCAGTGAGCCCGGATCGAATCCTGTTTTTTGATCTCGTTAGTACAACCGGCCCCCGGAGTCGTGGGGAGGCCAGGACTTTGGGAACAAAAGCAGTATAGATAGGGTTTCGTAGTGTAGTAGGCTCCTGGAGCGAGATGTCTCTTTTAGTGGGGCTAGCGCTTACCGTGAGTGGTAAACTTTTATTTTTTAGCTTTGTTTTCTTTTCTTTATTAAAGCCGGCGCTAGGATTACCCTAGCGTGGGCCTGTGTTGTTATTAAATCTGCACGCCTTTGTGGCATGTAAACACCCACTGCTCTGTGTCTTACTCATTATTATTCAGTGACATCCCATGTAGGTAACATCCCCCGTTACACACACATACAAGCAATGGCCCTCCCTTTATTAAAGGTTTAACACAATATATTTCCAGTTTTCCCGTGCTTTTTAATATGCTTTACCATACCTCTCTGGGCTTCACCGTGCTTACCTATGCTTTATCATGCTTTCACTGTGCTATATTACATTTTATAAGTGAAACTCCAGATTTTCCTGTCTTTGTAGAACTTCAAAATATAGGCCCAGATATTCGAAGCGATGTGCAAAATTTGAGCCTCGCAAAAAATAGTGCTTTTGCACAAAAATGTATATTTTCCAACACAGCACAAAACAGTTGTGAGAAGTTGGAAAATAGCAGTTTTTTGCTCAATTCGCAAATGTGTTTGTGCCTCGCAAAACCACCTGCGGAATTGGAATACTCCTCAGACGAGTCTACACTCAAATGTAACCTGCACATGGAATGCAGAATCAAAGCTCAACACACATTGGTAGCACTGGCACCCCCGAACTTGCATGCCCACCCCCACAAATATATAAATAAGCTACTAAATGGAGAAATGAAACCATGGACCACAGGATAGTGAAGGCTATTTAACATATAACTTAAATAAAAATATATTGTAGCTACTTGCTAACTGGATAAGTGTCAACATGAAGGAGACAGACAAAATATATCTGTAGCATCAAGGTCTACTCTATGCAGCTTTATATGCATACAAGTCTGTACTTCATTTGTAAAAATTCGATTTAAACAATGTTATGAATTTCTGCATTGTTGCATCAGATCTTAAATTTGGATCATTTTTCTTCCTCCTCATAAATCTAAGTCATTTGGAATGTGCCCTTCCAAATTTTGCTCTTCTGATTTTTTGCTGGTTGGTTTGTACAGCTGTTCTGAGGTGTAGTCGTGAGCCTTTTGTGTTTGTAATTTACACGCGGCACAGCGTGCAGTCTTATTATCTTATAGGGGTCGTGCCACATCTAGAAATAATAAGGCTATAAACTCCTGGAGTTTACAGACATAACGTTTACTATCAATTATAATCTATTTTAGGAAGGAAAGAATAAGCATTAACCTAGAAAATGTGGAAAAGCATTGGGCTTTGCATGAAAGCATGCACTCTGTAATTACTGACCTTTAAATTCCATGTCATCCCATATATATTAACTGAATGCGTTATATTCTGCAGGTTAGTAGTCAGCAGATGTTAATTTATTTTTAAATATCAGATTTTTTTTTTAGTTGCTATAAATCACTATGCCACATTAAGACCACAGTTGCTATGGCAAACAGCTGCGTCAACTTGCATGTTGCTGCTTTTTTTTTTTTTTTTAACAATTATTTGTATTTATTTTCCAATTTTTTCCCCAATTTTGGAATGTCCAATTATTATTCAACCTGGCTCACCGGTGCAACCCCGTCACTAACTCAGGAGAGAGACTCGCACTTGCACTCGCACTCGCGTGCTCCTAAACGAGTGCCGTCAGCCGTCCACTTTTTTTTTGCTCTGTAAGCCCGCCGTGCAGCCATCTTCAGAACTTACACGTCGGAGGACCACGCAGTTCTGAATTGCGTACAGGCTGGACTGCAGGCACCCAGTCAGCCACAGGGGTCGTTGGTGTGCAGTGAGCCAAGGACTCCCCAGCCAACCTAACCCCTACACTGCCCAGGTAGCGCTTGGCCAATTGTGCACTGCCCCCTGGGAACTCCTGTCCACGGTCGGCAGTGGCATAGCTTAGATTCGAACCGGCGATCTCCAAGCTATAGGGCGCATCCTGCACTCTGGGCGCCCCTTTGCATTTTGCTTCTTGTTATTTTTGTTTTATTTGTATTTTTTCACAAAAAAACATGTATACCATATACACTATGCCGATTCATAATTCACGCAACATTGTTTTTTTGCACTGTTTTCAATTCTACATCAATCTGTCATCTGTTGGCCAAATGGAGTGTCACAGAGTGTTCCAAGTTTAGCTCCTACAGTGTGGTACAGTATATTAAAGTGACTGTAGCTAAAAAAAGTTCAGTACATTTTGTTATATAGAGCTTAAATGTGCAGTTTTTAAACAAAATATTGCACTCCCTGGTCATTTCACCTGGAGGGTAAACATGCCTCCAACCCTTGTCTGGCTTCTTTCCTGTCAACAACCAATCAGTTGCTTCCCCTATTGACTGACATGCTTTCAACCAATAATGACACTGCTGGTGTGAAATGGTCCAGGAGGTAAAGCAGTAACAGACTTTAAAGAAGGCAAGGCAAGCAAACTGAGAACTCATTTTAGATGTCTGTTTTATAATGAAAACATATATTTGCTATAACATGTGTTAATTGCACAATTGAAACCTATGTAGCTAATCGAAGTACACAATGGGCAAGATTGATGGAATTATTTTGCAGCTACAATTACTGTAAGCTGCACATTGATTGTGTGCATTTCACAGTCACTGGATGGGATCTCCGGATAGTTCGAGCAGAATAAGGAAGTATGTATGAGTTTAGAAGCCTTTAGCAGATCTGCGTTTATTAGATCTGAGGAGTAAAACAGAGCCCAGCGCTCTGGCGCTATACTGCAACTGCAAGAGAATTTGAGATTTCATTTGCCACTCAAGCCAAAGCGGGTGGATCCTGATCTAAAACTGGGACCACCAGAGAAACAAAACAAGGTGCATTCCATAGGCTATTGGTATAATGAGCACCAGTAACAATGGCAACAGAGAGGCTATTTTAAAGATATTGTTTGAACATTACTTGTGTATTTTTCCTTTCTCTAAATGGCAAAGGTTGCTTGGTAAAGAGCTTTGATAAATATGGCCCATGTTATTCCAGCAGCAGCCCTGGGATTCCCTTCCTCCTAATGAGAAATGATGATTATTTCTTGCTTTTTAAAATCAGTCATGCTGTGCAATTTGTCATGTAATTGCTGTGTAATGAGTGGAAATTGTAATAGGTTGTGGATTTTCATATGAAATTGTGCCAGTATGTTATAATACTTGTGTGTGTGTGTGTGTGAGTGCTTTGTTAATCATGTACATATTATACTGTATACTATACACTGTATGTAACAGGTATTTTGAGAACACAAAAGCCTGCTTGAAAATACAGTACTTTGTGCTTTATAGACCAGCTATGATCAGCACTGAAAAACGACCCAAGACTTTCCAGCATGCTGATGTCTACACATTACATAAGGTCTTTTTTTCAGGGGTGCTTGAATGATTGCACTGTATTTTATGTCAGTGTGTCCGGATCGGGAACTCTCTGAGTTACTTATCCTCATGCATGGTATACAATAAGATTGTAGCATGGATCACATTGCACTGAAAGCACTGGAATATCTACAAATGAAGCCTCTGCCCTCCTCAAGGTGCGTAGTGTTGTATACCACACGTCTGCGGTTGCCATTTATAACTAAATATGTATATCAATGTTTGAAAAACTAGTTGGAGATGGCCCTCTGTCCCTCACTGGTATTTTTCTGTGTGTGCCTGTGCGTATGTGAGGGCCTTTAGCTCTTTACCTTTCACATGCTTAAATTCCTGCCACAATACATGGGAATCACTGAGGAGTCTAGGCTTCTTATTACCCAATAAGCCTTTTTAATTGTTCAGCAGACTAAATTAACTATCACTTGTAGAAGATTAAATGCCTGAAAAGTACACTTAATGTCATTACCACTACCAACATTATCTTCAGACACAAATTAAAACTGGACATCAGGACAATGGACAGTCATGCATAGCCTTTTAGAAATGAAAGCACTTCTGTAATGACAGTGGGGGGGGGGGGGGGCAATGTTTCCCCCCATTCTTTTAACTTTCTTCTGGAATTGATAGTGCTTCATCTTCTAAATTAGAACTATCACACAGCGATCTGCATACATGTAAGTAGGATTTAGTGCCTCAGATCAGGAGCCAACAAGGGATCTCCGTTTACCAATGCATTTTCAAAACCGACTTATCCTGCTGTATAGCTGACTGCAGCCAAGTTAGAATTATAAATAGCAGTTTCTTGAGACATTCCTACAGTACAGTAGATAATATTGTTTTGTTTTTCTATCTTAGGTATTGCCATAGCTTTTCCAATTGTTTGAATTCCATTGTTTCTATGTTTCTTGACAGATCCTAACATAGTTTTGTGTATTTCTCATAAGATCGGGAGTAGATTCTATGACTTTAGTAGTGGAGACTACTGGAAAAGAGCCCTTGTAAAGCCCTTATAAAGGTTACCTGCAGTAAAAGCACAACACAGTGTAACAAAACATAGGGAAAGCATGGCAAAGCATAGGTAAGTATTGTAAACACCAGAGAGGTATAGTAAAGCTTACTAAAAAAAACCTGGCAAACTATGGGAGATGAATAGGTTAATCATGGGTAACACATTGGGGAAAACTGCAAAATGACAATGCAAATGTAAACTTTATAAGAGAAGGCAAGAATCTATAGAATAAAAGCAACAGAAAGAGAACAGAACACACTTTAAGGTCATTTTCTATAGCCATGGAATATAATAGCAATGATTAATTAGTTCTGAAGTGTAGAGAACTCGGAGCTAAACATTCCAGTCCCTAAAATAAGCAATACTATGTATTAGAACTCTGAATGTTAGTCTCTTTGTACACTACACTCCAAAAGCTTGGTAAACTGCAAACCTTAGGTACATTTATAAACTATAGCTGCATTTCTAAAGTCTTTATCTCTGTGATCCAGAAATCAAAGCCAAAGCAAAATAAGTGCTGCAACCACTCCAGTGTTTTGCCACATATTGATCAAGCGCCATGACTTGGCCATCCAGCAGTCTCCCTGATTGAAGTGGATGGCATTGCTGCATACCTGTAGCTCCTACAGGCTCCGCACATACAGGACTTAGGTTCCTCTGTTGAGCACCTCACCCATCTGTGTCGCTTTTCATCTTTTTTTTTCTTTGAGCGTATTTTCAACATGGAGATGCTGATATGAATATATTATCATGAACTAGAGAGGATAACCAATCTCATATTGCCTCAATATCAGACAGACAGGTAGAAAGACAGAGAGTGCTATGGGGGGGACCCACTAACTAACTGAAGCATCAGTGGTGTATAAAAATATCTGTTTAAAAGCTGTTTAAAACATTTTCTTGATTTTTAAACTGCTTCAACAAAGTGCTGCATGACAGGTTAATCCTGCAGGTTAATGCATTGAATTGTAACAATCTAAATGTTTAATAGGTATTTCCAATATCAGACCCTGTCTTGATGAATGGAAAGGAGATATTGGCACTTTGTGTAAGTTTTGGTAAACTATTAAACAAAAAAATTGTCAACCTCTCCTCCATGTTGCTTTAGTATGGACCAGCAGTCCTGTTCCAAAGTGTTAAGACACAGCTGCTTTTCAGAATCTCTAAACCTTGAACAGGTGTCCAGTACTTACCCCGTGTGCAGGATATGACAGCCAGCCCCACTCCCCCTGGATCGACGATGTATCTAAGAGATTCACTGCAAAACAGAAACACACGTTGAACATACAAAATCATACATCCCAGAGCTACACTGTATGTAAATACATTTGAACTCATAGTACATTGCACATGGTGTGGTCACGTAAAAAAACAACATGCAAAGGATCTGAACCATGTGAGCGTAACAAATATGAAAAACCAAGCAGACACGCTCCACAAAGAGCACTGCTTGGGAATGAAGTCATGGATCCGTCACAGGGAATTCCAAGCCTCTAAAACACTGCAGGGACTGCAGTTACTGTGTGTGCTTGGGTACAAGTACAAGGGTCTAGAGCAGGGGTGGCAAGAACTGGTCCTGGAGAGCCACAATCCTGCAGGTTTTCTGGGTATCTTTAAATCATCAAAGGCTAAAGACCCGGACACATGTTAGTGCTGACCAATTAAGAAAATCAGTTCAATGAAGTAACGGAGAACTCAGGTGGAATGGAAACCAGAAGACCCTGCAGCTCTCCAGGAGCAGGGTTGTCCAGCCCTGGTCTATAAGATGGGGATTTTGCCACTCACACTATTTCTTTCCACGTGTATCGAATCTAGTGAGACTTTGCCCATTTCAAGGCCATTTTTCCTACTTTGTGATAAATGTTAAAAGACAATATTGTTTCAAAGAGGAGCTGACACTTAAAATGGACGTGGAGTAGGGAAAGCACATTACAATTAGCAGAATTGCACAAGTGGGCCATAAACATAGGATTCGATACACATGAGGAAGATATGAATGTGGCAACAGACAAGTTCATTTCTGCAAATATACCCTGTGGCAGTTCAATTAAAGGGGAACGACTTTCATAGTAAATATTTCATTTTTGGTCATTACTTGTAGGCAAAATTATCATCTTATAGGACCCTTGTCCTTTGTTGAAAAAAACATTTTTGAACCCTGTAAAATAACTCATTTCTATGTGTTAACCGGTACTCTATGTGCTAAACAGAAAATAAAATAATGTAACTTTATAAACACATGACTGTAAAGACCAGCACTTGGATAACATTTGAATTATAACACCACTATCCATCTGTGGAAGGGTGGGGGTATTCACTGACACGGGAGACAGAAGATTTTATTTGCAAACACGGCACAGGTGCCCATATTTATTTATTTTACTTATTTATTTTTTATTTAGTTTAGCCCGCAGAGGGCGCTGTTGTCCGTGGTCTGGATACTGCCGACAATAAACCAGGACCATGGGGTTGCCAACACAGGTATCCCAATCCGTGCACCTTCAAGTGCTCAAAAATAATAATGAAAACAGAAGGCGAAAGAAAAAGGGAAAATAAAACACAGTAATAAAACTACAAACAAAAGTGCTGCTTATGCAGTGCCCCCACTGCCGCTAAGCCGGTCAGCACGGGTCTCCGTCCTACACTGTTGTGCCTATACACTGGGGTTGGCCAGGGTTCCCCGTACCTCTACACACATCCCCTCGGGTACGTATTTATTTATATTGCTCTGTGAAAATTAGTTTTTTTTTTTTTTTTATGAAAGGCTGCCCCCTCAGCCGGGCTTGCCTGCTCCTTGTTTCACGCTGGCCTCTTCTGCCAGCGACACTGTATTTCCCCCAACACGGCCACGAGCAGTCTCCCAAGGCCCGCTCCTCAGCCACTCAGAGAGAGGGAAAGCACACACACACTCTTCCCCACCTCTCCATGTCATCGCATGGCCGACAGGCGGATCCCACGAGACTACTGCCCTCTACCTGCAGTAATACGGATGTGCCAGACAGTCAGTCCAGATCTCCCCTGTTACACCATCCTTATAGCAACAGTAACAAATCACACAATAAACATTACCTGTCAGGGAGGTTTTACGTGTTTGTGTTGGCATTAAATAATTGCACTTAGTTCTTATAGTTTTTGTTATTAGGTACTTTTTATAAGCTGCTATAAAGATAGCAAGGCCACGATTAAAATGTAATTCTCATGTTGTTTTGGAAAATAATATACTTAACCTAATAATAAAAACAAGATATTGATTTAATTTGGTAATAATGTTAAAGGGAGAAAATTGACTTACAGTATATTAATATCATAAAGACTATTATCTGCACCTGGGAAATAAGTCATTAAAATAAAGTTCCGGACTGAATCAAAAACCTAACCTCAAAACTGCTGCTGATGCAAAGAAAATCCTCCAGTACTAATAAGAGCCAGCAAGAGCAATCATCTTTCTATCAAAGCAATAAGATCATTTACAGAGAAACTGATTATGACAGCTTATTTTTGAAAATATAAATCATACTTGACAGCGCAGGGCAATGCCATTTACAGTGCTCCCATGTTACAGACGTGCTCAAATTTGTTGGTACCCCTCCACAAAAAACGAAGAATGCACAATTTTCTCTGAAATAACTTGAAACTGACAAAAGTAATTGGCATCCACCATTGTTTATTCCATATTTAATAGAAATCAGACTTTGCTTTTGATTTTTTATTCAACATAATATTGTAAATAATAAAACAAATGAAAATGGCATGGACAAAAATGATGGGACCCTTAACCTAATATTTTGTTGCACAACCTTTAGAGGCAATCACTGCAATCAAACGTTTTCTGTAGCTCTCAATGAGACTTCTGCACCTGTTAACAGGTAGTTTGGCCCACTCTTCCTGAGCAAACTGCTCCAGCTGTCTCAGATTTGATGGGTGCCTTCTCCAGACTGCAAGTTTCAGCTCTTTCCATAGATGTTCGATAGGATTCAGATCAGGACTCATAGAAGGCCACTTCAGAATAGTCCAATGTTTTGTTCTTATCCATTCTTGGGTGCTTTTAGCTGTGTGTTTTGGGTCATTATCCTGTTGGAGGACCCATGACCTGCGACTGAGACAGAGCTTTCTGACACTGGGCAGTACATTTCGCTCCAGAATGCCTTGATAGTCTTGAGATTTCATTGTGCCCTGCACAGATTCAAGGCACCCTGTGCCAGGTGCAGCAAAGCAGCCCCAAAACATAACCTAACATAAGCCTCCTCCATGTTTCACTGTAGGTATGGTGTTCTTTTCTTTGAAAGCTTCATTTTTTCGTCTGTGAACATAGAGCTGATGTGACTTGCCAAAACGCTCCAGTTTTGACTCATCTGTCCAAAGGACATCCTCCCAGAAGGATTGTGGCTTGTCAATATGCATTTTAGCAAATTCCAGTCTGGCTTTTTTATGTTTTTCTGTCAAAAGTGGAGTCCTCCTGGGTCTTCTTCCATGGAGCCCACTTTCGCTCAAAAAGCAATGGATGGTGCGATCAGAAACTGACGTACCTTCACCTTGGAGTTCAGCTTGTATCTCTTTGGCAGTTATCCTTGGTTCTTTTGCTACCATTCGCACTATCCTTCTGTTCAATCTGGGGTCGATTTTCCACTTGCGGCCGCGCCCAGGGAGGTTGGCTACAGTTCCATGGACCTTAAACTTCTTAATAATATTTGCAACTGTTGTCACAGGAACATCAAGCTGCTTGGAGATGGTCTTGTAGCCTTTACCTTTACCATGCTTGTCTATTATTTTCTTTCTGATCTCCTCAGACAACTCTCTCCTTTCCTTTCTCTGGTCCATGTTCAGTGTGGTGCACACAATGATACCAAACAGCACAGTGACTACTTTTCTCAATTTAAATAGGCTGAATGACTGATTACAAGATTGGAGACATGTGTGATACTAATTAAAGAAACTAATTAGTTTGAAATATCAATATAATCCAATTATTTATTATCTTTTCTAAGGGGTACCAACAAATGTGTCCAGGCCATTTTAGAATATCTTTGTAGAATAAGCAATAATTCATCTCTTTTCACAGCTTCTTTGCTTTATTCTATGACATACCAAAGGCATGCAAGTATACATGATAAAATAGCTTTTAATTTCATCACTTTTCAGGAGGAATTAAGCATTATTTCAATGAGCTGTAAGGGTACCAACAAATTTGAGCACGTCTGTATAAGGCAGTGTGGTCGTGCACTTGTGTTCTTGTTATAAGGCAGTGTGGTCGTGCACTTGTGTTCTTGTTATAAGGCAGTATGGTCGTGGGCTTGTGTTCTTGTTATAAGGCAGTATGGTCATGCACTTGTGTTCTTGTTATAAGGCAGTATGGTCGTGGACTTGTGTTCTTGTTATAAGGCAGCATGGTCGTGCACTTGTGTTCTTGTTATAAGGCAGTATGGTCGTGGGCTTGTGTTCTTGTTATAAGGCAGTATGGTCGTGCACTTGTGTTCTTGTTATAAGGCAGTATGGTCGTGGACTTGTGTTCTTGTTATAAGGCAGTATGGTCGTGCACTTGTGTTCTTGTTATAAGGCAGTATGGTCGTGCACTTGTGTTCTTGTTATAAGGCAGTATGGTCGTGGACTTGTGTTCTTGTTATAAGGCAGTATGGTCGTGCACTTGTGTTCTTGTTATAAGGCAGTATGGTCGTGGACTTGTGTTCTTGTTATAAGGCAGTATGGTCGTGGGCTTGTGTTCTTGTTATAAGGCAGTATGGTCGTGCACTTGTGTTCTTGTTATAAGGCAGTATGGTCGTGCACTTGTGTTCTTGTTATAAGGCAGTATGGTCGTGCACTTGTGTTCAATCCAACACATGCACAACTTCTCATAAAAGGGTAAGCAACTCCACAAAAACAGTTGAATAATGAGGAGTTTAGAAACAACAGAGCTTCATTCAGTCTAAAATAAAACAAATACATATTGAACTAGTTATTATCCTGCGTTCAAATTCCATTTCTGTAATGCTTGCTTGTTTTTCTTGTAAATCTTTGATTTGTATTGTACTCCCTATTATCCATTACTACTATTATTTATTTTAAACCAGATTTAAATAATTCTAAAAGAAAAGTGATTGAATATAGCAGGTTGTAATTTGACCTTTTCTCTAAATATTTTAGAATGATACATTGCCAAAAAATGATACATTGCCAAAAAATGTGAGGGTAATAATATAGCGAAGAAAAGCCATGTGCTTGTTTGTAGATCTAATACAGGATGTATACAACTGTTTCTGGGTCAACTTTCCTCACAGTCAAGCTCTTACACAGTATATATTGCATGTCAAAATATGAATGGATTGTAATTTGATGTAAATCCATTGCAATAGCCAGGCAATCTGTGTAATTTACAATATGAAGCCGTGTCCATTTTTTAATAAAGTGTGCAGAGACGGGGTCAGAGAGAGGAGCTCTACCCATTGAGGTTTAATTGCCTCTGATTTCAGCTTCAAAAAGCTTCACAGCGATTTCAGGCTAGCCAACCTATCAAACAGCAACGCACTCCGCAGGCCTGGGCATGATGTACAGCATCCATTATACTTTGGAATTGCTCACTCAGTGTTATTAGACAGTACACTTTGTTTAACAGAGACTATGTGATTGTTCTTCGATAAGACTTTCAGCATTTTGCAAAAGACCAAACCGGTTTAAATCTATAATCCAGCACAGTAACCAATAAGACATTCCTCATTCCAGAGTACTGCTGACACCAGCTAATCACCATAATAATCCATTGGTTAGAATACATTATCATGTTATAATATGCTGAATGCCAGATTGGTTAGCAGTCCAAAACCAATGACATACATGAGTGATAACATATTAGTAGTTTTATTTATATATAGTTGTTTTTTTTTTGTTTGTTTGTTTTTTGACAGGGCAGCGGCCCTGCACACTGGGGAATGTGTGTTTTGTGGAGGTTTAATGGTGTGTTAATTGTTTTATTAATTTAATTAGCGATACCTGCTTCTAATTAAGGCAGGAGTAGATAAGCAGGGCTGAAATGTTTGGTTTCTGTCTGTGTTAAGGTTAAGGTTAAGGCTTTGGGAGAGACATGTGTGCAGACCCTGAAAGGTATGATAATACTTTCATGTTACCGTTAAAGTGGCTGAGCCATCTGGTTGTATAAGTTTAGAACTTGGAGAAAAGTTTAGTCAGTATTCCTGGGTGGAGTTAGGCTTTTGTTTGTTTATTTTGTAAACTAATAAATATACAGGCCCGTTTTGAATACATCTGTTCTTTGAGATCATTTACACAAGAAGAAAAGATGGAAAATATCCTGAAATGTGGCAATATGTTTTTATAGGTTGAGCAATGTTCCCTAAATATCTGACCACATTCCGGAATTGTCACTGCAAGCAATGAAACATGTTCTTGTTATTGTTTGGCTGAATGTCCACATACAGGGTACAGTGCAGACTCCACTAACAAGAAAGAGAAGACAATGTTATATAAAGTTTGGTTTTATTGAATCTGTGTTGTTTGCAAAATGTTATCAAACAGATCAGATACCTGCAAAACTCAACAGACCAGCACCTGGAGTATCGCAACAGCCAAAAAAAATAATAACGTCGGAAGCTGCAAGTTTAAAGCACTAGCGCACATTTAATTATAAAACACAAAGAACAAACAAACAAGGCACGGTGGCCAAAACAAAAGGTTTAAACAAAAGACGACAAAGACTTTTGAATATATCCTGCGGCTTCAGGCTGAAAATGTAACTCGAACTGCATGCTGTTTTATATGAAGTAGTAATAAGTCCAAGTCCATGAATTCATGTGGCTTGGAAAGAGTTTTTGAGCTGCACAAAGAGCTACAGTGCTAGCTTGTCTTTGTGAAGACAATCCACATATATTTGTGAGACATATTCTCTGCTATGAAGACACAGTTAGCGGTCTACAGACACGTTGTTAGCGGCAGTATAGCTGCCTCTGCTTGTCTGTTTGAGCTATGTGGTGTTGATTTATATATCATTTTAGTTTTAGTTTTTAATTTTCATTTTGGTTATTTTGCCTAAGGAATCCAATCACAATAGATATCTGAGAAGCCAGTGCAACTGAATCTTGAAGATTGAGTGTAGAACTGATTATAATCACAAGCTCATTATATATCTTTTAAAAGTTAAACTGTGAAGTGCCCTGGCATGCCCAGAGTAAATCTGTATCGTATCGTATCGTATCGTAAAGTACAGGTCTCAGCTGGAAGTGGAAAATGATCTGTGAGTTTGCCCGCAACGTTTACACCAAGGATAGACACATTTGGCAGTGAGAGGCAGGCACATTCACCTCACTAATAATATGAATACTCCTTTTCGTAAGTAGATTATGCATGAAACATTTTTTAGTTCCACTGTATTCTAAAAAATATCTTGAGTGTTTTTTATTTGTCACCGCGACCCTGTAAAGGAGTAAGCGGTTAATGATAATGGATGGATGGATGGATTTTTTATTTGTATTTATTTTATTATGTAATGCAGGTATTATTCAGAAGAACAAATTATGGAACATTATCCTGTAAAACCTGAGCCCTCACATCTCAATTATCTACAGATGCTGTGACAGATTGAGCAGGTGTTAGTGTGAGTGTCTGTCTTCACACAGCAGATCCTTCATTTAAATGAGCAATAATACCTGCTTCTGGTTTGAGTGCTTTGCACACGTGTGTTCCAGTGTTGTCTGTTTCAGTACACACGGAGGGGTCTCTGTTTACATGTGGAAAGGGGCACACAGAGCAGTGGTAGAGCCTGGATTTCTTTTAGTTTTTGAGGTTTTTACAGAACATCTGAACACCCAATTAGTTAGGTTAAGCATTTATAAAAAGTGCTTCTAATTTAAATATAACGTATTTGATTTAATCCCCT
Source organism: Acipenser ruthenus (assembly GCF_902713425.1). Classification (NCBI taxonomy): domain Eukaryota; kingdom Metazoa; phylum Chordata; class Actinopteri; order Acipenseriformes; family Acipenseridae; genus Acipenser; species Acipenser ruthenus. The sequence goes on from NC_081215.1 coordinate 8,773,861, forward strand.
GTGGGGGATAATAAATCAACTGTAAAATGTTAGATAACAATCAGTTCAATAATTTAGACCCATTAAACAGGGAAGGACAATGGGTCAGGTATTATGTTCTTTCCTCGAGGCAGAGTAGTTTGGGTAAAAGGCTAACTAACCCATCTGCAGCTGGCCACACACATATCAAGACTGCTAATACATTGACACAACAGTCTAAAATACTCCAGGAACACTTTGTAGTTTTATATAATAAAAAGTTAGTTTACTTACCGTAACCCTGGTTCCCTGAAAGAGAAGACGACCACCAGACATTAAGTATGGGATATGCCTGCCTATTGGTAGGTATTACTGAGCTCTTTATATTAAACCTGTCCGCCCACGGAAGCTATTTCTCTTTTTGCATCGAACCTGTGAGGGCGACGGATGCAACCTCGCTGGCTGGTGGTCGTCTTCTCTTTCAGGGAACCAGGGTTATGGTAAGTAACCCAACGTTCCCTTTCAATTCGAAGACCACCACTAGACATTAAGTATGGAATAGTATACCAGAGCAGTCGCGAGGGAGAAGGAGCGGCAGCAACTGAGGGACGCATCAGAACCGCATAACCCAAGGTTAGCGGTGTGAGCGTGCAACCTCAAGGACCCTCGTGTCTAATGAAGGCAAGGAAGGATCTATCACATTAAGGTGATAGAACCTGGAGAAAGTATTCGGCGTAGCCCAGCTAGCCGCAGTATAGATATGGGATAGCGAGGCCCCTCTGAAGAGAGCCCAAGATGTAGCCAAAACTCTGGTAGAATGTGCAGCTACCCTCCCAGGTGGGGGCAAGCCGGCACTATCATACGCAGTGGAGACTGTATCCACAATCCAGTGCGACAGTCGCTGCTTCAAGAGGGGCTGTCCTAGGGTCTGTATACCAAAGAGCTGGTCAGTATGACGCAGAGCTCTTGTCCTAACCACGTAACACCTCAATGCCCACACAGGGCAGAGGAAGAATGTGACGCTGAGGCCCATTATGTCCCTCGCTTGCTTTGACAGCTGAACCCGTCTCGCTTGCAGAGATGGGGAGCTGCTACGAGGGAATGCCCTGTAAGGGGTTCTGGGATAACCAGAGGAGCGGGGGATCTGGGGCTCCAAGGGCCACCGACAGCTCAGCCACAGAGGACGGAGCCTCATCCCCGAGGGCCAAGGTGGCGTGCTGGACACCCAAGCAACGCGCACACAGGGTATGTCTGGCCTCCTGAGGTATGTTCGCCCTACAGCATGTGCAAGCATTGAACCAGGACCTACTTGTCATCGCTATGTGCACTGTGTGGACCACCTTGAACGATATAAACACTGAGCACTGCGGGCGCTATGCGCACCGAGTGCAATGAGCACCAGGCACCGTGTGCACAGTGCACCGAGGCACCGAAGTACCAAGGGCTGAGCGTGCACTGAGGTACCGAAGCACTGGGGGGCAGCTCAAGCAGCGGTGCCTACCCTGACCGCGTGTAGTCACACACCTGGTCAGCGCGCAGCATATACCAGGGAGACACATAGGCTAAAGCCGCGGGGGGCGAGTTGGCAAATAACAGAAAGAGAACACACGTGAATTTCTGAAATTAAAGGGAGGGTTGGCATTTTCCATCTGTGAACTTTAATCACAATCTGTGATCGCTGTCTATTTTAAATTTACCATAAAGTTGTAAAATATAGCTAACTGTTTTACATTTTTAAAATGTTGTCAGAATCTTTATTAAAAGCTACATTCTGCTTGAAAAATATTTAGCTAATGAATGATACAGTTTTTATAATAGCACTTTTTAATTTGACATACTGTTAAATTAATTAGTATAATAGACCTGTATTTTTTAAACATGCATGCAAAAGCAATAAAATCTCGTTTCATCTGCAGGGCTACTCACCCCTGCTGAATTATTATTACCTGAACCCTAATCACAGTTAGTACAGCTCTTACAAACGATTACCATCGAGAAATGCATTGCAAACTTAATGCTGCATATTGAAGTGGTGAGGTATGGTACGGCGTATTAAAACACTGTAAACGCCCAGGATAACTACTGGAAAACTGCACATTTACTGTGGTAACTTAGTCTAAGGGAGCCTACATAAATTACACTGGGAACGACATTTTTGAAGCAAAAAGTAAACGTTTGTCAAGGAGTGATTTTAATCACACACAAATATAAATTATAACAAAAAATAGTGTTTTAAATTATGTATATTTATTTTTTGCTAAAAACACATTTACAGCCATTTGTTAAAGAATTTAAAAATATATATACATATTTGATTGATCTCCTGAAGATAAAAATAAATTAAACAGGAATTTACTTTACACCTACTGTAGATAGATAAGGTGACAAATGTCACATTTTCAAACAAAAAGCGCATTTTGGTCCTATAATCTTCACTGAATTTCAAACAAACCCTCCCTGTAATTTCAGAAATCCGTACATGCGCAGTATAGGAGTTATCTATGTTTTTCATGGTCTACGAATTTCCTGTGACAACGTTATTCCTTATGATACTACATTCTACTGAGCTACATAACGCTGGACATATCAGACAGACAGGAAGGCTGCTTCATGTTTCAATATATCGACTATTTTACCTATTAGGCTATTATCACAAATCAACAAAGAACAAGGCCTGATTTTAATCAAGTCCCCAATTTCAAGACGCATTAATATCCAATAACAGTATAATAGAAAAAAAATGTCTTGAATTCCATTTATTTCCAAATGATCGAAATCTCACTTTCATCCAGTTGCTGCGTTCATACCAAATTATTCAATTCATCATGGTCGGTGGTCATTTCCATATCGTAGTGACCAACAAGGATTTTCCATGGTCTGGTTAAGATATGAGAGCCATGTCAGGATGCATATGAACCATATAAGTGAGGCAATACGGGAATGCCAGCCAACAGCTCTGCACCTGTCCCAAGCTGGCTATGCTTCATTTATAATTAGCAACAGATTTGTATTTTTTTGTTATCACTGTTGTTTGAAACTCACAGCCAGCCCCTCCAATTGTATTAGAAGCCCTCTGAATTAAACTGTCTAGTATTGCAAATGATGCTACTTAAGCCAAGCGACAGCATGATTAACCATAAGGATATTTATTAAGGGACGCCTGGCCCAGGGTCTCGCTTTTCAACCTGAAAGGACCTCCAACAGCTGCCACAGGTAAACCAAGGCTGGGGAGCCCTTGACCTCCAAAGGACTTCACGACAGAAGGACGGAGGTAAATGCAAGCTTTGAAACAATTAGAACAAACCAATGAGGGAAGGAGAGGGGCTGTCAACTCATCTCTAGAAAGAGGCAGGCCTTTAATTGAATTTGCTGCACCATAGCAATATAAAAAAAACAGTTTATTAAATTATTGGGTTGTAACTTTTAGGTTTTAAAATATTTATAACCTGTATACCAATGCAAATACATATTCCATAATTTATTCTGTGTTGTCTATTTCGTTACTTCATGTATAAAGCTGTCCAGAAATGCTTTTCATATCAACAGGTTTTCTGGTAATGTGAACAGATGTAATGCACTATTAGAATGTTAATAACTAAACATTTGTAGGGGAGAACATCCCACGATACACCCACTGTTAAAAACCATTGGCCAGTCTGTAGTGAGTGCCTGTCAGTCTGAGCAGTGTGGAAAGCCAGTTCCCATAGCTGTACTCATATCCTAGGGTAGGGGTGCAAAACATACGGCCCGCGGGCCAGATACAGCGTGCTGCCTCCTTTAATCCGGCCCATAATCATTTTAAAATGATGTATTAAAACCAGCCTGCAGCATATATTACACTTGTTCTGTAACTTCTCAGCGCAGCCAGGTTCTCTCTCATAATACAAAACACGAGATACAATGCCCTCTAGTGTTCAAACATCTACATCGATGTACCAAAATGTGCGCCTCGTTCATATTGACGTTCTTTGGGTGCGTCACAGCAAGAGTCTCCGAAGCGGGAAGTGAATGTGAGGTGTTTAGGGGTTCAGTGGTGGCAATTGTTTTCTTCCAGACAAAAACAAAAAGCAAAACACAAGTAAAAAAAAAAAAAAAAAACTGAGCTGATCTGAAAGAAGAAAGGATTTTGCACAATATATACTGGGTGAGTGAATTCACAAATATGACTGTCAAAGCCAGATACTGAAAAAGAGAAAGATTGGTCGTGGACAGAAAAATGCTTTTTTTGTTGAATCAAGGCTGGGTGTCTACACTTGCCTTGTCTGCCTTGAATGTATTGCCGTCCCTAAAGAATACCATTTCCGTCGTCATTAGGAGACAAAACGTGGAAAATACAAAGACTTGCTGGGAGAATTGAGAGCTAAAAAATTGAAAATCTCAGAATGCAGTTATTAGCCCAGCAAGGTGTTTTTGAACATAAACACAAGGACTCTGAATCTGCTACGATAGCAAGTTTCAAGGTTGTTCAGCTCATTGCAAAATCAGGACACCCCTTCACAGATGGAGATTTTGTAAAAGAATGTCTGATGGAAATATGTGCTGCCGTTTGCAAAGATAAAAAAAGATGCCTTTCCAGAATGACTATGCAACGACGTACAGTAGACATGTCTGACAATAGCTATGATCAGCTAGAAAGCGAATGTAATGATTTTGTGTACTTCTCAGCTGCTGTTGATGAAAGCACCTTTTAATTTTCCTTCATGGAGTAACGAGAATATTTGAAGTCCGCCAGCAGCTGGCATCCCTTGCATCACTGAATGACAGAACCACTGGCTCTGATGTTTATAATGCTTTTAAAATAGCAGTAGAACAATTGTTTGCCCTGGTGTAAGCTGGTGGGGGTGACTGCTGATGGTGTACTGGCTATGACAGGTGCAAGTACAGGGTGAAAGAGCTGAGCTGTTAAAGCAGTACCATTACATAACACACCAGGAGGCCTCATGTGCAAAATATTTGACATTTACTTTGGTGTGTCGACAGTTAACTTCATTCGTGCACGTTCTTTAAATCATTGTGCATTTCAGTCATTTTTGGAAAGTGCCATTTACCATGACGTCAGATGGCTTAGCCATGGCAACGTCTTAAGCGGTTCTTTGCGCTGAGAAATGAAATAAAAACATTTCTGCAAAAGAAGGGACGGGACACCTCCGTTATGGAAGACAGTGACTGGATTGCTGATCTTGCTTTTTAAACTGATATTACAGGTTATCTTAATGACTTAAGCCTGAAGGTACAAGGCAGTCAACATCTTATTTCTGATTTGTTTGAGGCGGTTTGTGTTTTTGAAATTAAGTTAAAGCTGTTACGTACCGGAAGCTGTCGCTTAAGGCCAGCACCAACCCAGACAACACTTCACAACTGTACACAAATAAATTGTATTTCACTACTTGCATGGTAGCACTCACTCTGGACTTGTGATCGTGTGTGTGTGTGTCTTTGTGTGTGTTATACTATTATTTCGGGACTGTAAACCCTTCCTTTGGAACAGTGCAATACACATTGCTGTGTATTGCCTGGGATTATTCTTTGGGGTCGCCAGCGCAGGATTATAAAAATAAACATGTTTGGATCGTGAACTTTGTTGTCTGTCTTTGTTTCGTAATCGAATCACTTCTACACCAGCTCACTGCAAACCACTTTGCCACAGCAATACATGGGAATCATTTACAATGTCTTGGTAATATTCTTTACCTCTTGGCAAGCTGTCTTTCTCTGTATCTGGCCCCTCACAAAATATAATTGTGCACCCCTGTCCTAGAGCTATACACCCCCTCCCAGAATGATTCATCTTTGGACTGGTTTTAGTGAGTGTGAATCAAACAGATTTCCCAGGACCTTCCCAATGTGCAGCATTATCTTGTATAATGCCAGCCCTGCCCACACATACAGTCCACTGTGGTGCAGATTGATCTAATCATTATTTGACCCGGGACACTGTGTGCTGCACAGCTAAACTCTGCAATATCAGAGCTACTGCCACTGAGTTAAAAGGGGAAGCTTTATTTCTCTGGTGGCACCGACACAATATCATCCATTGGAATAGGAGAGGGAAATAACGAGGGACACTTTTAACCTTCAGGAATGCCCACATAATTCATCAAAATAAAAAAAACCCCAACAGGCAATAGAAGCATTCCTTTCTACATAACCAAGGCTTCAGATGGTTTAGAAATGCACTTAAGCAAAACATATTACAGAATTAGCTGTAGGCTAACTTTAATTGGGTATCAGATCTGTTAAATTGCTGCTGTTCCGTTGTATCACATTGTTTGTTTGTTTCAGGGACAAAAATCTGTCCTTCTGTTTACATTTAAAAACTGTAACACAGATGTCATAAGCTGTCAGTTGTAAAAACAAATGCTATGCTACATGTTTTTAGAACGATTTGTCAAAGATGGTTTTTAATTTTGATTAATTCAATCAAGCTTGCTGTTCACAAAACATGTCAATCGTTTTAAACAGCGTTTACAGTTGTTTATTCTCATTTTTCAAAGCACTGTTGAACTTGAGTGTTTATAAATTCTCTCTATTCTGAGTTTTGTGAATAAGGTCCATAACTGACAATTAATTACAGTAGTAAAAACAAAGTGTTTTAGCCAGAGAATACACGCTCAAAGATCTCCCTTAGTAGGAATAGACATGTACACAGCCTTCTGAATTTCACAATGTTTTTTAAAGATGAAATTGATTTTTGTTCATATCTGAAATGCTGATTACATTTGGAAATGCATATTAATTTCTGAAAATGTGGTCAAACATTATGCAGATAAACAGTTATTTTACCTCAGATTTTTCTCCCCAATTTAGAATGTCCAAAAATAAGTATAAAATTAACAAATAAAAACATCAGCAACTTCTAATCAAATGACAAACTAAAGCCAAAACAAATCAACTTGATGCAGGAATACAAATTGTGCCCAGGAGGAATAAAGCTGATCTGGGCAGAGCGTGGAAGAGTCTGAATCCTCGGGAGGTTTTCACGTGGTGTGAGGGAGACGGAAGGCATCTGAAGTTATTATTAGCCATGCAATAATACACACTGAGGACATCAGAGGCAGCGATCTGATGACCTAAATCATGTGACAAAATCAGACCCAATTAGCACAGGGGTTTAAAGTCCTCAAATCATCAGAAAAGGCCCATGACCTGCATGTGTTGTGTTTATATGTTTAAGGTGTTTATGCTGCTACTTGAGGGCAGTGTAAGAAGTCATGAAGTATGTGCTGATGGATGTACTGCTGTTGCTCAGATTCAGTTGCTGGGATTCACAAAACCCCACAGCTCCATTCCTCTCAATCTTATGGTATTAAAAAGATTATTTTTTAAAATATATTATGACAAATGTATCATTAAAGTACTATTAAGTTATAAACTACTTAATACTGAAAGATCATCGTTTGTTTTCAAAGACCCTGATTAGCACGCATTCTGGGCTGCCTCACCTAAGGCTGCGTCTAGAAGATGGAAAATATTGCAACAAGTTACGGCCAAAAATGTAAAAAACTGTACCTAACCATATAGTATATGTAACCCCACTCTACTCGCTCTGAGCTAGCAGAGCACAAACAAGCAATATTTAGAACTTATTTACTTGTCTGAGTACCTGATGGTGATTGTGGTTTACAGTAGTACGCATACAAGAAGATCCTGGTTCCCAGTGGTTGATGGTGAGCTGACTGGTATTGCCCTATTCTATATGCAGATATCTTCAAGAATGAATAATAATGACTATGTTGCGGTGCCTCCACCTGGATAATACAGTACACTTTAAAATAATGTGCCCTTGTAGCATTTCCCAGGAAATTGAAATAACTGCCCCTCTTTTTATTTTAGCAGTAATATGCAGCAATATATTTAAACACTTAAATACCCACATCCAACTCCAATGAAGCACAGATTTTATTGTACCTGGGGGAAAAAAATAAAAATAATATACCCAACTTAGTGACAACGGGCACTAGTGCATTTAATAAGTAAATATCTGGGTATAGTGTTCTCAACTATTATCAACACCATTAATTTGTTAAATGCATTTGTTTCAACTAGTTTTAATTATCAAAATCAAGACTTCAGAATAACCCCAGTGAAAAAAATAATAATACATTTACAAATTATATTGTTTTTTGTTTTTTTTTTATACCAGATCAAAACTCTATAATGTGGGTACTGTAGTAATGAAAGAAAAATAATAAATGTTCCACTCTTATTCTTAATAGCTTCTAGAAAACCAACTTTTCCTAAATTAAACAATTGCATACACCTTACATACCATATTACATTCAAAAAGAAAACAAAAACAAGTCCAAGGCAATGCAAACTCGTGTAAACTTTGTTCCTTTTGTTTTATATAGTGCTAGCATAACTCGTTGGGGCCCATACTGTCCTTTTATTATTTATTTTCCGTTGGTGCACATAAACATTAAACAATTGCTTTCACCCACCCCGTGGTTTTTTTCTCAGTCCTGAGGGGACCTTTTTAATCTTTTAATTGACATATCAATACACAGCAAACTCTTGCTCTTAACTTTTTTATGTTTGCTACTCATGAATGTTCTTGGTAGATGCTGCGGATAGGAGCAGACAAACGGCACGACGTTCCGGAAAAACTGCACAGGCAGGTTGCAGGAAAACTTCAGTCCGATGCCTTGCAGCACACACACGGCTCTTTGGAGTATGCGCCAACAAACTGGAATTACACTAGTCAGGCCGTCAAGCAATCTCAGGCTTGACTTGCTTCAGTCCCAGCTGGTAATTAATTCCATTAAACCAACACGGTGTTAGTCGTAATATAATTAACCGGCGTTTGCAGTTCTAACTCATACTGTTGAAGCTATACTGTGTTGAAACGCTAACGTCTTTTTTTTATTTTTATTTTCCTTAACGCACTGTGTCGTCTTCATAAAACAGGGGCCATCTGCGTAGTCTCCCTTGTTTTTTTTTCTTAACCGCCACAACATAAACTTAACAACAAAGCCAAGAGGAAAAAAAAAAACCGTTTTGGGCGGAGCTTATCCTTATAAGGCCGTCTGTCAAAGGTGGGACGTTCAGGCGATTCTCCTTCCTGATTGGTGCTCTGCATTGATTGACACGCTGCAGTGTAAAGTTCAATCCCTTTGGGCGCGAAATTGCATTAACAGGCGTATAGTTTGTCTAATGCAGTTAATAATAACAATGGCCACAATCGCAGATTTTTAACAACAGTGTCCTCCAGGATTGAACCCACAACCCTCTGGTCAAGAGTCCAGAGCCCTAACCACTACTCCACGCTGCTGCCCTATCAATAGACAACATTTCTGCAAATTAACCTTATGGTAGTGCCAATAAAGGCGAATCATCATCCATAGTAAATAGTTTATTTTTGATCATCATTTTGAGGCAAAACTCCCATCTTGTAGACCTTTGTCCTTCATAGTGGGCTTTACCATGTTCCAGTGGGGGTTTCTGGTCTCACAATCCCACACAAAAACACCCCTGCTTACATGAGTCATTCTGGCTCTCTGACACTGCAACAAAACATCTGTTCTTTAACTGAATAAAAGATCTGAAGAGCTATGATGAACTGCTCTTGGAAACAGAGATCAGGTATTACACAATCCATTAAGGAATTGTTTTAGTCTCAGTAGCTGCTGAGCTGTGTCAAGAAACTCCATGCAGCTAGTTACCTTGTTTTACCAGAGACACAGTTACATGACTCAGGTCCATTGACATAGAAAACTGGTGGTATTATTGGATGTACCTATTGGCCTCACTGTTGCTAATGCCAGTTTAGCAACTGGGGAAATCGGAATTAAAACAATAATTTTGCCCTAAAAGGTATATCTGGCTGATATTTATGTTTTCTTTTACCTAAGAAACACTAAAAGTAATATAATAATCCAATGACAAATATTTGACATGATCAATGTCTTAATTGTTGCAATGAGTGTTGTGACATGGACTCCACCCTCAATTGGTAAAGGTAAATGGTCCCATAAAGAGAAATGTGTGCCTTCTTATTCTGCACGTATTAGACATTACCTTGCAAAGATGTGAATGGCTTTAGCTACAGGAGGTCAAGTAGGCAAGGAGAAAAGGCAAACTTGAAAAAAGAGGAGAGCGTGGAGAATTATACAATCAAATTCTTGCACACAACCAGTGGAGGCAAACCAGAGATTGTGAGATGTTCTGAGATTTCATGATGATAGGAAATTACCAGGCAATCTAGCAAACCAGCAGTGGTCAGTTAATGAGGTGGATAAAGCGTGAACAAGGAATCCCAAGTGTGCTTTGTAACTGAGAGAAGGAAACCTGAGCTATATTTTGAACATGAGCTTCCTGGTAACATCAGAGTCTAATTTGACACCCGGGTTTCCAACATCGGATTTGGTGTTCATTCCATGATCAGCGTAACAGCAGACATTGTTTCTGTTATAGTCTAAGCCAAAAATACAGAGGCAGCACCTTGATTAAAGAGCTTCAAATAACATTTTCATTTGTGTATTTACATGTTTAATGATGTTTGCAGTTATTCTCTGAGTGGTTCTGGGTTATGTTGTTCTGAATCATTATTGGTTCTGTTGAGCAGAATTATTATAATTTTTATTTATTTTTTTAATTCAGAGTGCCTAATTATTTTCTTCCCATTTTAGAATGTCCAGTAATGTTTTCTCCCCAGTGCATCTATTCCCCACACAGCTCAGGACAACTGAAGTTTCAGTGGGTGTCCTCCGACCCACGACCAAGACAATTTTATATTTTACACCCAGGAACTCGAGAGTAGATTTCTGTGAGCTACTGGCCTCTGGAGGACAAAAACCAGCCCTGCAGGTGTCCGTCTAAGCTTACTGGGAGCCTGGCTGGTAGGGCTCACTGTAGGGCGTGATGAGAAACAGTCCCTGCTGGTCTTGCCTCAACCCGCAGGAACGCCAGAGCCAAAGCGACACTCCTTCCGGAATCCCCAGCCAGGACATGAACCTGCGCTCCCCTGACTGTACGACTTACCCTGCATATCACACAGCCGTGCTTTTACCAGGTGATAACTTGTATCTGTCTTTACCTGGCTTTGGCCTAACTTTGAGCTTGTCTGAGAATCCTAACTCAGAATCTGAATGGACTCATTCAATTCCTCATTCAAATCACGTGAACATGTGCTTTCAACTCTGCTAGCCTCACCTACTCTCTATACATGTATTGTCCCATTGTTTCCTAATTTGTTCAATCTACACTCAGCATTCTTCGCCAATGATGTGGCAGTTCTCCCCTGAGGCTGGTAAAAGAGGTCTCTACAACTCTATCTGCTGTTCCTGCACATAATATCATATGTTCTAAATAAAAGTACTGAGAGAAAATGTCTTCAAAATATAATGTATATTTAAAGCTTTTTCAAACAAAGCAAATGTTGTGTTGTTCTGCAATACATTATACATGGGTGTGTATATATATATTATATACACATATTTTTAACAGTAGGTTTTACACATTTTTATTGCTATACATTATAAATGTATTTATTTTTCAAAAGGGAAGTCTTATACTGTTTATTTTATACATTTTGATGTTAGGGGTATAGAATATTACATTTATATGATTTATGAGTGTTGAGTAAAAGTGGAGAGGCAGGGGTTGCACACAGTTCCCTGTGGTTTACACTTACAGGCAGATCGTAACGAATTGTATGAAGGCACGAAAGAGAAACATTCATAAGGTACCATAGGCCATTTCAATGTTTTAAATATTTGATGCTGGAATACACTCTGTGAGTTATTTGTTTTCAGTGGCAAGGCCTTGACTGACAGTGCTATATATCACTGTAGATCAAAGGGTATTGTAGTATATTCTTCGAAGGAGCCAGATTGGTGGGCAGCACTGAGGCCTGAGCCTCCACAGAGGGGCATAGTGAAAGCAGTGATAATGGAAGCTTCTGCACTGTGCCCCCGAAGCATGTCTCAAGACTGCCCTGGATGGAGCGCCTTGTGGTGAAGAAACATCATCATTTCACTTTTTGATCTAAGCAAGGTTTTTAGAGGTGAAAGGAGAGTGAAAGGATAGTGCACTACTTACGCCCTCCTCCCCCCATTTGTAGACATGTATCTTGAAATTAAATGACATGTTTGCTATAATGTGTTTATTTTAAAACGGCACCTATGAGATCTGTGTAGTGAATAGAAGTGAAAGGGTCTATGAGCATTTTGAACAAAAATGAAATATTTACTTTGGAAGTTGTTTTTAAAGTTATTGGATCTGCCAATAATGTGTTTATCCCCACATTCTTATTTCCATGTTTATCGAATCTTATTTAGGCCCACTTGTGACATTTTTCATTTGAAGGTAACTTTGCATTTTCATCCATTTGTTACTGTGCCCTCTTTAAATAATTTAAGTGTTCAGTGAAAAGTATTAACAGGTGATATTGCTTAAAGATGGTGCTTACATTAAAAAACTTTGTTGTTATTATCTGTATTCAATGGAACTTCATTGTTTATCCACTAAATACACCATGTTATAGTATTATTATTACTTATTTCTTTGCAGACGCCCTTATCCAGGGTGACTTACAATCGTTACAAGATATCACGTTATACATTATTTCACATTATACAGATATCACATTATTTTTACATACAATTACCCATTTATACAGTTGGGTTTTTACTGGAGCAATCTAGGTAAAGTACCTTGCTCAAGGGTACAACAGCAGTGTCCCCCACCGGGGATTAAACCCATGACCCTCCGGTCAAGAGTCCAGAGCCCTAACCACTACTCCACACTGCTGCACATAGTACAAACAATGTGTCATAGATCAGCAATATATTACTGTAGACACAAAAATAAGATATTGTAAGTACACAGCGACAATAATTATGTAAGGTAGATGTTATTTGATTGACTCTTCTAATGCTGAAATTTGCATATTTCTTGATTAGCATTACAAGAGCCAATCAAATCGCGTGAAAGCACAAAGTGGGCGGATCTCATTTGCATACAAACTCACTTAAGATTTAGTTAAATATTTAGCTAAATGTTAAATCTTTTTTAGAGATTTAGCTGGCCAGTTAAATATTTAGCTAAATGTTAAATCTAGTTAAGAGATTTAAGATTTAGTTAAATATTGAGCTAAATGTTTATTTTTAAAATAAAGATTTAGCATTTAAATGTTGAAAAGTTGCTAAATATTTTAATACAAGATTTAAGTTAAATCTGGAAATAAAGACATGTTAAAATATTTACGCTTTTTTTTACACATGGCACCCCATAATCTATAACGTCTCCGCCGGTTTTCAGCCATGGTGATCTGCAATACCTGTTGGTTAGTTTCATTTTATACCTCCGAGTTTATTTTTAATTAATGAGTCTTAAGCCGTCGGGTGAAAAGCCCGGTTTACTCAAGTAAAATAAACTGAGCGAATGGAAACCCAAAAAAGCATTTTACACTTGCTTGGAAACCCCATGATTGTCAAGCTTTAAATGAATCATGTTGTAGATTTCTGTATCAAGAGTGTATTAAGTTTCAAAAATAAACCCCTTTTATGAACTTGGCACTGTGAAAAATTTACATAAACAACAAACAAACTTGGTTTCCAAAGCCACAAGAGAGAGTAAGAGGAAGCTGTATAAATTCAAAAAGCTGAACATTTAATTAAAATGGTTGTGGTATAAATAGATGAACTCATACACAGTGAAAGAATAGGGTACTGGTGACTCAAGAGATTTATTGAAAGGCAAAAAATACAGTAAAAAAAAAACAAAGAGATAGCAGTGGCTGAAAAGACAAGACACACAGACCACGTCAAAAAGGCAACTAATAAAAACCATGAGAAGAAAGCTTATTCTGATTGATATAAACATCTGTTATTTTAAGAACCAATCTCATTAAGCATTAGAACTCTGTTCAGATGGAATTACCATCTGTTAGAAGGTCAACAAGGTCAACAACTCAACGACCAAGGCAATGCCCAGAATTACAACCAATTAAAACCTGTTGCCTGTATTGTTATTTTATCATTGAAATCTCCAGAATTATTTCCCATTTCACTGTTTTGCTTTCTTAAACATTTAGCTTTTTTTAAGAGAGACAATCTGTTTCAAGCTGGCAGAGAGGGCGCTCGCGGAAGCCAAGATCATTCACCTTCATCGAGGTGGAACTATCGCTATTAGAACAGTAGCTTTTTAGTTTTTTTGCTTTTTTATGGTGCACTTCAACAAGAGATGGAAACAGACAGGTTCACAAAGCTGAAAGTTAAAAAATAAAAAAAAGTGGGTTTGAATCACAGCCGATGCGCTGACATCACAGCAGGCTTCCACTGTCTGCAAGCTGATTGGCGGATGGTTCGGAATAATTCATGTTTCTTTAACTCATTAATCAAGCCTAGAATGTTCAGCAGCATATGTTTGATGTTAATACTGTTTAATTACAAGAATGATTTATTTATACACTATGTTTATAAATACAATGTTTTTGTCGGGTCGATCATTGTAACCGTGCTGCCAAATAAAAAAACATGATTTCTTTAAAACTACCAAGGGACTTTAGGGGTTGCATTACCAGAGCTCCCATGTTTAAATCCTCAATCCTCAGATTACTGGAATACATCACCTTTACATTGTGTCTTAATAATGCCATCCATGTACTAGCAAATCCTGTCACAGCCTGTCATCAGAAAGCATTTGCAAATGGTATACAGGTTTAGTATTTTAAAATGGTTCCTTGTATGCGTGTGCATGTGTGTGCGTCTGCATTTCTGTATATGTACAGTATGTGGTGTAGGTAGTGGAGTTGTTTGCCCCGCATGGCTGTTTATTTTAGTTTGGGTTAAAGGTATAGCTGGAGATTAAATAGGTGAAACGATGCATTTAAGAATCAGCTGGCTCTTACTGCTTTTAGGAACCAGTTGCTCAAAACATGCTCATTAAAAATTCATAGATATATCAGCTGGGATGGGCTCTTAACTCAGGAGCTACAGTCTTATTCAGTAAGTTCCCCAATCTCAATCACGCACACACACACACACACACAGTGAAAGAAAGGCCACCTTTCCTGCTGATGAGGTTAATGACTTCCCTTCAGCTAATCTGAGTTCAGAGCCCGCTGTCTCCTGTAGAAGACAGGGGAAGGGCCACTGGGGACACTGGAGACACTCTGAATCTCCAAGTGTCTGCTGCTGCTCTCAAGCCATGTTTTGATTTATAAAAGACCTTTTCACCAGTCACCTCGCTCACTTGGGCATGTAGCAGCTGACAAAAAAAAAAAAAAAAAAACCCAGATACATGACATTATAAAAATATTCCAAATTAAAATCAATTTAATACAGCGCTGTCTGATCCTTCATGCACGTTTCACTTTTTTTTCATTGCTTTATATGGGGAAAAAATGGCATCGTCATATGAGATTATCATGCATTTGCGTCTTCCATACATTCCCATATAAAGTCTAGAAGAGAGTTTCTGTATCTGTCCCCATATGAAGTTGCCATGCATGAAAGGGTTAAAGAGATATACCAATGACCAGGAAGTTCTTAAAGATCTGTACTATATATATATATACTGTATATATATATATATATATATATATATATATATATATATATATATATATATATATATATATATTGTAATGAATTCGCAACTCACTTAGGTTCGTTGCCCCTTTACAAATTGACCCAGGCATAGAAATTGGGGTTCAGCGCTTCCGCGCACTTTTAATAATACAAATAATAAACAAAATACAAAACAAAAACAAATACCTAGCTCCTTCGGAGCGCTAACTAAAACTCAGGAACACCTATACTATAAAGTGGGACGGCTAAGCCGTTTCCCCACAACACAAAACACACAGTAACTCTTCACTTGCCGACTGCTTGGAAACAGAGCACACCTTCCTGCCTCCTTCTATACAGCAGCCGTGAGCAGACTGACTGCACCCCTTATATACCCTGCACCTGGTCCTAATTTAACAATAATTACCAGGTGCAGGGGATAATTAACAATTAACACAATGTGCATTCCGCACATGTTTTTCTTCATGCAAGGAGGATTAACCCCCTCCCTGCTGTGTTACACTTCCCCCCCCTTAAGTGCACAGCACTGATCGGCCATTCCATGGCCACATTCTCTCCCCCCCCCCCTTTGAAGTCCGGTGCCCAGCGGAAGGGACCACGATCCGGCGAGTAGGGACCCAAACGGCTTGCCAGGGGCGACCGACGCATAGGCCGGTAACCTGGACGGTGCAGCAACAGGCAGAGGTGTGAGCCACGGGACCTGCGCAGCAACCTCTGAGAGTCCAGGGGGAACACAGCGGGAGGAAGGGGGAACGCCAGTGACGTCACACGACCGCGTCGTGACGTCTGAGGTTTCAGGGGGAGCGGAGCAAGGGACCAGGTGAGCAACTGTGCCTGGTGGTGCCCCGACCTGGGCACGAGGTCGAGCACAGGGAGGTCCATGCATTCCGGCAGGGTGTCCACAAGCACGGGGCAAGGGACCGTGCCCGGCAGCACCGGACTGGTTTCCAGGGGTGGTGGTCGGGGCTGTTGTGGAGGTGACTCCCTCACCTCTTCTGGCTCCCGAGACAGCAGCTCCAGCCCCTCTGGCTTCCGAGACTGCAGCTCCACGCCCTCTGGCTCTTGGGTTGGCAGCTCCACCCCTTCTGGCTCTCGGGACAGCTCCACCCCTTCTGGCTCTCGGGACAGCTCCACCCTCTCTGGCTCTTGGGACAGCTGCTCTACCTCCCATTTCTGGAGCAGCAAGTCCAGCTCTGTAGGCTCCCGCTCCGGCAAGCCTAACTCCACTCTCCACCTCTCATTCTGCTCCACTTGAGCAGCGGTATTTCTTTTGATCTTCTCGATCAACTCTTTAAAATCCATTTTTTCTTTTACTGGGTCCTAGGGCCGCCCACAGCTTCTGACACCACGTTGTAATGAATTCGCAACTCACTTAGGTTCGTTGCCCCTTTACAAATTGACCCAGACACAGAAATTGGGGTTCAGCGCTTCCGCACACTTTTAATAATACAAATAATAAACAAAATACAAAACAAAAACAAATACCTAGCTCCTTCGGAGCGCTAACTAAAACTCAGGAACACCTATACTATAAAGTGGGACGGCTAAGCCGTTTCCCCACAACACAAAACACACAGTAACTCTTCACTTGCCGACTGCTTGGAAACAGAGCACACCTTCCTGCCTCCTTCTATACAGCAGCCGTGAGCAGACTGACTGCACCCCTTATATACCCTGCACCTGGTCCTAATTTAACAATAATTACCAGGTGCAGGGGATAATTAACAATTAACACAATGTGCATTCCGCACATGTTTTTCTTCATGCAGGGAGGATTAACCCCCTCCCTGCTGTGTTACAATATATATATATATATATATATATATATATATATATATATATATATATATATATATATATATATATATATATATATTGTGAGATAGAGGGTTGTGAGAGACAGCAGGGAGGGGGTTAAAACCTCCCTGCGAAAGAAATGCACCTTTTTATTTGATTGTTTCTGCTTTTTCAGTTAATCAGTTTTGTTAATTGTCTTATTGTTTTGTTTAATTGTTTTATTGTTAATTATCATCCGCACCTGGGCGCTATTGGAAATTAGGCCCAGGTGCGGGGTTTAAAAGGAGAGCAGGCAGTCTGCTCAGGGCTGCTAAGGAGAAGGAGGCAGAAAGGAGTGCTCTGCTTCCTGGCAGTCCCGAGGAAAAGGTACAGTGCAAACCTGTGTGGTTAAGTTTTTGTGGAACAGGGAAACGGCTTAGCCGTCCTGTGGTAGTTAGGTTCCTGCGTGTGTAGTTAGTGCTCAGAAAGAGCTAGGTGTTTATTTTGTGTGCTTTGTTTTACTTTTGTGTTTATTAAAAAATAGCGCAACCGCGCTGAAAAAAAATCCATTTGAGTGTCCTGGGTCGTATTTTTAAAGGGGCAACGAACCCGAGTGGGTGCAATCCTTTTACATATGGTGGCAGAGAGTGTGGGCGCCCCTAAGACCCAGAGAAAATGGATTTACTACAGCTGATTGAGCAGATCACGAAGAATGCCGTTGCTCAGGGAGAGCAACTTAGGAGATGGGAGAGAGAGATGGGGTTGGCACCGCGGAAGAGACAGGAGCGGGAGCCAACCGAATTGGAGCGGTTACTCCTGGAATGGGAGCAGGCTAGTGTAGCTCTGCAGGCTCCAGAGCCCAGAGGGGAGGAGCCGCCGCTGCCAGAGCCCAGAGGGGAGGAGCTGCCGCTGCCAGAGCCCAGAGGGGAGGAGCTGCCGCTGCCAGAGCCCAGAGGGGAGGAGCTGCCGCTGCCAGAGCCCAGAGGGGAGGAGCTGCCGCTGCCAGAGCCCAGAGGGGAGGAGCCGCCGCTGCCAGAGCCCAGAGGGGAGGAGCCGCCGCTGCCAGAGCCCAGAGGGGAGGAGCCGCTGCTTCTGGAGCCCGGGGAGGAGGGGGAACGCATATCTCCACCACAGCCCCGACCACCACCCCTACGGTCCAGTCCGGCGCTGCTGCGTCCAGTCCCTCACTCCTTGCTCCAGGACACCCGGCCGGTCTTCCCGGACCTTCCTGCGCTGGACCTAGAGCCCAGGAGTCTGCAGCACTGGCCACAGCTTTGCCCCTGGTTCCCTGCTCCGCTCTCCCCGAGCACCCAGACGTCGCTGTCGCTCCCCCTGTTCGCTGCTTCGCTTCCACTGGGTGATCGGACATCACTGCACCGGTTCCCAGGGGAAGATCTCTGCCCACTGCTGCATCCTCCAGTGCCACGGTCTACGCTCCGGTCGCCCCTGTCGAACCGTTGGGTCCCCTTGTCGCCGGTGCGCGGTCCTTACCTGGCTGAGCCGGGATGTGGACCGATCCACCCTCAAGCCTGCCCGAGGAAGAGGGCAAGAAAGGACATTTATGGACTTGAGGGTGGGTGGTTGTGTTTTAGGGGAGGAGGTGGCCGTCTCGTGGCCTGTGTCTTGTAAAGACAAGGGGGGGATATGTGAGATAGAGGGTTGTGAGAGACAGCAGGGAGGGGGTTAAAACCTCCCTGCGAAAGAAATGCACCTTTTTATTTGATTGTTTCTGCTTTTTCAGTTAATCAGTTTTGTTAATTGTCTTATTGTTTTGTTTAATTGTTTTATTGTTAATTATCATCCGCACCTGGGCGCTATTGGAAATTAGGCCCAGGTGCGGGGTTTAAAAGGAGAGCAGGCAGTCTGCTCAGGGCTGCTAAGGAGAAGGAGGCAGAAAGGAGTGCTCTGCTTCCTGGCAGTCCCGAGGAAAAGGTATAGTGCAAACCTGTGTGGTTAAGTTTTTGTGGAACAGGGAAAAGGCTTAGCCGTCCTGTGGTAGTTAGGTTCCTGCGTGTGTAGTTAGTGCTCAGAAAGAGCTAGGTGTTTATTTTGTGTGCTTTGTTTTACTTTTGTGTTTATTAAAAAATAGCGCAACCGCGCTGAAAAAAAATCCATTTGAGTGTCCTGGGTCGTATTTTTAAAGGGGCAACGAACCCGAGTGGGTGCAATCCTTTTACAATATATATATATATATATATATATATATATATATATATATATATATATATATAGATATATAGATATATAGATATATATATATAGATATATATATATATATATATAGATATATATTGTAAACGATCGTTTCTCACACGGGTTCGTGCCCCTTTAAAATTACGACCCTGCACACAGAACTGGAGTTTTCAAGCGCTTACGCGCTAATTTTAATAAACACAAAAATAAAACAAATGCACAAAACAAAACCTAACTCCGTTTGGAGCGCTTACTACACAGGTAATTTCCCTGACTAACTTGCAGGACGGCTAAGCCGTTTACCTGGCACCACAGAACACAAACCACACAGGTTTAACACAGCACTTACTATTTTCTTTCTCTTGGACTGCTCGGAAGCAGAGCACCTCTCTTCTGCTTCCTTCTACTCAGCAGCCCATAGCAGTCTAACTGCTCCTCTTAAATACCCTGCACCTGGTCCCAATTTAACAATAGCTACCAGGTGCAGGGGATAAATAATAATAAAACAATTAACAAATTGAATGAAACAATAAAACAATACAATCAAACAAACCAAAAAGGTGCATTTTCTCTTCAGGGAGGTTTTAACCCCCTCCCTGCTGTCTCACATTCCCGCTGCTGTTACATATCCTCCCCCCTAAGTGTGCAACACTAACGGCCATTCCAAGGCCACCCCCTCTCCTAAAACACAACCACCCACCCTCAAGTCCATAAATGTCCCTTCTTGCCCTCTTCCACGGGCAGGCTTGAGGGTGGATCGGTCCACGTCCCGGCTCAGCCAGGTAGGGACCTCGCACCGGCGACAAGGGGACCCAACGGCTCAACAGGGGCGACCGGAGCGTAGACCGCGGCACTGGAGGATGCAGCAGTGGGCAGAGATCTTCCCCTGGGAACCGGCGCAGTGACGTCCGATCACCCAGGGGAAGCGAAGCAGCGAACAGGGGGAGCAAAAGCGACGTCTGGCAGCAGCCCAGCGACGTCTGGGTGCTCGGGAAGAGCGGAGTAGGGAACCAGGGGAAAAGCTGTGGCCAGTGCTGCACACTCCTGGGCTCAAGGTCCAGTGCAGGAAGGTCCGGGCAGACCGGCCGGGTGTCCTGGAGCAAAGGGTGAGGGACTGGACGCAGCGGTGCCGGACTGGACCGTAGGGGCGGTGGTCGGGGCTGTGGTGGAGGTAAACTTTTCACCTCCCCCCTGGGCTCCGGAAGCGGCAGCTCCTCCCCTCTGGGCTCCGGAAGCGGCGGCTCCTCCCCTCTGGGCTCCGGAAGCGGCGGCTCCTCCCCTCTGGGCTCCGGAAGCGGCGGCTCCTCCCCTCTGGGCTCCGGAAGCGGCAGCTCCTCCTCTCTGGGTTCTGGCAGCGGCAGCTCCTCCCCCTCTGGCTCGGGAGGCTGCGGAGCTCCGCTAGCCTGCTCCCATTCCAGGATTAGCCGCTCCAATTCTGTTGGCTCCCTCCTTTTCACTGGAGCCAACCCCATCTCTCTCTCCCATCTCTCATTTCGCTCTCTTTGAGCGGCAGTATTGCGGTTGATTCTGTCTATCAACTCTTCGATGCTCTCCATTTCTAGGGTCGTAGGGGCGCCCACACTCTCTGCCACCATATGTAAACGATCGTTTCTCACACGGGTTCGTGCCCCTTTAAAATTACGACCCTGCACACAGAACTGGAGTTTTCAAGCGCTTACGCGCTAATTTTAATAAACACAAAAATAAAACAAATGCACAAAACAAAACCTAACTCCGTTTGGAGCGCTTACTACACAGGTAATTTCCCTGACTAACTTGCAGGACGGCTAAGCCGTTTACCTGGCACCACAGAACACAAACCACACAGGTTTAACACAGCACTTACTATTTTCTTTCTCTTGGACTGCTCGGAAGCAGAGCACCTCTCTTCTGCTTCCTTCTACTCAGCAGCCCATAGCAGTCTAACTGCTCCTCTTAAATACCCTGCACCTGGTCCCAATTTAACAATAGCTACCAGGTGCAGGGGATAATTAATAATAAAACAATTAACAAATTGAATGAAACAATAAAACAATACAATCAAACAAACCAAAAAGGTGCATTTTCTCTTCAGGGAGGTTTTAACCCCCTCCCTGCTGTCTCACATTCCCGCTGCTGTTACAATATATATAGATATATACACATACACAGTATATATACAGTACTAACATGAGAGAAAAAAGAAAGACTTAACATGCAATAATTTTAGTTTACTAAAATGAAATACTGTGGATGACTGAAATGCAGCAAAGACCTTTTAAAAATAGATAAGGTTTAACCAGCCTACACAAAGACACAGCTTCAGTATGATAGCACTCATTGTCTGTACTTGCTTCTGCCACAGACTGCCGATTGTCCTTGTAGTCTTACTGGGAAACTCCACTTCTGAATCAAAAGAGCCACCATTGGACAGTCTGTTATTTTAATATTCTGGGTAATCATTTATTTTAAAACTCCATTACACATGTACGTATTTAATATATTTAAAATGTTATCACTCCCAGTTAAAACATTCAGACATCCAGTACTGTAACCCTCACTTAAGGCCGCTGCTGCCCTGTATTAGTGTAGATGTGAAGTAGTGTACATGTAGATGTCTGTTCCATTACCACTTTGCTTGAAGTATTGTCTGTTCTGTGTCTTTCAGATTAGACCATGAAAGCAGAACTTGAGACCATGTCACAGACACTGTACACTAACCAGTGCTCACCGGTATTCTTTTCAGAATGAAAAAGTTGGTTTTAGGGGCTGTGGATCATTAGGTCTTTGAAATTCGAACCCTCACTTTGTGAAACTCCCAGCAGTTATTATCCCACAGGTACATGCCCTCTAAAAGCTAATAGGACTTTAGCATCTCGAAACTCTCTTTAAACAGCAGCATCCATTTCAAGCAGCGTACATGTAAGTGATCCAGAACAAAATATAACCTCAAGCCTCTTCATTCAAAACCTTTGTTTATTTTGCACTCACATCATCTCAAACTCAACCTCTCCAAATCAGACCTCTTTTTCTTCCCCCTCTTCCTCCCCCACCGCTGATCTCTCTATCTCTATTCCTCTTGAATCCACAACCCTCTCTCCCTCCTCATCCACCAAGAACCTTGGTGTCACCCTCGACCCCTCCCTCTCCTACTCTCAGCATATCTCTGCGCTGGTACGCTCCTGTTGCTTCTTCCTCAGCAACATACGAGGAATTCGCCCCTTCCTCTCCGACTACTGTACACAGCTCCTAGTTCAGGCCCTGGTACTGTCCCGCCTTGACTACTGCAACTCCCTCCTGGCCAGCCTCCCTGCCTCTGGTATCCAAAACTCTGCTGCTCGCCTTGTGTTTTCCCTTCCTCGTTTCTCCCACGCTACAGCGCTGCTCTGCTCTCTTCACTGGTTCCCTATCGCTGCTCGCATCCAAAACTCTTGTACTGGCCTATCGCTGTCTTGACCTTTCTGCTCCTGCTTATCTCCAGAGTATAATTTCTCTCTACACCCCCTCTCAGCCCCTCCGCTCCTCCACCAGTGGCAGATTAGCTGTACCCTCCCTCCGCTCTCCCGCTTCCAGAGCCCGCTCCTCCTCCACACTTGCCCCTCAATGGTGGGACTCACGGATATCAGGACTGCTCAGTCCCTGACCGCCTCCTCAAGACAAACCTGTTGAGACAGCATCTGTAAACCTCACAACTCTCGACTATGCTGGACTATATGGCACCCAATTGTACCAGTACTTGCATTAGCTTGTACTTGCACTGAACTGCTCCATACCTTGTTGTATTCTGCTAAGAAATAAATAAATAAATAAATAAATAAATAATAATAACAGTTCACATTTCTATAGCGCCTTCACACACACAAAAATTAACAATTAAACCATTACATTAAAAACAGTCTAATACAGAATTTGATAAACACTAAGATAAAAAGCTAGTTTGTAGAAATAGAACAATCAAAAGTCTAAAACTAAAATGTCATAACATTGTAATAAGAAAAAAAACACATTTCCAAACATAAAAAACAGTTTCGTGTAAAGTACATGTGCAAAGCCCTTTTCACCCCTGCCTGCTTTCCACAGTAATACATGATTGCTGTTTTCCATGAATGATGTAGTGTTTAAGCTGTACATTTTTTAAGTTCCTAACCATCCAAATCTTGGGTATTGGGGTCTATTTCAACATCTCTCTATATTGGTGTTGATCTGAACATTGTATCAGACATTTCACAATATAACTGCACTGCTGATCATCATGGTACGTATAACAATTTTTTTTCACTTTGACTCCTGGGAGTAGGTGGTAAGTGTTCAGAAATATATTATTCGTAAAAGCTGATAGACTGCAGAGCACTCAGTTCAAACAGGTCCCATGCTCCCCCTCACAGCTCAGTCCTCACCTGAAACACTCAGCCACTCAGTCCTGGGAATCTCTCATGCAATTAGTCATTTGGTCATTTTGTAATGTGGACTAATATTCGCTATGGCTTAGCTATGATCACCAAATTTGTTTTGTTTGTCTTTTAAACAAATCTACAAATTAAAGGTGCAAATTAAATTAAAAAAACGTCCAAAACTCGGAATGAGGATGTCCATTCTGAATTCCCTTACTCCTCTGTTGAAAAATCAGGGGGGCGGGGCGGGACGGGGGGACATGATTGAAGTCTTCATTGTTGACTTAGTTAACCTGAACCAATATTTTACAGAAACCAGGACCAGTGGACACAGTTGAAAATTAAGTTGAGACAGACTTAGGACAGAGGGAAGACAACACTTCGTCACACAGTGGTGAAGGAATGTAATAGGTTACTGTGAACAGGCTGGCTGTAGGGGTGACGTCAGGCCAGAAAGGAACACACAGACATGCAGTACTGGCAGGTGAAACTGAGACGCTGTGGCGCTCAGTGTTTTTAATAAATAAACAAATAAAATATTTAAAAAAAAACAACACACGGCACTTGAGGCCAAAACGGACTAACACTTAAACAAACAGTGGACTAACAGACAAACAAACACGGTGAGTCAAAACAAACAAGTATCGTGCTGGTCCTTCCAGCATGAAATAGCAATTGTTATTAATTATTCTTTTACTTTATTTTACTCTTCTTCTCTCTCCCGTTCTCTATTCACCGAACACCCAACCCCAAGTGAGTAAAACATGCATCTATATATACTGTTGTTCCAGGATTCAATTACCAATTAATTATTCACTTGAATCCCAGCTCGTTAACTAATTTGTGCAATCCCGTGCTCACATACTTTATCTGCACGTGAAGTGATTATGCATCCCCGTGCTTAAATACAACTATATATTTTAAATCACTCGTGCTACACAGACCCATTTATATCTTGTGCACCAATACCTATACACCAACATTAACACACTACACACAACACATAACACATAACACACATGGGTGGGGCACACTGCCACAGTTACTTAGTAGTGTTATTGAGGGATCCTTTAAGACCCAACTTGACTAGGTTCTGAGATCAATCAGCGTATAGGAACCGGATAAAATGTATAAATATAGAAGATCTTTAGATTGGTTCCCTTTTCTACTAAATGCCCAACCTTTTTTTATTGAGTGTGCACTGCAGATTCTGGCTTTGAGCTCAGCAGGCAGCTGGACAGTATAACAACCTGCGCACAACGTGATCATGCCTTGTATATCTCAACCTGCACACAACGTGATCATGCCTTGTATATCTCAACCTGCACACAACGTGATCAAGCCTTGTATATCTCAACCTGCACACAAAGTGATTGTGCCTTTACCAGGTAATGGACTTGACAACCCCTGCCCAGCCCTATTACAGTTAACAATCAAGATATTTATTTGGGTTAGTGGTGCATAAAATAAGAGCTGGGTTGAGCAATTAATACATGGAGCTTCATGAAAGCACTTTTTTGTATTTCCTTCCCAGCTGTCATTTCTGATGCAAGGTTCATGAAGGATATCTTTATCATATTGCAGACTAATATATACTCCAGGTCTTCTTTATGTGCAAAATCCTTTTAGCCCTATAAAACCATTATTTTAGCTTCCATGTGGTTTTATATTTGTGTTCTCAGTTTATTATTTCACTGTGCCATTGATTTATAGAGAAATCATGTTTGTTACATTGTGCTTAGTGCCTGGCATCAGTGGGTGGACATTAGTTTCAATTCATGAAGATTAAGCAAAAAAACAATAAACCCATAAATGCAATTTCATTCCACCCTTACCCCTTTTAATACACATCTAAGAGCTTGATATGCAGTCTATGGGTTTTCCAACTTTTAAATCAGGATGCATATAAATTGCAATTTATTTCCATTATCGGAACATCTTGATCATACTGTATGAATGGTCTGTGTTGTATATGCATATTCTCTGTGTGAGGGTCATACTGTATGAATGGTCTGTGTTGTATATGCATATTCTCTGTGTGAGGGTCATACTGTATGAATGGTCTGAGTTGTATATGCATATTCTCTGTGTGAGGGTCATACTGTATGAATGGTCTGTGTTGTATATGCATATTCTCTGTGTGAGGGTCATACTGTATGAATGGTCTGTGTTGTATATGCATATTCTCTGTGTGAGGGTCATACTGTATGAATGGTCTGTGTTGTATATGCATATTCTCTGTGTGAGGGTCATACTGTATGAATGGTCTGAGTTGTATATGCATATTCTCTGTGTGAGGGTCATACTGTATGAATGGTCTGTGTTGTATATGCAAATTCTCTGTGTGAGGGTCATACTATGAATGGTCTGTGTTGTATATGCATATTCTCTGTGTGAGGGTCATACTGTATGAATGGTCTGTGTTGTATATGCATATTCTCTGTGTGAGGGTCATACTGTATGAATGGTCTGTGTTGTATATGCATATTCTCTGTGTGAGGGTCATACTGTATGAATGGTCTGTGTTGTATATGCATATTCTCTGTGTGAGGGTCATACTGTATGAATGGTCTGTGTTGTATATGCATATTCTCTGTGTGAGGGTCATACTGTATGAATGGTCTGTGTTGTATATGCATATTCTCTGTGTGAGGGTCATACTGTATGAATGGTCTGTGTTGTATATGCATATTCTCTGTGTGAGGGTCATACTATATGAATGGTCTGTGTTGTATATGCATATTCTCTGTGTGAGTTGTTACAGGCACACGTTTAGAAAGAAACTGCTTGACTCTCAGCACAATGCCCTACAGGCTGAATTTATATTAAAATAGAAGCATCTTGGGTTTACACTGAACATCTGTGCCAAGGAAATTGCTAGTAACCCTCCTTGAACTCTGCTTGGTCAAGCCTAATTACCGCGTGAACCCAGACTCTCTTGCCACTGCGGTGATACCTCTATATAAACTCCAGAAATATTATGCAATTATGTACTTTAATTATTTTTGATCTCCCGGGGGAGAAAAACGCTTTGCTAGAATTTTTTTCATGTTTTATTTTGACAAATCAGAGAGGTAGGCTGTCAGGCTATGTCACAATATTAGCAAAGCCACATGCAGTAATAGATTTCGAAAGTGCTTGCATTAGTTTAACTGCGATATGTGTTCTATCACTTCAAGGGACATACACATTTAATTACTAAATCTATACAGTATTTGGAAAGATGGGTAGATTAATATATTTAATTAAACAGACAGCCAGAAATACCATTCAATACTTCTATTACTTAATTAAAATAACATGATTGTTAAAGACTCGTTTTAATTTTATTTTGGGGTGGGGTCCTAATATAAAAGGTAAATGTCATTTGTATCTGTACAGACAATGATTGATATTATTATTTTTTTCACCCACGATTGAGTATTTTTCACAGCATTGGGGACTGTAATTTGATATAAATGTGTATGTGCTGTGATCTTGTAGTTTGGGATGTTAATATGTACAGATGACTCTCATACTTTTTCAATTCTCTCATCAGAAATGCCCATGAGAAGCTAGTTGTATAACTACAGAGACAGGGTTAGCAGTTCCCCCAATTAGTTAGTAAACCTTCTATTCAATAAATATCAACCACAAGTTTAAAAATATTGATATCCATGTATGCATATATCATTTATGATTAGGATGTTCTGGTTGTATTAAGTTTTGGATTTACTTTTAATAAAAAAGGTTGATTTTGAATTTTAGAAATGGGTTTAATAGGCTTTAATTCTGGTCAGAATAGTGGAGGGGGGGGGGAACAAATTGGATTCTCTTTAATGAAAAACATCAGAAGCATCTTAAAGTACTCCATTTAATACACGTATTACAAAAAAGATAATTGATGAAGTATTCCCAATTATAATAGCTACACCATATTAATAAAATAATCTGACAGGTAAATTCACATGATTTTTTATTTAAATTGGAACAGCATTTTTAAACTTCCATTTGAGGGGATAGAAATGTGGCTTTAAATGGGGCTTACTCTAAACAAGAACCCCTATTTACAATCTACTCTAAACAAGAACCCCTATTTACAATCTACTCTAAACAAGAACCCCTATTTACAATCTACTCTAAACAAGAACCCCTATTTACAACCTACTCCAAACAAGAACCCCTATTTACAATCTACTCCAAAGAAGAACCCCTTTTTACAATCTACTCTAAACAAGAACCCCTATTTACAATCTACTCTAAACAAGCACCCCTATTTACAATCTACTCTACACAAGAACCCCTATTTACAATCTACTCTAAACAAGAGCCCCTATTTACAATCTACTCTAAACAAGAACCCCTATTTACAATCTACTCTAAACAAGAACCCCTATTTGCAATCTACTCTACACAAGAACCCCTATTTACAATCTACTCTACACAAGAACCCCTATTTACAATCTACTCCAAACAAGAACCCCTATTTACAATCTACTCTAAACAAGAGCCCCTATTTACAATCTACTCTAAACAAGAACCCCTATTTACAATCTACTCTAAACAAGAGCCCCTATTTACAATCTACTCTAAACAAGAACCCCTATTTACAATCTACTCTAAACAAGAACCCCTATTTACAATCTACTCTAAACAAGCACCCCTATTTACAATCTACTCTAAACAAGAACCCCTATTTACAATCTACTCCAAACAAGAACCCCTATTTACAATCTACTCTAAACAAGAGCCCCTATTTACAATCTACTCTAAACAAGAACCCCTATTTACAATCTACTCTACACAAGAACCCCTATTTACAATCTACTCTACACAAGAACCCCTATTTACAATCTACTCCAAACAAGAACCCCTATTTACAATCTACTCTAAACAAGAGCCCCTATTTACAATCTACTCTAAACAAGAACCCCTATTTACAATCTACTCTAAACAAGAGCCCCTATTTACAATCTACTCTAAACAAGAACCCCTATTTACAATCTACTCTAAACAAGAACCCCTATTTACAATCTACTCTAAACAAGCACCCCTATTTACAATCTACTCTAAACAAGAACCCCTATTTACAATCTACTCCAAACAAGAACCCCTATTTACAATCTACTCTAAACAAGAGCCCCTATTTACAATCTACTCTAAACAAGAACCCCTATTTACAATCTACTCTAAACAAGAACCCCTATTTACAATCTACTCTAAACAAAAACCCCTATTTAAAATCGACTTTAAAACAAGAACCCCTATTTATAATCTGTTCTATTAAAATGCTTAATAAAATAAAAAAAAGTACTTCTAGTAATTATGAAGTTTATTTATTTTTTAAAAAAGGTTTTTGTTTCATAAATCTCGCTTTTTCACAGCAACGATCGCGTTTGTTACATTCCACATTGCAGCGGTGGGATGTTTACTGTCATGGAAATTATGAATGCTTTATTATTATCAAAAAATCACAGAAGCAGCATGTGCAGTAAAAGGTATTCCACATTAAAGGGAAAGTTGTTTTCTCTTGATTAGCTGACCCTGTCCATGGATTGGCCAGCGCTAACCAAATCACACCAGTGTCTAGGCTTTGCTCTGTTTAAAATCCCAACATGGGGATATGAAGGATGCAACACTCTTGAGTGTGCACACTGTGTCCCTATGCGTTCATATCATTGTATTAATATACAGTATTAATAATGATAAAAGCTGAAGAAACTTGCAATGGCTCCTTACTTACTGTTGTCATCCCCAACAGATGTACCCAGGTACCTAGCCTTATTTTACTACAAACCACGACTCCCTTTGAAATGAAAATACCTGGCTGCTCACTCAGGTCCAAGTGATATTATTCAGTATTAGAAAGGTGTGCTACAAAAAATCTATTTGAAATGTCCTGTGACAGATACATACAAAAAGAGAAAAGTCATTATGCTACAAGCTTACTTCATTATTTGCTAGTATGTGTATTTTGCTCATAAAGAGGAGCAATAAACCAAAACTTTGGCACTATCTTCCACTAAAACTGTAGACAGGATTTGAATCACTAGGCGATCAAAATACAAAATACAAAAACAGTTTATTTAACAAACTAAAATTTAGAGCACTGGCTAAAATGCTCCAAAAAATAAAGTGTGCACAACAAGAAGTTATCTCTTAATCACTATACATAGCCTTGAAGGGTACAAGATCTGCTTTAAATTCTGCTGTCCCCAACATGTATTTCCATACGCTCAGCTACAGCTGTGTAGTTAACATTTGCAGGGAACTTTGCTAGTCTTTACTGAGTACTATACAGTACGTCCAGCATTTGAAACACATACACTACAGTATGCGGACAGTTTCAAAAGCAGCAAGCACTACGATGTGCAGTTTGCCATTCAGTTTTAACCTAATTCTACTGAAATCCTGAACAAAGTGACACATTAGTCCTAATCCACGCTGTATATATTGGCTTACCTTCATTGTTTGTAGCTTCGGTGCATGCAGCTTTAAAGATGCTAGTCCACAGGAAGAAAGCATACAGCCCTAATCCCCAAGCCATTGTTTAAAAGACACCCTGTGCACTGGGCTATCTCTCTGTGTACAAACAGAGCCTGCTGGAAGACGAACTCTAAGCACATTCAATAGACTTTAAACTGACTGCACTTAGACACACACAAACACACACACACACACACACGGCACAGGGGAGTGGACAGGCTGCCTGTCACAATGTAACCACCAATTAGAACAAAGACTTTGCACTTCCACAAACCAAACACAGTGTTTCCGACCAAATATTCCTTTAACACTATTCATTCCAGAGGCTGCTAAAGCCTGCCAGGGTACTAGCGTTTGCATATAAGAACATTTCTTTTTAGGATCTAAGATTTACTTAGAACATATTCTGTAGATCATCTATCTGAAGCAATGAAACTCACGCTCAGTACTGCAGAAACCACTAACACAACAGACAAATAATTATGTATTGATTTACTTGATCTAAAGCAATTTGACAAAACATTTTTTACAAGCTTCCTGAAGCAGTGTTTAAAATCACATAAATAATGACAATAAATAAATCATATGTATAAATACTATTAAAAAAAACTAAACAGTAAATACACAATTACTGTGGGAATTTAACACAGTGGAATATGTGCACATCATAAATAGAACTGATATAATATACTGTACAGTAACACTATAATGCATATGCATTGAAACAGTTCAGGCTGCTTTTGGTCCACCCAGATATTATTCAATAGTGTTCAAAAGCTGTGCATATTGTGTATATACATGTATAGCTACATTATATTACAGCAGGCAAGTATTTTATATGAAACAGAAGAAACAAAAGGAAAGCATGTATACTGATATCCAGAGTTATATAATTTTGATTAAAAATAGAATACTGCGTGTTTTAGAGAAATGGATTTTGCATCTTATGACTGTGTGTGATCGCTGCGTTCTCATCCGTGTGCAGCCGGGTGCAGTCTGCTTCTCCCTGCAGGGGCAAGGTGTCCCGCTGCAGGGTAGAACAGCCCCCTCACTGGGGCCGGCTGCTCTGAAAGCACATCATTACCCTGCTGGGAGCACAGCTGGCTCTATTGTAGGAGTTTTGGAGCAGGGTGTGGGAGTAATAAGAGAGGAACACTTGGAAATGCCTTGCTTATTCTAGATATAGGGGGATTTGTAGAATAAAAAAATGAACTACATGGTGACAAGTTCTGCTATTTTCCTGCTGTTCTTGTTTCACATCAAACAGCTGGAGTGTTAAACTGTTTGTATCGGTATTGTTTGTTCTCTCAAGGATATTCAGTACATGGGGGGAAAGGACACCAGGAGAAAGCTGGACTTCACATGGCTTTGCATACATTGTTCTGCATGCAGTGCGTATGAACGTTGCTTTATGGAAAGCGCTGGAGATGGAAGCAGTACTGTACTGTTACAATAAAGATAGTCATACAGGTCAGGCTTGCTCCAAAATGAGCCCTGTCCCAATTTAGATATCCGATTATGCTACCTCACCGCAGCAATTCCCCACAACAGCTCAGGAGAACTGAACAATGGGCATCATCTGATCCCCAAGCCAACTGACTCTTTACACACAGGAGCTGGAGAGCGGATGTCAGCGAGCTACCGGCCTCTCGAGGACAAAGGCCAGCCCTGCAGGTGTCTACTTGAGCTCACAAGGTGCCTGGCCAGTAGAGTCCGTCGTAGAGCGATGAGGAGTTTCATGGTTTTTCTAACACTCCTCACTCCTCAGTGTCAGTGATGTGTGTGCCTAGTTTAGATTAACTATTGTCACTAAATACTAAAAAACCTGGTTGGCTATATTATTTATTATTATTTATTTCTTAGTAGACACCCTTATCCAGGGCGACTTACAATTGTTACAAGATATCACATTATTTTTTTACATACAATTACCCATTTATACAGTTGGGTTTTTACTGGAGCAATCTAGGTAAAGTACCTTGCTCAAGGGTACAGCAGCAGTGTCCCCCACCTGGGATTGAACCCACGACCCTCCGGTCAAGAGTTCAGCGCCCTAACCACAACTCCACACTGCTGCCTAGTCAGTATGGACAGACGCCCAGTCAGTATGGACAGACACCAAGTCATGTTCCATTAGTTGCTGGAGTTAGTGGTGCACTAAGAAGCAAGAGAACAGGGTTCAGCTTCATTTTTGGATACAGGTCTGTCAATCAGTAAAGATTGGTCCTGAATTGAATGAAGAATAGCAGACTGAGGGGCTGGTGGGGTGGGCATCAGTACACTGAGGCAAGCTGTATATTAAGTGAAATGCAAGCCTGTAAGCTTGAACTTCAGGTAATATAAGGCATAGAAGGCAGTGTCTATTTTTCAGTGATTTGACATGTTATGTTCACATGTCAACATGTCACTAGTCAGTGATGCTTAGAAAACGTCTATGGGTGCATCTTTAATGTCAAGGAAAACTATAAACACACATGAAAAGTAAGCTATTTGTATAATACATCAGTTTACATATATTTCAAGAGATATAGTATAGTGATTGGAAGTGCTTTATGATGTCTTATTATACTACAGCACAGGGACAAATCCATCTCCATCACTGACCTGTAGCTTTCTTTTAAACATGCGAGCCCCATTCACTGAGTGTGGGTAATTCAGTAAATTCTCCTCGACCTCTCTGCTGCCTTTGACACTGTTGATCACTCTATTCTACTATCATCTCTTGCTGACCTGGGGATCTCTGGCACTGCTCTGGCCTGGTTCTCCTCCTACCTCTCCAACCGCACTTACCAGGTAACCTGGCGTGGAGCAACCTCCACACCTCACCCTCTCTTGACTGGAGTCCCCCAAGGGTCAGTCTTGGGTCCTCTCCTGTTCTCTCTCTACACCCGCTCCCTGGGCCCCCTCATCGCATCCTATGGTTTCTCATACCATTTCTATGCTGATGATGCTCAGATTTTCCTCTCCTTCCCCACCTCTGACTCCACCATCTCCTCCCGTATCTCTACCTGTCTGTCTGCTATTTCCTCCTGGATGCACTCGCATCACCTCAAACTCAACCTCTCTAAATCTGACCTCCTTTTCTTTCCCTCCTCCTCCCCCTCCTCTGATCTCTCTATCTCTGTTCCTCTGGAATCTACCACACTCTCTCCCTCTTCCTCAGCTAAGAACCTTGGAGTCACCCTGGACCCCTGCCTCTCTTATTCCCAGCACATCTCCACTCTGGCACGCACTTGCAGATTCTTCCTGAGCAACATCCGAAGAATCCGACCCTTCCTCACCAACTATGCTACCCAGCTCCTGGTCCAGGCCCTGGTACTCTCCCGCCTAGACTACTGCAACTCCCTCCTGGCTGGCCTCCCTGCGTCCGCCACCCGTCCGCTCCAGCTCATCCAGAACTCTGCTGCTCGCCTGGTGTTCTCTCTACCTCGCTTCGCCCACGCTACTCCACTACTCCGCTCGCTCCACTGGCTCCCGATCACCGCTCGCATCCAGTTCAAGACTCTTGTACTAGCCTACAGATGCCTTGATCAGACTGCACCCAGCTACCTCCAGACCCTCATCTCTCCCTACACCCCCACTCGACCTCTCCGCTCCGCCTGCACTAGAAGACTGGCTCTACCTCCGCTACGCTCCCCTGCCTCCCGAGCCCGCTCCTTCTCCACCCTTGCTCCGCAGTGGTGGAACGACCTTCCTACAGATGTCAGGACTGCCCAGTCCCTGACCACATTCCGGCGCCTCCTTAAGACTCACCTCTTCAAACAGCACCTGTAGAACTCCTCTGTTGTATCCTGGGACACTATCACCCTTCATTTAAATATGCTTTATTTTGCTCTTATCTGCCCCCTATTTTACTGCATTTAATCCTGTACCTCAGAATATTGTAATCTGCCAAGTGTTTAATCTGTAGTATTTTGTACTTAATCATATCCTGATGTAACTATCACTACTTAATCATATCCTGATGTAACTTTCACTATTATCTGCTGTATTATTGAATTGTGGTTTGTCACACTTGAGAATTATTGTATTTCTTGTTCTTATTGTATGACTTATATTGTAACACTTGAATGTATTTGTATTTGCTTGCGATTGTAAGTCGCCCTGGATAAGGGCGTCTGCTAAGAAATAAATAATAATAATAATAATAATAATAATAAATGTGTTCAGTGTGGTCCTGGGTCCTGCAACCCATCCCTAATTAAAAGAAGTCAGGATTGCTACCGTACTAACTCACTAGTAGGATTGCATACTAACTATGAATCATATAATATCAGAGGAGATTTCATAAGGCACCCCCCCTGCAGTTTGCTCTTACAGTTACTATACTGTATAGAATCATGTATAGGAATATTTGGGATTTTTAAAGAGCCTATATGTTTACTGAATGTCTTTCAATATGTCATATTGTTGCATTTTAGATAGTGTAATTGATCACAGATCTAGTCACAATCGAACACTACAGCTGTAGCCTTCAGTCCTCTACTGCTGCACACATGCTGAAAAAATAAAACTAAAAACACAGTCAAGAAAAGCCTATTTATGTGCATGGTATAGTGTTGCTTTCAGTGGTTTTTAATGAATATTTTTGGATGGGTAGCTTTAATGTGTTTTTTTTCATCATTGTACTAAATTTTACTTGGATCAATGACAGTGGTTTCCAAACAATGGCTTGATACTAAAAGTAGGAGAAAACAACAAGGAATAGCCAAGAACAAGGGAATAAAATAGAATGTGAACACAGGAAATAATTGCACTCTAACCCTGGAATCCCTCACTGAAATGCAATTTAATTGCATGCATTTTCATAATGTTCTTTTTCCCCAGATAAAGGGCAATTTTAAATTGGCTCTATGTTATAATGAATGTTGCGAAAACGTTACGAAACCTATGAAATTTACAGTGGTGGTTGACCTGTGTCGGAGTTCAGTTGCTGTCGCATTGAGATGCATTCATTCTTCCCTGTGGTTGTCTGTAACAAGCTTTTGAGCTGAAGTGATAGCCCAGACAATTCTAAATTGCAAAATACCATGTGATTCTGTAACCTTTCAACATTGCTGGCTCAATATATAACACAGAGCAGATGGGGTTGAAAGGATTACACAACATTAAAAGAATAAGCATTGGCTGTCTGAGGAGACTCCTAGGTAAATGACTGTCTGAACTACCCAGACTAGTGCATCTCATAACCTGCATCTCCTCCCCCACACCCTCCATACATCCCCAGCCACTAAGAAGACACAGAGAGCTTCCACAGCTCAATGAATTAACTATGACCCACAAAGTTTTTGGTTCAGAATTTTTATTTTTTAACAGTTTTTATTTATTTTTTTCATTAGTGTGGTTGAGAATCGGTACACAGTTGTGAAGCTGCATGCAAGCAAAGAGAGGAGGTGTAAATGCCTTTCCTCCATCTGTAACTACAACTAAGCTCAGCACATGTCTGTCTCTCTCTCCTCAGCTCTAGCCACTAGGCTACACTGCCTGCTTCTTTTCTGCATGATAATCTCTTTGGCTGGTGCTCCTCTTAGGTAACTGTGGAAAGCATAAAGTATTATATAATATTCTTCATATTAATATGGGCAGTACAACCCAGTATATTATTATAAAACATTTTGCTTCTACCTGTGGTTATCTGTAATCTCATTCATAGCAGTCTATTGACTTTGTTGAAGCATTATTTACACGGGGCTAGGACTCCCTTGGGGGGATCAGATGTCAACTAGACTGACCTAAAGACATTTACTGCAGGGCTCTCTTTCAAACACAGTGAAAACCTGTGTCTAGGGCCAGCCCTGCATAAACACACGCTGTGTTAAATGACCACTTCCCAGACCCCACTGCTCATTGCAAGTGTAGGTGTAGTGCAAATAATTGTGGATGCAAAATTCAAATTGCATTGTGGCCAGGCAATTATTTTGCAATGCGCCCTATGTAAGCTTAAGAGCCATGCAAATGACTCAACACGCACAATTATGATAATGAGGGTCTCAATGAGCATATCTGTCTATTTATTGGCTGCACTTGCAGCCCAGAGGTGACAGAGTTAGGAGTACAGAGAGCAGTAGGCGCTGTATGACATTTGTGGAGCACGAAAATGCAAACCAAAAATAAATATGTCAGAGGAAGGGCAGCAAAGTCCTCGTGGCGCACGGAAAAAAAAGTTTTCTGAGAAGGAGCTGAGAGTCCTTACGGCTGAGGTCACTCAGCATGAAACTAAGTTGTTTGGAAAAGCCTCAGCCAACATCAGTTATGCTAGTATCCTTAGGAAATGATATGTATTGGCCTGCCCTTTTTACCATGACATCCAGATATATGCCAAGGAACCAGAGGCTAAGTGGTGACCCAGAAGACACTGCTGAGGTGAAATGACCCAGGAAGTGCAAATTTAACAGATTTCATGACATTTTTCCTTAACCTAATGTGATACCAGATGTCATATTTTAAAATGTCTGTGTGGTATAACAGGTGTTTCTTTCAAAACTGCACATTTGAGATCAGCGTAGCTATTGGAAGTGTAAAACAGGTAAGATTGATGGATTTATGCTGTTAGTTACAACCACTTTAAAGCAAACACACTTTTTAAGGACATTTTAAGGTCTACAATCGAACTACAAATCCACTGCAACTTGCATGCACCCCACATTTTGGAATAATAATGTACCGTGCAGGAGTTGTGCAGCTCCCTGGAACAACATTCTTTCCTAAAGGTAATCTGAGGCAACACAGTGCCTTTTACAACGTATGGTTATGACTTAAAATCAATAACAATCTCACTGCTATTTCCCACAGTAATCTACAGTGGAAGTCTGTACTTTCAGATCTGGACCTTATGTCAAAGTACACAATGATTACCCAGTCAAATTACATACAGTAGGGCCCCTGATTTTGTGAACCAAGGTCGGTTGTTTTGCAGGATGTCACTTTTTTTGCAGAAGTTTTAATTAATACTGAATCCAAGTTTAAGTCAACCACTGTGATACAGTGATGTATTATGTAACATGTTATTCCTTTACATAACAGAGAATTGATTTCATGCTGAAATTGTGTCAATGACTGCTTTAATGAAACCAGTTCCATGTGCAGTATAGGTACCTTGGCTTTATAAGAACATTCAAACCCCAGACATGCCTATGTATACAAGTAATCATATAGGCTTTTCAATATTATAGTTTAAATATTTATTAAACAAAACTACTGTATATACTAAATTATAGGTCAAAATTTATTGAAGCATAATCCTAGGTCAGGACAAAATCTGTATGGTAAGAAAAACTTTTTTTTCTAATTATCCTTATACACATACAGTGGTCAACCATAAAGCTGTTTGCCACACAAACCCCTAACTCAGATCCTCCTATATCTAAACATGCCCCCAAACACTTAACCCCTTGAGCACCCCATGGGACCAATCAATCCCCAGGACCATGCCTAATGAAACAATCTTTACTGCTGGGGGCAACCCAAGCATGACCCCAGCCAGCACTGCTGCCTCACTATGCCAGCGAGGGAGATCCCTCAACTGGGCCACCCAGGGAGGCTGAACAGGTCCTGGACTGAGTCATTGCTAAAGCACCATAGTGGGATGCACACTTCAATATCATCACAGAAACACATGCATTGCCAGTCCAAATGCAACGAGAGAGCTATTTTATTGTGCGTGAATATATTATTTTATTTTTTTATAACTCATTTTTCCCCCTTAATTTAACTCATGTCACCCGTCTTGTAACCACCGGGAGACAGACTGGAGATGCAACCAGCTAGAGTTCAAACTCAACTCAGACGACAGCCCATTCCCATTGTCAAGCCAATCGTCTTGTGGCTTACAAAGCTACTGAACCCTGGAGGGCCAAGCCTGGGAAGACTCCCTCTGGAACAGTACACCAGCCCATGTGAGCGATTCATGAACTGTGCACAGATCTTTATGTTTTATGGATCATCGGATCTGCATAAGCAAAAAAAAAAGTTTTGAGATGCATTGTGGTACTTAGCTGCACTTTAGGCCATTTGTTACTGTTCCAACACCTTCTTGGAGAGCTTCAACATAGATTAATAAAGAGCATCTACATCAAAAAATAATTAGAGTATCTAACATCAGTAACTTGTTATGCTGTATGCAAAAAATAGAAATGTCTAATCCAACTGAAGGTTAAGCAACCAGGGTTTTAAAAACACTTTGCTCTCATTAGGATCATATTTTCAGCAGGATACATGAGGATGTTGTGCTAATGAGAGGTAAGAGTTTTCAGCAGGATACATGAGGATGTTGTGCTAATGAGAGGTAAGAGTTTTCAGCAGGATACAGGAGGTTGTTGTTGTGCTAATGAGATTTAATGACAAACATTTCGACCAAAAGTCAAATAACTTCAATGGCAAATGTTTCGACTATCTCGTTGAGGAGGATTATGATAACACTGATGTCCCCTGTGTGCCATTAAATACAGCCAGACCAAAGGTGTGAGGCACATGTGTTGCTCAGAATGTGATCTTAAAGGCTTCATTATCACTCCTTTAATGCAATGAGCATCGTGTCTGGTGTGCTTGACATTGAATTAGCGGTGTACTTTTGATCAATGATTCACAACCCACAGTACATTCAATCATAATGTTAAATTGCCTGTGCTGCTACTGTGAAAAGACTTTAGTAAATTCTCAGAAGAAAGCCCATGAGACCACTTCTAAGTTAACATGCAGTTAGAAGCAGCTATGCTATACACAGCTGTTGTCACTGAAACAATTATTTTTTTTTGTTGGAGTTGGAGGAGAAAAGAGCTATTGAGAATTGTCTAAAAATGTATTCAGCTTTTTTATGTAAACACACAAAACAAATATGTTTCAGAAACACAGTTTAATTGCC
This sequence comes from Acipenser ruthenus, assembly GCF_902713425.1. NCBI lineage: Eukaryota > Metazoa > Chordata > Actinopteri > Acipenseriformes > Acipenseridae > Acipenser > Acipenser ruthenus. Next base: position 8,813,016 of record NC_081215.1, read on the forward strand.
TACTACAAAGGACGCAGTGCTCTTCTGCTTGTACACACACAATTAACAAGGATGTTAATTACTGTGCGTAACAAGAAGGAAAGGTCATATGGTTATTATCAACATTTTCTTGTTTAATTATTCTGTTGAAATGGCATTAAGACTTTAGTTATGCTGTGGCCTGTCTATCTGTAAACATTCAGATTATTTCATCTGAAAATGTAAAGGATTTAAAGAGGCTGGGTATTTAGTGCAGGATGACGTGTCCAATTCTGAACACAGTGTGACCTCATCGCCTGGGATACACACCTGATCAGATGGTCAACCCAGCTTGATTTCCAGCAAGTCCTGCTTCTGGTTTAGGAACAGATCATGGGGGGATGCATCAAACTGACCCACAGCAGATTTGAAAATCAAAAAAAGAGGTCTTTGCTTGGATTACATTATATGAAGAACATAAGAAAAATGATGAATGAGAGGAGGCCATTCGGCCCAGCCAAGCACGTCCAGTTCCTATAGTTCCTTGATTGAAGTCTTAAAGGATCCAAGTGATGCTGCCTCAACAGGAATACATCTATTAAATACATAGGAGATAAGGACCAATGAAAATGTTTTTCTTGTTAGCCATAGCCTTGTGATGTCACGGAGTTTTTGGCCTAATAGATTTTCAATTGGGCCATAGCTGTTAGATTTATACACTGCTACAATTCAGTGAGAGGGAAAGGACATACGAAAATAAGAACATTTTAAAACAAGAGGAGACCATTAAGCACGTTAATGCTCACCCACTTCCAAGTAGCTGGTAGATCTCAAAGTTTTGTTGAGTCTTAAAAGATCCTAATGATTCAGCATCAACTGGTATTCCCTACCCACAGTCTTAATTCTGTCTCCACTTCATTTCCAACTGTGGTCTTGGCTTCGATGTTGCACTTCAGGGCTTGGCTTGGGTTAACTTTGCTGATGACTTTGAAGATTTTAAAGACTTTGATCCAGTATACCCCACGAAAGAGTGGTCTGAGTGAACGTCATTGCCAAAAACACACTGGGTAGAAAACCGAGGCTAGGTTGTAACTACAGTGAAAGGATATGATCATTCAGACACTATTATACTTGAGCAAACAATATGGACACTGGTATCATATGAGACAAAATGCTGTCAATAACTCACCACTATGCAGTTTCCAGCAAAAGTATCTGAATAATGTATCATTTTTAATCTTACACTTCAATACCAAAAAGGACATGGAATGTTTTAAGAGTGAAATTATGTTACACACACAAAAGGGATAGTTGATTCTCAAGTCAATTAATAAAACTACATTGATTTCAAACCTGCACTAGCCTATGCTCTGCAAGGACTGGTTTCTCTAAGTTATCGGATTCCAGTGTTTATGACACTGTTGTAAAACAAAAAAGCAGATTCTTCAGGTGTTGCTTTCCCTGTGGTTAGCTTTGCAGCTTATTTTGTAAACTGTGCCACAGGATATTCACTAAGTAAACAGGACCACAATTGAGATGATATTCAAACAAGTTGTCACAAGAACATGACCCACAGCACTGCGGTCCATTACAGCAACACAGACACAGGATGTGCAACAACTAACGAATAACAAGTAAACATAGTATGCAAACTTATGACATGCATTTGACCTTTTACTACACTGCACTGCTGCCTAATATTGACCTTAACCCATAAAGCATTTTTATCTGCCATCTAGCTGTTATTAAAATGTTTCTAACTATATTGTATGATAACTTACTCTAATTTTGATAACCGCAAAACTTAAATAAATTAAGTTGGTACTTAAATGGATTAAATAATAGTGGCTGTGTGGAGAGCCCGACTGTGTGTCATTAATCTTACAAAAAGGTATTGTGTAAACCTGTTTTGTTATAATGCTGTGTGAAACTGTTTTATTTTTATATCAGGTAAACATCCTGCGAGCTAGTCAGGGACCTGCATCATTGTTCAGTTAGTACTCTGAGAGGGAGTTAGGTTTTGGTTTGTTTATTTTGTTTTGTATTATTAACTTCAAGTTCTGTGTTGGGTCTGTCATTTAAAGGGGCAAACAAACCAGAGTGAGCGCAGCTCGGTTACATATATATATATTGTGACAAATAAAGAGGTTGGTCTAAACTTGTGCACAGTAAAGCAGTAGAGACACTTACAAATATGTTCAACACAACAAAGATCCATGTAAAACAGGGCAGCACCTGGTTTATTATTCCACAGTTCCAAAAGCAGGTCAGTAAACAGGCAAGGGTCAGGTACACGTAGCAGATTATCCACACAAACCAGGGTCTGTCCACAAATCAGGTAATCAGAACAGTCCAGGTCAAAACTCACAGGTATCCGTAACTCAGTCTCGCACAGGCTTTTCCTCGTTCGCTCGCTCTCTCTCTCTCTCTCTCTCTTTCTTTCTTTCTCTCTCTCAGCACAATGCTGTCTCCTACTCCTTCACTATCTGAATGGGACTGTCCCTTTTTGTAGCATACAAACGCCCAGTCATTGTGACATAATTTCCTTACATGGGGCTGTCTGGGAAATGCAGTCTCCCCGGGTCGGCCATCTTGTTTCAGGTAATGTGAGGCCATAGTTTGCGAACAAACTTGCCCTCACATACCTCCCATTAATGACCCTACCCTTTGTTCTGTTACAATATATAGTAAATATGGACTGGAGAGGAGGTCTATAGTGGTGGAAAATTATTGACCCTAGGGAAGACTGTTACCGACAGGGGGCTATAATGTCCGAAGCCGCAGGCTGAGGGCATTGCACCCTGGAGGTAAGTAAGTTTTTTTCTTTCTTTTGTAGTATGTTTTGTAATTCATTTTCTGTCACAGAATCGCCGTTCAGCAGTTTTTTCATTCAGCCATTTTATCTTGTTGTTTAAGAGTGGAGGTGGGAGGTGTTCCTTTGAAAAGGGCCGGGACTGACAGTGCTGTGAACCAATCACATGACAGACTGAGACTATTGCCCGGTGGTGTAAGGATGTGAGGGCAATAATTAAATCTATTTTTGCTCCTATGATGAGGTTTTAACCAATCACAGGACAGGATTCCAAGCACTGTGGTTTCGGACATTATAGCCTCCTGTCGGTAACAACAGTCTTCCCTCTTGGCAATAATTTTCCACTATAGCCCTTCTCTTCAGTCCAATTAAGACTACAGTATATACATCAGCTTTGCTGGGGGTGTGGTAATAAGAGGGTTAAATGTAACAACCAGGCTAATATAAAGCTCAACAGATAAGGGGATTCCAGATCTGAACTCGGGAGTTCTGATATAATGTTCTATCAAGAGTCATAGGGGCAGTTTACAAGCAAAAACTGAAAAGCATGACAACAGATCTCTCGCGCTTTTATGGTCATGACAGTTCTGCTTCCACGTTTACATGATAGTTTATTTTAGAGAGAGAATTTAGTCGTCCAAATGCAAACAACCTCATTAATAATAGAATAATGGGAGGGTTGATTTAAATATCACCAAATGTGCTGAAAAGAGATGCTGCACGATAAAGGAAATCATTCAAATAATGCATAGGGGTTTGAGGCTTTACGCGCTAGGCAGAGATGAAGAGAAGGTTAGCCCCCATCTGTCTAGAATGCAAAGGGCTTGCAGTTAAAACTGTTCATGCTGCCAAGAAGAAGAAAATAATAATATTTATTACTATTATTGTTTAGAATTAGTTGTTCTAGAAATGGTAGAAGTAGCATGTGTACAAAAACCGACAGCACTCACCAATTCCCATTACTGCTTTTCTTATGCTTCTTAGGCTACTGATGTCTTTTCACACACCCATATATATTAGTCTTAGCCAACTGCGTAACTGTTAATGTGCTAAACAAAAGTATTATCTGTTCAATAATCACAAATATGCGTTAATGTGGAACAAATATATTAAAAACAACTCATGATGTGTTGGTTTCAAACACAGGTACTTTGTTGAAATATTAAAATTAATTATGCAGAAAATGTGGAAACTTACACAAACGCTGTTAATATAATAAATACATCATTTGTGTGTATTTGCTAATTAGTTATAAGGGTATATAAAATCATAGGCCTACTTACAACGTAGTTGCGACAAAAATGGATGGATGGAGAAACACAGGCTAGATTAAGTCTTGTATGGGAAGAACTCCTTCAGTCCCATGCAATGGGTTTGCAGGAAAGGAATCGTGCATCTGTTGCTTTTTTATCTAGAGCTTTCTTTCCAGCAGACACCCTCATCCACTTCGTTCCTATGTACAGACCTCTATTTGTGCATCGTCAGGAAAGACGAATGCAGGTGCATCATCGTCCCTCTGTTTGGTGGGAGGAGGTTGTGCTTCACGAGTCATTCTCTGACGAACAATGGATTGAAACATTTCGGGTCATCCGACCTACGTTTGACCAACTGGTGGAACTTGTACGGATGGACATGGAGCCGTCACCAATACATGTCCGTACACCTGTGCGCTGCAGAAGCGAGTGGGTATTGCTCTGTACAAAGTTCTCGGACCGCTGATTCAGCAGGACTGCGCACAGCAGAACGGGTGCCCACCTCAGCGGGAGCTGGGGTAGGCACCTGCAGTTCTCTTGTTATTATGCGCAGAAATTCGGCATGCAAAGCAACCACCTCTTTGTGCTGTTGATCAGCGTGGTCCAGCCTTTCCAAGAGGTGGCTGTATTGCCGATCCTGCCTGGCAGCAGTGCGTGCAATCAGACGGTACATCCTTCTGTACTCCAGGTGCATCAGACAATACTCCTAGATCAGCAGCTACAGCGTTCAAACCAACTTTAATTTAAAGAAGAACAGTTGTGAATTGCTTCACAGCTTTTGTTTTACATGTGAATCCTAAGAATAATATGTGAAAAACAAAACATATCGCATATACGCACACACTTAGCCTGACATGCGTACAATGGCTTGATATCCCCAACAATTTGTTTTTTCACAAATTATTATTAGGAGTCACATGTAAAACAGAAGCTGTGAAACAATTCACAACTGGTCTTCTTTAAATTAAAGTTGTTTTTAAAATGCAAGCTGCTGTGGTTGGGGATATCAAGCACTTTTAATTGACGCTGGGACGGTGGTGTGTATATGCGATATATTATTGTATGCATACATTATTCTTAGGCTTCACAGGTAAAACACAGACTGTGAAACAATTCACATTTGGCATCCTTTAAATTAAAGTTGGTTTGAGCACTGTAGCTGCTGTGGTTGAACCGAAATTGGGACCTCAGGTACAGATATTTCAGTTTCTTGAATTTATCTCGTACCTGCAGGAGCGGTCTATTTATACCAGGTTCAGCCAGAGCACCGGTAATACTGGTGAAAATGGAGGCATTTCTTTGGCGAGGTCGATCCAGTTCATCCATAACCCCCAGGTCCGTAATAATTTGGAGGAGGGAATGAGTTTCCTCATCCGTCCAGCGGACCTGGTGTTGCGTGCTGTCAGAAGGGGTGGAAGCTTGAAACATCCTGCTGGAAAAAAGCTACACTATTTGTAGTATTATTATTATGAAAATAATGCTGGTCATAACGATCTAGTAGTTCTCATGCATCATTGTGGCAATGTGCCCCGCCCCTGTGTGCATTTGTGTGTTATATGTTGTATGTTGCGTGTGTTAATGTTGGTGTATTGTAGTTGGTACACAGGATATAATGTGGGTAATGAGCACGAGTATTTAAAATGTTAATTGTATTTAGACACAGGGATTGCACTTCACTTCACGTGCATTTAAAGTATTTAATATGTGAGCACGAGGTTGCACATAATTAATTCACGTGCTGGGATTCATTTGAATAATTAATTAGTAATTGAATCCCAGCACAACAGTATATATAGATGCACGTTTTACACTCGGGGTTGTATGTTCGGTGAGTGGAGAACGGGTGTGGAGAGAAAGTAAAGTAAGAAACAATTGCTATCGTGTGCTGGTAGGACCAGCACGATACTTGTTTGTTTATATATACTCACCATGTTTGTGTGTCTGTCCGTCCACCGTTTGTTAAATGTTAGTCCGTTTTGTTTGTCTGTTTTATTTGGCCTAAAGTGCTGTGTCCTGTGTTTTGTTTTGTTCAAACCTTTTATTTTACAATAAACCTGCGCAAGCAAGCATCTTCACCATTTCATCCACCGTCTGTCTGCATACTCCTTTCTGGTCTGACGTAACCACTAGAGCCTGCTTGTCACAATCATTCATAATACACTGAAATGAATAAATTATGGTATAAATCAACATCTATATATGCAATTTATATATAATTCAGACCCTCATCAGGAGAAGCGGATTGATAATAATGGATGGATGGATATTTAACTGATTTGTATTAGTAAGACTGGGATAAGGAAAATCTTACTTACGCTACAGAGGAGGACAGAAAGACCGTATCCCAGAGAAGAGCGTTCTTTTATATAGGGGAAGTGGAGGAGGTATCGTGTTATTTCATGAAAGTCTATCGTTAAGTATTTTGCACGACTGCAGAGTTTGTTGCTATGGGACTAATTAGGCCAATTAGCGTGCACTTTACTGTGCTTTACCAAAGTGTAATGACACTTAAGTCACACACTTTTTTTGCCGTGCACTTTTGGAACGAGCACAATCATGTGTCATTTGCACGTGACACGTCATGAATGCACTATAGTAGCGCGATTAAAACTTGCATGCAAACACTGCCATAGTTTTATTGTATGAGCGTTACACCAACATAGTACATAATGAGTGATTCAAATAAGAGGTCCACAGGTTAGAATGCGGCCCTCATATCATAGATTGGGAGTGCAAATACAGACCGCAAATGTTTTGAAAACAAATGTACAATTGTGATGCCTCAGTAATAGAAGACAATATTTTTGATTGAATTACATTTTAATGGTGATTTCACTATCAAAAATTGATGTGCTCCCAGAGCAAGTATCCCATAATTTATGTTTACGACTGTAAGTCGCCCTGGATAAATAAGAAGAAGAAGAAGAAGAAGAAGAAGAAGAAGAAGAAGAAGAAGAAGAAGAAGAAGAAGACATGCTTATTGCCTAGCAACAGTTTACCACACCTGCACAAGGTTTGAAACTTTAAATAAATCATCAGGAAAAGGTAACTTGTTATGTGTTTATTGTCATTTTTAATCATATCCAATCTAAAATGCTATTGTTCAACAAATATTTTCTAAAAACTCTGTATATGCCCTGCTAGCACTGGTGCAAAATCAATTAATTGATACAAACACATTAGCATTAAAACATTTTTTGGACACTATGTTTGACTTTAGTCAACACACTGTAATGTGTTTGGTTTATGCATAGTATTGCAAACCCATTTTTAAAACAAACAAACAAAAAAACACCAGTATCAAACAGGCAAGTCTGCTGCCTGCCAACCCTGCTACTCATTGTAACTGGACTATTCTCTCTCGTAATTTATATGAACCTCAATGCGGATCACACAAATCTCACCCCCACAATTATTGTGTTGTATAAATATTTGTTTCATGGAAGAGCATGTGATCTTCCACACCAGCTGAGCGCTCAGTTCATATGTCTGGGGTTTGGAACTACAGGTTCTGGTGTATACTATTGGAAAGTTTTTATTTGTATGGAGGGATACTGTGTTGTACTTTGTACTTGTAATGGGGGAATAGTCAACTAGTCAAATAGAAAAGTGACGTTCGACCACAGAGACTGGTAGTCGACTAATCACAGGTCACGTGATTGTGAAGCAATTGTGAAGCATGCAGTTGCAATCCATTAACATATAAATGACATTTTAAACCATTAATAAATACTTTAAAAATCCAAGCTTTTACACTGCACAAACAGCAGTGTGTTATGAAACAGTGTGTTCTCAATATATGTTATATTTATATTTATTTATATTTATTTAAAGTGGAAAACTAATTGACCTGTTCAACTAATTCTACTTCAAATTGTATTGCATGTAGTCACTCTACCCCTGACTTGCAGTTGATTGTTACACACTGTATCACACTGAAAAAACTGGTACTGTCTTCCAAGTCATCCTCTATATTCAATGTGACATTCACATAAACAGACACCTTGTGTGAACAGGGGCCCATCCTGCAAACACAGCAGTTTGTCTTCTAAGAAGATTATGACACCTGTTCAGCTGTAAAGTTTCTATGGAATTGCATTTCTGACACTGTTCTTTATAGCAGGTTGGAGATTTGCTTACTCTGTTATCCATTACAATGGAGTGCCTAGGTCAGAGGCGTTGACTGCACTGTATCGCAATCCTATTGTATTAGAGAACATTGTCTTTTTATAGTGCATAGAACTGTGCAATACTGCTATACCCAGGACCTGTAGAATTGCATTACCAGGTTCAAAAGAGATACCGTGGAACTGTTTCATAGGCTGATAGTGTGCTGGTCAAAAGTTCTTGTCTATATTATCTTGAACAGCATAATTAATTTTCAATTTCCATCCTCCCATTCGTAACTGGGGCTCCAGAAAGGGCAACATGAAATCTGTAATAAAAAATGTGCAGCTTCCTGGTGATTTTTTATATGAATATATTTTCATGCTGCCTAGTGGACGAGGATTTTATCATAACAAATAGTAAATACCCAGCAGTTTGAAAGGAGCAGAGTCTTTGCTTAACTGATTCCAAATGCAGGAAATATTTTATGAATAATGAATGCCAGGGTTTGTTTGTTTGTATAGAGGCTGCCTAATGACATGAATGGACTCAATACAATCCAGCATGCTAAGCTATCTGTTAGAAGTGTGACTCCCCCTGGCCTGAAGCTTTTACTGTGTCCAAAATGTAATGATGAAGTATAGTTTTGGACCTATTCACCAAACTTTAACTTAAAGCCTCTTTTTAAGACCTTTTTTAATTAATTAAATACAGTACGGTTTGGTGTGGCATTCACCCAGCTGTTTTTTTAAGGATTGTTTTTTCTTGTCTTTCAATACTATCTAGGTCAGTAGGTCAGTCGTCTCTCCAGATATCTGTAAGTGTGTAAGCTTGACATACATACGTATGGATGAACAGACAGACGACACCCCCTATATCTCAGTAACTTCACTAAATAATATTAATACCAAGTTTCATGTCAATTGGATAAGCGGTTCTTTAGAGTGACATACAAATGGACTAGGGTTGCAAGTCAGTTATGAACGGTTCGGTTTTTTATCAACTCTTTATCAAAGCAGCTTCCTTATATTTGTCTGCATTAACCCTTTCATTTTGCAGCTGCCCAGATCACTATTTATTTGCAATTTTTTTGATTTATGCAACACAGGTTGCTGTTGCAGGTGGCCACCACTAGGGTACCAGCACTGGTAGCCCTAGTGAGGGGTTCCTTTAATGCACATGCACAAGGTGATCCCAACAACAAAAAACATAGGTTTGTCAAACAAGCGGCTCAGCTATTATACTTTATCAGGATAAAGAATCCTCAAAACTATTGCCTATTCTTTGATTCTTAAAACCAAGACCCTGGTTCTACACACAGTGGTCAAATAGATGATTATTTTCTACTAACAAAGAGTTGTTTCCGAAAGCCATCCCATGGGCCCTTGCTTCCTGGCTCAGGTGTGTCAGCGGCTGCCTTTCAACACGAGACGCTGTGCCCAGACCCGCTAAATGTGAGTCCTAATTTCCAGCTATTGCTGGTCATACTTTCATTAACATTTGAACCACATTAATACTACTGTTTAAAAGTGCTACTCTATGAGCCCTCGACTTTGCGTAAAATGTCCTTGTGCCTATTTTCTTTTTTAAAGTAAGAAGCTTATTAACAAGCGCACTACCCATTTGTTATGCTTCAGTCACAGTGAGGTCAATATAGCATCGTTAAATCCAGTGCATACATTTATTAACACATTCCAGTTAATCAAGATGTTAGCATAACGCCTTGTAGAAATAGTTACAAAAAAAGCACCTAAACATTTCACTCATAGTAGGATAGTAGAATTCATTCTAATGTATGTATATTAAAATCCTTCTGTAGTTAAAGCTGAAGATAAATGGTGCCACCTGTAGGATCTGGTCTTATCCTTTAAATTGGGCTGAAATCCCTGTTTAGCTAAATGAGGAGTTGATGATGCCATTCTATTTATCATTAAAGCGATTTCCTTGTGTTTTTTTCACTCAAGACATCTAGGTTGGGCAAATCAAGATGCCCCTGCCCCTGCCAGTGTTCCCTTGCAAAGCCTTTCATTTCCCCAGGAACACCCCCCTTTCTCACCATGTGAAAGGCCCAGGCTGATATTTAAATGAGCCATATCGGGGGCCAAACAAACATTGTCGTGCTGTTTTACAGACACGTCCCTGAAAGTACGGTTTCCATGCTTAGAAACATGTACCCAAGAGAATCTGACGTTCTCACGAGGACACCTAAAGAATGTTTTTCCCCAAAACGTACATGTAACACTAGATACAAACTGGGCCATTGACTCTTTGTAGCACCCAGTAGCTTTACAAAAATAATAATAATTGTCTACTTTCATTTTATTATACTGAAAATAAATAAAACAGGCATGTGTATACACTGTATTTACTAGTCTGCCGTTTTAAGAGGAGTTATTATTCCTGCACTACAATAACTGTGCAGTTTCAAATTATCTTTCCCAGATGTAACGAAAGAGTTTGAGAAACAATATTATTCAATTTGCATTATTGTATTAGTTGATTATTTCAATTGTATTAATTCTCACTCAGTATGTTCACATGCAAGACATACTCGTGAAGTGAAAAACTTAAGCTGACAAATGGTTTTTGATACAAAAACACGTTATATACAAGAAAGGTATACCTCCAATACAATCATATAAGCATGAGATTTAAACTGACTTTGGACAAGGCCTCAGTACAGTTCAGTACATATGTTTGTATTAGAAAGCACGGATATCCATGGAGTCAATTCGAAAGAGATGAAAAGACTGACAGAACTTTACAATGTTTGATATTTATACCTTTGTAAACAATTGTTGACTCCACTCCCATTTGTCTTACTTCTGTCCAATGATCGGGGTTTCCACTCTATCATTGTACATTCCCTCTGCGGGGGAAAAGGGGGGGTTGCATACCACGTGGTACCTAGCAGGGTGCATCCATCTTGTCTTTCAGGTCCCCTCCCCATCTCACACTATCTCTGCTAATCTCCTGCCTTTTGACATTTAGCTCAGACATCTGTCTGTGACGTTGAGTCATGTTAGGCTATGCAAAACTGCACGTAGCTGGTTTTGCCGATGGGAAATGAAAGAACTCGAAACTTACACAATACTGTATAGAAACTTAATATAAAAGCATATTAAAACAACTTAACTATAAAAGACATATATACACAAAATGTAAAACTTATAATTAATAACATAATTAATACCTCATGCAGAAAGCCATCACTACACTCGTATTCCAAATAAATCTGCTGGATAACCTGCATTATTTCACAATGATATGTGGAGAGGAATATCCATAATACTACACTCCTTGAGCATGGGCAATGACAGAATCACACGAGTTTTTACAGAGCAAGACTTATTTAACAGGAGTAATTCGATGTGGTATTATAATAAGTAATCTCTTACAGGTCCATTTTAAGTTGTTTTGCTCGTGAGCTACTTTTGCGCTGCTCCACATTTCAGAGCTTTGCTCTGAAATACTGTAGCAAACTCGCTATAATCAAGTTGTGAAGCAGGTATGCGGTCCCAAACAGCAGTTCATAGGCACTGTAGCAGGGCTGGGGCCATGCACATAAGGACGGGGCTTCTGTGATTGTTTATTGTAAATACGACAGTTGTGATTGTAGAAATAATAGTGAGATTGGTTTTCATGGGGAACCTGACGCTCTGTGTGTAGCAGCCTGCCTGCTGTGTTTAGTTGCAAGAACGAGCAGCGTGTGTGTGTTTACCAGCTGCGAGCTCCTAATCAGCAGGTGGGTGTGGTGCAGCAGAGCGCCAAGAATAAAAGGCTCCCGATTATACAGATCGGGGCTGCTGTAAACCATAGGGGTCAGAGCACTAATGCTGCACCATCGGTCCATCTGCGCTGCTGAACGACTGGGTTCAGAAAACGATGCGACCATCAAGTATAGCAGACAGGCATGGAAACGGGACCTTCATTTATTAGCGGAGTAGCGTGAGCCGATGTCATGGCACCTTTTATTTGATAGTTTTTTGTACAGTGTATTACGCTGGCCACATGTCCCACGTGACGCTACCAGCAATGTCTTCTTTGAACCGTGAGGTCAGCAGTTCGCATCCAGTCCTCGCCTTTCCATTCAATTCAATAGTGGTATAGTGGTATCATTGGGAGACAGGAAAATACCAATCTGCAAGAAGGCATCAGTGGGTGTTTTCTTTTTACTGCTCACTGGCAATACTCTCAAAATGGTCAAATAAAGAGGAACCTGCTGGAAGATCGGGTACTGATGGTGATGGACTTTTAAAATAAGAATTGGTGTCCAAAAAATGTATTCATGTGAACATATCGCAAAAGCTGTTTCCTTGTCAAACAGTCAATTGTAAATCACCTTCAGATGCATCCAGATATCACTAAATGACTCAATGTATCTCGAAAATGTGTTTTTTAATAACTAGAGAAGTGACATTTTGGTCATGAATCAGAGTAAAGCATGCCACTTTTCTGTGCAATCTGTAGAATACCTATAATCTGTCCAGTCTAGATTTACTTAATTTGAAAAATAAACACTTCACTAGCTCTGGTGCTATTACACGTTGTTTCCATAAGACACACACATCTTAAAAGTTATTTAAGTGACTAGATACACACATTGCTGAAGGGTCACCTTGACCTGCCAGAATTACACCCAATCTATGATAATGTTGATAGTTTCCTGTGGTGTCACCATGAAGGTCTTAACAACAAGGTTAACAACAAGTTATTATTCTAAAGCCTGTGTTTATGGTGTTTGGAGGGCACAGCCACCCCTGGGACAGTGACACACCATGTCAGCAGTACATTTTAGAGAAATAATGATATGTAGAGTTTGGGGGGGGGGTATCTCCTGTAGTGACTGCAGTCGTGTGTATGGGCAGTGTGGCTGTAGCTAGTTCTCGACAGGGGAAACAGTTGTCAGGCTTAGGAATACATCAACGATCCTGTGAGCGCACTGGCACATTAATAAATGTGAGGCTCCCCCTGCTAAGTTATTCCCTGTTTATTTCTGGTATTGGGTTGTGTTATTGCCACTAGGCTGAGCACGTGGGGCCAAGCATAGGGGATGGTGGGCAGTGATTGGGTTAAAATTGTGTCTGTCAGTAACAGTAGTAGGAGGGGGTTATAAATACAGCAGAGAAGCCAAAATAAGGGAGCCTAAATTGAAATGAATACCTTCATAAGACAAAGGCATACTATTCAACTTCATTATTGGGTAGAATGATAGACTGTGATATGGTGCTCCTTCTAATTGCTTATAAAAAGGAAAAATATCAAAACAGAAAAACAACCATGAGATGCTTTCATTACACCACAAACCTGAAGGCTGAGTTTGGCACTGCACACTGGCCTCATTATCAAAGGAAGAGCTATTGCACCTACTTTATAACAACACCGCCAACCCCCCCCCCCAATCCTGTCTAAATTCAATAAATCCATCATAAAAAAATGTAAAAAGCCAAAATACACAACAACGTGGTATTGCAATGTTATTCATTACACTGCACCATGTGGCGGATCAACTATTGCTGTATATAAACACATATTATCAATGAATCTGAATTTCTAAAGCCATGTTGATGCTGAAATTGTAATAGAAACACTTATTTTTCACTATGTGTGTGCCTGTGGCAGAGCAGTTGTGGTCTGAGAGAAGTGTCCAAAAAAAGGAGAGTCCCGTAAATAAGGGCGAGCTGACAGGTCTGCGAGCTGTCCTGACGTCGAGTGTCTGTGACAATATCGTATGGAAAATACCCTAATATGGCCAATACCCATTGTAACTGGTGGAGGCACCAATGAATTTACATTCTTCAGTACAAGTTAATGGGAGTATCGAAATATAGTACAGGTGCAATCAGCAACCAATCCCCTCGTCAAAATCAAGACAGGTAAGTCTACAATAGTCATAGCATTGGGAACCGTTTTTCAAAATCAAGAAGCAAAAAAAAATATTCACAAAAGCCGTACAAGTGAATATGTGCATAGTGAAATGTAGGCACTGAGAAAACTATTAAAACTATAAATTATATTATTAAAAAGCAAGATGTCAATTGTTTTCTTTAGATTCTTACATTTCTTATCGATACAACTGCAAGAGCTTTAGGGCCTCATTCACTAAACGGTGGTAAATGACCAGAATTACTGCGTGGCAAGGGGAAACCACACAGGGCGCAGAAATGAACCAGCGGTAGCTCTATTCACTAAGCTAATTATATGCATAAATAAAGCACGCTAAATGATTCATTTGCAAGTTGTCACAACGCACAGAATTCAGCACACAGAATTCAACACGCAGAATTATGCATGAGGTTTACACACACTGTATTATAGTATATATACTGTATATAAGGGCGCTCAAAAGAAAAGGTAAGTACGGTTCTGAGTTTGTCACAATGACAGCGACCAAGGAGAACAGAGTGAGGAATCTAAAGTTTACAGACCAGGAGCTAAATGTATTAGCAGAAGAAATGGTGGGGAATTATGAAAGGCTTTTTGTTGCTGAATCAGAGAGAACATTAACTACAATGAAACGTTATGGACCACATAAATGCACTCCGTAGGAGAAGGGCGGGGGGTCTTGTCCCAAATCACAGCGTCCCGTGAGACACTCAAAGCAGAGAAAGTAATTGTTAATGGAACATTTATGTTTAACTCTGCAAATCAAATAAATGTGTGTTTGTTCAACTTGATCGCCCTCTGATTTATTTTGTAATTTTAATCAAAAGTCAGCAAAGCACTCAGTCAATTAAAAGTTCACTATTTACATTTCAAAAGGTGTTTAGTGAAACGTCACTTTTTAAACATTAGGTGCCTTGTATTTATGACTGCACCTCAACTCGCACTCTGTGTACATTCATTTATTGGACATTTACAGTTTCTTTTGTATATTTTAAAGCTATTTTAAGCATAGCCTACTTAAATATCACAAGTAAATGGTGACTATATAAATATATTAACATAGCTGAAAGTGTTGCATATACACCTGCCTCGTAATCTTCATATATCCCAGACTGTCTGAGGATGTACGAGTACATTGTAACATTGGAACTCAAGTCGCTATTGAAACCATCTTTAAAAATGAAACAAACTTTTGCTGGAAACAACAGTCGTTTAAAATGGACTCTGTTGGCTGCAAAAAAAAGTAACATGCAGACAAAACAGATTTTTTAAAAACAACCTCGAATGACATATTCAGCAACATTTTTGAGTTTTGTAAACCTTTAAAACGTATGTTGACACATTAATTACAATGACTGTGTAATTCCCATAGACTATTTTGCATCTTTTAATCCCAAAATGTTAAACTCATCAGTGTCCTTGTCGCATACAACGCAAACAGACTCAGAATCGTTCATTTTTACATTTAAATATTGTTTGTGTGCTGCATACAGATACTCTCGTCTGATTGTGTCACTGTTAGGTACGGCTCCACAATTCGGGATATTTTTCATTTTAAAAAATTCATAATATTTCTTTGACGAGCTGTTGTATCGGTATGCTCCCTGCACAAAGGCTTCCACTAATTCAAACCTGTTGACGTTACGTGTTTCTCCACTTTCTGTGCTCTTTTTAAACAATCCTGTGATTGTGACCGGCTTATTCAGTAATTGTTTAGCCTGAACTTCAAGTTTGATTTTCTTGTTTGTGTGTACTGCGCTGTCAATAGTACCTTTTCTTAGATCATCCAAAGACACATTACAAGCTGAGCAAAACAGAATCCCACCATCTGCATGCAACGCAGGGCCGGCGTAACGATATAGGCAGAACAGGCGGACGTCTAGGGCGGCAAATTGAAGGGCGCGGCAAAAACGGTACATAATTACATTTTATACTTCACATTTCTTTAATCATAACACGTTCAACATCTTAGATCACTGTTTCTTGTTCTGCAAAGCTTATTGCTGATGTTACGGAACCATATCATGAGCAGTGGTGTAGTGCTGAATCTGGAAGTACAGGAACGCTGGGGGGGTGGGGTGATGCGGTGTCACATGAAATCTGATGTTGAGCCAGTTGCTAAGCAGAGGATGCATTGAAGTTCCTTGTGTATTCAAATGGAGCGGGGCATTATTGGGTTTCATTTGCCGCACTGGTTGTGTGCCATTTAAACATTTTCATAACACATCGGATTCTTTAATTATTTAAAGTTAATTCTTAAGTCAAGGATCTGCCTATAGAAAAAAGTACCGGAGGATTTGCTGTGCACGATTATATGATCTCTCCTGTGCAGCTTTTCTGCTGGTTCTGTGACACTGCCTGGTTTCAATAAGCGTTACTTTTAACACACACGCTGAGGCACTTAGTAAAGTTAGCACCCTTAAGTGAATACGGTTTGCATATCAAATACCTCCCTTGCAGTATTTTGTGACATGATATGCATACATTTCCACACATTAACATTATTCATTATATTTAAATGACTCGAACACGGTACTTTTTCCACGCTCTTGGTTGCCTGTCACTGGTTAGTGAATACAGCAGGTGTAGAAAGTACGCAATAAAGGGGCTTACTGCGTGCAAAACATGTTACCACTGTTTAGTGAATGAGGCCCTTAGTCTAGCACTGTGCAAGTAAAGCATGTGTTACTGGGTAGCTGGCTACAGGCAGGGCACCAGGGTGATTAATCAATGTTTGAGGCTCGAAAAACTAAAAGTCATGCTGATCAATAATCCATTAATTGTTGCGTGTCCAGAATATGGGGATACATGGAGGACTCTGTCCATGTTGGTTGACTTTTTCATACCAATATCTCTAATTGTGTATTTACAGCATTTTTTGCTATAATGCCTATATCAGAGCTTGGAGATGGCATACATTAAAGAGAACAGTTTGGATTCTACAAGCCTGTTTCAAGTTTCAAGAAGCAAGGAAGCTTGTTACAGTTAATACAACCTTTCTGGAATGGAAAACACAGCAAATTGGAAGAAGAAATTGTTGTTATTTATGCAGTGCATTACTAACAAAAAAATAATTTGCTATTTGGTACTTTTACAAAATAATCCAAAATAAAACAACCCTGAGACCTTACGAGACTGTGGTGGGTTCATTAGTTCTACACCTCACATACATCCCCTGCCACAGCAGTACATTCAATAAGCAAGGTGGCAGAATGAAAACGTGTTAGCATATGTACTTAGGGAATGATAGTCATTATGTCAACCAAGGCCTTGGATAGGAGATGGTGCTGCTAAAGAGGGAGGGAGAGGAGTGTCTGAAATGTCACCACGGATGGAAGGAGCTAAGTGCCAGCTTTTAAGCAACGGTGATAGTCCAATGAGGGAAGAAGAGGAGTGGTCGTCTCGCATCTAGAAACCTCTAGTAAGGCCTTTTATAGAAATTAAGAGTCTCAGTGTCATGAAAAGGTATGTCACCATGATCTTTATCCACCTTATGTAAAAATGTGACATGCAAAGTGAAATACAGTTCCTTCCTGTATTCTACAGGAAGGAACATGTTAGGTAAAAAAATACTTTAAACCAAATTTTAGCCAAATTGTATTCCGCTCTCCATGCATATACAATCCCATCAGAGGGTAATACGATTTCTATCTGAAGGATATTCTCAGGTTACTGTGGGTGTCCATCATATGGAAGGCTAAAGCATTATAAATCTCTATGAAATCCATACAGAAGACGAGATTACTTCTGAAAATGTAGTTTGGCTAGCCCCTTGATGGTAGAGCAGTTCCAGCCTTTGAGAATCCCAGCCAAGCCTTAAAACTGCAATGTCTGTCCCACAATCATATTGAGTTATATTAAAATAGAAAAGGACTAATCCCAGGGTTGAGAGGTTGAGAAACTGAATGGGTTCCTGGTGATCTAAGGGGTATGGCATAAGATCATATGTTTGGCCCAGCAGACAGTTACAGATGATATGAAGGTCCACACAACTCTACTACTGGCAGGCTCTGCTTGACAGGTCCAGGTTGAATTGCCAGAGAATTCAAATAAGGATTGAAGTGCACTTGCAAAGACAGTGCCATGGTCCCTCTCCCTGAAAGAGCACTACATTCGCAAATCAGCAACATTTCATTTTAAAAACACAAACACTGGCAAATTCAGACAGCATGCTGCTGACATGCATCTTCTTGGCAAAGCTCTTCAACACGTCTCAAGTTGTGACTTGCTGCGTCTGCTTAGATTGTGCTGCCTGGCTCTGTATGTGTCAGAGCCAGCATTGCACGTCAGGACAGGGTGGCAGCCCAACACAAGCTCATGTCTAACATTCACAAGACTGTTCAAATAAAATCCCAGCAGATTAATAACTAAAAGATAAAGACATACACACACACACACACACACTGTACAGACCTTATAAACCTCATCGAATTTTAGGCACTGGCTGATGCAAGCAGGGTTGCCAGTCTGTAAAAGTCTGTAAGTCTGTAAAGACCCTACTGTAAACAAAAAGCCCCATTACTTTTATTTACGTGGCATATTACAAGTTATTATTATTATTATTATTTTTTTAAATAAATTTATTCGTTGCCAATTATTTTTTATTATTTTCTCCCCAATTTGGAAATGTCCAATTATTTTTAGGTTCAGCTCACCGTTACCACCCCTGCACTGTCTCGGGAGTGACGAAGACGAACACACGCTGTCCTCCAAAGCGTGTGCCGTCAGCCGACTGCTTTTTTTCACACTGCAGACTCACCATGCAGCCACCCAAGAGCTACAGCGTCGGAGGACAACGCAGCTCTCGGGCAGCTTACAGGCAAGCCCGCAGGCGCCCGGCCAGACTACAGGGGTCGCTGGTGCTTGGTGAGCCGAGGACACCCTGGCCGACCTAGCCCTCCCTCCCCCCGGGCGGTGCTCCGTCAATTGAGCGCCGCCCTCTGGAAGCTCCCGTCCTCAGTTGGCAAAGGAATAGCCTGGACTCGAACTTGCGACGTCCAGACTATAGGGCACATCCTGCACTCCACACGGAGCGCCTTTACTGGATGCGCCACTCGGGAGCCCTGCATATTACAAGTTAATAATGGAACTCCTGAGTCAATAAAGCCAGAGACCGTGGAGGGCATTATTTGATCAAGGGAGTTTGATTATTATCAAGGGACATGCCACAGCAATGCCATTATCTCTATTATACTGCATCTCTATTAAACCATCATTGCAGTCCACTGAAAGAGTTAATTTTTTGAGAGTCTTCTCAGCAGCTGACCTCCACAGATGTGTTGCTTCGTACTGTTTACTTCAAACATGTCCTGCAATCTTCAATAACAATACATTATAAATATGTGAAGATACAGATTATTATATAAAAGCAAGTGCATACAATGTAGAGCCTTGCTACCCGACCCAAGCCCGACAGGTTTGGGTTGGGTCGGGTGTAGTGTGTATATTATAGATCGGGCTCGGGTCGGGTCAGTGTGTTGTCAGTGAGTGGATTATGGCATTTTTAATTTTAAGTGAGTATTTTTTTTCCCTCTGTGTGTAAGTGCTTCCTAAAATTCACTTCCTGCTTCACGATTTTTGAAAAACCACTCACCATGCACCATAGGTTATTTGAGAAATTACCTCTCTTAATATCATCTCACAAACCTGCTTATTTGTTTTGTGTAGCCTGTCAAATGCTGCGTGGCTAAGTAACCAAAGGATATCATTAATCTCCAAAGCAACTAACAGCCAATAATCATCTCGGCTGATAAACTGACATTTTATGCATCCTGTCACAAATGCTGTGTGGGTGGTCTTAACGGGATATTCAGTTACAAAACACCAACGTCACCAACGTAGTCAGTCTTATACAAATGCACACAAAAAAAACCCTACCAAGTGCAACGCCTAATTGATAGCTCTCATCAGTCAACAATTCATGCCTTTTTTAGATAATGACACAAACTGTTTTGTTCCAGTTAATAATACAAAACGAAATTGTCCTGTAGTAAACTATATGCATGTGTTTAAATGTAAGGAACGACTAAACATACAGTATTAACACACTGCTCTTTAATTCACCATTAGTTTTCTTTCTTTTTTTCTCACACTCGTCATGAGTTTTCATAGGCAAACGTGAAACTCGGTTTATATCATGACCCGCTTTATATCACGAATTATGCCTGCACGGCAATCATGATATAAAGCGGGTTCATCTGTATGTAGGCTGATGGAGTATATATATATATATATATATATATATATATATAGACACACAGTCAAACCTATATTAAGAGACCACTCAAGGGACAGTCTAATAGTGGCCTCTTAACACAGGTGGTCTCTTAAAAGAGGGCCCATAAATTTATTATTTGTCTCTGACATGCTTTCCTGTTATTATGTATGTCTTACATACCCTGTAAAAGCCAGAAGATGTAATATGAACAAAAGGAAGTATTTAATGTAATTTAATTATTTTGTGAAAGTAATGAATGCTTGCCTGTCTCAGGTCACACGAAATGTTTTAAATCCTTTGCAAATTTCAATGCCTGTGTCTGCCTTTCAGGTACGTGTTGATTCATTGCATCCTGAAGCCGACGCCAGCATAAGCATAAGATCTTTTTCAATTACCGTGCATTGTTTTCATACTATAAGTATGGCTTGAATTTTTCGGTGTTTATTTTCCTTTTAACGGTTTTAAGTCTTCAGCCGCTACATCCTAATTACAGATGTGCTCAAATTTGTTGGTACCCTTACAGCTCATTGAAATAATGTGATGAAATTAAAAGCTATTTTATCATGTATACTTGCATGCCTTTGGTATGTCATAGAATAAAGCAAAGAAGCTGTGAAAAGAGATGAATTATTGCTTATTCTACAAAGATATTCTAAAATGGCCTGGACACATTTGTTGGTACCCCTTAGAAAAGATAATAAATAATTGGATTATAGTGATATTTCAAACTAAGTAGTTTCTTTAATTAGTATCACACATGTCTCCAATCTTGTTATCTGTCATTCAGCCTATTTAAATGGAGAAAAGTAGTCACTGTGCTGTTTGGTATCATTGTGTGCACCACACTGAACATGGACCAGAGAAAGCAAACGACAGAGTTGTCTGAAGAGATCAGAAAGAAAAGAATAGACAAGCATGATAAAGGTAAAGGCTAAAAGACCATCTCCAAGCAGCTTGATGTTCCTGTGACAACAGTTGCAAATATTATTAAGAAGTTTAAGGTCCATGGAACTGTAGCCAACCTCCCTGGGCGTGGCCACAAGAGGAAAATCGACCCCAGATTGAACAGAAAGATAGAAAAAGAACCAAGGATAACTGCCAAAGAGATACAAGCTGAACTCCAAGGTGAAGGTACGTCAGTTTCTGCTCGCACCATCCGTTGCTTTTTGAGCGAAAGTGGGCTCCATGGAAGAAGACCCAGGAGGACTCCACTTTTGACAGAAAAACATAAAAAAGCCAGACTGGAATTTGCTAAAATGCATATTGACAAGCCACAATCCTTCTGGGAGAATGTCCTTTGGACAGATGAGTCAAAACTGGAGCTTTTTGGCAAGTCACATCAGCTCTATGTTCACAGACGAAAAAATGAAGCTTTCAAAGAAAAGAACACCATGCCTACAGTGAAACATGGAGGAGGCTCGGTTATGTTTTGGGGCTGCTTTGCTGCGCCTGGCACAGGGTGCCTTGAATCTGTGCAGGGCACAATGAAATCTCAAGACTATCAAGGCATTCTGGAGCAAAACGTACTGCCCAGTGTCAGAAAGCTCTGTCTCAGTCGCAGGTCATGGGTCCTCCAACAGGATAATGACCCAAAACACACAGCTAAAAGCACCCAAGAATGGATAAGGACAAAACATTGGACTATTCTGAAGTGGCCTTCTATGAGTCCTGATCTGAATCCTATCGAACATCTATGGCACCCAACATTGAAGGCACCCATCAAACCTGAGACAGCTGGAGCAGTTTGCTCAGGAAGAGTGGGCCAAACTACCTGTTAACAGGTGCAGAAGTCTCATTGAGAGCTACAGAAAACGTTTGATTGCAGTGATTGCCTCTAAAGGTTGTGCAACAAAATATTAGGTTAGCGGTCCCATCATTTTTATCCATGCCATTTTCATTTGTTTTCTTATTTACAATATTATGTTGAATAAAAAATCAAAAGCAAAGTCTGATTTCTATTAAATATGGAATAAACAATGGTGGATGCCAATTACTTTTGTCAGTTTCAAGTTATTTCAGAGAAAATTGTGCATTCTTTGTTTTTTGTGGAGGGGTACCAACAAATTTGAGCACGTCTGTATGAGAACATTCTGGTAAGTTAGTGGGAAAGAACAATACAACACGAAACAGACACATTGGAAGCTACCTAGTTCCCAGGTAAGTGCGAGAACGAAATGCAAGTTCAGAAAGGAGACATCCACCAAAGATTGATTTGACCGAATCTTTATTGTGTTTTGACAGAAGGACCAAGAGACGTAACTTTTTAGCCCGTGGCCTTGTCCATTGAGCTCTGGCTGCCCATGTGCTGGCTGATTGAGATGAATGATTATTGCTTGATGATGCTATTGCCAGCACTCTGGCCACATTCCACTGCCCATGTACTGGCTGATTGTGATGAAATGGTTATTGATTAATCATAGTCATGGCAGCGGTAGGACCGTGGCACTCTGCGCCACCTTCCCCTAAAAGGACAAGGCCATCTCTGGCCTGCGATGGTCTACTGATATTATGCCCCCACATATCATATCAGCTGAGGAGAGTGGTGTGAGCCACCTCCCCCCCCCAAAAAAAAAACTAAACACAAGAGCGCTGCCCAGCCTACCTTGTACTATAACTGAGTGCTCATAATCAGATTATTAACAATAATAAGATGGAGTTTAGTACTTACACCCAGTTTGGTCCGCCTCGCCCTTCTCACCTTGCAGAATTAAACTGCTTGACACTCAGATAAGGAAAAACCCCCTTTCTCACCAAAGGGAGGAAGGAGGAAACCTTTGGGAATCCATGGCCGAGGGTTCAATTTAAAAATTATGATAATAATATTTTTTTTTTATTTGTAATGCTTTTTAATGCTTTTTAAGCTGCTGAAATGTCTGCATTATTTTTTGTATGTACAGGTCATATGCCCCTGAGGTCCATTGCCCCAGAGATTTGATCATATGTGGAGAGATGTTTCTTAAAGCAGTGCCGATCCTGAAGGAATGGTCGGAGTAGTAGTTTGATCATATGTGGAGAGATGTTTCTTGAAGCAGCGCTGATCCTGTAGGAATGGCTGGAGTAGTAGTTTGATCATATGTGGAGAGATGTTTCTTGAAGCAGAGACGATCCTGAAGGAATGGCCAGAGTAGTTGTCGTGAGGGAATCCAGCGTGTTGAAGAGCTGTGTGTAGATTGTCACAAAACCTAATCCTGGAAACGACAGTCCCTTCTGGGGTGAGAAAGAGGGGGTCAGACGCACTGGCGCCCGGGCGCATTGAAAGGTAGCTGGAAAGAGCAGAATAGGGACATATAGCATAATTTGTTTTAAATAAATATATAAGTACAACTTGTAACAAGCAGCCTTTAACACCTGCCAAGTGTAAGGTTCCAGATTTAATAAAAACCTAAATTGTTGCTCCAAATTCACATATATAGAAATTCTAGAACAAAAAAACTGCTTGACAGCGTTAGTACTTTGTGAGTATTATATTTACTTCCAGCAATTGTATTACCAAACTCCTTAAGTGCAACAAAAGAACCAGAAATAATCTTAACAGACTTTGAAACTTTATTTTATATTTGTAGTTTTCCCCTCAGTACCAAACATTACCAGACTCCATATTGTCAAAACAGCCCTGGCTTGTTATGAACAGCATCAAAAAAACCCTGGACATTCAAACAATCAAATTTCATTAGCTTCACAGTTTTTGTATAAATCGTAGATGTGATCATGACAACATCTATCACATCTATGATTTATACAAAAACTGTGGTGTTTGGCTTCCATATGGAGTTGGTAGCCAGTCCCCTTCCAGAAACAGTGTGTGGAATTCCTGTAATTTAAAGAATCAGCTATTGAGTTTTTTGAGCCTGGAACGTGAATGGCTGTAATTTTAAAATGACCCCTAACGGAAACAATATGATGCGCTGTAATTTGTCTTGAGGGAGTCAAGCTTCCATTTTTTCGGAATCCAATTCGATCCCGAGAAATTCCAGGCTAGTAGTTGGTCCTAAGGTTTTCTCTTCCAATAGGGGAACTCCAAGTTCTAAAAATAAAGATTTCAAAGCTCTTAAGGAACGACCAGAGGGCTGGTCTTTGAAGTCTATTAATAGAAAGTCGTCTAGTAAATGAAGCACAAATGGGAGACTGTGTTCATTTAAGAGAATCCAGCATAAGGCTTCAGACAAAGAATTAAATATATGGGGACTACTTCTGCATCCGAAGGTGAGGCATACTGCTGCTGCAAGGCCTGTCATTTTCACGGCACCTTTGATTTTTAGTTTGTTGTATTGTGTTTTATGTTTAGTGTTTTTACAGTCTTATACCGTCCTCTGTGCGTTACCATTGCTGGTAGCGTCAGGCGACATTATTGTTTGTTTTTTTCTTTTATGTGTTAATAAATACTGAGCGCCGTGCTGGCGTGTTTCACTGCACTTCTGTGTCTCCGTGTTTGTTACATACAGGTTCTTTAATATCTGACAGTAGTTCATCATGTTACACCCTTGTACTAGCACAATGAATACCAGGTGAAGTAATTGAGATACAAAATATAAAATATGAGTTCAACATTACTATGTAGCATCAAACCAGGTTATCCACCATGGATCTTTAGGTACCCAATCTGTAAATACATTTCTACTAATAACATTACGTTAACATTTTGAAACTAATGTGTATGTCTTCTGGAAAATATAAATGTTTACCTTTGAACTCTGACCTTGACCTGCTTGTCTACTTTACAAGATTATTATATGAAACTGTACCCCCAAAGCACCCCAAAACCCCACCCGCTTAACCCATCCAGCTGAGAAATTAGCAGGAAACAGATGTTTTTCTAGGAAATTACAGGTTTGCTAACATGATAAATAAACCTTTTATTTCTGTTTTTTTTCTTCCTGGTTAATATAAAACATTTTATTTCATCAACTGTCGCTCACTGACGCATTGCAGAACCCTCAAAGTTAAGAAATAAAAATCCCAGGGGCTGTATGACTGCTGTGTGTGGCTGTGAAAGAGATCTGGAGAAGATGGGAAAGCATTTTCTGAACAATGACAGCAGCACCTGGAATCTTTTGAAATGCAGTTTGTTCAGGGCAGGTTTAAAGGGGTTGTTGCTAACAAAATTATTTCATAAATCTCAGCTGTCGTGCACTTCCAGAAAGAGTGGTGAGCCATTGGAACAGGCTGCCTGTTGTTGAAGCAGAGACTATTGGATCCTTCAAGAATAGACTGGATGGGTCATGAACAATATTGTATAACCCTCTCTGTGACCACAATAAGACCTTTAGCTCGCTGCCTGGAGGAAGGGCGGTCCGTCTAGCCACGGATTCCCAAAGGTTTTGTTTCCCCTACTAACCTGGTTCGGGTTTTTTTGTTTTTCCTCTCCTGACCATCTTAGAGCCTGGAGGAAGGGCTACCCTCAGCCATGGATTAAAAATAAAATTAAAAATAATGTGAGTAGGGTTTTTTTCCTTACCTGAGTGCTGAGCGGTTCGTATTTAGTCCTGCAGGGTGCGTGGTCAGGCTGGAGAGGCTGGGCTCTATCTGGCTCTGGGTAGGTGGCAGTGCGCCACTGCGGTTCGTTGCGTTAATCATCAATTGTTATTTGTATACATTCTTGGTTTGGCGGCCTCGTCTTTTGCGGGGAGGTGGCCCTACGTGCCACTTCCTGTCTGCGGCACTAGGATGCATGATATCGTTCGTGTTTTCTCCTAGCCGGCCAACGTGCAGGTAGCTATCGAGCACCCATAGACAAGGTCTCCGGCCAAATGTATCATCCTTCATTACATCACATTACATCTGTTCATTTGCAATTCAAGAAAGCATCACATTGCAGATTCTTTATTCTGAATAGTGGATCTGTCTGTCCTTGTATGCCTGTTCTTCATTCTTGTGTGGGTTAGAGGTTTTGCTACAGTAGTAACATTACATTGGGTGCAAATAATGGTACATAATTTTAACAATACAACAAACGTTCCATAAGTTTACAAATGGTCTTATAGAAAAATATAGAAATGGCTAAAATATTTTCAAATAATACTACAAATACTGAATTATCTAGGTGGTCTGTAAGAAATTAACTCTGGTCCTGTACACTCTCTCACTGGATCGTCGGCATCACAACTACGGTCTGTTAAATTTCTGTTTCAAGGTCAGTTATATACTCTTTCATTAATTAAAACCCTCCTTTTCTTAGTGCAAATTAACTCCTGATAAATCATGACAATTAATATGGATTTCCTTTTAAATTCCCACACAAACAAAAGAAATAGTCACAAGAAGCACTGCTTGATAAGATATTAACATTATTTCGTAAATCAACACTCTTGACACAGGGGTTGTACCAACAGACTGGAAAATAGCAAACGTAATACCAATCCACAAAAAGGGAGACAAAACCGAACCAGGTAACTACAGACCAATAAGCCTGACTTCTATTATATGTAAACTTATGGAAACTATAATAAGATCCAAAATGGAAAATTACCTATATGGTAACAATATCCTGGGAGACAGCCAGCATGGTTTTAGGAAAGGGAGATCATGTCTAACTAACCTACTTGACTTTTTTGAGGATGCAACATTGAAAATGGATAACTGCAAAGCATACGACATGGTTTATTTAGATTTCCAGAAAGCTTTTGACAAAGTCCCGCATAAAAGATTAATTCTCAAACTGAACGCAGTAGGGATTCAAGGAAATGCATGCACATGGATTAGGGAGTGGTTAACAGGTAGAAAACAGAAAGTACTGATTAGAGGAGAAACCTCGAAATGGAGTGAGGTAACCAGTGGTGTACCACAGGGATCAGTATTACGTCCTCTGCTATTCCTAATCTACATTAATGATTTAGACTCTGATATAGTAAGCAAACTCGTTAAATTTGCAGACGACACAAAAATAGGAGGAGTGGCAGACACTGTTGAAGCAGCAAAGGTCATTCAAAATGATCTAGACCGCATTCAAAATTGGGCAGACACATGGCAAATGAAATTTAATAGAGAAAAGTGTAAAGTGTTGCATGCGGGCAATAAAAATGTGCATTATAAATATCATATGGGAGATAGTGAAATTGAAGAAGGGAACTATGAAAAAGACCTAGGAGTTTATGTTGACTCAGAAATGTCTTCATCTAGACAATGTGGGGAAGCTATAAAAAAAAGGCTAACAAGATGCTTGGATATATTGTGAGAAGTGTTGAATTTAAATCAAGGGAAGTAATGTTAAAACTCTACAATGCATTAGTAAGACCTCACCTAGAATATTGTGTTCAGTTCTGGTCACCTCGTTACAAAAAGGATATTGCTGCTCTAGAAAGAGTGCAAAGAAGAGCGACCAGAATTATCCCGGGTTTAAAAGGCATGTCGTATGCAGACAGGCTAAAAGAATTGAATCTATTCAGTCTTGAACAAAGAAGACTACGCGGCGATCTGATTCAAACATTCAAAATCCTAAAAGGTATAGACAATGTCAACCCGGGAGACTTCTTTGACTTGAAAAAAGAAACAAGGACCAGGGGTCACAAATGGAGATTAGATAAAGGGGCATTCAGAACAGAAAATAGGAGGCATTTTTTTACACTGAGAATTGTGAGGGTCTGGAACCAACTCCCCAGTAATGTTGTTGAAGCTGACACCCTGGGATCCTTCAAGAAGCTGCTTGATGAGATTCGGGGATCAATAAGCTACTAACAACCAAACGAGCAAGATGGGCTGAATGGCCTCCTCTCGTTTGTAAACTTTCTTATGTTCTTAAGTTTCAGAAATCACATTAGCACGATAATGATAATGAAATAGGCATAAGACCGCTTGAAAATGCCAAAATCACATTGTGGCAGGATAGCAGCAGAGGGAAGACTCAGAGACTCAAAATATTTTAATTAACAAAACACAAATAAAAAGGCACGATGGCCAACCAAAAAGACAAACACAAAAACAGGCTTTAAACAAACCAAAAAGAACCTCTCTCTCTCTCTCTCTCTCTCTCTCTCTCTCTCTCTCTCTCTCTCTCTCTCTCTCTCTCTCTCTCTCTCTCTCTCTCTCTCTCTCTCTCTCTCTCTCTCTCTCTCTCTCTCTCTCTCTCTCGTCGTCTCACAGTTACAAACACTCTCCCACTAACATACCCAACCACTCCCTTTTATACAGGTGCCTGGGCTAATTGGGCAATTCGCACCTCATTAGCCCAGGCACATTCCACACATACTCACTGAACCACACCCCAAACTCACTCACATCCACTCTAAACAATACAAAAAACACAGAACCACCACAAAATAGGCTGCACCCCATCACACACATACATTCGGATTTGTTGATAAACACTGGAGTTATCATTTACGACCTTTTGAAAATCCTACCCTTCATGTTAAGTGTTACCACATATTTATTTTCATTTTAAAACATTTTAAAGACATCTGGTACAACACTAGCTGGCCTTGCCGTCCAGGAACCTGTTACTGTTTTACTTCCTAGGTCATTTCACCCCAGGTCATTTCACCCCAGAGATGTCAGTCATTACACCGGATGCAGGTGGTTGGTTATTGGCAGGAAGGACAATTTCACCCTCTGCAGGTGAAAGGACCAAGGACAAGCAAGACAATCTGAAAGCATGACAGACTTGCACAGTGCTGTACCAGATATCACATGCCACAGTTTCTAAAACGTGTGTCTTTCAATTCTGTGCATTTGAGTACAAGCAATGGGTGTGCATGGCATGTACTATGTTTGCCTGTACAGAACATTTTGGAAATATTTATCACATGCGCTGCTGCAGGTCTGTTTGCTGTACTGTACCTTATTTTCCTTCATGTGGGGGAGGACCAAGACAAATACCGTTTGTATTGCCTCAGCAAGCCATGGACCCAGTGGGACAAGCAGCCCTCCTTGGACTGCTTGCTTGTGCTTTTGTAGTGTCTTCAACACAGGCCTATTCAATCACAGTGTTGCATTGCTGCAGAAAGGGGCGCCTTGGTGAGGTAGCAGTCAAACAGCACTTAGAGGTTCATTTTCCTTTCCTTCTATGTACCTTCTAAGATTAGAAATATTCTGCACTTGTCACCGAGCTCTGCTTCGCGATATGAAATCCATGTTGCTGGAGACAACAAAGGAAAAAGGGTGAGGGAGAGTTCAGCACAGACATTTCATTCTACAGAAATATTGTTACTCTGACACAAGAGCACATGCCATTGGTAGGTGGAAATGAGTTCCCATTTAATCAATAACATTAGTACAAAACCATTACATTGCCAGTATAGTTCATTAATGAATTGCCCTTGAAGACCATTCACCAATCTGTTCAGAAACAGCCAGTTTAGAATGAAGTGATCAGCCATATACAGATGTGATATCTACCCAAACTGGCGAAAGGTCAGCCCTGTCATGTAAAAATTAAACGAGACACAATGAAGGCAAACTTCACCACCCCATTTTGAATTGCAGTTGGGACTAGTAGCAACAAAATGGGACCAGGTTTGCCCCAATTGTGGCTCGTTTCACTTTTTTAAATGACATCTTTAAGGGCTAACCCCTAACAGGATTGGCCTCTTTTGTAGATATCATGGCTGGTTCCTGTATTCTTACTTGGGCATTTTTGTGCATTTGAAAAGTTTTATACTTCTGTTTTAGTTCACTGGGATGCAAACTTGCATGTGGGGAGCGCACAATGGTCTTCTTCCCAGCAGTGGTTATGGTAACCGATACATCTGCATGCTTTAGGACTGGAATTATTTCAGTTTACATGCAGTCCACAATGTATTTCCATTCTGTGTAAAATGTTGGCGTAACTGATATCCCAACACGTAAGTGCAGTTTAACCTTGGGCTTTCCCTCTACTGTCAAGTTCTGTCCAAGCCCCTATAAGGAGACACTTTCATTGTTTGCTGGTAACAAATATGAATAATGTCCCTAACTGCACAACTTCTAAGAGACAGCAAAGGGGCTGTCAGTTTGATAAATGGAAGGATGTGTTTTCAGCTCCACATAACTCCACTTTCTTTGTTAACACTAGAACCGCCACGGTTATACTCATACCTAAAACTGCCGTTGGAAGCCATGATAGTAGTACAGTATTTCAGGTTAGATTTCAAAATACCACATTTAATGTCAGTTTTTCGTGAAGTATATGGAAAACAATATGTTAACGTAACATTATTCAGTAGGTTTCATTCGAATTTATGAAGCAAAATCAATATTAAAATGAAAGACAAACTATCAGATACAACTCAAAAGTTTTATTCAAGCACATCATATCAAACATCTGCACAGTCGAAACATTGTATTTAAATGAACAATTAAACATAAAAGGGTTTATTTTCTAACTTACCACTATAAAGCACTACTGCAAAAAATGAAAAACTATAATAAAATAAACATTTCAAAAGAAATTAGTGTGTAAACAGGTGTAAACAGGTATATGTACATACAAAACTGTAAAAACCAAAGTCGTTTTTAATTTAAAACTAAAGTAACATGTTTTCTCAGCGTGTGTCAGTCGGTGCAGCACTGAATCCAGGTTAAGATGCAGCAGTCTGCTGCTTTGCAGTTTTCTGATAGAATATTTTTGCCAAAGCGTTGTGGCTAGCTTCAAGATTAAATCTCTCCTACTTATATTTTCCCCAGTGCACTCCTTGTACAAAATGAAAGAATTGATGGCTGCCAGGTCCAGTAGAGATAACAACAGGCTTGTATATAAAAATAAAATAGAATATTGTAGGTTATATTCAAAATAAAAAACATGTACAGTATTGTAAAAGCCAGTCAAAATGACTGCTCTGGCAGTTCTAGGTAGAGGGGTATAACAGGGCAGTAGCCCTGTACATTGATTTGTTTATTTTATTTTAGAACGGAGTTCCCCTCCGCCCCTGTGCAGTGTGTTTTGTATTTGTTTTGTTTT
This sequence comes from Acipenser ruthenus, assembly GCF_902713425.1. NCBI lineage: Eukaryota > Metazoa > Chordata > Actinopteri > Acipenseriformes > Acipenseridae > Acipenser > Acipenser ruthenus. The sequence continues at coordinate 8,844,119 of NC_081215.1, forward strand.
ATGATTTATTATTGTATGCAAATATGACGGCGAAACGCCATGTGGTTTTGTTTATTTTTAAAAACGTGTTCTGGCAGAGGCGAGATTGGTGCTCGTCCTCTGCCAGGAATAATTAATAAACTCGTGCAGAAGGTGGCCATCTCCCAAATTAATTAAGTGATTCATTTTGTTGCTAATCGGGAGATGGTCACCTGAATATAAAAGCCTGCAGCTCTCGGCACTCGAGGTGTTGGTGTTAGAGAGGAGAGAGCGAGCAGAGAGACTGAGATTGAAAACGAAAACGAAACTAAAAGAAAACCTTAAGGATCAGTGAAGGCTATAGCCCAGCCTGATCGCGTTGTTTGTGATCGTGATTATTTTTGTTTACCCTTTTATTTTGCTCTGTGAGCACAGTGTTTTTGTTTGAATATTTTATTTGTTATTTGTTAATAAAAACGGCGGCAGCCGTGTTTTTCTTACTTTAACTGCAGTCCCTGGTGTCAGTACTTTCCTTCCTGCTTCTGCCTGACGTCACCCCCCAGTCACCCTGTCACAAGGGGATTATAACTTTTTTTTATTTTTGCGATCCTTCCTTTCAAACAGGGTAATTACTACATGTACTTAGGAAAAGTCAAGAACTGACAACCATGTATCTTACACAAACGCAGAGTAATTTCAATTTTAAAAGTGAAAACCGTCAAAATGACTGCCATGGCGGTTCTAATGTTAAAAACTATTTAAAAAAAACCCATATAAATCAATCCAGCAAAATCATAGAGGACCCTTTATTTGAAGGTAAAGTGCCCCAAAACAAATAACTGAGCAATGATTCATAATTCACGCAGTATTGTCAGAGCACTGCAAAAACTGGAGGGTACATGTAGGTTGATATGAAAAGGAGAAATGTCTATGATATTGACACTGTAAGGCACCATTTGGCCACCAGAGGGATTTTTAATAATGTCAACATTTAAGTAGAAAACATTTCACAAAACAACACTGTTGCCTGAATTATGACTCACCCTGAATTTATGGAGTGGCCTGGGGAAAATATTGCCATGGTGTCAAATTCAAATGATGTGTTGTTGAAATATAACAATAATAAACCATAGTATCAAAATAATGTGTGCACATGATTTTGTTTTAAGCACATCCCCCAGCACTGTTAGCAACAAGAAACTGGCCTTAACATATGCCTGCCGAGGACATGAAAATGCCTTATTCACATTTCTGAGGTGTGCGGTCATTTCATAAGTATGCGACCTGTGTTTCCAAAATGTATAAAGAGAAAAAATAGGGGCATGCTGATACTTGCTTTATCAGAGTAATTACTTTTAAGAAATTTGAAGTTAGGCATTACTGTATTCCTTCGAATTTAAGGTGAGTACACAAACAGCAACATGACTGACTGCCAAGAAAAGACGAACAAATTGAAGGTGGGAAATTTGGGCTGCGTCTTAAATTCAAGGGTGTCTTAAATTCGAAGGAATGCGGTAATTAAATTGAGTAAAACATGTTAATTACGCAACAGAAAACAATGCGGCCCCTTGGTTTCCCTTGTTTGCACAAGTATTGAGCATCAGTCAATAACAATCTGTGTTATTTAATACTGAACCTGCCATGATCAAACTAACTGACACTCATATTTTCAAGCGATTATTTGTCTTACCTTTCTTTGAATCATTTTTATGTTTCCAAAGCTGACAGCGGTAGCTCAAGTAAGGTTTAAGGAAAGGTCGCATTTACGTGACGAATCAGTTGAACTTTTTGATTTTTGCAACACATTTTCATTTTTAGTTTACGGACTCGGTATGGCAGTATGGCAGTAATTAATGTCAGTTAATTACCAATGATTGGCACTCAATTTTAAAAGTGATGGAAGTTCAGCTTTTCTTGTTTTCAAATCAACTCATTAATTAATGGATTTATTTAATACCTGTCGACAAATACTTCTTAAAAGGTAATTACTCAGACAATACGAGTATCAGCACACCCTTAATATAAAATCTGTCCCCAATTCATTTGTTCAACACAGCCTAACATTTCTGCTATAGTCTACTTTTGAACTATTCTACATGCACATCTGGACAGGTGTAGTGCTGTAGGCCGTTAACAGATACCAACCCTAGCAATTCTTATCATTTATGTTTCTGAAACCCTAGAAAAACATTGGAAGAGGTATTTGTTTCATTCAAGCTGAATAATTACACAGGAAGACCCAGGATAGGTCAATAATAAATATTAAAGGTATCATGATTAAAAAGATATTGCAGAGACAGGTACGTGTGGCAGGGGGCAGTAGAGAGCCTTGCACATATGAAAGGGAGCAGGGCAAAGCCCTGCTGAAAAATGTGTTGTGTTTTGTTTATTTTAAAACGGGTGAATGTATTATGATTTTGAATGTATTGTAAATACTGTATGGTTTTGGTTAGTTAAACAGGGGATGTTATGGTATGATTTAATGTCTTTCGTCAAAAATACGCCGTTTTGTTTTGTTATTGTGTGGCAGCATCGATGGGGTTAAAAGCCCCATCATACAAAAACCTGTGCAGAATGTGACCATCTCCGGACTGATTAATTGAGTGTTAATCCGGAGATTGTCACATGTATAAAAGCCTGCAGCTCTCTGCGTTCGGGTTGGGTGTTCTAAAGGAGAGAACGGGAGCTAGCGAGAGAGGAAAAAGTAAGGATAATTGAAGGCAACTGGCCAGTCTGACCTTAGGTCTGTTTTGTTTTAGTATCCAAGATTTGTTTTGTTTAAATATTTATTTTAGCTCTGTGAGCAGTGTTTTTGCAGTGAGCATTGTTAAAAAATTTGATTTATTTTTGTAAATAATAAAAGTAGTGCCTCAGTGCACTTTTGCACCCGAGTTCCTACCTGTCTGTTTCAGTTCCTGCTTCTGGCCTGATGTCACTACCACTCAGCCGCCCTGTCACAGTAAGTAATGAGGTTCTAAAAACAGCACAGTGTTTCTAACACTTTGAATGTTATATATCTTTAATTCATTTTTTGCCCAATTATTTTACCCTAGATTTTCTCGCCATTAGAATGTCCAATTATGTTCCCTCGCCGCAACATTTCTACACAAAAGCTCTGAACTGGTCAGTGGCCTTGGTACTCAAGCTGCTGGCTTCTGGAGGACAGGGCTGTCACTGCAGGTGTCCGCTTGAGCTCACAAGGCGCCTTGGCCATTATTTGAAAACATTCCTTCAAAATATTTAGAAAATGACAAATGTTGTATCTCCTCAATCTATAAAACATGGATCTCTAACCTTGGAAACTTGTTTCAAAGCACTTTGCATTATTGATCTCCCTGGGTTTTTGTTCACAGTGTGTGAATGCCTTGCCAGACACTGATAGTGTAACAGCAGGGTCACAAAAACTCCTTTGCAATGAGACACAGGGTGGATTTATAAACCTGCTGTGGGGGAGCCTAAAGACAAACTTGATTGTCATGGTGGGATATCATGACATCAGTGTTTTTACAATCAGGGATAATAAAAAGGTGAAAGAACTGGACTTTGGGTTACGGGTCAAACCCGCTGGATTATAAACAGAAGTGTTACACGCCGCTGTACCACTTCTTTCATTATTGTTTACAGGTTTTGCCTTGGGGCTCTGGACATTTAATAATTTAAATAAACACCCTTGCACCTGTACAACATTGTCTGTGTGATTAATCCGCTCTGCACTGCACTCACCTGCACGTATTCACCACTTTGCCACATTGATATACGGCTATTAAAACTTGAAAAAAAAGCAACTGGATGTAGCCTCTCAATGCGTAAGACAGAGAACTTGAGCGTTCGCAGAAGAAAAGTTTTGGGAAATAAGTCAGTTAAAGTTGTCTGTGGGCTGTGTAGCAAACAATATATTTTGCATTGGCAACTACAGCTTTCACAACTATGAAGCGCTATTACAAGAAAAGGAAGGGTTTGTTAGGTCAGTTTTATTGGTTGAAAAGGAAGTTTTCAAGGAAACATATAAACAAGTCTTGGCTAAGCTGCTGGATGCACAAGGCACATTGATTCATTACAAAGGGCAGTAGCTGAGGAAATTCAAGTGTTAAAGTGAGTTGGGAAAGGTAAAACAGAGCAGTCGCAAATTAGGTGCAGAGAAGTCTGCAATTCTTACCTCACCCCAACCACTGCCTCAACCGCAACCAGTAGTATATCACAGTCCGATCGTCACATAGTGGACTATATCCTCAACCAAGCATTTTCTCAAATCCGCCTGCATTGAAAATGATAAGCATAAGACATTCTATATCAAACACAGGTTTGTGTCGTCTGCTTTGGATGAATATCTGCATGCAGACATGCAAAATAACTTTGAGAAGTTGTGTCAAGAGTTACTTAAGAAGTATTCTCCTTAGGGTAATCCAGGTCTAGCTCTAGTAAGGGCATATAATATGAAATGTTAAAAGGATTAAGATCCTAGAGACATATAGAGCAGGACCCTGACGATTTAGTGCAGTTGGTAGGAGAGTTAGTTAGTCTGGTAGTGATGTCGGCATTCCCAATTGAAGTGATAGTTGATAAAGCACAGGAGATTTGCTCATGCAAACATGGGGGAACCAGTAGAAAGAACCAATGAAATGCAGATAAAGTTCATGCAGTTACTAAATAACTAACTACCTATCTCTCCAAGAATGTGCACCTTCTCAGGGGGATACGCACTAAGCATATAGCACCGCTTTTAATTCACTTTTTATTTCTGTTCTTTGTTTTTCTTTTCCCCATTCTGGCTTCCACCTGCAGCATCAACCCCTCCACACCATAGGTAAGTACAGTATTTTTTATATAGATATACTTTGTATTATTGCTAGTTTAAAAAAATACATGTACATTTAAATAAATACATTAGCCAGTACGCTAAATACAGCTGTAGAAAACAATATTACCAATCCCGTTACTTGTATAGACTCAAACTATGTTAAACAGAGTTCCGTCTCATACCATCCACATTGGATGGTGAACATCATGAAAAACCAAAGAAAAGGTTAAGAATGTGAAGTTAATTACAGCAATCAATGTCCTTGTATGTAAAAACAGCATGACAGTGTACTATAAAAAGGTAAAAGGCCACTCACAAATGGCAGTACCAGAAAGAGCGGCCAATGCAAAGGCAGATCGGCTAGCTAAGGAATGAGCCTTGACCGGTGAACCATGGCGATATGACCCAAAAGAGTTCTTACCAAAACTGTCAAGTCCGATTAGCGATGGTCAAGTGGATAGCAGTGACATCAAGCAAAAACTAGCGAAGCGGCAGAACCATTAGGACAGGCAGGTCAATTAAAGCGATAGGAGCCTGTGTCTTCTGGTTCTGGTCTCAGTGCTGTGCTTAAAGTTAAATTCATGCCTTTCATTTTTCTTTTTAGCTGCAATGGTGTTATTTTCTAAATATGAATTTCTTGTGACTAATGTTGTATTCTCCCCATAAATATATATAGAAAACCACAGTCTAATTAGCATTGCTTACTGAGAAACACAGGACTCGAGCAGCTGTGACTTCATTCAGAGCCAATAGCCCACCACAGCCAGCTGCCGGATCAGCAGGCAACCAGTGAGGTGGGGAGGTTCAGAGTTCCAGGGAAGACCACAGACATTTCAATGTAATCACTCCACTTTACATTCAAATTCTGCTTCTTATTCATATTGTGTCCAATTCTGGTCCCCACAATGTCCTTGGATTGAGTCCAATGAAGAGCAAACACACTGATCCAAGGGCTTAAAGGAATGAGCTATGAAAACAGGTTGAGGGAACTGTATCTATTTAGTCTGGAACAAAGAAGAATTAGGGGGACTTGATTGAAGTCTTTAAAATCTTAAAAGGAGTTGACCGTGTTAACCTTAGTCCTTCAAGCACAGCACAAAAAAACAGGTATGGAATGGGTTACCCAGCCATGTTGTTGATGGTGAATCATTAGGACCCTCAAAGAGATAATTTTTAGATGAACCAGCTACCAGTAACCGGACAAGCACTGATGGGTTAAATGGCCTCTTCTTGTTCGGAAATGTTCTTAGTTCATTCCAAAGGCCTAATAGGTCTTTGGACTCAATAACTCCTCACTACCCCACCTCCCCCATATATATAGAATTGAATTATTAATTATTTTAATTATTTTAAATATCTGGGGTAAGCTCACATTGCGGTTAACGTTTTCAATTTTGTCACACCTGCCAAAGATCAGTGATTACAATGCACCATACTGTGGTAGATATGGCCATTTGAGAACAATCGTCAATAATACTGTAGCGTAGGCAGGGGGGAGGTCGTTGAGCTGGGGTCGGACTGTATTACAAATTAAACACAGACAGAAGATTATAACCCTAACTCCCATGCTCAGCCTAAAGTGACAGTAAAACAACCCAATAACAAAACATAAAAAGGGACTAATTTAGCAGGGGACCCCTCCCAATAAAGACCATGCCAGTGCGCTCCCAGGCTGGCTGATCTACAGAGATCTATCTGCAAACGCACTGCCCATACGCATGGGTAACCCCCTCATGCGTTACAATGACATATGTAGCACTGCAACTTTAATTTAAAATGACATTTCTGAGGTGCTTATTTCTAGTTTTGTAACATTACTAGAGTACACTTTTCTGTTCAGACAAAGTAGAGTAAAACTCTGTGGAAGCAGCCCCAGGGAGTTCTTTATCCAATGCAGTAATCTAGTTGATGAGATGAGCCCTTCGAATATGGCAATTTGTTTATTGATTTGTGGGGGAAGAGAATGTCTGAACAAGACATTTTATTACTTTTCATTTTTTTAATAGAATTCTTAGGGTTCCAAGATCAAAGCATGTGTATGGAGGTTTACAGTAGCAACAGACACACGTCATCTACTGCTTTGCTGGCTCCTTGTTTTTTTCTAAATGGCAGTTGCCCATGAGAATACATCATTGTGTATGTGTTGGGGATTTACAGTGGAGAGCAGGCATCACATTCTGTCCTGTGAATATGGTAGAACAGGATTCATGGACATGTTGCCATTACAGAATGAATTTAATAGTTTATTTTCATTTTTACTGGACTGCTGATTCCTTTTAAATAGTGTCTGTCTGGCTTCATTTAAGAAATAGGACAAACTTCATTTAGAAATAGCTAATGAATGGCTTAAAAAAAAGACAGTAAATATATAAAACAAGTACTATGAAAGTGTATCCATTCCCACAATTACTGAGTAATCCAGTTAGTACCAGTACCCTTTACAATAGTGTCCCAGATTAATAGCATAGCAAAGTATAATAAAGCATAGTGAAATCATGGTGAAGCATAGGTAAGTATTGTAAAGAATAGTGCATATTAATAAACATGGCAAACCAGGGTAAACTATGGTAAATTCATAGTACAACCATTAGAAAAGCATGATACTGCAAAAATACTGTGGTAATTATTAAGAGCATCCCCTGTCAATCAGGCTGCTCCATTAATATAACAAACAGGTATACTGGATGCTCAGAGATAAAGCAATAAATCCCTGAGGTCATGCATGGTCTACAAATGACAAAAAAAGTAATGAACAGGAATGGGATATATCTAAGGTGACCGTATGGCTCAGTGTTCAGTGGGACAGTTTGGGACAGTTCAGGCTTTTCAACTGACAACCCAATGCATTATCACAAGTTCAACGATTGACTCTATTAAATCGGTATTTTCGAATAACTTGTTGCTTGGTGCCATCCAGAAAAGAATCACGAGGTCTACATATTTGGTTCGGGGAATAGAGTCTTCTACGCCTGTTTTGTCTTCGATATAACAGCAATAAAGCCATGCCCGTGGATTAGTGTTTGACAGGGACACCCATCACTTTGCTCCATGTGTAACCATGGTGCAGAGTTGCGTCTATATTGGAGAGACACAGGCGAGATACATTACTAGACGCAGGTGTTTACGTTATCTGGGCATCTGCTTGACTCAAAGACTCACATCGTCCTGCGAGACAGTCAAAGTGGAGAAAGTAATTGTTAAAGGAACATTTATGTTTAACTCTGCAAATCAAATAAATATTTGTTTGTTCAACTTGATTTATTTTTTTAAATATTATTCAAAAGTTAGCAAAGCATTTGCTCAGTCAATTAAAACGTCACTATTTACATGACATGTTTGGCGAAACGTCACTTTTTTATGTTAAAAGTGATGTCATTTGATTGCTTGTATTTATGACTGTACTTCAACTCTCACTCTGTGCAATTAATTTATTGGACCTTCACGGTTTCCATAATTTTCTTTTGTATATTTTAAAGCTATTTTAAGCATAGCCTACTTAAACATCACAAGTACATAATGACTACATAAATATATTAACAAAGCCACAAGTGTTGCATATACACCTTCAATTGAACTTGTTGATATGTTGGGTGAAGATCTCAACTCACCAACAAAGAGAAAGTGTGCAATTCCTGTGATCTCAAAAGTTACAGCTGCCTTGCATTTTTATGCGTACAGTGTTTCACAGGCTTCAAATGGGGACAGGCAGGGTCTTTCATTCACAATCCTCAATTTCCAAGTGCATCACAGAGGTTACCAAATCTCTTATCAAGCACCTTACTGAATTCATTCATTTCCCTATTACAGAGGAAGCTAAAGGCTCAAATTGATTTATTCAACATCTGTGGCTTTCCACGAGTAGGCTGCATAGACTGTACTCATGTGCCCCTTAGACCACCAGCTGAAAACGAAGCAGCCTTCAGAAACAGAAAACAATACCACTCCTTAAATGTTCAGATGATATGTGACTCTAAATGCAGAATTATTAGCATTCTAGCCAATTATCCTGGATCGTGCCATGATGCTTATATCCTGGCATGTTTTCAAATGTTTGAGAGAGGGGAAATAATTGATGCATGGCTACTAGATAAAAAAAACAAACATTGTAATTATAGGTAATGTATTCATTATATTAAATTCAACAAAATGCATTCATGTTACATATTTCCTCTATATGTGATAACGGCTACCCCTTGAAACCTTGGCTTCTCACACATATTTTGAATCTGCAGCAGCCAGCTGACACATCATATAATGAAGCTCACTGTACCACCAGAAATGTAATTGAAAGGGCTTTTGGGATCTTGAAAGCTCGCTTTAAATGTCTTGACAGTGGGTTGTTAAAATACACTCCTACAAAATCAGCAAAAATAACCATGGTATGTGCCATGCTGCACAATTGGACCATAAATCGAAATATGCCACAGTATGACATTGATGATCAAGGGGTAGCTGTCAATGACCATGCTGACTGTGCTTATTACGCAGACATTCCAGATGTGGGTGGTGAAACTTGCAGAGATGTGCGAAGTGTCCTTGTCAAACTTTTTTTTTTACGCAACAGGGAGGGGTTTAGGGAAAAAGACAAGAAAGAAACACATGCAGGCAATGTTAATTCCATGTGGATTTAATTTCAGCTTTATTTTTTTTTTCCTTTGAACACCCCTTGAACATTTTTGTTCAGTAATGAAAGAATTAAAAATAAATAAATAAATAAATAAACACAACTTCATATTGAAAGAGGGGGCTGTACAGTTCAAACCTTTTCTTTACAAGTCTGCTAAGAAATAAATAATAATAATAATTCTCTTTCCCAAAGTTGTCTCTTTATCATTATGAAGTGATACTCTTTTTCTGCCTGTCTTTGACACACTCGATGACGTGTTATTATTATTATTATTTTCATTTCTTAGCAGACGCCCTTATCCAGGGCGACTTACAATTGTTACAAGATATCACATTTTTTTTACATTATTTCACATTATACATTATTTCACATTATACAGATTCACATTATTTTACATACATTATACAGATATCACATTATTTTACATACAATTACCCATTTATACAGCTGGGTTTTTTTACTGGAGCAATCTAGGTAAAGTACCTTGCTCAAGGGTACAACAGCAGTGTCCCCCACTGGGGATTGAACCCACAACCCTCCGGTCAGGAGTCCAGAGCCCTAACCACTACTCCACACTGCTGCTGTTTCATATACTTTCAGACATATGTACATCAGTTTGACATTGTTGGTTTGCATGACCAACGAGTCTCTAACAGTTTTAAAAGATTTTGACTAAAAACCTCCAAAGTATTACTTATGACATTAAAAGCTGCAATCGATTTTTCGGTTAAATGCTTTATTAGAGAGTTTGTCTCTTTCTGGACATATAGAATGTCCTCATCTGACATGCAACTCTCGCATTATTTCGACTCAAGTAGAGGTACTCTACGACCTATTCAAAATCTATCCCTAACTGCCTAAAGCCAGTCACATAGCCTATTGCCTGCTTCTTAAAACAGGCTTCTGGTGACATTGGTGGCTATGAAAGAAGCGGTTTCATTGATTCACTGAGAATGAACCACCCTAAAGGTCTGGGTTAGCATCAGCAATGCAACGCTGTGCATCAATGAACGGCTCGGAATTGTGTTAATTGTGTGCATGAAAACCAATAAAACTGCTGGATATCCTCTAGTAGCGGACGTCAGTGTCTGAGTGAAGTGTAAACTACCTGTAACTCCAGTCTGCTGAAATGCCAGAGGTTTTTACTTCGGAGACCACACTTTCACTGTTGATTGATGCTGAAGGCAGGTGCCCAATCTAGCAGAAAGCCTTTCAAAAATAAAATCCATAGAAAGGGAGGCATAAATATATCACTTTGAAGCAATATTGTATCCACCAAGCAAGACTACCTCATTGGAAAGTGTTACCCTTTAAAATATTTTAGTTGTATTGTATTTCTTTTTAAGCAAACATTCAGAACAGATGGACAGTTAGTCTGGCATACAGAATTAACTGGACGTAGAAATCCAATTACATTAAATAAACATGAGGAAAAATCCAGACAAGATCCTCAATCAGAATGTTTACATGCACTTAGTATTTCTGCCGTATGCCATTCCTCTTCAATTCCATGCAACCTTGGTAATATGCTTCATACTGAGCACCAGTTTCATGCAGGGGTGGAAATCCCATTTAAACAAATGAATGCCACCTAGCAAAAGTGGCATTGACAATCATACGCAACCAGTTTATATTGTATATTCTATATAAGTATACTGCATACTAATTATGCAAAATACTAATCAAAATTTAAAATGCATGAAAACATGCTAACTGTGTGCTGCAAAATGTTCTGAAACACACTCATTATTCAGGACACATTTACTACATAAAATGCAGAACTATTTATTTATTTATTGCATTTATATAGCACTTTTATACAAAAGTATCGCAAAGCACTGTACAGTACATAGCAGAAAAAAGAACAGCAATTGTGGCTATATTTCCCACAGGGTACAAAGATACTTTAGTAACTTCCCTAATATCAGTCTCAAATGATAGATAGGGATAGATCACAGATGACCCCCAAACTCTTAATTTCCAGTTTAAGTTTTGATGAGAGAATGCAAGGGTTGAGCTCATGTAATCCCACATTTGCTTTTAGTTGGTTCTGTGATCCCACTAGCATAACCTCTGTTTGATCTGAATTAAACATTAGAAAATTCAGTGACATCCAGTTCTTGATGTTTGTAAGGCAAATAGCTAATAACACCCAGGCAGACAGAATTCCTGGCTTTAGGGACAAATATAGCCGGGTAGCATAGCAATGGAAGTTCATTCCATGTCTGCGGATAATGTCACCTAACGGTAGCATATATAATGAAAACAACAAGGGACCTAGAAATTACTGGCCCAATAGTCTGAGTTTAGTAATTCTGAGTTCCTTCAATGTTGAGTTTTTTCAATGTCATTTTTTTCTTCTAAATCTGTCTATAACTGGCTTTGAGCTTGTCTACAGTATCTTAAATGCCAGCACTGAACATCCTTCCTGATTCCATGGAAATCATGTGACAATATGCAACTCTGCCAGCCCCACCTACTCTATATTTATATAGACACAGAGCAGATGGGGCTGACTAAGAAATCACACGGTCACATGGTTTGAATGGAATGAGGAAGAGAGCAACAGAACTCAGCCCTCTCAGAGTGATTTAAAACACCCTAAAATAGTAAAAGAATTATTTAAAAAAATGAAAATGTCATTTCAAGCTACTTGATCTAACTCAAAATTAGATGTGCCCAATTACGTGTAAGACAATTGGATTGCAATTAATGCTCCCCCAAGACCAAGCAGTCTGGCTTCCCTTAACACTGGATCTGCAACTCGGAAACTGGGGCTTCCAATCCAAGAAAAGAAACACCGCTCTGTTAGGGCATCCAAGGCAGAGTATTCCTAATCTTTGACAATGCTACACCACACTGCCTGTGTTTCTGTATATACGGAGGCTTATCTATTGTGCCAGGCCTAACATAACAGATGGGCACCAGCAGCCTTCACTAGAGCCAAGAGAATTCTATTGTGGAAACTGAAAACAGAGTCAATCCCAAGCATTAAACCAGTTATCAATACTGCAGCATACACATAGCTTTAAAGGTGAAAAGACAATCCCCCAAAATAGAAATGTGTCTTCAAGCAACTGGTGACAAAGATTTAAAAAAAAACCTCTCCCTGACAGTCAATCAAACAAACTGGCTTAACTTAGCTGAACTTCCCACTAGAAAACTTCCTCTAATAAAAGTAGGACAAGTTAATAGTGGGTGGGAAGCTAGAAAATCACATAAAAAAAATAAATAAAATAAAAACATGTGAAACACAGAGGCAGAAAATCAATATCCTAAAACACAAAGGCATAGACACACACACACACACACACACACATATGCGCAAAAAAAAAAATGCTACCTACAATATAGGAAGAAAAGCCAGGAATTAAACCCGTTGTGACTGGCACAGTGGTACCTGTGCACCCCACAAAATCTGGGGACATCAGTTCAATGAATCAGTAAGCACAAGTATAGGATCAGATCCTGGCAATTTCTAGGTAAGAGATCTGCCAACACATGGGGTTTCTGGGGTGTAATTTACATAATACAGACACATACGTCTTCGAGAAAAATGTGTCTGTTACAAGATTTACCACACTCCACACCAATAAACTTTGCAAACAAAGGTTGTCACGACTGTGTTAGATGAGTAATACGTTTAGGATCTGAAGTAAGCTGCCTATGCACTGGGCTGCTGACGATGGTCGTGAATTGAAGCATTGCATTGCTGTATGCAGCACCACCAGTACACTACTTACAGGGGCTACTGAGTGTATAGGGAGACTAGACATGGCTCTGAGCATTGGAGCTAGCCATGGTTCTGAATTCATCTTTTCCATATTTCATTGTGCTTCAGTATGTTTTTCTTGTGTGTTTGTTTATTAATATATATTAGATAATATAAGTAGATAACTAACTCATTTGCAACAGGTACCAATAGGGTATTCTTTGATGTGTGACATGATAGGCTCCCTATGGAATAAATTAGAGCAGAATGAAACAGGAAACGAAACAAACTGTGCCAATGTTTAATAACTAGGCCTAATGGCCAAGTTGTTTTCATTTCAATCAACGAACACATAGATAGGCTTTCTCCTTGTCGATGTTTATTTCTTAAGAATTCATGGGACTCGAGTTCTTCATTGAAATATAAAACACCTCACAGTTCAGTGTCTTTCCTGATTAAAGTGATAACGTTTTAGTATTTTCATTGCTTGTGATCAGTTGATTATGGAAATATTATCAACCAGTTTTGTGTCAATGATAAATGCTTTGCTATTTTGGTGGGGGGTTTTTTTGTTGTTTTTTTTTCAACAGAAATGAACGGTTTTGAATGATAAAATGTACTGTACTCTGCTTCTACTATTGCAAATTGAATGCACGATAGTCTCTTCATCCAAGTGGGATAGGGAAAGCGGTCTGGAGAAAAACGTGCACAGCAATTGGCTCTTATGCTCCACACCCAAACCCCACCCACTTTGCATATTTTGTACTTCCCTGAATGTTCCTGCAGCTCCCCACTAACATTACGTTTCAGGGAAGTTGGCACTGCTGGGAAATTTGAGGGAAGTTAACTAAGGGTTCTATCCCGGAGGTTTATTTTGTGTGGGTGTTCCACAATACCTGCAGCACATTTAATCATAAGAATTCAATAAGTTACATGTTTTAAGAACCAAAAGTCTTCTTTGTCTTTTGGTTTCGGAGCCCCCTTGTGAGCAATAACAGATGCACACTCCGAGTGAGTGCCTTGTCATGTGACCAAAGTGAGTACAAGTGAGTACAAGTGAATACATCATTCTTGTAGAAGAAGAATGTCCATGAAAATAGTTACTATTACATAGAGCCAAATTAGAAAAAAGGATTTGTCCGTATAAAGATGTGGTATATACAAAAACTGCCATCATTAAACAGACAAAACATGGCACACCATTATTATTGTCACCATACAAGTTTCCAAAGGAGGTGAGTAAAGCTGGTCCCAACTGTGTCTTTGATTCCGTTTGTCCATCTTTCTGTCACATGGTGAAACTGAAAACTGCCTTCATTTTTCTGCCATCTGCACCAAATATTTTAGCATCTACTCCTAGATTACATTTGGCTATATAACCCGATAAACTCTCGGTTTTATACAAATATGTTTTACCTAGTAGTGTGATTATGAGGACCTGTGGCAAAGTGGTTGCAGTGCGCAGGTGTATGGGTGATGCAGTGCTCAAGACAATGACAAACAACAAAGTACTGGTGAAATGGAGGTTTATTTATAATCCAAAATCTGATGACAACAGTAAACAATAATGATACACAGCAGTGAGTGCTGTAGTGCTCATGGTGCAAATACAGTTAATCGTGACACAAGTGCAGTGTTGTCCGGGTTTGGTGCTGGCTTTTAGTGACAGCTCCGGATTGTGTTGGCCATCTAATAACAACAAACAAGTATATTTTAGACACAACACTCACAATAACAATACGGTTCTCCTTTCGGTTCAGCGTTAACCATAACAAAGGAACAGATCACGTCACTACGTCCCCTTATATACCGTCAATCACGCCTCCTTGGTTAACGATTGCAACCGCTCCTCCAATTCACGGCTGCCACAGCCTTCCGGGTCAATGATTTAGTGTACCGTAGCTCCGCCCCCTTTCTAGATGGCCGACTTCCGCCTAACCCTCGGAATGAATTGTCTGGCCATCCAGTCCAGGGCACTCTGTTCCCTTTACACAGCGCCCTCACAGGTCGGGAGGGAGATTTATCACCAAGAATCATTCTGTCTCTGTCACAGGCGCCTATACATGTGTATGCAATGTGATATAGATAGCTTTTTAAGGTGGACTGTTTTTGTAACTTGGCATTTATTGTAAATTTCACATCTTTATAATCTGGTCCTTTTTATTGTTATTTGTTGTACATTTAATTTAATTTTGTTCCGATTCTGTCTTCACTGGGCACCGTCTGTTACCAGAAGAAACCCACCATAAATGCCTCAAGCGACTAGATGCTGTGAGTGTGCAATCCCAGTGTGCAGAGAGTTTTAACGGAGCAGTTTGTCGATCATGGCTCAGGGCATGGACCCAGCAGAGTCTCAATGGAGAAGATAGTCTGACAGAGTTGACTGTTGACTCATTTGTCACAAGGCACGGGAGTGTGACTCTGTTACATTTCCAGAAATAACAAAACAAGCAAACCAGCAGCAAGACGACATAACAGCGGACTGTAACAGGCAGGGCTATCAGTGTCTGCGTCCTGTGTGCTGTGGACATCCTGCTAAATGACTGAGGTTCTGCTACATGACAAGCTGATGACCCCCTTCAGCTCCACCACCAATGTAATTCCAGTTCGCTTGGTTTTACTTCCCTCTGCAGGGCTGCAGATTCGCAGTTGCAATCTGGACCACCGCTGACAGGCCATTGCTTTTAAGTTCCTTTATTGATTTACCCGCAGGATGTCCTGTTTGGCCTAGCAAGGTTTTCAGTATAACACTGCGAGCAGCAGGCTTCCAGAGCGTGACTGGGCCGAGAAGACATGTTGTAAAGTTACCTACATGACAGGGAGACCAGGCTAATGGAGAGCAAATCCTAGAGGTATGCTTTTCTCAGACTCTCAGAATTAAGACTGAGGCCTCCCTTCTCAGGAAAAACCGTTGTCCAAAATTAATGACTTTTAAGTATCTTAAATGTAGAATAGATAGGATGTCTAAAATGAAATAATTCTCTCGTTACATATCATTTGTGTTGTTTGGTTTCCAATTCTTGTTTTGTTTCAGTTTTTCATTAAATCTTTGAAACTTTTTAAAGTTTTAGAATCTCAGGGATACCAAGATATTTAGTAAGCAAGTAGTCTGAATGAAGTTATCTGGTAACAAATTCCCCATCCCCAGTTGTACTGCTTTCCTAGAAAAAGGAGAACATTTCGGGGGGACCATTCTAGTTGTGAGATGTCTTGCTCATTAGAATATGTAGCATATTGTTAAAGAGGAGACGGTTATTTTGCATGAATAAAATGCAGGTGCTATTTACAAAACACTGACTAATGCAGTCAGTGAAACGTATCTATGTGATAACCCAGGGGAGGTTTCAATGTCTACCAATATTTCTCTCAGGTTTTTTATTATTTATAATGTATCAGCTTGTAAGGTTGACACACTTGAAATGATGAAGAATGTTCATTTTTTCCAGTTAAGACATGCATGAATCATGAACTCGGAATTTGTTTAAACAGCTTTTGATAAATGTATTGTACCCGAGGGAACATAGAGAGTGATGCATGTTGGTTACATTCAAGAATGTATATACAAAATGAAGCAGGAGGAGGAGAAACAGCTAACACTGACCAATATTTTATAGCCACTAGATAGTAACCGCCCCAATTTTATTAAAAATAAATACATTTTTAATCAAATTAATTCTCTCATCTTCATCCCAGTTTTCTAAGGTTCATTAGTTCAGATGAAATAACTATATTAATATGGCATTGAATTCAATGCTCTATTACACACATTAGGGATTTAGGCGATAAAATGAATTATGTACCAAAAGTGAATAGAAGTTCAACTGCTGCTCAATATGGAAATTAAAGCCTGACAGAAAGGATGTCCTCACAGTGAAGTGGTCTGAAACCCTTTAACTGTGTGACCTCAATCAGAAATGATGTCCTCATAGTGAAGTGGTCTGAAACCCTTTTACTGTGTGTCTGTCCTCAATCAGAAATGATGTCCTCACAGTGAAGTGGTCTGAAACCCTTTTACTGTGTGTCTCTCCTCAATCAGAAATTATGTCCTCACAGTGAAGTGGTCTGAAACCCTTTTACTGTGTGTCTCTCCTCAATCAGATATTATGTCCTCACAGTGATGTGGTCTGAAACCCTTTAGCTGTGTGTCTGTCCTCAATCAGAAATGATGTCCTCACAGGGAAGCACTTTACATTTTGTCCCTAATTACTGTGTATTTACATAGTAGTTAATTAGTAAATACATGTGTACTTACACATAATTACAATGTTATTACGCATAGTTAAAATGTATTTAATGTGTTCATCTTTTTGTATGATATATGTAAGTACACTATTGTATCAGAAAAGGGTTAGGGTTAGGTTAAGAGTTAGGGTTAGGGGTATATCATGCAAAAAGATTTATAAATTAAGTAGATTGTAACTATGTATAATAACTTTGTAAGAAAAAGAAAACGTAATATGAAGTAAATGTTTTTCATCCCAGTTGTATTGAAGGTACAGTGGAGGGGAGGAGGCTTGTCTTTTACCGCTGGCGGTCCTGGTTCGAATAAGTGAAATGAGTTTGGTGGTCTCAGCCCCCAGGTAGCGTGAGTCCACAACACAGAACAACCACACAGAAAGATGCATCTTCAATGTTAAGATGTCAAGTGTTACAGACATTACATTAAAATGACCTGTTATCTGGTTTCTTCAGGATGTGAGGGACACGAGAGGAGTAATAATTCATTGTGTTTCACTGAATCAGGATCCTTTCTTATACGGTGCTGGAAGTATGTATCATTTATATCTTGAGCAAAGACCTTAAATGTTTGTCTTTTAACAACAAAATCTGTAATTAAATGATCATTTGAACTTATTGTGCCTCATACACCTAGCACATCCAGAGCACCCCCTGTATTGTGATATATACTGTATGGCCGATGTGCATATCGTGATATGTATGTATCATGACATTAGTGTATCATTATACCCCTAACTGACACCACACACACTTAATATGAAGAATAACATTCCCACTTGTACTTTGGTTTAGGCACCAGGTAGGATTAGGTGGGGGCTATTCCACCATCAGAAGGGTACACAGGAGAATTAAGAGTTCAATCATGCACAAGTTCTGTCTACAACATGAGAACATTTTATGTGTGCACTTTATTAACATGCTGCATTGATGTACTTTTGGAAGTCTACACAAACTTACAGTAGTTCCATGAGGTCTGTGGTGATTCAAATAGAGGGATGAGCAGTCTGATAACCCTTCATTTATAAGAGTCCAGCATTTTATGCCATGATTGCTGCTTCAGACAATCACAGAGGGCCTTTTATCAGCCTACATGGTTGAATAGCCCCACCTCACACCACAGTATAGTACTCTTCCTTTAGGCGAAGTAATTCAAATATATAAATGACACAGGGGAACATGACAGATAAAGTGTAACATGTACTGTTATTTCTACATAGGATTCAAAGATGATTCAAAATAGAATAATGGCTGGTTCAGTGTGTATCACTGGGAGTAATACCATCGAGCTTCACTCTTGAGGTTCCACTGTCCCCAGAACTTAGAGAGGGTATTACCCCTGGTTATACACACTGAACCAGCTATTATTTTATAAAGTATGCGCCTTACATTTTGTGGGAGAGTTACATTTATCGGTCGGGACCAGGGAGAGGCAGACAACAGGATTGTAGCTCTGGGAGCAGGAGTACTTGGAAGAAAACAGAGTTCGCCAATGATTGTGGCAATAATAATAACATTGTGCAAGGAGTGTGGGAAATTGAGAAACGCGAGTTCACAGGACTCCTTTAATGGGGCTGGACACGTATTCAGAGCCCTCGTTTTTTTAATTGAAAGTCTGCTATAATACTGTCGAGCTGTGTGGTGGGTATGGTTTCTATTGCCCGTGACTCACCAATTTCTGACAGGTAGGACTGCAGTAGACGAACATCGAAGACTGTATGCCTTATGGTGTTCGGATTCTCTTGCTTTTGGACAGTCTTTCTTCTGTAGTACTGTTTTCCATGCTGTTGGGAGCCGGCTTTTGGGTCTGGGTGGCGGTTAGACTGAAAGCTGGCTCCGCTCTGCATGAGCCACACGTTCTGATGTTTTTAAAAGATAAGCCCAACGATAGTATTATTGGGGCTGAATGATAGTATTATCACCTTGTAACAATAGTATTATCACTTTACGTTCAGGCGTATTACAATAATTTTTTTTGTATGACACACAGTAGTATTATTTAGGTCTATCCATATATTACAAGGCTTTATATTACAGTTTTTACAATTCCCAACCCCCAAATTTAACAATCGCAGGTAATATCTTCCTCTTAAACTACTCCTGCTTAGTTGCAAAAATTCTAAGTTGGTTGTAAAAATAATAGATTTATTTCAGTCAATTAAAAAGATAATTGTATCATACTATAGTAACTTGTGCTAAAGAATGTCCTGAGGAAGAGAAATGCAACCTCCAAGTGACTGTGTCTCAGCAATGTAAACCTGTCACCTTCTCATCCCAAGTGTACAGCAAGTCTTCTTTCAAAACAGGATCTCTGAGATCCAGAACTCTACTGTGTCGAGTTATCACACCAGAGCCTGTATTTGTATTTGACTTTAATGCAAGGAGCTTTAATGCCCCCACCTTCCCCCTCCCCTTCCCCTTCCCCCAAACAGGTTTCCAGCAAAGCAAAACTGTGCCGTATTGCTGATCAATAACTTGCCAAGAATTGTTTCTTTGCACATTGATTAATGCCTGTGACGTTTTATTACTGTGCCTTTTGTTATTGCCAATCGCTTGTGTGTGCACTGAATAGTAAGAGTCCTGTGCGGGGGCTCAATGTGCTTCCCCTCTGTTGAGTTGTATTGAGTCCTGATGACAGTCCAGAACACAGGAGAGCATTGTGTGCAAATAAAACGCTGCTGCAGTGGCTGCATTACTACATGGCACCTGTTTTGTTTGTCATGTGCATGTTAAATAGTACAGATATTTTTAGTACAGAAACTAGTGGAGAAAAATGGTAGCCAATCGTCCAGAGATGATAGACAGAGAGAAGGAGAGGTGATACCTTTTATTGGACTAACTAAACAATAATTAATCACAAGCTTTCAAGACCTCAGAGGTCTCGTCTTCAGATGAAAGTCATAAAAAATGAAGGTTATAAACTACCCACTTATAATTATTCTTAGTGACTTTTGAAAGGTATTATTGCTTTAAGGAAAAAACAATTACAGATCCAGAACAATGTATAGCTCTCTATAATATTATAAGGCTGCTGAAATTAAAAATTAATAATTTAAGTATGACCCACCTTTCGGTTAAAATAAATAGATAGACCACTAAGAGCGCTTCAAAAATAATTGAAATGAAACCCAATGAAATAAGCAAACAGAATGGCATGCACTTCTATTTTATATGAGCATAGAGAACCTAATTAGAGCTTGTGTATGAGAACGCTCAGATAGCTCTTCCTGGTTCTGGCTTGTGTATGAGAACGCTCAGATAGCTCTTCCTGGTTCTGGCTTGTGTATGAGAATGCTCAGATAGCTCTTCCTGGTTCTGGCTTGTGTATGAGAATGCTCAGATAGCTCTTCCTGGTTCTGGCTTGTGTATGAGAATGCTCAGATAGCTCTTCCTGCTTCTGGCTTGTGTATGAGAACGCTCAGATAGCTCTTCCTGGTTCTGGCTTGTGTATGAGAACGCTCTCTTTCTGAAAGATAGCTATTCCTGATACTTTCTGGTCACATCAGTCCCATGGGCACAGAGTGTAGGAAAACACATTCTCTGCAGGCTTGTCTGCCTTTCTTTCACTGCTAACAAAAAACATCTTTGTTTATGCACTCTTTTGATTATTTAATCTGTTATGTAGGTCAGACATCTGGGCACAGCAGGTTGACGTACTATACATTTTTTTTATTGATCTTCTCGTTGACATTAAAACTTCTCATATACAGTAAGTTACTTTCTTCATGCTGTTACAATAACGCTCCTGAACTTCTAAGCGCTTTGAACTTCTCCTAAATCCACAAACCCTTCAGTTAATTCAGGTGAATAGTCCACACTCATATTTGCAACTCAATAGTCTGTCGCAAGCAGGTATACAGTATGGTATAATGGCTAGGGGTGTGCCGATAGTCGTAAAATGCTCCTATTCATGAATTTGTGGATTTCTAAACAAGACAAGCTTCCATTCCACCGCATTTACAGCTGAGTAACAATCAATCAATTAACTTCCGCATTGAGGGGTAGGTGTGCTAAGATGGGCCAGTCGCAGCGCAGACATACCACAATTTGCATTTTCGTTGCGACACTTAGCAAAGTAAACATTTTGTTGTATATACTAAGAGAAAATATGTTAATGAAGAGAGCTGCAATATACTCATTTAAATATTTGTTGCGTCTTCTTAGCAAGATCTCAAGCATTATACATTGCGAGAGTCGTGCTGCATTTTTCAAATAAATAGCGGGAGTTGAGTTGTGGTTTACTGCAGCAGAGAGTGCCCGAAAGATAACGTCTATACATGCAAGGGTGCAAAAATCAAAATAACATTGTTTTCGTTAAATGTAAACGTCATCTGTACAATACATTCTGTTCCGTCTTCATTTTACCTATTTTAATACTTTTATATATATAAAAGATGAAAGGCAGTTTAATCCCATCAGATTCTAATCAACCTTCACCCCCAAAAAGACAGTAGCCCCTTGATAAACCGGACATGTTTGTCCGACAATTTAAATGTAAATCATTGCATTGAAATAACTCTAATGTGTTTTGGGTAGGCTACACGTTACATTATGTACAAATATAAATCTGTACAGTAGGCCTATACAGTATACAGTACAGTAGTAAAATCAAATGAACACCCAGCACACTTTCTTTTTACTTGAGCCTACCGGTAACACAAAATAAATCATCCTGCAGCATTGTACGTATTGGTGTACAATGTGAATAAAAGATTATTTTAAATTGAAACGAAATGATTTTAGCAGTTTTTTTTTTTTTTTAAATGATTATTATTTTTTAACTTGGCCTACTTAGTAGCCTAGATAATTGACACAAAATAGATCATGGTCCTATACAGATGCTCAGAATGAGCTGGAGGGGTTATTATTATTATTTATTTCTTAGCAGACGTCCTTATCCAGGGCGACTTAGCAGATATCACATTATTTTTACATACAATACCCATTTTTACAGTTGGGTTTTTACTGGAGCAATGAAGGTAAAGTACCTTGCTCAAGGGTACAGCAGCAGTGTCCCCACCGGGGACTGAACCCACAACCCTCTGGTCATGAGTCCAGAGCCCTAACCACTACTCCACACTGCTGTTAGTGGCACATGTGTGCAGTCTGTTGTTCCCAACACATTGGGGAAACCAGAAATGTCATAGAAATTTGTTTTCAAGGCTTGTATTTCGTGAATATGAGGTACTTTGGTGTTCGCCTCAAAAATGCATTGCATATAACTGGCAACGCATGAGAAAAAGCGGACTGGGAAATGCCAGCAACAATTGTGACTGTTTAAAACGTGCTTTCAAAATTTCTTAACAAATTGATGCAATTGTAAGTGTCGCAATTGCCACCAGCTTTAGTACATCTCATTATAATATTTGAGAACCCTCATTTGCACTATTTCCCACTTTTTGCGAATTTATGCAGGAACGCCCATAATTACATATTCATCTAAACTTGAACCACAAAGAAAAACTGCTACCGCAAAACATTCCCTAAAAAGTCGCTAACAGCAGTGCGCTTGTTTGGGCTTTCTTTTGGCTTTGTCCTGGAAAGATCCTGTTTCGTATACAGTACATTGAGTATGGGAGAGGCTTTTCCTACACTGGATAACAGTCTGTCTCCAGCACAGAGCAGATACTCTCCTATAATCAACTGTGTTGCAGATAAGTAAGCATGAGAGTTTGAAAGCTTTGAATGTGAAGTGGCACTGAAGCCAATAATGCTAAGACAAAAATATGCAACTGATTTTTTAATTTTTTTAAATGCTTGCCCTGAATAAATATTTGTTTTAAATAATTAAAATAACATTGGTAAATAACATTTGTCAGAAAATATATTTCAACTGGGCCGGCTGCATTTGTAACAAGGAAATTGAACAAATAAACCCCCAACCTTTATTTCACACAACTGTAAAGTCGATTGAAATCCAGCAATTGTAGCTCACTGCAATAAGCCTCTGGACTGTTGAATTGTATATTTAGGGAATAGTTGGAACATGGTGCTGGTCAGGTACAGACTGGGAGAGAAACACGTGAGGTCCCACAGCCACACACTTATTTACGGCTTTCAGATTGGCATGGGAACAGCACAGATTTGTCTTTTAATAGGGTTTTAGGGAAAAATCAATACAGATCAAGACAATTTATAGCTCTCTATGAAATCATAGGGTTGCTGTAATTTAAAGTTTAATCCAAGTCTTTGGTTATTGTAGATATTGCTCCAGTGCAAAATCCAGTATGGACCACCTGTTTTACTGAAAGAATAAATAAATAGCAGCAACTGAGAAAACTCAGAGATGTAGAAGAAAACCCTTGAGATAAGCAAACAGGATGCAGAGCTTGGATTTTATACGTTGATCTAATTATTATTGTACTGTGTTATTTTAGATTGAGAACAGTGTAAATTATTGAATCAATGTGGAGAAATAATGAACACTGAAGATATCCATGTGGGAATCCAAACATTTCATACCAATAACAAAAGATGAATGCTGCCGACCAGCTGTGGCACAATTTAAATAAGCATCAAAGAAAAGGCAGCTTGAACTTGTCAGAATTGTTTGGTAAGCTGGTTTAGAATCGGATTCAGTCTAGGAAAGCCATCCTTCAAAAGTGGACGTTCACTGAGAGAGGGTGAACTCTTGGGCTGAACCCATTGATCTTTACTGAAAAAAGTGCATCTGGCTTAAGGCCTTCAGTAAACAGACCAGGAAATTTGCAGTCAAATAGATATAGATTCAACCTCTGGCACCAACTGCAAAAGATGGCCCACTCCCCTTCATACATGCATGGTGATGACGTAAAGAAGCCCATAGCTGATTGTAGAGAGTAGGCCATGAATGCTGCATTTCTGACTGAATGTGGATGTCGGTGGCTCCCTTGTTGCCCTGACCACATCAGGAGGCACGACGGGTCACAGCAAAGCATTTTCATGTTCTTGGAGGACCAATGCCTTTGCCAGCAGGGTGCTAACAGAAGAGTTACCCAGTGCCTCTCTCTCTCTGGACTGCTGCAGAAACAGGCTAGTACAGCAGATACTTGTATGGCTCCTAGTAGCTGATTGATCCCAAAACGTTGCCTAATCGGCTCATAAAGAATCCTAATGATTGAGCGTCTACAGACCTCACCACAAGGGAGGTGTCTCCTACTCCCCTGGGCCTGGTCTCTTTGCACTGCTTGAAATGCTGACTAGGGTTAACTTTGTCAACTTTTAAATTCTCCCCCTCACCCTGAAGTCTCTCAACCTGTCTTCAAAACGTATACCTTTTAGCCTTGGGATTAGTCTGGCTGCTCTTCCCTGGTCTCTCCAAAGCTGCACATCCCTTTTTGTAAAGTGGGAAATACAGAACTAAGTTCATAACCTTCCTTGATCTGTGCTCTACACGTGTGATTTATACCCAAGCATTGTGTTTTCCTGATTGCTTGTCTCCCTACATTGCCTGGTTGCTCTCAGCATCGAGTCTCTACAATGCTTTTCTTGTGATGGGCATGTTCTAGTTCTGAACTCGCCATTAGGTGTGTGGACATTCTCTGGGTAAGCTGTATATGTGTTCACATATACATACTATATGAAGCATTTGAGTATATACTATTTCTGATGACTTTTATTAAAACTTTACCTTCCATACACCCACGCCACGACTGTCAATTTAAAATTAGAGCTATCAGTGTGCCAAAAAATGATAACATGCTCTGTATCAGTAACATGTGCATAATAGTGTACAATAATAAATGGCAATGAATCACTTAATAAACCGTATTTAAGATATTTATGTCATTAGGTAAGCAAGTTAGGTGTTGGTATATAATCAAATGACTGTTTTACAGTATGTGGAATAACAAAATGGATGTATAAAATGTTAGTGTGACATACAGGTTGACAGATATACAGACAGAGAGACACAAACTGATGCTAATTCATGCTAAATAATGTTAACCCTTTGCAGTCCATTTATTCAGTGCGTCTCAGTTGCGTCAGGTCCAATTTATTTTTACACACGCGTTTAAAAGTATTTTTTTTCACAGTAAAACAGGTTTAAAAGTCACTGCATAACAGGCCACTCAGTACTGCATCTCCAGCAGTGTGGAGTAGTGGTTAGGTCTCGGGACTCTTGAGTCGTGGGTTCAATCCCAGGTGGGGGACACTGCTGCTGTACCCTTCAGCAAGGTACTTTACCTAGATTGCTCCAGTAAAAACCCAACTGCATTAATGGGTAATTGTTTGTAAAAAAATAATATAATTGTATGTAAAAATAATGTGATATCTTGTAACAATTGTAAGTCGTCCTGGATAAGGGCGTCTGCTAAGAAATAAATAATAAAAATCTCCCGCCCCCAACCCTTGTTTGCTGTATTTTTCACATACCTCTTCATAGTCGTGCATACCGATAAATCATCTCCTGATCACTCGTTTAATCATCAAACTCCTCAATAATGCGATCCAAGTCATTATTTTATTACTATAACATCTCAAAAAGATTGGCAAATGTCAGTGATATTCTTTGAGCGCTCTGTGGTGCCGGGGCTATGTGTATTGCTCAGATCCGCCCCTTTTTTTCGGCTTCTCTCAGCTCTTATCGGTCTCACTCGGCCATTGAATGATTTTCTCTGCTTTTTCCGGAGAAAAAACGACTAGAGACCTGTGTTTTACGTCTTTTTGATGATGTCGGACAGGGTCCAACATCGGACCGGAAAGGGAAAATTGTAATGTCGGACCTGGTCCAACATAGGACCGCAAAAGGTTAATGCCAAGTTTCATCACAAAGCAGTTTTCCAGAGATATGGAAAAATGTACAATGTGACATTAATACATATGACCACTTCCACTATATCACTGTCACCAGGGGTTTCAGGATAATAAATGTTGGGAACAAGACTAGCTTGGCTAGAACTCAGTTTGCCCCAGAGTCCAATCTAATTGAGTTGGAACGATCAGTGTTTTGACTGTACAACTCCACCCGGTGAATTACTCCACACATGTTTTACTATTAAAAAGGGTTTCCAACTGGAACATTGTTTAGATTCTATCCCAATTCCGTATTTGTTTTTGTGGATCAACCAACAACATCAGTTATCTCTCAGGAGTGCCTGGTTCATGAAAAGAAACTGATGGAAAGGAGAATAAAGCAAAATGCTCCAAAGTCATGAAACAGGAGCTGATAAGACGAAGCAGAATGTGCTGTGACAGAGCATGGAAATGGAGTGATTGGGGCTTCATGCCCAGACATTAGCAGGGGAGGGCCACACTGCAGTCAGCACAAACAGTTTCCTCTAGCCTGCCTGGCAGGAGTCCCTGTTAGCTGTTCACATCAGAAACCAATTGCCATACAATAGGTTCAGGTTCAAGTTCAGGTTGTGTTGGTTACATCAGCAGGTGGGCACTTCACGCTAGCCAGTACAGACCCACGCTCTGTGCAACAAAGGAAGGAGATACATTGACAGCAAGTACAGACCCATGCTCTGTGCATCAAAGGAAGGAGATACATTGACTTTAAAACAAAGGGAAGGTGCCTGTCTGCCTGTGTACAGCTATGGCCAAAAGTTCTGTATCGCCTACAATTTTAGGAAAAAAACATAATTTAGATATTTTATTGAACATCATAAACAGAAATGACGGTAACACTTTATATCAAGTGTTGCTTATTAATGTTTTATAAATGTTTTATAAATATATAATACATGCTTAATACATATGTTATAGAGTGTTAAACACTGTAGATAGTTTATAACCATGCAATAGCCATAGACAGAATTACAGTTTTATAAAGGGGACAGTTTTTAGCCACATATTGTACTTTGTGATGTTTAAATGTAATTCTGTCTATGGCTATTGCGTGGTTATAAACCATCTATAATGCTGTATTAACACTCTATAACATAGTTATTAAGCATATGTTATATATTTATAAAACATTAATAAGCAGCACCTTAATATAAAGTGTTACCGAAATGACAAAATGATATTGTAAAAGTCTACCGGAAGCCATTAGTAGTACAGTATTTCATGTTAGATTTCCAAATGTCATTTTTAAAATTTTTAGTCTGTTTTTTATTAAGTATTTGTAAAACTACACAGCGGTATGTAATTCAATATGTTAACGTGACACTATTCAGCAGGTTTCATTCGACTTTATGAAGCAGAATTTGTTAATTCTACAGGGTGATGCAAAACTTTTGGCCATAGCTGTACAGCTGGACTTTTAAAAGGCCTTTGGCAATGTGCTGCACTGATCGTTAAACTAACATTGGTGGGAATCCAAGCCAATATATGCCTGTACAATGGTCTAAAAACACAGCTGTAGCTTATTCTTATCAGTTTTACTTATAATGTTTTGTATAAAGGTCAACTGTTCTTTTATCACTCAATGACGATGCAGCACATAAAGCATGGCTGAGAGATGACACTAATAATGACACCTGTTCTGAAACCAGTGCTTACTGAGGACATGTTTCGCACTGCACTGATTATTGAAGAGTGAAAAGGTAATTAATTAAACACTGTAGTATTACAGTGATAATGGAATTGCTGGTGCATAGTAAATCATAGTAAACCACATTATACAAATCACTAGTTCAGGACAATCCCCAATGATACCGCATTTGAAATGCATGGTCTTTAGTTGATGAGTATGGTACGAGATTACACATTTTGCCTCAAACCCACTTGGTTTGGTGTCCATCGCTTGGCCATTTGGACGAGACGATTGACCCTTGATTAAACATGGGGTGATTGAAGAGAGGTGCAGATTCGAGGAGGTGGAGGGATTGAACAAAATACGAGTTAGTGACAGATTAATTAATGTATTTTGTGACTGGCTGAAAGTTGTCGTAATGTGTGTGGGAGTAATCCTTCCTCAAAACTGAAGTTGATATCATAGTATAACACCACAGGTAAGGCATGGTAAATTATTATTATTGCCGGTTTGCAAAAAAAAAAAAGACAGTTCAGACAGAAAGTATAAAATAACAGAAAAGAGTCTCAGGGACAGAAACACGTTGTCACTGGCTATTCCCCAAACTGTTGTGTGTTTCGACTTGGTTTATTGAATGACAGGAGAAGGGAGAAGCGTGTCAGTGTGGCAGTGTCGGGAGAGCTCACTTCAACATGTCCACAAACTCAAAGGTCAGGCTCCAGGTTTTAATGATGAAATGTTTATTTTCACTTGGGAAAAACAAACATATGTAAATGTATACTAGAACCAGAATAGTATTAGTGAAACAGAGCATATACACATTCTGTAACTTGCTTTCTGTTTTACCATATCTGTTCTTTTTTTTAATTTGGAATCGCCAATTATTTTTCTTATTTTCTCCCCAATTTGGTAAGCCCAATTATTTTTATTTCAACCCGGCTCACCGCTGCCACCCCCGCGCTGACTCGGGAGGGATGAAGATGGACACATGCGTCCTCCGAAACATGTGCCGTCAGCCGTCCGCTACTTTTCACTCTGCAGGCCTGCCATGCAGCCATCACGGAGCTGCAGCGTCGGAGGACCACGCAGCTCTGGGCAGCTACAGACGCCTGGCCAGTCTACAGGGGTCGCTGGTGCGTGGTGAGCCAAGGACACCCAGTCCGACCTAATCCCTCTCCCCCTGGGTGGCGCTCGGCCAATTGTGCGCTGCCCCCTGAGAACTCCCGTCCACGGTCAGCAGTGGAATAGCCTGGACTCAAACCGGTGACCTGCAGGCTATACAGTGCATCCTGCACACCACGCGGAGTGTCTTTGCCGGATGCGCCACTCGGGAGACCCTTACCATGTCTGTTCTTTGGGAATCTTTTGGATATAAAGATAATTATGTTTTTTTTTAAAAAAAAAACAGTAGTTTGGTGGACATGCTGTTTCAGACCTGAAAGTTACCTTGCTCCCAACCCTTATGAACAAAGAAACTCATGGGCTGTGCATGTCAACTCACAGGTACTAGCTTTGAGGAAGGGAGTCATGGGTTGTGCATGTCAACATGGGTAGCTTTGAGGAAGGGACTCATGGGCTGTGCATGTCAACTCACAGGTACTAGCTTTAAAGAAGCTGTTGAAATTCTAGGGACAGCTCTTAATGGAGTGTTATTCTTCCATGCTAACCAGTTTGGATTGTGATTTGCCATTCTGTTCTATTCTATTCAGAAACCAGTACCAGTTGACACAATTGGAAATTGAGTGGACACACTTCTTTACAGTGGTGAGGGTATGTTATGGGTTGTCAAGCCATGTTGTTCATGCTGAATCATTGGTATCCTAAAACAGTTTTAGGATCAATCAGCTACAGGTACTTGGAACCGGATGAGCATTGATTAACAGAATGGCCTCTTCTCGTTCGTATATTGTCTTCTGTTTTTAAACACTGGAACTTCTGTACAATCATGGTTTTTACACAGCTTCTTTTCTTGCCCCTTCCTCTTCAGGTTTGACTCTGCCCATTTCCAGACTGACCCTGCATATTGTGTGGATGTAACTCAGAATGTGATGTTTTTTGAGGAAAAGACCCCAGCTCCTGTCATGCCTTGTATCTCAATAAATACACTGTTTTTAATTGTGTTTACCAAGAAGGTTCCTTCAACCAGTATCTGAATGGCGAGTGCGTTTTTATTTTTAATCTCACTTGATTGGATTTGTGTTTAAAATGTGGAACACATTCCTGCTAACGCTGGATAAAGACTTAAACTAAAACTCTAATGCTGTTGTATCCTGGGAAGTGTGAAGGTGACCTTTGCATGCTGCACAGTGTTGCCCTTAAAGGCCTATTTTTGTAGTGTCCTGCTAAGCAAGTTTACCATTGTCTCCTATCTCTTTACATCAGCAGACAGGGGTTTCTATTTCTTTTAAGGTAAAGTGTATTACCACCTGCTAGGCTGTCTCTTGTAGCTGATCTTATCATTCACTGATAGGAGTAGAATTATGTTTTCCCAACATTGTGGTCCTAGATGTTTTCTTATTTGACATTTATCACTGTGTGCTTGGTTTATCATTTTTTAATACAAATAAGTGGAAGTACAAATATAGGGTTGGTCCTTTAGAGAAACATGGTTAAAACAAATATGTATTACATCATCCTGGGGTGCATGATGATGGCCAATATATGAAAGGGGAAAAACTGATAAGAGATCCAAATGATCAGTTCTGCCAGCAACATTGTAACAAGATTTGGTTAGGACCAACAAAGCCTTGCGCTTGCACTATGCACAAGGCTGAAAATAAGTATTTAAGTAAAACTTGTTTAGACTGATGATTTAATATCGGGGGAAGA
This sequence comes from Acipenser ruthenus, assembly GCF_902713425.1. Classification (NCBI taxonomy): domain Eukaryota; kingdom Metazoa; phylum Chordata; class Actinopteri; order Acipenseriformes; family Acipenseridae; genus Acipenser; species Acipenser ruthenus. The sequence continues at coordinate 8,874,681 of NC_081215.1, forward strand.
GTGGGGGCAAGCTTATGATTATGGTTGAAGAAGGGAACTCAAGAGCGGATGTCGGCAAGCTTCTGGACACTGGACAAAGGCCAGCCCTGCCCGTGTCCGCTTGAGCTCAGCAGGTGCTTGGTCAGTAGGGTCTGCTGTAGCGTGATGAGAAGAAACAGCCCCTGCCGATTCTGCCTACCTAATTCGTGTGAGCACTAGAGCCAATGCAATGCTCCCTGTGGAAATCCCTAAACCTGTGTTACCCTGACTGTATGACTCACCCTGCACACCACATGGCCGTGCCTTTACAAGGAGACTCTGAGACTCCGGAAATGTGAATACCTGCACAACTGAATGTAGTACTTGAACTTAATTAAACATGGTGTATACATGAATAAGCATACAGCTGCTGCAGTACACAGAGGAATATAGGGCATAATAAAAACATGCATTTCTAGGATGGTAGGGCACAGATGGCAGCCTGCATTATCTCTATAAAATGTCAAGTAAATTCCAATAGATTTATAACATCACAATCATGAGGTTCTGAAGAAACCTCCCCGTTTTGCGATTAATTCCAAACAAGCACCTGCACACAGGCTTTTCATCATACGTCTTGAGAAACGCCCTTAATCAATCTTGCTAACCCTACCAATAAGTAATTAGCTCACTTAGTGGTGGGACTGCTTGATTCATTGCAACAGGTGTCTCTTGCAGAGCATATTGGCAAAGATGATTAAGATGTATAAGATTGTATACGCGTGGCGAGGGCTTATCCACTGGCATGTGCAGTTTTTAATTATTCTCCTGAGGCGATCATCTGTTCCAGTACAGGAGTGATAAAAAGGTCTCAAACTGTTATCATCTGTAGTCTGTATCTGTGAGTTTGAGCTTCTAGAAGCTAGGTATTTAGAGCACTGCACTGAACTCAAAGGCATGTGAAAGTCTCCTCTCACCTGTGGGAACTAGTGTAAGGCTTGTATATTAAAGTGTCGATACAAGAGGATTCTATTAGAGTGCACAGTATTAGAAAGTGTACAGAGCAAAAGGGATACTGCAGTGGGTCCAAGCCTCACTCACGTATATCTCTCTCACACAACCCTACTTAAAGGTCAACCCCAGTACTTATACAGGTACCCTAAATGTGCAAATATGCTTTAATTTAGATCTGTAAATTAAAGGCGTAAAGGTGTACTGCATGTAAACACATATTGTGTTAAAACAGTTTCTTCACAAAAGCAAATTTGCTAAATGTGATATTAGAAGCAGCTCCCACTTTGCATGCCTCTATCAGGATGATATGTAAATGAGATGACATCCTCCTGATTAAAATAATATGCAACATGACCCAGTATGTTGGAATACTTTTTAGAAATGCCTTCTTTTGGATATCAGTTAGAACAAATGGCAAACTTGATTACAGTTAGATTTGTATATACACTTACCTTAAGGGGATTTTTCACTGTAATAACACATCAGGCTTGATTTTCATGTTACATGTACAGTGAATCTTGAATTTGTTGGTTTCTTTTGTGTTAGACAAATAAATATCTTATAAATGGAGTACTTATGGATGAATTAATGTGACATTTCTATAGCATATTAGAAATCCCAGAACCTGGTTACACATTTCTAATTTCAATAAAACCCTGGTTATCAGACATTACCTTGGTAGTTGACCTTGTGTGTGTGGCAGCTCATACTTTCCTGACGCGGTCCCCTTGTGTGTGTGGCAGCTCTTACCTTCCTGACGCGGTCCCCTTGTGTGTGTGGCAGCTCTTACCTTCCTGACGTGGTCCCCTTGTGTGTGTGGCAGCTCTTACCTTCCTGACGCGGTCCCCTTGTGTGTGTGGCAGCTCTTACCTTCCTGACGCAGTCCCCTTGTGTGTGTGGCAGCTCTTACCTTCCTGACGCGGTCCCCTTGTGTGTGTGGCAGCTCTTACCTTCCTGACGTGGTCCCCTTGTGTGTGTGGCAGCTCTTACCTTCCTGACATGGTCCCCTTGTGTGTGTGACAGCTCTTACCTTCCTGACGCGGTCCCCTTGTGTGTGTGGCAGCTCTTACCTTCCTGACGCAGTCCCCTTGTGTGTGTGGCAGCTCTTACCTTCCTGACGCGGTCCCCTTGTGTGTGTGGCAGCTCTTACCTTCCTGACGCAGTCCCCTTGTGTGTGTGGCAGCTCTTACCTTTCTGTCGCAGTCCACTACCAGATAGTAATGCCCTTTATCCAGGGTTCTATCACAAAATAGTAATAACTGTACTGTAGTATCTACAGTGTTTCAGGATGGCTTCAAGGTGAAAATAAAAACTAAACAACCTACTGAACTTGCAAGAAAGTTCTAATACTAATGAGAGGCAAGATTATATATACTGTATGTATGTATATATATATATATATATATATATATATAGAGAGAGAGAGAGAGAGAGAGAGAGAGAGAGAGAGAGAGAGAGAGAGAGAGAGAGAGAGAGAGAGATAGATAGATAGATAGATAGATAGATAGATAGATAGATAGATTGCTGTACAGAGGTGGATTTTCGCACATCACTTAAAATAGAAATGTTTTTTAAACACATTCTGCAAGCAGAAGATCAGGAAGACAGCCTCCAACTACAGACAGAGCATGTGCCATGAAAAGGAAAAGCATATCCATCAGCACACTGCAGGGTGCCTGTCCTAGCAGAACTCGAGGACTCCACCAGGTAACACAAAACAGCAATGTGCTTCAGCACAGCACTAACCACTGTCACTCAAGGTATCCAACTACACTAGCAGTATTCATTTCTATAGAGTGCTTTTGGGGTAGCATTGGAATCTACCTCTATTGACAGATTTTGACTAGAAAACTTTGACTCGTAAAAGTTGGGCTAATGGAAGAAAAGCTAAATTCCTTATTAGCCCCTGTTGAGAAAGCATTTCCTCACGGGAATATGTTGGAGGCAGGATTGCTTTAGCTCTGGATAAATGTGACTGAAAGAGCTTCAAACATGACTTAAAGAAGCCCCACCATTGTTTAACAAACTCTATTGTATTTTGGTTTAGAACAGACTTAAGTGAATGCTGAGAAACATGTTTTATGAATAAGCGACTAAAAATAACCACAGGTTTTAAGCACAGCTCAATTTTTTTACAGGCGTCCAAGAGATAAATATTCTTTATGAATATGGCCCCATACCCTTTGGTTGCTTCTGTACCACCCATTAGTTATATATAAAAAATGCATATATAACTAAAAATAAACTTTTCTGAAGAGCACAGAACAGCAGTTTTGGTTTTACATACATTTCTAAAGAGATTATTTTAAAGAGTTGCATAGCACTTTTCAAAGTCTCTTTCACTCTGATATCAGTTAACTATCAGGAGAAATCCGAACAAAGGTGCTCGCTCACAAACATCTGCAATCCCACACGTTCAATATTTATGCCTTTTCAGCTTAAAATATGTAAAAATATGGGACACGAAAATGCTTCAAGGCTTGCAAATTGTACTAAGCAATTGCAGCTGCCAGTGTTGCCTGTATTCATCTACTATTATACTCAAAGTCCTCATTCAGTGTAACACTAACAATATCAAATCCACTGCAGATCAAATACAGCAACACTCATAAACTAACTGATCAACCAAACCAGCTTGCAATCAGAAAATAGGTCTCTAGATAAGATGCACTTACATGAAACAAAAAAAAAACAAACAGAATTACCTTTCCAATCCATTTGGGCTATAGAATATCATATAGGGTGCAGTATAATACACACTGATGTCCACCCCACTCCATATACATGCTGGGTTATTGGTGTTGCTATAATACACACTGATGTCCACCCCACTCCATATACATGCTGGGTTATTGGTGTTGTTATAATACACACTGATGTCCACCCCACTCCATATACATGCTGGGTTATTGGTGTAGTATAATACACACTGATGTCCACCCCACTCCATATACATGCTGGGTTATTGGTGTAGTTATAATACACACTGATGTCCACCCCACTCCATATACATGCTGGGTTATTGGTGTTGTTATAATACACACTGATGTCCACCCCACTCCATATACATGCTGGGTTATTGGTGTTGTTATAATACACACTGATGTCCACCCCACTCCATATACATGCTGGGTTATTGGTGTTGTTATAATACACACTGATGTCCACCCCACTCCATATACATGCTGGGTTATTGGTGTTGTTATAATACACACTGATGTCCACCCCACTCCATATACATGCTGGGTTATTGGTGTTGCTATAATACACACTGATGTCCACCCCACTCCATATACATGCTGGGTTATTGGTGTTGTTATAATACACACTGATGTCCACCCCACTCCATATACATGCTGGGTTATTGGTGTTGCTATAATACACACTGATGTCCACCCCACTCCATATACATGCTGGGTTATTGGTGTTGTTTATAGATATTTTTTATTTATTTATTTATTTTTTGGGGGGGAGGCATCTCTGATAGTGCCCACTGTAACATACATAGAGTTTCCTATAACACCTCACTTATAATCATATCCCTATGTAAGAGCCATTGGTTTCATGTATGTATATGACCCATATAAAGTTACTCTGTGTAACAATTCTTTGAATGTTGACTTCTACTTCAATGAATTAATCATCCAAATTGGAATGAATTTGCACTGGAAGAAGCTCCTCTATTGTTTTAATAATATTTGTGTCCTGATTTTCAATAAAGTCACAGATTGTGATTGTGCACTGCGTATAATGTAAAGAAAGTCTCCATTTCAAAATGATAAATTGGGGGGGAAACGGACCAAATAAAGAGGGCATATTTGCTTTTGTGATTTTAATTCATGTCCCTGCGATTCACAAATAACCATAAATCAGCTTAACCAAAAACCTGTAATCCTTTCATGGCTTTGTTTTTAAGTTATGTTAACCTTATAAGAGCTCAGACTCCGTGGCTCAGTATTACAACTCCTAACCCTGAAATGACAGTTGCTGTTCATGACAATTCATTTGAATACTTGAGAGAAGCAATACAACTCCATAAATGAATTCACAAATAAACTGTATAATAAACTGACACAAACACTTCCTGTAGAAGCCCGGTAGTAGAGGACCTGTTGGTGTTCATGAAAGGGTTAAACTCTGCTGAGGGTAGCTGCGTGAGGAGGAGGCTGCTTGTGATAGGCTTCCGTGACTTGCAGAAGCTCCCCTGCTGTGAAGGAATATACTACTCCTTCTGACCCATTAATGAACACAGCCTGGCAGGATGGATTTACATCAGAGAATAATTGCTTCTTAAGTGCTTTAGAAATGTAAACTCACATTCACTCACTCCTATCTCATCTCTCCTTTACACTTTGATCACTTATCCATTTGGATGACGGTAACAACATGATTAAACCTTAAAGATTCATCTGCATCCCCAACACATTTCCAATAATAAAAATATACACAGTACAAACCCACAGGTTCAGGGGAAAAAACACAGCAAACATAGGATTGTCGTTTGTCTGAAAGAAAAACAACGTTGACAGTCATATGAAAGGTACATACACTTTCATTCTGCCACAGTAACTGCGCTGACTTAGACTGAGGGGCTCACCTTTCACATCACAGAGAAAAAATGTGGCAATGCACATTTTCCTTAGCTTTCTGAAGATGAACTTCAACAAATTCTAAACAAAAAAGACATCATCTGTCAGCACTCCTGCATCTCCACTCCAGAAACACAGACTCAGAGAAGTCATGGAGAACCCTTTGGAAGGAAAATATATTTTGTAAATATATTGACATACAATATATTGTCATTTTAGTCTTAAGGTTTTTAATATTTTTGAATGTTTATTTTTTGTTTTTTTGTTTTTGCATTTGTATAACTACTTTAAAAGTATTCACGTCCAAAAAAATTAATATTAGAGTATGATTTATATATTGTACAATATAATGAAAATATATTGGAATATATTCTATAATACATTTTGTAATCTTCAATATATTGAAATATATTAATCAATATATTACATTATATTTCTCAATATATTAAAATATATTTTTCGTTCCGTAAGGGAAATACAAGCCTCAAGAGAGTTCTGCGTTGCCACCAGGAACCAAATACATATGCAGCTTCTCTCAAGGTTTAATAGAATATGAATGGACCAGATATGTGGGGTTTTGTGGAAAAGGATTGTCCCCTTGTGTTGATATTGTGCCCTGCGGGGATATAATCCCGTCTCTCTTGGGGGCTGTAACAGGACGAGGAGCCCTGTACGTATTATTTATTTGTTTATTTTTAGAATGGGGTCTCCCCCTCCGCCCCTGTGCAGATTATTGTTTTGTATTTGTTTTGTTTTATGATTTATTATTGTATTTATATGATGGCGAAGCACTGTGTCATTTTTTATTGTATTCGTATTTATTTAGAAATGTATATATATATATATGTACAGTATATATATATATATACATACGTGCTCAACTTTGTTAGTACCCCTCCACAAAAAACAAAGAATGCACAATTTCCTCTGAAATAACTTGAAACTGACAAAAGTAATTGGCATCCACCATTGTTTATTCCATATTTAATAGAAATCAGACTTTGCTTTTGATTTTTTATTCAACATAATATTGTAAATAAGAAAACAAATGAAAATGGCATGGACAAAAATGATGGGACCGCTAACCTAATATTTTGTTGCACAACCTTTAGAGGCAATCACTGCAATCAAACGTTTTCTGTAGCTCTCAATGAGACTTCTGCACCTGTTAACAGGTAGTTTGGCCCACTCTTCCTGAGCAAACTGCTCCAGCTGTCTCAGGTTTGATGGGTGCCTTCTCCAGACTGCAAGTTTCAGCTCTTTCCATAGATGTTCGATAGGATTCAGATCAGGACTCATAGAAGGCCACTTCAGAATAGTCCAATGTTTTGTCCTTATCCATTCTTGGGTGCTTTTAGCTGTGTGTTTTGGGTCATGACCTGCGACTGAGACAGAGCTTTCTGACACTGGGCAGTACGTTTCGCTCCAGAATGCCTTGATAGTCTTGAGATTTCATTGTGCCCTGCACAGATTCAAGGCACCCTGTGCCAGGCGCAGCAAAGCAGCCCCAAAACATAACCGAGCCTCCTCCATGTTTCACTGTAGGCATGGTGTTCTTTTCTTTGAAAGCTTCATTTTTTCGTCTGTGAACATAGAGCTGATGTGACTTGCCAAAAAGCTCCAGTTTTGACTCATCTGTCCAAAGGACATTCTCCCAGAAGGATTGTGGCTTGTCAATATGCATTTTAGCAAATTCCAGTCTGGCTTTTTTATGTTTTTCTGTCAAAAGTGGAGTCCTCCTGGGTCTTCTTCCATGGAGCCCACTTTCGCTCAAAAAGCAACGGATGGTGCGAGCAGAAACTGACGTACCTTCACCTTGGAGTTCAGCTTGTATCTCTTTGGCAGTTATCCTTGGTTCTTTTTCTACCATTCGCACTATCCTTCTGTTCAATCTGGGGTCGATTTTCCTCTTGCGGCCGCGCCCAGGGAGGTTGGCTACAGTTCCATGGACCTTAAACTTCTTAATAATATTTGCAACTGTTGTCACAGGAACATCAAGCTGCTTGGATATGGTCTTGTAGCCTTTACCTTTACCATGCTTGTCTATTATTTTCTTTCTGATCTCTTCAGACAACTCTGTCCTTTGCTTTCTCTGGTCCATGTTCAGTGTGGTGCACACAATGATACCAAACAGCACAGTGACTACTTTTCTCCATTTAAATAGGCTGAATGACAGATAACAAGATTGGAGACATGTGTGATACTAATTAAAGAAACTACTTAGTTTGAAATATCACTATAATCCAATTATTTATTATCTTTTCTAAGGGGTACCAACAAATGTGTCCAGGCCATTTTAGAATATCTTTGTAGAATAAGCAATAATTCATCTCTTTTCACAGCTTCTTTGCTTTATTCTATGACATACCAAAGGCATGCAAGTATACATGATAAAATAGCTTTTAATTTCATCACTTTTCAGGAGGAATGAAGCATTATTTCAATGAGCTGTAAGGGTACCAACAAATTTGAGCACGTCTGTATATGACGGCATAACCGTGTGGTTTTTGTTTTTAAATACCTCATGGGAATGCATGACTGTCAGCTGGTGATTATTGAATTAGCTGGCAGTCACGCATAATAATTCTACCTGTGCAGATTGTGGCCGAGGGGTAATAGAATAATTGCCAGCTAGCTAAACCCCTCGGCCACAGTATAAAAAGCCTGCAGCTCTCCAGCTCGGGGTGGGTGTGTTAGGAGCGAGAGGAGCGAGAGAGCGAGAGAGCGAGACTGAGAAACTGACTAAAACTTAAGGCATCTGTGAAGTCTACTGCCCAGCCGGACCTTTAAGTGTATTATTTTGTGTTCGAGATTTGTTTTGTTTTATTTTGCTCTGTGAGCAAGTGTTTTGTGTTTAAACTTTTTATTTTATTTTTGTATTATTTAAATAAAACGGCGCTCCGCGTCTTTATTTTGAACTGCAGTACTTCCCTGGTGTCAGTGTTTTTCAGTTCCTGCTTCTGACCTGACGTCACCGCACAGCCACCCTGTCACAGGGGCAATAGTTTTCCACTACGATATATATATATATACAGTATATCTACAGTATATATAAAGAAAAAGGTAATTTCGGACTACGATCCCTTTGAGCAGTAAAGTGGTTAAGAAAGACAACTGATTTCAATCAAACCGAAACTCAACTTTAATATCTTTGAAATAATATGTTGTTACAGTGTATGCGATACATAGCCAAAATAACCTAGACTTGCTGTATTACAAAAGAACGTAGGGCAGTAAATTGTATTACGTTGCCAGTCCTTCTTACTCTCTCATGAGCCTCTGATGCCCTGGTGCCCTGTTTTAACCTGTGGGGAAGGGAATGCCTCTTGCTATAGCTCTCTGCCTGTCCTGCATGGGAAACTTGGATGGTAATAAACAGGGCGCCAGGCCAAAGAAGTAAAAACATCATTTAAATGAGGGATGTAAATGGTTAAACAGTTAATCGATAAATATATTAGTTAACGTATAATAGAGATTGGTTAAAATAATTGCTATTGCATGGCACTGTAAAGTCCTTGCTGTGCTCCTTGTTGTTTCCCTGCTTGTGTACTTTTTTTTAAGCGTTGCTTTTTCTCAGAAAGAAAAAACTAAATACTGTTGCTAGGGTGGAGGTTAATTGCACGTTTGAATTATCGCGTGACTTGGTTACTACTTTTCCATAACCCGCGAAGGAAGATGGAGCGGTCGAAAAGAAGTTATGCGTGGAATTATTTTATAAAAGTAAAAGACGACAAGATTTATCTGTATTATTAGTTTATTTATCTTATGTATGATTGGTAATGCAGAGCTTAAGTATGTAAACAGCGCCGGCGCAAATCATCTTAAGCTTAAGCACCCCTCTGTTTCATGTGAAAGACAAGATCAAAAACAAACAACAACAATTGCGGCACATGTTTCTGGCAGCTCGAGGAAATATGATACACAATGTGCTCAAAAACTGAAAGAGTTGTTATGCGCTATGATAACTGAAGACTTGCTGCCTATGAGTGTGTGACAAAGAGAGAGTGAACTCTTGTTTTAGATCTCCCTTCCGACCAGTGAGGACGCTGGGGAGGAGGAGCAGGCGGAGCAGGCGGAGCAGGCGGAGCAGGCGGAGCCGCGGTGCGCAACGTCACAGACCCGGTCGGGAAGCGCGGTGGCAATCGCGCATTGGCTGACGGCGGTTGCCCTCGCTGACCAATGGGGACGAGACGGGGCGTACAAAAGGGGGCGTGGCCCAGTGTTCTGTTCCTTCTGGCAAGGTACAGTGTGTGTGAGAGAGAGAGAGAGAGAGCAAGCAAGAGCGCATTTTACTGCAGGGTATACGAGCAGGGGAATAAATAAACGGAATCAGGAGAGTTATTATTGTGTGTTTGGATATACCTGCTAACCCCTTCACCCTTTGTCTGTCCATAGAGCACTGACGGGACGCTCCGGGAATACTTTGGAGGAGCGCGGACCCGGAAGTGCCGGACTGTTTTGCAGTAGTTCATCTCGCGGGGAGTGAGGAAGGACGGACTGTGTTTTGTTTGATTGTACTTGCGTTTTGGTTTCGTTTTCATTTGGGACTGCAACCCCTTTCTTTCCCTTTGTTTGTCGGGTTACACATTGTTGTGTATCCCGGCGCTATTATTATTATTATTATTATTATTATTATTATTATTATTATTATTATTATTATTATTATTGTTTGACCGGGTTACACATTGCTGTGTATCCCGGCGTTATTATTGTTGGATTTTTGGGTTGTGGATTAAAAACCCGGAGTTTTTACCAACAAACCTGGACTGGTCTAGCGATCTTTTACACCACACCCTCAGCCAACCTGTCACAGAGTGTCATTGAAGATGTGGGTTTTCTTGCATTAATGGGCTTTGTGGAACCTGAATACCATGTGCCTATGAGACAAACGGTAACCTCACGTATAGAGAAGGGAGCAGAGCTACAGTACACGAAACCAATGACCCGGGAAACGATGTGGCATCCGCGGATTGGAGGAGCGGATGCGCTCGTTGACCAAGGGGTCATGGGTGACATTATAAAAAGGGGACGTAGTGATGTGATGTGTTCCTTTGTGAATGGTTAACTTAAATGACCAGAAGGAGAACCTGTGTTGTGAAACGTGTGTGTGTTTTTGTGTTTATTGTTTGTCGTTAATAATACTGTTTGTGATTATTTGGACGGCTAACACGATCTAGAGCTGTTGCCAAAGGCCAGCACTAAACCCGGATCAACAACACTGCACTTTTGTTTGCACTAAAGAACTGTATTCACCACGAGCACTAGAGCACGCACTGTGGACGGGTGTTTGTGTTTCTGTATGTGTTACGTGTGGGTGAACTAAAAACTGGACTGTTATTATTTCAGGGCCAACAATTACAAATAAGCAATAAACGCCGCTGTATTGCTTCATTACCATTGTTATTATTTACTGTTGTTTTGCCATCAGGCCATTGGATTTAAAAAAAACCATTAAACAACATTGCACCTGGATTATAATTGTCTGTTTATTAATCACTGCTGCATTACCTTCACCTGGACACAGTTAACCTCTTTGCCACACAGTGATATAAACCCTATTGAGTGCGCTTGAGAAATCCATCTAAGAGTGCCCAGTGCCTCATCCAGTAAAAGCAGCAACACATGGAGTACAGGGGGATGTGGTTCAACTGGCACTTTTCTGTTCGACTGCTCCACTAGTCGACTATTTGGTGCTACCCTGTAACAGGGGAGATCTGTGCTGACTCTTCTGGCGTGTTCATAGTGCTGCAGGGAGAGGGCAGCAGCTCGTCAATATCCGCCTGTCAGTCATGGCAGTGACACGGAGAGGGGAAAGAGTGGGTGTGCGGACTTTCCTTCTCTCTGAGTGGCTGGGAGGCGGGTCTTGGGGGGATTGCTGACCCTATAAGTTTCATTCTGCTGTTCCCTCAGGGCTGCCCACGGAGACGTAAGCCGGCGTGCGGAAGCGCTGGAGAAAAATCAGCCCGGACGAAAAATCCCGGCGAGACAAACAAAACCCAAAAGAAAGAAAGAGTTAGCAGTAGCGGGGGGGGGAAAAGAAAACTCTTGGGCAGCCCCCGACAAAGTGGATAGCAGGCTGAGGGAGCCGCTAGAGTAGGACGGAGACCCGGGCCGTACGGATAGCGACGGTTGGGGAGAAGCTGCCGAGTGCAGCACTTTTTATTTTGTAGTTTTGTTTACTGTGTTTTGTTTTCTCTGTTTCTTTTGCCTTTTGATTAGTGTTCTTTTTGTTCTCACTTCTGTACCCTGTACCTCTCCGGTATAGTGGTGGCTCTGTCGCTACCATAGTTGGTACGGCAGGCCACCGACAACAGCGCCCTCTGCGGGCTGAACCCAAAATAAGTTTCTAATAAAACTGGGCACCTGTGCGGTGTTTTCAGCCTCATTTCTGTCTCCTGTGTCAGTGAATTACCCACCACCCTTCCACACGTGGTGTCAGAAGTGGGATTCACTGGCACTGCCCCCTTCAAGCAGTGCACACCAGCATGGATGCTTCCCAGTTTGCGGAGATGATGAATCTCCTGCGCCAGACCCTGACGGCAGCGGTGCAAGGGCCGGCTAGACCGGCGGGACCTGACCCCCGGTTGATGAGACCAACCAAGATGACGGCAGAGGATCGACCCGAAGCCTACCTGGAGGTGTTCGAGGCGCTGGCGACCTCTGCCGGGTGGGATCAGGCCCAATGGGCCAGTTACCTCTTGCCCCAGTTAACGGGGGAGGCGCAAGCGGCAGCGAGGACGCTGTCTCCCGACCGGATGATGGACTACCCCATGCTAAAAGCTACCATCCTGAATCGCGTGGGGGCCACACCGGAGGGCTATCGGAGGAGGTTTCGGGAGGAGCGCTTCCCGCCCGAGGAGCACCCTAGAACCATAGCGCATCGTTTAAATGAGTATGCCATGGGGTGGTTGCGGCCAGATGCGACCACGAAAGCGAGGCTGGTGGAGGTGATTGTGGTGGAGCGCTTTCTGGAGTGTCTAGCTCCGGAACCACGGCTGTGGGTACAGCGGCAGGCACCCGCCACCATGGATCAGGCGGTCGCCCTGGCAGAGCAGTACCGGGCAGCCGAACCAACGCCAGCCAGGCTGCCGGGGAGAAGCACTGCGGCATCATTGGCTCCACCGGCCCCGGATAGGGCGAAGGGACTGGGGGGAAGGGGTGTACAAGGTTTTGGGCGGGGGGGGGCTGTGCGAGCTCCCGGCCCGGGGACCGGGGCAGCGTGGGGTTCCCCGCGGGCTGCTGCGGGGTCGGACCGGGGTCTCGCACGGTTTCCTTACCGTCGAGCCCCTTTGATGGCTCCGGTGTTTCCACCTCTTGCCGAGGCTCCAGGGCGAGAAACTAGCCCACTGCGGTGTTGGACGTGCCGGGAGGTGGGACACCTCGCGCGGGATTGCCCCGTGATGGAGTGTGACCTCAGCCGACCAGGTAAGCCTGTTCAATTACCTCAGTCACTTCAGCAGACGGGTTTTGTTATTCCTGTGACAGTGGATGGTACAAAAACCCAGGCGCTCCTGGATTCAGGGTGTGGTCAGTCCCTAATACAGGATAGCCTAATCTCACTGGGGCATAAACGGTTATTGGGACAGGTGCATATCAAATGTATTCATGGGGATGTACGCTCCTACCCTAAGATAAGTGTGAATATAACGATTGGCCAGCAGGGGACGCAGGTGCATGTAGGGTTATGTCCTCGATTGCCAGTACCAGTAGTTCTGGGGCGGGACTGTGGGCAGTTTAAGGATTGGTTAGCTGCTCTGACAGCCCCGCCCACCCTATTGGCCAAGAAGGAGGAAGTAATTGGAGAGATCTTCCCCTTCTGTGACCCGAATTGGTTTTGCCAGAGATTTAGACCCCGAAAAACTAAACGGGAACGTCGGGCCGCTAAGAATGAGGGCTGGCGATGGAAGGAGTCCGAGAGGTTTCAGGTGGGGGCGGTTGGTGAAGAGTCGGGGGGGGAGGCTGCAGAGCCGGCACAAGCGTCCGGCTCGGCTGCCTCCGCTCCGGACCGACCCGACCCCGAGCTGGAAGCCATGGGAGCTGATTTTTTAGCTCATTCCCGTGACTTCCGACTCGAGCAAGGGCGTGACGACGTGCTGGGCAGGCTCTTTGACCAGGCAGCGGTGGTTAATGGTCGGGTGGTCGAGCCCAGACGCGCCGCCACGTACCCTCACTTTGAGATTAATCGAGACCTGCTGTATCGTGTTGACAAATTACCCCAGACGGGGGAGGTGCGTCATCAGTTGCTCATCCCTCAGCCCTTTAAGGAGGATTTGCTGCAGCTTGCTCACGCTATTCCCCTGTCTGGTCACTTAGGAAGGGACAAAACCAAAGCGAGGCTGGTGACACGGTTCTATTGGCTGGGGCTGGATGGTGACGTCAGACGGTTTTGTGAACGGTGTGGGGAGTGTCAGAAAGCTAGCCCTAGAGCCGTCCCGCGAGCCCCACTGGTGCCATTGCCCCTAGTGGAAGCTCCGTTTGAGCGTATTGGGATGGACATAATCGGGCCATTGGAAAGGAGTGCGGCGGGATACACACACCTATTAGTCATTTTGGATTACGCGACGCGTTATCCAGAGGCTATACCCCTCCGATCTATGTCCGCTAAGTCTGTTGCCGACGAGCTCGTGAAGGTTTTCTCCCGGGTGGGGATCCCCAAGGAGATACTGACCGACCAAGGCACTAACTTTATGTCCCGGCTAATCCGCGGGACATGTAAACTTTTGGGGATTAAGACCATTAGGACATCGGTGTTTCATCCTCAGACCGATGGGCTTGTGGAGCGCTTTAATAAGACCCTTAAGAACATGTTGCGCAGATTTATTAGTAGTGATGTGCGTTACTGGGACCAGCTGATTCCTCCCCTTCTCTTTGCGATCAGAGAGGTACCCCAGGCTTCCACGGGGTTTTCTCCATTCGAGCTGCTGTATGGGCGAAGACCCCGGGGTGTGCTCGATCTGGTCAGAGAGATGTGGGAGGAACAGCAGGATAATTCGACGAATGCCGTCCGGTATGTGTTGGACCTGCGCAAACGTCTGGAGTCTGTTGGAAAATGGGCGCAGGATAATTTGCAGCAGGCACAACACAGACAGGAGACCCAATACAATAGAGGAGCCCGGTTGCGCACATTTCAGCCGGGGGATAAAGTGCTTCTATTATTACCCAGTTCCGAGTCGAAACTCCTGGCTAAGTGGCAAGGACCCTTCGAGGTTACACGCCGGGTTGGGGCGGTGGATTATGAGATCTGCCAGCCGGAGCGGCGGAGAGAGAAACACATTTATCATGTTAACCTCCTGAAGCCCTGGCTGCAACCGGAGGCATTGATAGTGGCGCAGGCAGATGACGTCACCGACCTGGGACCTGATCTTTCTGTGTTGGCGAAAACAGGGTCGGTACAGATTGCAGAGAATCTGACACCAACACAGAAATGTCAGGCTCGGGCGCTGGTGACGAAATTTCCTGATGTGTTTTCTCCCGTCCCGGGGTGGACTCGAGTAGCCCATCATCACATTGAAGTTGAGCCGGGGACGCTAGTTCGCCAGAGGCCATACCGTGTACCTGAACGTAAAAGACAGGTAATAAAAACGGAAATTGATGAAATGCTGAGACTGGGGGTAATAGAAGAGTCCCAAAGTGACTGGAATAGTCCAATTGTTTTAGTGGATAAGCCGGACGGGTCAACTCGGTTTTGCATTGACTTCAGGCGAGTTAATGAAAAATCGAAGTTTGACGCTTATCCCATGCCCCGGGTAGATGAATTGCTGGAGCGTCTTGGCACGGCTCATTTTATGACGACACTGGATTTAACGAAGGGGTACTGGCAGATACCCCTGACCCCGAAATCCAAAGAGAGGACGGCGTTTTCGACTCCCTTCGGATTATACCAATTTAGGACCATGCCCTTTGGGTTGCACGGAGCACCAGCCACTTTCCAGCGGATGATGGATCGCATTTTGCGGCCCCATCAGCAGTACGCCGCTGCTTACATAGATGACGTGGTTATCCACAGTGAGGATTGGCCGAGTCATCTGTGTAAGGTAGCGGCGGTATTGCAATCCTTGCGGGAGGCTGGGCTCACTGCTAACCCAAAGAAATGTGCCATTGGGAAGAGTGAGTCGGAGTATTTGGGGTATCGAGTAGGGGGTGGCCAGATCAGACCGCTGATTGCTAAGGTGAAAGCCTTGGCTGACTGGCCGGTCCCTACGACCAAAACCCAGGTGCGCTCTTTCTTGGGACTAGCGGGCTATTACAGGAAGTTCATTCCGGACTTCGCTACGCTCGCTGCTCCCTTGACAGACCTCACCCGGAAGGCTGCCCCAAATACGGTTCAGTGGACGGAGCCGTGCCAGAGGGCCTTTCTCGCCTTGAAGCGGAGATTGTGTAGTAAGCCAGTGCTATGCAGTCCGGATTTCGGTAAGAGGTTCACCCTGCAGACGGATGCGTCAGAGACAGGTCTCGGGGCAGTGTTGTCTCAGGAGGTGCGGGGAAGCGAGCACCCGGTCCTGTACATCAGCAGGAAGCTCCTTCCCCGCGAGAAGAACTATAGTACCATCGAGAAGGAGTGTCTCGCAGTAAAATGGGCAGTCGAGTCACTCCGGTACTACCTCCTGGGGCGACACTTCACCCTGGTTACAGATCATGCCCCCTTGGCATGGCTTCACCGGATGAAGGATAACAACGCCAGAATCACGCGATGGTACTTGGCCCTGCAGCCCTATGCCTTCAGGGTTGTCCACCGAGCAGGGAAACTGCATCAAAACGCAGATTTTTTCTCTCGGGAAGGCATGGGGTTGTAGGATTTTCGAATGGACCGGTGGTGCCATTCTAAGGGGGAGCATATGTAACAGGGGAGATCTGTGCTGACTCTTCTGGCGTGTTCATAGTGCTGCAGGGAGAGGGCAGCAGCTCGTCAATATCCGCCTGTCAGTCATGGCAGTGACACGGAGAGGGGAAAGAGTGGGTGTGCGGACTTTCCTTCTCTCTGAGTGGCTGGGAGGCGGGTCTTGGGGGGATTGCTGACCCTATAAGTTTCATTCTGCTGTTCCCTCAGGGCTGCCCACGGAGACGTAAGCCGGCGTGCGGAAGCGCTGGAGAAAAATCAGCCCGGACGAAAAATCCCGGCGAGACAAACAAAACCCAAAAGAAAGAAAGAGTTAGCAGTAGCGGGGGGGGGAAAAGAAAACTCTTGGGCAGCCCCCGACAAAGTGGATAGCAGGCTGAGGGAGCCGCTAGAGTAGGACGGAGACCCGGGCCGTACGGATAGCGACGGTTGGGGAGAAGCTGCCGAGTGCAGCACTTTTTATTTTGTAGTTTTGTTTACTGTGTTTTGTTTTCTCTGTTTCTTTTGCCTTTTGATTAGTGTTCTTTTTGTTCTCACTTCTGTACCCTGTACCTCTCCGGTATAGTGGTGGCTCTGTCGCTACCATAGTTGGTACGGCAGGCCACCGACAACAGCGCCCTCTGCGGGCTGAACCCAAAATAAGTTTCTAATAAAACTGGGCACCTGTGCGGTGTTTTCAGCCTCATTTCTGTCTCCTGTGTCAGTGAATTACCCACCACCCTTCCACATACCCCTATTATAAATATTTTCAAATCGGAATCAGAAGATGCATTTTAAACTTCAAAAAGTTTTTAAAACAGCAAGACTGCAATTTAAACAGCTACAGAACTGGATTCATTTTCATGACATGCGCACAATTTTACTGCACATTGTTACTTTAAAAATCAAAATGATGCAGCCAAACAAAACAAATACACATAAATATATACAAATAAATTGATTTGAGCTGGTACCTGCTCTTATCAATGTAGAATGTCCTCTATGAACTAAGCTTTGGGTCTTTCAGAATGAGTGATCAGAGCTGTATCTGGGTCACTGTGGGTGAAATGGAAATCTATTCCTCTGAGGCTCCGCAGCGTCTCCCTGGCCTCTTCATGACAGAGTTTCCTGGTGCCCTCTGGACATACACTGCCTGACATGGCAGCTGGAACTCAAGTTCAAGGTCTTCCTGCATTTTTGCCCCGATGGACCCACCAGACACCAAAGTATTACTAAAGATGTTTGACTCATCATGAAACCAGTCTGCAGGTCTCACTGAACTGGGCTATTACTCTGTTACCAAGGTCACATTTTTTGGAGAAGTTTTTGTTTTTCTAGTTTTAGAAAAAAAAACTATCACAGTTTGCAAACTGTTAGATGGTAACTGAGTTGATTAGTTACCTCACAATGTTTTTATCTAGAGTACAATGATGCATACATTTCAAGTAAATCTTGGCCACTTTATGTGTACCTAATATTGGTCTGATCCACCATCTTAACAGCAGCTATCGTCATCAGGGTACAAGTACAGAACTGTCGGGTGTACTTCACCTACAGCGATGCATTCATTTGGCCTTCCAGAATAATCAAGGGACCCAGAGTATACCAGTAGATCATGCCCCACCTAATCAGGTAGGCAGGTGCTAATAAAGTGACCAGAAGGTATATATGCTGTGTAGTGTAATACGGTATGTATTTATTTAAGGTGTAGTGCCCCATAATGTTTTAAAATCAGTGGGGTGTCAATTTTAAGAGCATGTTTTAAGATGTAATGTTTCCATGCCTTTGATCTACAAGACTGGAAAGGATGCTATCGTCTCTGCAGACTAACTCTCATAACAGTGCAATAAAGAACAGCTAAAGCACAGGTAAGCATTGTGCAGCACAGAGAGGAACAGTAAAGCATATTACAAAAATGTGATAAACATGATAAATGCATAGCCATGGGAAAACTACAAAATTACTGACATTTTTGGGGTCAATTTCTAGCTTGCATTAAACACTGGTCAGGGTAAAACTACAAAACTTACCATGGTAAACTTTTTATAAGGGAACCTATGGGGGACTAAAGCGCACAGCAAGGTTCTTCAGTCAGGTAACTGATATTATGTTACACAATCTCATTTATTTTATGTTGATCTTTATTGGGTGTATTTGTTTATAACTATATTTTGGTTGTATGGGGTTATTTGTTTACTGCAAATATTCATATAAGATGTACAAATAAAATACATTTGAATTTGTATAAAATGCCACATGTTTTTGGGACACTGCAGCTTGAAGTTAAAAATTAAAGTCCTGACACCTGTATTATATGTTACATTTTCTATTGTGTGTTATAAGTTGCCCTGGGACTGTGAAACACTATGAAAAAAAACACATGCCTACATACACATGATTAGCAAATCCTCCAAATACATATTCTTTTGTTTCAGAAAAGTCACGTTTATACATTGATTTTAATCTACATGTTGATCTACAAAATGTAATAAAAATGATCAAAATAAGATAATGTTCCAAAAGATCCCACTCAGATCTCCCTCAGACCCATTTTGCTTCCCTGTTCTCTGTTCCCTGCTATTCACTGACTACACTGCTTTGTGTCTCATGATCCGTTCCCCAGGGGACACAATCCTGACTCACCGAGATGTCAGGAGGCATGCAGGCTTGAACCAGCGTCTCTCTCCACTCGCACGGCTGTGAGTCACGGAACCTGGATGCTTAACACACGCACACACGCACTGGCAGGCATGCAGGCTTGAACCAGCGACTCTTTCTTCTCGCACGGCTGGGAGTCACGGAATGTGTCTTGGTACCTGAATGCTTAACACACGCACACAGGCACTGGCAGGCATGCACACTCTTAGGAGCTCAATGCACAGTTTTTGTTAGCAAATTAATTTCAATCTTCAGGCACATTTTCCCCATGACTGAACGCTGTAAGCTGCTTTTTCTCCATTGACAGAAAAATAGTATAAATTCCCTTATAAAAGGTTACTAGGGTAAATTTTTACCATGCTTTTCCATGGCTATACTATGAATTTACCATGGTTTGCGGTATTTTTTATATGCCTTACCATACCTCTCTGTGCTTTAAAATGCTTATCTATGCTTTCACTGTGCTTTATAACACTTTGCCCAGTTTTTATTATGTTAAACATTGTTAAGGGATAGGCTAGATTCTTAAAGCCACTCACTCTAAATTCTCATTAGCACAATTCAGATAATAAAAATGCACTAAAGTTACGAAATCAGAACTAAACAACTCACATGTTTAATTTAGGGGCTCGAGAGTAGTCTGAAGTTGTTTCTTATTCTTTTAGACCAAAATTGTGCAAAAGACAATTTGGACTAATTAGCTTTGAGAATCTAGCCCATATTCTGTTATTTTAAATGTTAGGATGAATTTGTGATTTATTATGTTTTCCTTATGCAAAGGATTTGAACAGAAGGTGGACTCGAAACCATGGATTCATCAGTTATGAAAAAAAACTGCCTTCAAATCCTTCCCTGGTAGTCTGCATGTAATGGTCCATAATGAAAGAGAGACCTCAGCTGCCAGACATACAGACACTAGCAGGAACAACAAAGACTGCATGTATGCTGGTCACCACTGCAGTAACAGAGAACGTGATGTTAAAAAAATGCCACAGTTTTGATAAATAGGCTTCATTAGAGAGATAGCAAGACTTGAGAGTGTGACATTGACCTTCCAACTTCATCGCCTTGGGCATTGGGAGTTCCCATTAACACATTATTGATTGACCTGTCAGAGTCCCCCTTAATGACATCAAGAAACATGACATGTGTGGGGATGCCCTTTGCAATGGATTTGTGTGTCCTAAACACTGGACACCTATTCCCAAAGGACACATTTTCATAACCTTAGCAGTGTGCTTGTTCAAGGGTACTGCTCTTTGCAGGAGTAGAAGCAGTCATGTTGCCATGGGCTCTTTAGAAGATCGCCTATTACTTTTGAATGCTATTGATTATAAAGATTAGGAATTGTGCACCTGTTTCTAAACAGTAAGAGTTAGCAACCTATCTCAAGCTGGTTGTGGTTCATAGGTCTCCACTGCCATGCTCTTCCATTAACTATGAGGTTTCAAGGGTTCAGTTTAGACAGAAACATATGTTATAGCAAATATGAGTTTTCATTTTAAATCATGATAGCTGGTAGTACAGTAGGTTACAGAAAGTAATGTTCACGCCTTTCTCTCAGGAAATCTGTTACACTTGCACTTCCTGGATCATTCAACCTCAGCAGTGCCTTGTGGGTCAAAGCATGTTAGTGGCTGAAGTCATGTAAGGGCAGGGGTGAAATTCTCAATAAAAAAGTGCAGCTACTCATATGCGCAGCAGGGTGATTTCCATTACACGAGAGTAGATGTTAAAACTTCATGCTGATTTGAACTCGGCTCTCGCCAAGATAAGCACCAACTAAGACGTAGCTTTACAGTAAACTAATGTGATCCATATGTGTCTCCATCCATTTACGTTTCCTTCCATATGATGATGTAGATATCCTTCTGTCTGGTGTTAATGGCTGAAGTGTAATGCTGGCTCCAGGGATCAGCTTATTTTGCTTCCCTGGCGCATCAGCACACACAACGGCTGCGATGCTGGCTCCGGGGATCAACCACAGTGTGGCCTCCCCAGCACATCAGCATGACAACCGTCTGGATTGAGCTAAGTAGGGTACATCTCTGGGGTCTTCAAGTGGGCACCTTCCATCCTCAGTGTTTCGTCGACTAGCCCACGACACCTCAAGAGGGCTCGACGGTGATTCTGGCGTCCCAGCATCACCCCCCCCCCCCCCCCCGTCCCCCACTCAACTCAGCCCAGCTTACTTCATAAGTGGAGTAGACCTGGGATTTATTTGATCTTTTTCCTACACGTAAACATTAAAGACAATTTGAGTGCCAATTACTAAATACATAAATACACAATACTTTTTTTTAATACAAAATAAGCCGAAAGTACTGAAAACGTTTATGTACTATTATGTACTTGACCTTTTTAATTTCCATAGTATTCTCTGAAATCATACTTTCCAGACCCTGGGTACTCACCTACAACAGGACCTGGCAATGCTACAATGATAGCCTTAGATTAGAACATATATCCCTGTGTTTATTTTATTTATTTATTTAACTTATTACTTATCTACAATAATATATTCTGTCTGCTTCTCTTTTGTGTTTCTGTTTAGATTAATTACCATTAACTATTACAGAAAAAGTTTATGAAAAGGTTTCTCAAAGCTGAAGAGGGGAATGTGATGGGATTCTGTGTTACACATACTGTACACGTTCTTAAATTGATTTTTCATCATACCGTGATTTTCTTCCCCCACACACTTTATGGCAACCAGCTTTCAGAAGTATTTTCAGGAAAACATTTTGTAAAACAGATTTGCTAGTCAGCACCGCAAATACTTACATTATTTATATATTTTAATATAGCTATAGACCAGACTTACTGGTGGCCACACTGCTATTTTTTATATATAAATACTAAGTATATCATATGAAAAATAAAGAAAATATAAACATATGCACTTCTATTTTTTGTGATTTATTTCTAGAATAAAACCAAAGCTTTTCTCATTTAAAAATACAGCAGCCCCTCGAAACTAAAATCTGAATTCCCAGACCCTTCTAATAATAATCTGGAGACAAAAATCAGGTTTCTGCTGCATTGTCTTTTTTATTGTTGTTGCTCTGACAACAGGTCATTAATAGGTTAATCAATCATATTAAATTGATATAAATATGATATAAATGAATACAATACCCAGCGGTCCAGGTAAGCTGTGTACCTGCCATACCTGACACTCCCGGGGTGGGGGATGGGAAACAGGCAGGGACTTATTCTCCTCATCACGCAACAGCGAACCCTACTGGCCAGACACCAAGTGGATAAGAGGCAGGGCTGATTTCTGCCTTCCGGGATTGGTAGCCCGCCCACTTCTGCTCTGGATTGCTCGGCGTAAAAATGATTCTGGCTTTAGGCTTTTGAGATCGGAGGATGCTCACACGCCCTCAGAACGCCTGTGCAGTGTGGTGAGGAGAAAAAACATAATTGGACATTTCAAATTGGGTGAAATTAAATACAAACTAATAATTGGTCACTCTAAATTAAAAATAAATAACAAAATAAAATACTCATAGCAATTTTCCTGCACAGCGTGTCTGCCTGCCCTAAAACTTCCACTAACAACTGCATCTCCCAGAATACAATATCTTCAGTTACTAGGAAAACTATGCACAAGAAAAAACAACCTAACAAATATTATCCAGTATCTGGCTAGCCCTATTGTCTTTGCAACCAATCACAGTAGAAATAAGAACAATTTTAAGCTCTTACAGAGGCCAAAGCATAACACCCAAGTCCAGCTACAAATCTGTCTGGAACCATCGTCAGAGGCAACCACTAAAAAAACACTTATTCATGAATTTCCTTATTGAATTTATCTGTATGGCTTGATATTGACGTTTCACTGAGTTTAAGAATTGAATGTTAAAATATAAGTAATGTAATTAATTTGCAGTCAGCGCAATACCTTGAACAAAATGCACTGAGCCAATAAAGAACCTTGTATAACACACCTGTGGTTGTACAGTAGTTCAAAGTAACATTGCAGTTAAAATGGAAGGCTCTTTTTTAATGCCTACCCCATTACCATTAAAGATTGTACAGTATTTATCGAGATTATTCATGACTTCAAGGTAATGTTGCATTTTACCCCCTGAAAATACATTTTACTCTCTCAGTGTTAAAATTTGAGGGTAAGGTACTCCCAGACCCAAAACCTTATCTGGGGCACTGACAATACCTAAGCTACTGGACTGAGCACAGAGGCTAGCAGCAGCCTTTTATATCCTCCTGTTTTGCAGGTGAAATCAGCTGTACCTAATTGACTCGTAATTGGCCAGCTAATAAGATCAGGTGATCTCAAGCAGGGGATCAATCAACCCCAAGCAAGACCACGTCCTTTCCAACTGTATACACACACCCAATACAAAAGATCTATCTTTGCCCCTCCCACAAGACCAATTCTTACATTGGCATGTTAGATACCTGGGTATCCATGTCTGCCCAAGTGTCACTTTAATCATTCATTGTATTTCATTCAGGATTTAGAAATTATGAGTTTTCAAGACTCACAAAATATTGTGTAACACTTAGCTGCTTAAAGCAGTCTATTTGGAAGAGACCTAGAGTTCAAAAAGCATTGAGACAGAACTCTTTCACCATCCGTCCAGTGAACTCATAGGCTGTGGACTGCGTTTGGAACATGCTTACAAAGTAAAATCAAGCACTGTTTGATTTGTAATTAAAATATGTACAGTATGTCACACACACACACACATTTAACCCTCCAATAAGTCTAATACCCAGCGATAGGTAACATGTAACATACTGTGTTTGCATTCAACAGTGGATGCAATACTAGGTGAAGACAGAGCAAAGGGAATAAACGCTTAAGAGAGAATAGGTATTAAACGGGGGGATGTAATTTAAAAAACAGCAAAGTCAATAAATGTCTGAAAATATATAATGACTCCAACAGGACATATTGCTGAAAGACTCTAGGTGCGGACCATTCATGCAGCAATGATTGACACCTGCTGGGAGGTGTCTGTAGCCTGCATTGATCTCTGCCTCTGAGCAGCGTGAGTGAAACCTGCACACCATCACTGTTTGACAGATTTCACACGAATCACCAGGTAAGCAAAAACTGCAGGTAAAAAATCCTTTGAAAATAAGTCACCCTTTATAAAAATAGGCTGCGGTCACCTTTGCAGGCTTGAGCGCTCCTTGCCCGGTAGTACATACCATCTTGGCAGTTTCATGGGGTCAATTTCTAGCTTGCAGTAAACACATCAGGTTAAAACTCCAGCATCTTGGGTATCATTCCAGGACTAACAATTCCCATGAGTGCATGCATGGGCTATGGAACAGTGGATGCTCTGTTTAGTGGGAGTATGTCAGGGGAGGAAGACAGAGCCTGTCTCAGTTTGGTGGCTGACTTGCCATGCTCTGCTGGTATGACTTGCTTGTTTAAACCATCTGTGTTACCATCTGTGTTACAAGTATCTGAGGAGAAGGTGAATATCTGCATTTTTCCTAGGCCATAAATGATCTCCCTTGACTGACAAGGAAAAGCAAAGAGTCAATCAGAGGTTAAGTATAATTCTGCGCTATATTGTATATGCAGCAGAAAGTTCAGAGGTTTCAATAACATACCTAAACAAGGAAAGTTCTGACCACCCCCCCCCCATCCCATTTCAGACATCCGATTATGACAGTGATCTTTAAAAGCAGCTGAATGAAAATGTCTAATATTTACAGTATAAGAACACGCTCACCCATACAGGAGGCTGACTGTCAGATACATCTTATCTTTGCTGCGAGGATTTTCTGAAAGCCAGTGATTTCACAGATCTCCAGTCCAGCTGCATCCTGCTGTGGTGTATCCTAGAGAAACAAAGGTGTTTTTTCACCCCTTGACTTCTGCATCTGTTACCCATGGAACATATTTTACAATTGCCTATTCAAACATCACTGAGTGCTTCAGAAACGTTATTGTTCTCATGCAGGTAAGGCTTCAAGACATTGTTTTTACAATCACAAATGATTCACAGTAACAGGAAATGCACAGCTGAAGCTAAATCAGAAACCTACCAAATGTATGTGTATTCTGCCCTGACGAGGCCTGTAATGAGATATTTTATAAAACTGCAGGTTAAAATGCTTCCTTGTTGTCCTTCAGAGAGCACAATTCTACCAAGGTCCAAAATCAGTTGCATGGGAGCTAATCCACAACTGCCTTTTGCAAGAATGTCATTAGAAATAGTGATCAAGTGCATTAGAATAGCCATGTTGTATAAAACATGTCTATGGACAATGTACAAATGGGAAAGGGGGGTGTTTCATCCGAACCACTCAAACCCTCCTAGGTGTACCTAGGCAGGAAGATGTTGAATCCTCGCTGCATTGCAAAATTGTAATTCTTTTACCAACTTTCAAATCTGTGTGGCTGCCTGCCGCTTGTAATATTTCTTAATATAAAAGTCCAGCTCTTATAAGGGGCAGATAGCAGAAACAGTTGTACAGATATTGCATTAATCTCATTGGACGGTGAACCGTGCTCAGATGACCCAACCATCCAATGAAATGAATGAATTTTGCAAGTTTTCTTGCTTCAGTGCTTGCTGTTCAAGCACCCAAAATGGATATGTGAGAAGCATGTGGTCTGATTAACTGATATAGACAGATGTTAAAACATTGTGACAGTGTGGACAAAGGGCTGGAAAAAGTTTTGGTCCTCATTGAGATCAATATAATAATACATTGGGTTACTAAAAATAATATTAAAATACTGTACATAAGCCAAACACATAATATTCTGATGAAAGGTAGATCCAATAGTACCATGTAAGCACTGTTTAGGTATTTCAAAAGTACTGTAATAGTAGTGTCTTTGAATTATTTCATTTGTTCTGCACAGGCATTGGAAAGCATATGCACAAAGTTAATAATGAAAAATGTTTGTAGCACATTGTGTTAATAGTTTCAAACTCTGCTGTTTCTTCCATAACTCTGTGTAAACTCTGTTTGCATCGCTCAAGTGCAAAAGCCCTTTGCTGTGCTGTGTTGCAATGAGATCAGGAGAATGCACTGGTAGTGTCTCAGGTATAGGGTGCTGTGTTGCAATGAGATCAGGAGAATGTACTGGTAGTGTCTCAGGTATAGGGTGCTGTGTTGCAATGAGATCAGGAGAATGTACTGGTAGTGTCTCAGGTATAGGGTGCTGTGTTGCAATGAGAGGAGAATGCACTGGTAGTGTCTCAGGTATAGGGTGCTGTGTTGCAATGAGACCATGAGAATGCACTGGTAGTGTCTCAGGTATAGGGTGCTGTGTTGCAATGAGATCAGGAGAATGTACTGGTAGTGTCTCAGGTATAGGGTGCTGTGTTGCAATGAGAGCAGAATGCACTGGTAGTGTCTCAGGTATAGGGTGCTGTGTTGCAATGAGATCAGGAGAATGTACTGGTAGTGTCTCTTCCCTCCTAAACCCTCCCCCCCCTCCTCCTCCCTCCTCTATCTCCTCTGATGACTTTGCCTCCTTCTTCTCTTCTAAAATCTCAGATATCCGCAAACTCTTTAACACCTCTCCCTCCCCCGCACCCCCTCCTGCTCCAACCCTTACACCCACTACATCCCCTACTAACTCGCCCTCCTTCTCCACCTTCTTGCCCCTCTCAGACTCTGACCTCTCCTCCCTGCTCCAGGGTCACAAACCCACCACGTGTGCCTTGGACCCCCTCCCCACTCACCTCTTTCAAGCTGCTGCTCCTGCTCTACTCCCCTTCATCTCCTCCCTCCTCAACACCTCTCTACTTTCTGGTATCTTTCCCTCTGCCTTCAAAAAAGCCTCTATCACTCCCCTCCTCAAAAAACCTACCCTCGACCCCACCTCCCTCCAGAGCTACCGTCCTGTCTCCCTCCTGCCCTTCCTCTCCAAAACCCTCGAGCGGACTGTAGACCGCCAGCTCTCTGCTTTCCTGTCCAACCACTCTTTGCTTGACCCTCTCCAATCTGGCTTCCGCTCTGCTCACTCCACTGAAACCGCCCTCCTGTCTGTCACCAACTCACTAAAGTGTGCCCGAGCTGCCTCTCTCTCCTCTGTCCTAATTCTCCTCGACCTCTCTGCTGCCTTTGACACTGTTGATCACTCTATTCTACTATCATCTCTCGCTGACCTGGGGATCTCTGGCACTGTTCTGGCCTGGTTCTCCTCCTACCTCTCCAACCGCACTTACCAGGTAACCTGGCGTGGAGCAACCTCCACACCTCACCCTCTCTTAACTGGAGTCCCCCAAGGGTCAGTCTTGGGTCCTCTCCTGTTCTCTCTCTACACCCGCTCCCTGGGCCCCCTCATCGCATCCTATGGTTTCTCATACCATTTCTATGCTGATGATGCTCAGATTTTCCTCTCCTTCCCCACCTCTGACTCCACCATCTCCTCCCGTATCTCTACCTGTCTGTCTGCTATTTCCTCCTGGATGCACTCGCATCACCTCAAACTCAACCTCTCTAAATCTGACCTCCTTTTCTTTCCCTCCTCCTCCCCCTCCTCTGATCTCTCTATCTCTGTTCCTCTGGAATCTACCACACTCTCTCCCTCTTCCTCCGCTAAGAACCTTGGAGTCACCCTGGACTCCTGCCTCTCTTATTCCCAGCACATCTCCACTCTGGCACGCACTTACCGATTCTTCCTGAGCAACATCCGAAGAATCCGACCCTTCCTCACCAACTATGCTACCCAGCTCCTGGTCCAGGCCCTGGTACTCTCCCGCCTAGACTACTGCAACTCCCTCCTGGCTGGCCTCCCTGCGTCCGCCACCCATCCGCTCCAGCTCATCCAGAACTCTGCTGCCCACCTGGTGTTCTCTCTGCCTCACTTCGCCCACACTACTCCACTACTCCGCTCGCTCCACTGGCTCCCGATCACCACTCGCATCCAGTTCAAGACTCTTGTACTAGCCTACAGATGCCTTGACCAGACTGCACCCAGCTACCTCCAGACCCTCATCTCTCCTTACACCCCCACTCGACCTCTCCGCTCCGCCTGCACTAGAAGACTGGCTCTACCTCCGCTACGCTCCCCTGCCTCCAGAGCCCGCTCCTTCTCCACCCTTGCTCCGCAGTGGTGGAATGACCTTCCTACAGATGTCAGGACTGCCCAGTCCCTGACCACATTCCGGCGCCTCCTTAAGACTCACCTCTTCAAACAGCACCTGTAGAACTCCTCTGTTTGTATCCTGGGAGACTATCACCCTTCATTTAAATGTGCTTTATTTTGCTCTTATCTGCCCCCTATTTTACTGCATTTAATCCTATACTTGTAATCTGCCAAGTGTTTAACCTGTAGTATTTTGTATTTAATCATATCCTGATGTAACTATCACTATTTAATCATATCCTGATGTAACTATCACTATTATCTGCTGTATTATTGAATTGTGGTTTGTCACACTTGAACAAAAGTTATTGTATTTCTTGCTCTTATTGTATTACTTGTATTGTAACACTTGAAATGTATTTGCTTACGATTGTAAGTCGCCCTGGATAAGGGCGTCTGCTAAGAAATAAATAATAATAATAATAATAATAGGGTGCTGTGTTGAATTAGAGGAGAATGTACTGGTAGTGTCTCAGGTATAGGGTGCTGTGTTGCAATGAGAGGAGAATGTACTGGTAGTGTCTCAGGTATAGGGTGCTGTGTTGCAATGAGAGGAGAATGCACTGGTAGTGTCTCAGGTATAGGGTGCTGTGTTGCAATGAGAGGAGAATGCACTGGTAGTGTCTCAGGTATAGGGTGCTGTGTTGCAATGAGAGGAGAATGCACTGGTAGTGTCTCAGGTATAGGGTGCTGTGTTGCAATGAGAGGAGAATGTACTGGTAGTGTCTCAGGTATAGGGTGCTGTGTTGCAATGAGAGGAGAATGCACTGGTAGTGTCTCAGGTATAGGGTGCTGTGTTGCAATGAGAGGAGAATGCACTGGTAGTGTCTCAGGTATAGGGTGCTCTGTTGAATTAGAGGAGAATGTACTGGTAGTGTCTCAGGTATAGGGTGCTGTGTTGCAATGAGATCAGGAGAATGTACTGGTAGTGTCTCAGGTATAGGGTGCTGTGTTGCAATGAGATCAGGAGAATGTACTGGTAGTGTCTCAGGTATAGGGTGCTGTGTTGCAATGAGATCAGGAGAATGTACTGGTAGTGTCTCAGGTATAGGGTGCTGTGTTGCAATGAGAGGAGAATGCACTGGTAGTGTCTCAGGTATAGGGTGCTCTGTTGAATTAGAGGAGAATGTACTGGTAGTGTCTCAGGTATAGGGTGCTGTGTTGCAATGAGATCAGGAGAATGTACTGGTAGTGTCTCAGGTATAGGGTGCTGTGTTGCAATGAGATCAGGAGAATGCACTGGTAGTGTCTCAGGTACAGGGTGATGTGTTGCAATGAGGTCAGGAGAATGCACTAGTAGTGTCTCAGGTATGGGGGAGTCAAGTCAGCTTGCTATGAAGGTACTGTACGTTATGTCCATTTTTTGATAGAAGAATCACCACTGTTCTCTTACTGCGCCATAAGGATTGTTCATTTTAAATTTCCATCTGTAGGGCACGTCTTTTAGAAGGATTATTGCATTGGCAAATAAAGTCAAAACTCTGTAAAAGTGAATTTGTCTTTGCAGAATAGTTTCTGTTTTATATTTAATGCTGACAGGCAACATCATTTGCCACTGGGGACAGTAAAGCACATTTCTTATCAATATTAGTATGTCATGGGGGAAAACAAGTGAAGATGGAAAAGTAAGGGAAAAAGGCCATTTCTCTCAACAGACAACTCAGCAATTAATGCGTGAAAGATAATAGTGAATGAATAACTAAACCATAAATTAGAGCCCAGCGGAAAATACTTAAAATCCTCAAAGAAAATCTTTGAAGAGCGAGGTCAGTCTAGTCATCTTTTTCAACTGGTTCTTGTTAAAAATAAATTGGTAGGAACTGGTGAATTTGCATATTAGAAGGTTAGAGCTGGCTATATTAGCCCCATATGCCAATCAACCATTGAGGAATATGGAAAAAAGGGCAGTTAAAAATATGAAGAAAAAAAACCAGGCTGAAATGAGTTTTTAAGTAAATGTTTTAAAAAGTCTGTATCTTCAGTCTCTGGACTAGGATCTTTATTTCCGTGGAGTGAAGACATGCCCTGCTGTTTGTGAAAATAATAAAATGCTATTAACAGGGTCTCACTGCCAAGGGAGATAGAAATGCTTCATTAGTCAATCAAAACTAGTGTGATCACATTGATTGCCACATTGAAGAGCTGGAGAATATCTTAGCTCTGGAGATGGACACGGCCACATTGAAGAGCTGGGGAATATCTCAGCTCTGGAGATGGACACATTGAAGAGCTAGGGAATATCTCAGCTCTGGAGATGGACTAGACACCACATTGAAGAGCTGAGGAATATCTCAGCTCTGGAGATGGACACATTGAAGAGCTGGGGAATATCTCAGCTCTGGAGATGGACACATTGAAGAGCTGGGGAATATCTCAGCTCTGGAGATGGACTAGACACCACATTGAAGAGCTGGGGAATATCTCAGCTCTGGAGATGGACACATTGAATAGCTGGGGAATATCTCAGCTCTGGAGATGTCTCAGGTATAGGGTGCTGTGTTGTAATGAGATCAGGAGAATGTACTGGTAGTGTCTCAGGTATACGGTGCTGTGTTGCAATGAGATCAGGAGAATGCACTGATAGTGTCTCAGGTATAGGGTGCTGTGTTGCAATGAGATCAGGAGAATGCACTGGTAGTGTCTCAGGTATAGGGTGCTGTGTTGCAATGAGAGGAGAATGCACTGGTAGAGTCTCACGTATAGGGTGCTGTGTTGCAATGAGAGGAGAATGCACTGGTAGTGTCTCAGGTATAGGGTGCTGTGTTGCAATGAGATCAGGAGAATGTACTGGTAGTGTCTCAGGTATAGGGTGCTGTGTTGCAATGAGAGGAGAATGTACTGGTAGTGTCTCAGGTATAGGGTGCTGTGTTGCAATGAGAGGAGAATGCACTGGTAGTGTCTCAGGTATAGGGTGCTGTGTTGCAATGAGAGGAGAATGTACTGGTAGTGTCTCAGGTATAGGGTGCTGTGTTGCAATGAGAGGAGAATGCACTGGTAGTGTCTCAGGTATAGGGTGCTCTGTTGAATTAGAGGAGAATGTACTGGTAGTGTCTCAGGTATAGGGTGCTGTGTTGCAATGAGAGGAGAATGCACTGGTAGTGTCTCAGGTATAGGGTGCTCTGTTGAATTAGAGGAGAATGCACTGGTAGTGTCTCAGGTATAGGGTGCTGTGTTGCAATGAGATCAGGAGAATGTACTGGTAGTGTCTCAGGTATAGGGTGCTGTGTTGCAATGAGATCAGGAGAATGTACTGGTAGAGTCTCAGGTATAGGGTGCTGTGTTGCAGTGAGATCAGGAGAATGCACTGGTAGTGTCTCACGTATATGGTGCTCTGTTGAATTAGAGGAGAATGTACTGGTAGTGTCTCAGGTATAGGGTGCTGTGTTGCAATGAGAGGAGAATGCACTGGTAGTGTCTCAGGTATAGGGTGCTGTGTTGCAATGAGAGGAGAATGCACTGGTAGTGTCTCAGGTATAGGGTGCTCTGTTGAATTAGAGGAGAATGTACTGGTAGTGTCTCAGGTATAGGGTGCTGTGTTGCAATGAGATCAGGAGAATGTACTGGTAGAGTCTCAGGTATAGGGTGCTGTGTTGCAGTGAGATCAGGAGAATGCACTGGTAGTGTCTCACGTATAGGGTGCTGTGTTGCAATGAGAGGAGAATGCACTGGTAGTGTCTCAGGTATAGGGTGCTGTGTTGCAATGAGAGGAGAATGTACTGGTAGTGTCTCACGTATAGGGTGCTGTGTTGCAATGAGAGGAGAATGCACTGGTAGTGTCTCAGGTATAGGGTGCTGTGTTGCAATGAGAGGAGAATGTACTGGTAGTGTCTCAGGTATAGGGTGCTGTGTTGCAATGAGATCAGGAGAATGTACTGGTAGTGTCTCAGGTATAGGGTGCTGTGTTGCAATGAGAGGAGAATGCACTGGTAGTGTCTCAGGTATAGGGTGCTCTGTTGAATTAGAGGAGAATGCACTGGTAGTGTCTCAGGTATAGGGTGCTCTGTTGAATTAGAGGAGAATGTACTGGTAGTGTCTCAGGTATAGGGTGCTGTGTTGCAATGAGATCAGGAGAATGTACTGGTAGTGTCTCAGGTATAGGGTGCTGTGTTGCAATGAGACCAGGAGAATGTACTGGTAGTGTCTCAGGTATAGGGTGCTGTGTTGCAATGAGATCAGGAGAATGTACTGGTAGTGTCTCAGGTATAGGGTGCTGTGTTGCAATGAGATCAGGAGAATGCACTGGTAGTGTCTCAGGTATAGGGTGCTGTGTTGCAATGAGAGGAGAATGCACTGGTAGTGTCTCAGGTATAGGGTGCTGTGTTGCAATGAGAGGAGAATGCACTGGTAGTGTCTCAGATATAGGGTGCTGTGTTGCAATGAGAGGAGAATGTACTGGTAGTGTCTCAGGTATAGGGTGCTGTGTTGCAATGAGAGGAGAATGTACTGGTAGTGTCTCAGGTATAGGGTGCTGTGTTGCAATGAGAGGAGAATATACTGGTAGTGTCTCAGGTATAGGGTGCTGTGTTGCAATGAGAGGAGAATATACTGGTAGTGTCTCAGGTATAGGGTGCTGTGTTGCAATGAGATCAGGAGAATGCACTTGTAGTGTCTCAGGTATAGGGTGCTGTGTTGCAATGAGAGGAGAATGTACTGGTAGTGTCTCAGGTATAGGGTGCTGTGTTGCAATGAGAGGAGAATGCACTGGTAGTGTCTCAGGTATAGGGTGCTGTGTTGTAATGAGATCAGGAGAATGTACTGGTAGTGTCTCAGGTATAGGGTGCTGTGTTGCAATGAGATCAGGAGAATGCACTGGTAGTGTCTCAGGTATAGGGTGCTGTGTTGCAATGAGAGGAGAATGCACTGGTAGTGTCTCAGGTATAGGGTGCTCTGTTGAATTAGAGGAGAATGTACTGGTAGTGTCTCAGATATAGGGTGCTGTGTTGCAATGAGAGGAGAATGTACTGGTAGTGTCTCAGGTATAGGGTGCTGTGTTGCAATGAGAGGAGAATGTACTGGTAGTGTCTCAGGTATAGGGTGCTGTGTTGCAATGAGAGGAGAATATACTGGTAGTGTCTCAGGTATAGGGTGCTGTGTTGCAATGAGAGGAGAATATACTGGTAGTGTCTCAGGTATAGGGTGCTGTGTTGCAATGAGATCAGGAGAATGCACTGGTAGTGTCTCAGGTATAGGGTGCTGTGTTGCAATGAGAGGAGAATGTACTGGTAGTGTCTCAGGTATAGGGTGCTGTGTTGCAATGAGAGGAGAATGCACTGGTAGTGTCTCAGGTATAGGGTGCTGTGTTGTAATGAGATCAGGAGAATGTACTGGTAGTGTCTCAGGTATAGGGTGCTGTGTTGCAATGAGATCAGGAGAATGCACTGGTAGTGTCTCAGGTATAGGGTGCTGTGTTGCAATGAGAGGAGAATGCACTGGTAGTGTCTCAGGTATAGGGTGCTCTGTTGAATTAGAGGAGAATGTACTGGTAGTGTCTCAGGTATAGGGTGCTGTGTTGCAATGAGATCAGGAGAATGTACTGGTAGTGTCTCAGGTATAGGGTGCTGTGTTGCAATGAGAGGAGAATGCACTGGTAGTGTCTCAGGTATAGGGTGCTGTGTTGCAATGAGATCAGGAGAATGTACTGGTAGTGTCTCAGGTATAGGGTGCTGTGTTGCAATGAGATCAGGAGAATGTACTGGTAGTGTCTCAGGTATAGGGTGCTGTGTTGCAATGAGAGGAGAATGCACTGGTAGTGTCTCAGGTATAGGGTGCTGTGTTACAATGAGAGGAGAATGTACTGGTAGTGTCTCAGGTATAGGGTGCTGTGTTGCAATGAGATCAGGAGAATGTACTGGTAGTGTCTCAGGTATAGGGTGCTGTGTTGCAATGAGAGGAGAATGCACTGGTAGTGTCTCAGGTATAGGGTGCTGTGTTGCAATGAGAGGAGAATGTACTGGTAGTGTCTCAGGTATAGGGTGCTGTGTTGCAATGAGAGGAGAATATACTGGTAGTGTCTCAGGTATAGGGTGCTGTGTTGCAATGAGAGGATAATATACTGGTAGTGTCTCAGGTATAGGGTGCTGTGTTGCAATGAGCGGAGAATATACTGGTAGTGTCTCAGGTATAGGGTGCTGTGTTGCAATGAGAGGAGAATGTACTGGTAGTGTCTCACGTATAGGGTGCTGTGTTGCAATGAGAGGAGAATGCACTGGTAGTGTCTCAGGTATAGGGTGCTGTGTTGCAATGAGAGGAGAATGTACTGGTAGTGTCTCAGGTATAGGGTGCTGTGTTGCAATGAGATCAGGAGAATGTACTGGTAGTGTCTCAGGTATAGGGTGCTGTGTTGCAATGAGAGGAGAATGCACTGGTAGTGTCTCAGGTATAGGGTGCTCTGTTGAATTAGAGGAGAATGCACTGGTAGTGTCTCAGGTATAGGGTGCTCTGTTGAATTAGAGGAGAATGTACTGGTAGTGTCTCAGGTATAGGGTGCTGTGTTGCAATGAGATCAGGAGAATGTACTGGTAGTGTCTCAGGTATAGGGTGCTGTGTTGCAATGAGACCAGGAGAATGTACTGGTAGTGTCTCAGGTATAGGGTGCTGTGTTGCAATGAGATCAGGAGAATGTACTGGTAGTGTCTCAGGTATAGGGTGCTGTGTTGCAATGAGATCAGGAGAATGCACTGGTAGTGTCTCAGGTATAGGGTGCTGTGTTGCAATGAGAGGAGAATGCACTGGTAGTGTCTCAGGTATAGGGTGCTGTGTTGCAATGAGAGGAGAATGCACTGGTAGTGTCTCAGATATAGGGTGCTGTGTTGCAATGAGAGGAGAATGTACTGGTAGTGTCTCAGGTATAGGGTGCTGTGTTGCAATGAGAGGAGAATGTACTGGTAGTGTCTCAGGTATAGGGTGCTGTGTTGCAATGAGATCAGGAGAATGCACTGGTAGTGTCTCAGGTATAGGGTGCTGTGTTGCAATGAGAGGAGAATGTACTGGTAGTGTCTCAGGTATAGGGTGCTGTGTTGCAATGAGAGGAGAATGCACTGGTAGTGTCTCAGGTATAGGGTGCTGTGTTGCAATGAGATCAGGAGAATGTACTGGTAGTGTCTCAGGTATAGGGTGCTGTGTTGCAATGAGATCAGGAGAATGCACTGGTAGTGTCTCAGGTATAGGGTGCTGTGTTGCAATGAGAGGAGAATGCACTGGTAGTGTCTCAGGTATAGGGTGCTGTGTTGCAATGAGAGGAGAATATACTGGTAGTGTCTCAGGTATAGGGTGCTGTGTTGCAATGAGATCAGGAGAATGCACTGGTAGTGTCTCAGGTATAGGGTGCTGTGTTGCAATGAGAGGAGAATGTACTGGTAGTGTCTCAGGTATAGGGTGCTGTGTTGCAATGAGAGGAGAATGCACTGGTAGTGTCTCAGGTATAGGGTGCTGTGTTGCAATGAGATCAGGAGAATGTACTGGTAGTGTCTCAGGTATAGGGTGCTGTGTTGCAATGAGATCAGGAGAATGCACTGGTAGTGTCTCAGGTATAGGGTGCTGTGTTGCAATGAGAGGAGAATGCACTGGTAGTGTCTCAGGTATAGGGTGCTCTGTTGAATTAGAGGAGAATGTACTGGTAGTGTCTCAGGTATAGGGTGCTGTGTTGCAATGAGATCAGGAGAATGTACTGGTAGTGTCTCAGGTATAGGGTGCTGTGTTGCAATGAGAGGAGAATGCACTGGTAGTGTCTCAGGTATAGGGTGCTGTGTTGCAATGAGATCAGGAGAATGTACTGGTAGTGTCTAAGGTATAGGGTGCTGTGTTGCAATGAGATCAGGAGAATGTACTGGTAGTGAAGAGCTGGGGAATATCTCAGCTCTGGAGATGGACACGGCCACATTGAAGAGCTGGGGAATATCTCAGCTCTGGAGATGGACACGGCCACATTGAAGAGCTGGGGAATATCTCAGCTCTGGAGATGGACACGGCCACATTGAAGAGCTGGGGAATATCTCAGCTAGAGGCATAGTCTCAACAAACCCCCAGTATTCTTGACGCATACTGCATGTAAAATATACTGGTGAGAGACTGCTTACCCTTCTGGTTTCTCATTTCTGGACTTCAGAAATACTAACAGAATTTGAAGACTGACAAAGACTTCTTGTCAAAACATTTGTCATTGAATTTTCTTTTCTTTTAATGCTTCTAAATTCAGCACTACTGAGTGTTTAATAGTTATGGATCATTTTGGACTTCAATGTTCATCTGAGAGATACCTTGGTTTACATCAGCATGGTTCATGGCATTGCCAGAAGGGACAGGTTGAACAGGGCAAGCTCTTTAAAGCATGGTTCTCTGCTGCCATCTTACATGCTTGTTATCTTGCCGCTGCTGGAAGTGGGGGGTTTGATATTGAGAATCAGAAGCTCCCAAGTCCCCTTGGTACATCTACAGCAGGGGTGTCAAACTCAGTTCCTGGAGGGCCGCAGTGTCTTCTGGTTTTCGTTCCACCCAAGCGCTCACTTACTTAATTAGTCTAATTATTTGATTAACTGGACAAATTTAACACTTCTGTTCAGGCCTCAAAATGTTTCATAGGTAGCGTACCTTCAATCAAGTGCATTTTTAAAACCATCAACTGTAAAAGACCTTGAAAAATATTAAATATGTCAAATTGAACAAATAATTAGATCAATTATGTTAATTGAGAGCTTAAGTTGGAATGAAAACCAGAAGACCCTGCGGCCCTCGAGGACTGGAGTTTGACACCCCTGATCTACAGCACCAGAGAGAAGGCCTGAACTGTGAAAGTATAATTGAGGGACTAAATGCTTACATCAATTTCCAGGTTTTAATGTTAGCTGGGTTAACTTGTTTAGTTGCTTCAAGAAAAAAATCTGTACATTTACTTTTCAGGTTTGTTACCTGTGTATTTCATGAGGTAGGCTTCTGACAAACTAATATAAAAAATGTATCCGGGAGCTCCCGAGTGGCGCATCCAGTAGAGGCACCGCGTGGAATGCAGGATGCGCCCTATAGTCTGGAGATCGCAGGTTCAGGCTATGTCATTTCCGACCGTGACCGGAGGTTCCCAGGGGGTGGCGCACAATCGCCCAGGTAGGGAGGGCTTAGGTCGGCAGGGCAATCCACGGTTCACCGCGCACCAGCGACCCCTGTGGCTGATAGGGTGCCTGCGGGTTCACAGTGGAGCCATTCAGATCTGTGTTGTCCTCCGGAACTATAGGTCTAGTGGCTTCGCTGTGGATCCGCAGTGCGAAAAATGAGGACGTGTGTTTCAGCCTCCGTTTCCCGAGTCACCAGGGGGTTGCAGCGGTGAACCGGGATCAATAATAAAACAATTGGCGATTCCAAACTGGGGAGAAAACTGGGGTAAAAATCAT
The DNA here is from genome assembly GCF_902713425.1 of Acipenser ruthenus. Lineage (NCBI taxonomy): Eukaryota > Metazoa > Chordata > Actinopteri > Acipenseriformes > Acipenseridae > Acipenser > Acipenser ruthenus. The sequence continues at coordinate 8,912,193 of NC_081215.1, forward strand.
TGGAAACGACTACATTTAAAAAAAAAAAAAAAGTATCCGAATTCAAATGCTGACAGTGGCTGGTAGGAACACATTTAGGAAATCAATAGTATTGTATATATTGGGGAGTGGAAGAGAGGCATTTTGAGAATCAAGTTGGGACAGCTTGAGATTTCCTGCAAATTGGGGTGTGGAATTGCACACACTGATTGACAGTCACAGTACACCTGGTATGGTACTTTGGTATTCATAGCAACAGCTTTTAACCTTGCTAACCTGGTAATGTTACTTAAATGCAACCCATTGATTTAATATGCACAAATAGCATCATAAATGAAAAGTCATTGTGTATTTGAGACAAGCTTAAAGAGCTGGTCCCCATTGATGATGTCATATTCTTGCCGCGGCAGGGCACTGTAAAAAACTAACTATACAGTGTGAAGAGAGAAATGTTTCTTGGAAGCATTTCTACAGCCTTGCTGTAGTTTGGCAAGACACATTGCAGAAAATAAGGCACCATACACATATATGTGTTTATTTATGTTCCACATACATGCTTTAACATAGTGAATGTTGATATTCCAACAGCACAATGAGATGATACAATAGGAGTAAAGAATCTCGAGTCTCATGAAGCCAAAGTCTAGTCTTAATCTAGTGTATCTCATGTGAATTTGTTTTGCTCTAAATCAACACCATTGAGAAACTGGTAACCTTGCTGTGAACTCGGAGCAAACACAAAGCTGACAGCTTGGTTCAGATCCCAACTCTGCATCTCAGCTCATCCCAACAAATTTCAATCTGAAAAAACCCTTTGAAACAAAAAAAGCTGTCCTTGATAATCAAAGGGAAGAGCTGGCAAGGAAGACTTTGTGAATTGGGAAAGCCGACAGTTAATATCTGCAGTCTCCTTTTGATCATTTTCAAGTCTCTTTAAACAGAAATATTCTGACTTTGATCAAGTGTTATTTTTTGTATACTGCATGTCGGTGCCTGAAAGTGTCAATTTCAGAATTTTTAAAGCAGCCACAACATTAAAAATGTAATCGATTAATTAATTAAATCACAATTAAACTATTGGACTGATTCCCAAAGGTTTTAATGAGAATATTAGTAACTAATAATCATGTGTTTTATGTACAGGGCTTCCATCTTGTTGCTTGGGGTATATTTAAACACTTTGCAGTCTTGTGGTTTATCTTGCCGAGTTCTGAGTTTTCATACTGGTACAGAATAAGCCATGGGGAACACAATGATGCAAAACAATGCTTACTGTTGTAGACCACATAGCAATTTAACATCACTAGAGGTATAGTCTATCAATCTGTGTTTATAATTTTAAAACAGCTTTTTTTAAAAAATTGTAATGCAGTTCTCATCTTACATTTCAATTTAACATTAAACTTTTAAAATTTTATTGTATTTATTACTATACTGTAGATATGTTGACTACTCACTGATTTTCATTACATGAGAGTAACTGTCATTTTCTTCATGCTAATATTGGACTCGGCTTTCAGCAGGATAAAATGAGATAGTAGTGGTGGGGACCAATCAAGACATATCTTCACTGTAATATATGAGCCTTTATTGCTTTTCCTCCTCCAGGTAATGTGGATTTCCTATTGGCCCATTTGTTGATGGCTGAAGAATAATGCTGGCTCCAGGGATCAGCCTGGCAAATGGCACAGAAGGTATGAGAAATGCAGCTGTTATATGAATTGAAAAGTCGACCTAACATACTGTATATTGCTGGATACAACTAAAATACTTGTGATCATCAGTAATACAAACCCAACACAGACTGGGGGCAGTGTTGCAGGGGACATCACAATTAAATAAGCCTTCATGTAAATAAAAATGTATTGTGAAATACACCACCTATACCTATACAATACAACTAGACTGGACGATTCTGCCAGCACCACCTATACAATACAATACAACTAGACTGGACGATTCTGCCAGCGCCACCTATACAATGCAATACAACTAGACTGGATGATTCTGCCAGCGCCACCTATGCAATACAATACAACTAGACTGGCCAGTCACACAGTACTTCTCAGTGTCATTGTGAAATCTGGCTAGTAAACTCGACATACAGGATGCTGTGCAATGTATTTGTAGTTCACAGAATACAACTTCTTGTACTGGGACTAGATGAATACAACCCTGTTTGAGAAGAATACAGTTAAATAAATAACTAGAATAAATGCATAGTCAATGAAAGTAATAAAATATAATTTACCTTAAAATGACTCAAGCCTCTTGGTGGATAGAATCCTATAAAGAATATGTAAAGCTAAGTGCTCCCTGCTTTCTGCGCACGGACTGGGAGCAACAGAGAAACGGAAACAAGTGTTGGGTTTTTAGACACGCAAAAAAGGTTTTATCACTTTGGAAACACTGCCGGCAATTACGGATTTTGATCCTTTTTTTAAATTCTGCATCAGACAGACAACAATAGTGTCTATTTTGACTTTCACTGACATGAACAATTACACTTTATTTAGAGAATCTTGGGCTTGCTTAGGATTACACCATTGCTATGTGCCCTTGTGGACAGCCGTGTAAATACAGGCCCTCGTCTTGTTATTTTTAAGCTCCTCTTCCTACATTTGTAAATAATTAAGTCAATAAAATGTTTTGTGTACCTGCCCTGAAAAAATCATTTTTAGAGCCATGCCCATTTCTGGTTTGATGTTTCAGATTTCAAATTAAATGCCAGTATAAAACTAAAGACCTGTTATCCTGAACTATGTTTTCAGCACCTGTATTTTTACAAGACATTTCCAATCGCCACTGCTTTTGTTGCTTGGCCTTTCTGATTGGCATATTATGCCTTTGGCAACAAACCTCCATTTGTGGAGGATGAATAAGTACCGATATTGTCATCTCCCTTGTCAAAGCAGCATTCACTTCACAGTGGTATGGGGTTACACTCCTTGACCAAACTTGAAAGCCAGCCCTTGGCCTCTTTGAACTATATCTCAGGCATCAAAACAGGGACCGGACAATGTGTTGCTTTGTCCTGGTGCAGTGGGCCCTGAAGCCAGGGGATTGACTAACAGCTCAGCCTACCTGTGAAACCAGACTAACTCTTTAAAATAATAAAGGTCTATTCTGTAAGATAGAAAACTCACTGCACATGAAAGACACATTGTCCCTATTTGCTTTGCAGAAATACATTTCTGTGTGCTTTGTTCTCCCAAAAACATTTTAGGAAGTTAAAGAAAAGACCAACCTCATGGCCTGTTGCCCTTTATCCATTGACAAAGTAGAACTGAAAGAAGCACAGACCTGGGGTTGCTTTCATTATATTACTTTGCATACACAAAATAGGAAATGTTGTATAGCAATGTCAGTCCTGTTCTCTGGCCAGTTCAAATGGACTCACGATGTGCGATAGTTGAGGATTATTGTAGAAAACTTTTGCCATTTAAGGGAGTAATGCAGGGTGGTTGGTGTGTATGTCTGCCAATTACTGGAAGCCTCACCACTGACTACATTCATCTCCAGAATATAATGAATTCTTCAGTCAACCAGAATTAAGAAAACTGGACACATACACTTGTCCTTGCATCCTTGCAATGGCTGCTAGTTCGTTTCTGAGCTGTGCAGTAGGTTGGCGTTTGGTGATAAAACGAGTGATCAGGAGATGATTGATCGGTATGTACGACTATTATTATTATTATTATTATTTATTTCTTAGCATATGTGAAAGCTATAGCGAACGAAAGGGTGGGGCGGGGCTGGAGATGCCTAGTGAGTGCTTTGTTGATATGCAGGGCCTTTTAAACCCGTTTGACTGTGGAAAAAAAATACTTTTTAACAGCGCGTCTAAAATTAACTGCGCGTGTGAAAATAAATTGGACCAGATGCGCCTGACGTGCACTTAATAAATTGACTGCAAAGGGTTAATTCAGTTAGTGTGTTGAACATTTTCAATTGACCATATATTATTAAAAGATTGAGCTTTGCTATTTGATGCACTGGCTTTCACAATTCAATTTCTGTAAGTTCTGCCACTTATATTGTAAAGGTAAAGAGCTAATCATTTTTAAAAACAATGATAATATTAATAATAATGCATTAACTGTTTCACTATTTGTATCTATTTTAGTAAATCTGCTGCCACATTTTCCACTGCTATAATGTCTTTGAGATATTGGCTTTATACTTGGTACAAAACTGTATTCTATGATACCCTAAGTCAGGACTTGAGATCTGGAAACTGACATTAAAGTAACCCAGACCAAAGTACTGTATATCATTGTCATGCAAAAACCATTCATTTAGCTTGTAATAATGAATTCATTGATTAATATCCTCTACAGCGGTAGTTAACCTGATGGAGAGCAGTCTTTTAATTAGGGGCTCTAGCTGTCAACATGGTCAATTAAAGCATTCAGACAATAAGCCATGTGCATTCCAATCACTTTTGAGAGATTCATATATTTTCAAATTTAAAGTGCTTGCCCAAGTTGCATTATATAAATCATATTGACTCTCCTGCAGTATAGGGGTAGATTAGACACAAAGGAGCTCTTTTAGAGCCAGATTCAAGACTGAACACAATCTTTGCTAAAATTAAACTTACATGTTTTTTTTTTTTGTTTCAGCAATTCAGTTCTCCCAGGCATTGAACTCCATCACACATTAAGTTAGGGCCAGTATTTACACTGAACTCCATCACACATTAAGGGGCTGATGTAAGGATAGACGCAGTGCAAACAATTGTGGATGCAAAATCCAAATTGCCTTGTGGGCAGGCAATTATTTTGCACTACAGCCTATGTAAGCTTAAGAGCAATGCAAATTACTCAACATGCACAAATAATGAGCTGCAATCATGATAATGAGGGTCGCAATGAGCACCGCCTGTGCATCGGGCTATTCAGCGGCCGCACTTACATGCAATATTGGTGTTTTGAAGTCGTAAATCACTTTGCACGTATCCTTACATCAGCCCCTTAGTGTCAGTATTTGCTCTGAACTCCTCCACACATTAAGTTAGTGTCAGTATTTGCTCATAATGGAGCAAATTCTGAAGCCACAGTGATGTAGTTGTTTCACATCACACCAGTAGGATTATTAGAATTAAAGTGTTACAAAACCCCTGCATTACAGAACCCCTGCATTACAGAACCCCTGCATTACAGAACCCCTTCATTACAGAACCCCTTCATTACAGAACCCCTGCATTACATAACTCCTGCATTACAGAACCCCTGCATTACAGAACCCCTTCATTACAGAACCCCTATATTACATAACCCCTGCATTACAGAACCCCTGCATTACAGAACCCCTGCATTACATAACCTCTGCATTACATAACCCCTGCATTACAGAACCCCTGCATTACTTTACCTTTACTGTATCCCATGTTGTCCATATCACAGCAAGATAGTTTTCAACATAATCCTGGTTGTTTTGATATTTGTGTTCAAACACCATAGGTAAATCAACCAGGACATTTCTTTTTTTTCAACTTTTACTTGGGAACGTTCGCCAGGCGAATTAAAATTTTTTTCTAAACATCTCAGTGTATCTAGTTCATGCTCCTTCCTGCAACAATGCTGATGATTGAAATGAGTGGAGTATTGTGGGAACAGAAAACCAGCACTGTTGCAGGAGGAAGCGTGATCCTTATAACATGCATTATTTTCTCTTGGCAAATGCCATGGTGTGAGATTAAAAATGTCAAAAGAGTGAAATATGTTTAAAAATGTAATGCTGAGATACGGACGACATGGGACACAGCAACGGTAGTATAATGTGCTTCTGTAAACACTGAAGGGGGTTCTGTAACAATTTAAAAGCAGTCAGTATTTGATCTGCTGCTGTTCAGATAATCTCAGGTGGGGTCTGAGATTGAAGCAGCTGTGGTGGTGCTTCCTCTAAAACAACAGCCATGATTTGCCTTTAAGATTGTAGGCTGCACTGTGAGAGCCTGAAGATGACCTTCATTCTTTAGCGCTGATGTTCCTTTACAAAATGTAAATTGAGAAGCAGCGCACTCTCTAAAGCGAGTATTGTGACATTTAAATGGCATTGTATTTGACTGGTGTTTTGTGACACTGTGAGCGTGCTCTGCCTATGACCTCCCCCATGACCCATTCATACTCGTCTCTTTACAAAGCGTGACATGTGAAGACATTCCCACCTACCGACACTGTCAAAATATTATAAAACTGACATGTCCTTACAAATGCTTCAAAATGACAACTGCTAAATTCCCTTTTCTTTTGTATCCCCCTGGGTATGTGTAAAATGGTCAAAGAAAACTATTTAAATAGAAAATAGTGGTCCCCAAATCTATTTAAAATACAAATAAAAAACAATAATGAATAGAAAATGTCAGTACTGCCTGATCAACAAGTATGTGAGTAACTGTCACAAAGACGGCCGGAGGGGGTGGTGTCAGACCAGAGCCAGGAAGTAACACACGGAGACTTGGATTTTGGTTAAGCTGAGCGCGTGATCGCGCTCAGCATTTAATAATTAACAGCACAGAAAATAAAAAGGTTTGCAACAAAAACACAGGACACGGCACTTGAGCCAAAATAAACAGACAAACAAAACGAACTACACAGACAAACACGGTGAGCTTCTTTTACTACTTATTTTACTTTTACAATTCCCTCCGTCTCCTAACCCGTTCTCCACTCACCGAACACCAACCCCCAGTGAGTGAAAACATGCAGCTTTTATGCAGTTGTACCGAGATTCGATTGCTAGTCAATCATTCAATTGGAATCTCGGTACAACTGCACGTGAATTAATTAAAGTGCAATTCCCCGTGCTCACATATTATTACTTTTTACTTGCACGTGATGTGATGTGCCATCCCCGTGCCTAAATACAAATATACAATTTACACACACATGAAACACAGACCCGCTTATATCCCGTGTACCAATGCTTATACACCAACATTTACACACAACACGTAACATATAACATACACAGGGGGGGCACTTTGCCACATATACCCCCTCTTGTGCAACGCACACATGGCCTCAATGGCCACCTCCCCCCTCAGTCCCAAAGTCCCGGAAGAGGGGGAAGCAAGTTGTTTCTGGGGGTGGCCATGGTGGAATGTCTGGCACCCCCTAATTCTTCGTGGCTGGCAGCTCCCTCTTCCGGGGCTTCAGCCACACTATCTCCTGCCGCGAAAGAGCAGCTGGGGGAGCTGGTCTCCTGACCTCCCCCCCCCTTCTTCATGGCCGGCAGTTTCCCTCCGTGGGGCTCCGGCCACCCAATTTCCAGCAGCGAAACTGCTGCGGGGGGAGCTGGTCTCCTGACCTCCCCCCCCTTCTTTGTGGCCGCCAGCTCCCCTCCGGGGGGTTCCGGCCACCGTGTTTCCTGCCACGGAAATGCGGCTGGGGAAGCTGGTCTCCTGACCTCCCCCCCTTTCTTTATGGCCGGCAGCTCCCCTTCATGGAGCTCCAGCCACAGTGTAGCGACCCGAGGCAAAGCAGAGGCCCCGGCGACCCCAGGCGACACAGGACCCTCGACGACACCAGGCGAAGCAGGATCCCTGGCGACCCCAGGCGACGGCAGCGGCCCCTCGGGAGGAGACGGCAGCAGCAGCGGACCCTCGGGAGGCGACGGCAGCAGCAGCGGACCCTCGGGAGGCGACGGCAGCAGCAGCGGACCCTCGGGAGGCGACGGCAGCAGCAGACCCTCGGGAGGCGAACTTGGGAGGGGAGCCCCTGGCCATAGAGGCGGCAGCGGGAGCTCCACTTCTCCCTCGCACCCTGCACCCTGTGTGGAGCAAAAGGCAGCCCCAGGCAATGCGGAACAGGCAGCCCCAGGCGATGCGGAGCGGCTGGCAACCAAAGGCGATGCGGAGTGGCTGGCAACCCCAGGCGATGCGGAGCGGCTGGCAACCCCAGGCGATGCGGAGCGGCTGGCAACCCCAGGCGATGCGGAGCAGGCAACCCCAGGCGATGCAGAGCGGCTGGCAACCCCAGGCGATGCGGAGCGGCTGGCAACCCCAGGCGATGCGGAGCGGCTGGCAACCCCAGGCGATGCGGAGAGGCTGGCAACCCCAGGCGATGCGGAGCGGCTGGCAACCCCAGGCGATGCGGAGCGGCTGGCAACCCCAGGCGATGCCAGACAGACATCCTTGGGCGAAGCATGGCGAGCATCCTTGGGCGAAGCGTGGCGGGCATCCTTGGGCGAAGCGAGGCGGGCATCCTTGGGCGAAGCGAGGCGGGCATCCTTGGGCGAAGCGAGGAGGGCATCCTTGGGCGAAGCGAGGCAGGGAGTCAGGACAAACTGGGGTGCGGGTGTTGGCCCGCTTCTCGACCTCTGCGGCCTATTGGTTCTTCCCCATGCTTCCCTCAGCAGCCTATGCAAGGGCTGCTGAGGACCGCCAGCATCTAGTCCTGGTTTTTCTGGTGAAGGGAGAGGCAGCCCCTGCTCCTCTCCTCGTGACGGTGGGGGAAGTAATACCAGCAGGCATTCATCCTCTGCTGGTTGGGGAAGTGTTACCAGCAGGCATTCATCCTCTGCTGGTGGGGGAACTGATACCAGCAGGCATTCCTCCTCTGCTGGTGGGGTTGGCGGAGGCAGAGGCAGCTCCTGCTGCTCTGCTCCTGCCGGTGGAGGTGGCGGAGGCGTGTAGTCTCCTGCCGGTGAAGGTGGCGGAGGCAGAGGCAGCTCCTGCTGCTCTGCTCCTGCCAGTGGAGGTGGGAGCGGCGTGTAGTCTCCTGGCGGCGGAGATGGGAGCGGCGTGTAGTCTACCCTTGTTTCAGGGGACTGGTGCGGCCCTCCCTCTCTCGCAGGGGACTGGTGCGGCTCTGCCTCGGAAGGGGAGACCAGCAGGCATTCACCCTCTGCTGGTGGACTGGGACCCAGCAGGCATTCACCCTCTGCTGGTAGAGACTGTGAACGCTCTACCTTCCTCTTCTTGGGCCGTGGACGCACCGACTCCTCCCTCTTGGGCTGTGGACGCACCGACTCCTCCCTCTTGGGCTGTGGACGCACCGACTCCTCCCTCTTGGGCTGTGGACGCACCGACTCCTCCCTCTTGGGCTGTGGACGTTCGGGCTCCTCCCACTCAGGCGTAGGACGCTCGGGCTCCTCCCACTCAGGCGTCGGACGCTCAGGCTCCTCCCGCTCGGGCTGTGGACGCTCAGGCTCCTCCCGCTCGGGCTGTGGACGCTCAGGCTCCTCCCGCTCGGGCTGGGGACGCTCAGGCTCCTCCCGCTCGGGCTGGGGACGCTCAGGCTCCTCCCGCTCGGGCTGTGGACGCTCAGGCTCCTCCCGCTCGGGCTGTGGGCGCTCAGGCTCCTCCCGCTCGGGCTGTGGACGCTCAGGCTCCTCCCGCTCGGGCTGTGGACGCTCAGGCTCCTCCCGCTCAGGTACTGGAGAGGGCAGAGACTGTACCTCCTCCTCTCCCTCTTGCTCACTGGAAGGCATCCCTCCCATGTCTGCCGCTAGGTACCCCAACACCACCATGGTGAGGTCACAAACTGATGCCGGGTTGTGCTGTTGCTCCCAGTCCTCCCATCGTTCTCCATCTCGCATCCGCAGTGTGTTAATAACCCAGGGGAGGTCACTGGCGAAGTTCCCCTCGGGGTGCACCAGCCAGTCCCATATTTCCCGGGACGGTGGGGAACCCGGTGGCAGTGGGGGTAGAGGGGTGGCTACTGCCCCGTTGTGCCTGTCCTCCTCCCAGCCCGGCATGTAGGATGAGGGCTGCAGCTGTTGTTGCTGCTGCTGCTTCTGCTGCTTCCTGCAGCTCTTTCTTCCCATCCTCGCTTTTTTTTTTTTTTTTTTTTTTTGTGAATCTGAGAAACTGCGGTTCCTGCTCTGGCCTGAGTCCTGGAGGCGCTGTCGTCCCGGTTCTGACACCACGTGTCACAAAGATGGCCGGAGGGGGAGGTGTCAGACCAAAGCCAGGAAGTAACACACGGAGACTTGGATTTTGGTTCTGTAACAATTTAAAAGCAGTCAGTATTTGATCTGCTGCTGTTCAGATAATCTCAGGTGGGGTCTGAGATTGAAGCAGCTGTGGTGGTGCTTCCTCTAAAACAACAGCCATGATTTGCCTTTAAGATTGTAGGCTGCACTGTGAGAGCCTGAAGATGACCTTCATTCTTTAGCGCTGATGTTCCTTTACAAAATGTAAATTGAGAAGCAGCGCACTCTCTAAAGCGAGTATTGTGACATTTAAATGGCATTGTATTTGACTGGTGTTTTGTGACACTGTGAGCGTGCTCTGCCTATGACCTCCCCCATGACCCATTCATACTCGTCTCTTTACAAAGCGTGACATGTGAAGACATTCCCACCTACCGACACTGTCAAAATATTATAAAACTGACATGTCCTTACAAATGCTTCAAAATGACAACTGCTAAATTCCCTTTTCTTTTGTATCCCCCTGGGTATGTGTAAAATGGTCAAAGAAAACTATTTAAATAGAAAATAGTGGTCCCCAAATCTATTTAAAATACAAATAAAAAACAATAATGAATAGAAAATGTCAGTACTGCCTGATCAACAAGTATGTGAGTAACTGTCACAAAGACGGCCGGAGGGGGTGGTGTCAGACCAGAGCCAGGAAGTAACACACGGAGACTTGGATTTTGGTTAAGCTGAGCGCGTGATCGCGCTCAGCATTTAATAATTAACAGCACAGAAAATAAAAAGGTTTGCAACAAAAACACAGGACACGGCACTTGATCCAAAATAAACAGACAAACAAAACGAACTACACAGACAACCACGGTGAGCTTCTTTTACTACTTATTTTACTTTTACAATTCCCTCCGTCTCCTAACCCGTTCTCCACTCACCGAACACCAACCCCCAGTGAGTGAAAACATGCAGCTTTTATGCAGTTGTACCGAGATTCGATTGCTAGTCAATCATTCAATTGGAATCTCGGTACAACTGCACGTGAATTAATTAAAGTGCAATTCCCCGTGCTCACATATTATTACTTTTTACTTGCACGTGATGTGATGTGCCATCCCCGTGCCTAAATACAAATATACAATTTACACACACGTGAAACACAGACCCGCTTATATCCCGTGTACCAATGCTTATACACCAACATTTACACACAACACGTAACATATAACATACACAGGGGGGGCACTTTGCCACAGTAACATACATCACAAATTCATAGTTAGAGCTCTTAGTATGATGAAAACACTGATGACCATGCCATAGATCCACAGTATGTACAGAGTGATGGATGGGTGAACAGACAACCAGACACCTCCATATACCAGAATCTGACACTCTCACTAACTGCTGCTAAATAATGTTAACACAGAGTTTCATGACATTGGAAAAGTGATCACACAATTAAAAAACCTCAGTGATTTGGCAGAATACCAATCAGCCTGTAAGTGCAGCACTGTTTTGAGATAAGAAATACAAATCGAAAACCAGTTGAGGTTGTTTGTGAAGGCCATAGCTTCTGTGACAATCAGAACCGACATTGTAAGACTTGTGGTAGGTCTCCATAACTCAGGTACAGCAGAACACAGCAGGGATCATTTGTGCAGGGATCATTTTCTACAGGGTGCCATTTGAGCGAAACTCAGAGAGGGTTAAAGAACAGCGCTATGAATATGTGCAAGTAAGTACTATACTGTGAATTTACTATCATATCAGCACTGTATAGACACATTACAGTACTGTAATCCAGTGTATTGTGCCTCACCATATTGACTGCTCTAGGTCTATTTCACATATTGTCTTGTTGTCTGTTTCAGAGAGTCTTGGAGCTGGATGCCGCTGCAATTCAGCACGTTTATATTTACATTGATGAGGCTGGCTTCAACCTAGCCAAAAGAAGGGGACGGGGACGGGACATTATTGGCCACCGTGCCATTGTGAATGTCCCTGGACAGCATGGAGGGAATATCACCATGTGCGCAGCCGTTAGCCAGCAAGGCGTCCTCCATCACCATGCCAACCTTGGTCCCTACAACACCGCCCTTCTCATCACATTCCTGGACACACTACATGGCATCCTCATTCCAGCCGAGCAGAGGGGTGGACCAGAGCAGCCCAGGTATGTTGTCATCTGGGACAACGTGAGTTTCCACCGGGCTGCTCTGGTCCGCAACTGGTTCATCGACCACCCACAATTTATTGTTCTATACCTCCCACCATATTCCCCATTCCTAAACCAAATTGAAGAGTTTTTTTCAGCATGGCGATGGAAGGTGTATGACCGCCATCCCCTCCCATGCATGCCTCTTATCTAGGCAATGGAGGATGCATGTGGTGAAGTTGCTGTGGGGGCTTTCGGCGGCTGGATCCGTCACTCCAGAAGATTCTTTCCCCGCTGTTTAGCCAGGGAGAACATCGCTTGTGATGTAGATGAGGTGCTGTGGCCAGACCAAAATAGGAGGCGGGATGCAGCCTAATTTCTTTTGTCTTACATTTTGCATGTGTTTTTGTCTTTTTGTGTTTAGAGTTTTGAAAGAATGAGCCACTTTCATTTTTTATTTTTGTACGAAAACCCTTTATCTTACTGAATGTTTTTCCTGGTTTTCTCCTGTTGGGTATGGAAAGTGTTACATACAAAACACAAGTGTTCAAAAATACTGCATTTTGGAAATAAATGACAATGTTTTTGTTACTGTATTGCATTTGTGTGTGTTTATTTATATATATTTGAGTAGGTATACATTACTGTGACAATTTCTTACAACCGGCTACAGTGTAACACTGAAAATGCAAAAGGCATAAACCTACTGATGGGATATTCATAGTAGTGTTTTGTGTTGAGCACATCAATGTGTTGTTGGTTGGTAGACAGATCTATTCATATGACGCGTGTGTGTGTGTGTCATTTGGATGCAAAAAAACATTTTGGAAAGAGATAAAACAGTTTTGAATGCAGTGTTTGCTTTTGCTAGAGATTTGTAGAGTTTTGCATTTTGTGTTTGTGGTTTTGTGTTTTGTGTTTAGAGTTTTGGGAAAATGAGCCAAAGATTCAACAAACGTGTGTAAACAATTGGGAAAAACTGTAAGAGATAAACATTAATTTAGGTTACTCACAACCAGTAAGTACAGCAGCAGGTAGAGATCCGCATTGCAGGGCGAACTCCCTTTTCTAGCTTCTTTTTGGATTTAGTACATTATAACGTCGCATATCCGACCCATTGTGGACTGAGGCACAGGCGGATATGTGAAAAAGTCAGATTTGAGAACATCTATAGAAAATGACATTTACACATGCATAAATTAGGTTAGTGGACAAAAACTACATGTAAACTGCTTTAAACATTAGGAAATTCTTTACTGTACTTTAAAAGTAAAACAAACATAAACTAGATTAATTATGAATACAGTAGGTACTGTAAGTTAAGGCTATGCTAGAAGTGCTAGAAGTCTGAGAAACAAAATGTTAGAACTTGAAGCTACTGCACTAACAAGTAACTACGATGTGATAGGTGTTACAGAAACCTGGTTGTCTGAGAGTGATGGAGATGAATATAATATTAGTGGGTACACACTGTATAGGAAAGACAGGCAGGACAGAAGAGGCAGAGGGGTAGCGCTATACATAGTATGAAGCCCAGGTGTTAAATCTGGACAAAGAAAACAACGCCGAATCAATATGGGTCAGAATAATGGACAGAAATTCAAAGGGCATAATTATTTATTATTATTATTATTATTATTATTATTATTATTTATTTCTTAGCAGACGCCCTTATCCAGGGTGACTTACAATCGTAAGCAAATACATTTCAAGTGTTACAATACAAGTAATACAATAAGAGCAAGAAATACAATAACTTTTGTTCAATAATAATAGGAGCATGCTATATACCGCCAAATTCAGATGCCGAGCAAAATAATCTGTTATACAATGACATTAGAAATGTGTGTAGAAAAGGAGAAACCATACTAATGGGGGATTTCAACTTCCCCCATATAAAATGGGAAAACCCGGTGGGGAGCACGACGGATGAAATTGAAATGGTGGAAATGACAAATGACTGCTTCCTAACACAATTTGTCAAGGCACCGACTAGAGGGGGAGGCATGCCTTGATTTAGTCTTTTCAAATAACAAAGACAGAATAACTAAAACAGAGGTCAGAGAGCTAAGGTTTAAAGCTAAGGTTTACAATTTTAGAAAAGCAAACTATGAAGGTATGAAACAGAGACTAACAGAAGTAGATTGAAGTAAAATAGAGAAAATATCCACAGAAAAAGGATGGCTGTTTTTTCAAAAATGTAGTACTAGAGGCGCAAAACAATCACATTCCAAAAGTAGACAAATATAAATCTAAAACAAAATGGCCCAAATGGTTTAATAGATCAATTAGAAAACATATTCAGCGAAAGAAGGCACTTTACAGAGCGTTTAAAAGGGACCAAAAACAAAGTAAACAGAAAGAGTACTTGGAACTGCAAACACAAGTCAAAAAGGAAGTTAGAAAGGCCAAGAGAGAGATAGAAATCAGTATTGCTAAGGGGGCTAAAATCAATTCCAAAATGTTTTTCCAATATTATAACAGCAAGAGAACATTCAAAGAGGAGGTTAAATGTCTAAGAGACACAAATAGCAAAATCATAGATGAAGAAAAAAAATAGCAAATATATTAAATGATTACTTTTCACAGGTTTTTACAAAGGAGGACACGGACGACATGCCCCACATGTCGACCTGTTCCTATCCAGTTTTAAATAACTTTAGCATAACAGAGGCAGAAGTGTTAAAGGGACTAGGAGCTCTTAAAATAAACAAATCCCCTGGGCTGGATGAGATTATTATTATTATTTTTTTCTTAGCAGATGCCTTTATCCAGGGCGACTTACAATTGTTACAAGATATCATATTATTTTTACATACAATTACATTATTTTTTTACACATTATTTTTACATACAATTATCCATTTATACAGTTGGGTTTTTACTGGAGCAATCTAGGTGAAGTACCTTGCTCAAGGGTACAGCAGCAATGTCCCCCACCTGGGACTTAACCCATGACCCTCTGGTCAAGAGTCCAGAGCCCTAACCACTGCTCCACACTGCTGCCCTAGTAGAGTTATACGATCTTTAGCAACTTTGAATCCTGGTGCTGATTTTTCAGTTCCAGCACTCAGTGTTCGCCTCGGAAGACATTTCCAAAAAAGGCCAGTTTCGTCACAATTATAAATTTGGTCCCTTGTTAAATTGCTTTCTGATACCAGTGCATGCAGATCGTTAACAAACGGTCCCCCCACTCCCAAATCCGAATTTACAAAAAATAAATAAATAAATAAATAAATAAATGTTAGATGATTGGTAGTTAGAACCCTACCGGCACCAGGCAAGTAAACGACTCCTGAAGAATATTAAGTTAATTTAACTCTCTCAGTTAGTGGTACACAGTAGTACAGAGGAGTCATCTATTCGGATGATGAATTAATGTTTTTGAAAGCTATTGGAAAGCACACCAAGCTGATCAAAAGGATACCAAGCTGATTGTCGTGCTCAAAAACGGGGCGGACTGTCCAGGGATTCTTGTACACGACTTTTTTTTTCTGCTGGTGTGAAATAAGTAGTTCAGTGGTGCAGACTACAGGGACAGAAAGGCAGTGTGACGTTAACAACTCACACATTCAGACAACCAGGAGCGTGAAGAAATCCGGAGCAGTAAGGTACCTTAGATAAAATTATTTTACTTTGTATTTGTTGACGTTCGTTAGTCTGAATTTGATAATCGGAGTCAATATGGAGGCACATTTACAGTATTGGTTTTCATCAGATGTTGATGTTTTAGCTGATTTATGTGCACATATACAGTATGTACTTTACGTTTCTAGGTTTGGAAGGGGATGGCCCAAAGATGGTGCATTTACTGGTAATACAAACATATTAATATTACACTACATTTATAGCGAATTTCTGTAAATGTAAAATGGTGAAATGTCAGGCTACTCTCAGATCTGTAGTTCTGCAGGAGTCTTAAACAATGCAAGCTCTCAAGAGTTCACAGCACACAGCTTTTCCAGTTTACAAAGCACAGATTTTATTCTCGATAATAATTAGCCAAGGACGGTTTACTTGGAGTCATGACCAGGTGCTGTGATGTTTGACCTTAGTATTGGAAGACAAGCGCAGCATGACCAACAGGTAGCCACCAATTCCAGCAATATATGACACACGAAGAACAACATTCCTCCGTCCAGGGGAGCAAGAGTTGCGACACATAGTGAAAAACATCTGAAGCAGCAGAGAGGAGCAGCAACTGGCTCTGGTTGAGACGAAAAGATTCTGGTTGGGGATCTCAAGCACAATAGAAAGAAAGCAACGTCAATGGAAAGGAAGGTAAGTAAGCTGGGGTGAGCTGAGTGGGGGACGGAGGGGGGTGAGATGCTGGGGCGCCAGAGTCACTGTCGAGACGGTGTCGTGGGCTAGTCGACGAAACACCAAGGATGGAAGGTGCCTACTTGAAGACCCCAGAGAAGTACCCTACTCAGCTCAGTCCAGACGGTTGTCATGCTGATGCGCTAGGGAGGCCGCACTGTGGTTGATCCCTGGAGCCAGCATTGCAACTGTTGTGTGTGCTGATGCGCCAGGGAGGCAAAATAGGTTGATCCCTGGAGCCAGCATTACACTTCAGCCATCAACACCAGACAGAAGGATATCTACATCATCAGATGGAAACACAGATGGATCACATTAGTTTAAAGTAAAAGAAGATCAGTTTTATTTGTTGCTTATCTTGGTGAGAACTGAGTCCAATAACAAATGGAAATCAATCAATCAAATCATAATCAATCATAATTGTTTCAAGTATTGTTGATAAAGAACACTTTATGACTGCTTTTTTAAACTTTTATTCCTATTCGTTCCTGTGCGGTTAAAATAATACTGTAGTTCACGGGGCGGAGCTATGCCACCTGATAGTGTTTATTGACAGAGTTAGTAAACATATACACATGGAGAGAGGGGCTCCGCCTCTTCCAGGCCCAACATTTACTTGATTGATAGACACGATAAACAGGAGGGGGGCCACTGTCTTTGAGGTGACCCGACAAACGAGAGGGGCACCGTCTCTGAGGTTACCCGACATACGAAGAGGCTCGCGAACCGGAAAGAAAACATGAATTAGTATTAATAACACAAAAGAGGTTCCGGCTCTTCCTGACCCAACATATACAGTAGGGGGGTTCCGTCGCTGAGGAGACCCGACAAACAGGAGGGGGGCCACCGACTTTGAGGTGACCCGACATACCAAGAGGGGCACCGTCTCTGAGGTTACCCGACATACGAAGAGGCTCGCGAACCGGAAAGAAAACATAAAGTTAGTATTTGTTAAAACATATAATGCGTGGTGTTCCACCTCTTTGAAGCCCAACATAATAGAAGGGGGGTTCCGTCGCTGAGGAGACCCGACAAACAGGAGAGGGGCCACCGTCTTTGAGGAGACCCGACAAACACGAGGGATGCCACCGCTTGGGGACCCTCACATAGAGGCATCAGACCTGAAAGAAGAATCCCAAAAGAAACATACATGCAGATGGAAGGGTTTGGCCGGGGGTCCCCTCTGACTCATGGAGAACCCTCCTCTATGAGGTAAATGAAGCGGAGCTTAACAAAGGGTTGGAGAAAGTGGAATCACTAACCCCCCAAAAGATGGACCCCCGGCTCCCCGCTGACGCAACATGAAGAAAGAAGAGAGAACCGCCAATGCATAAGAAAGAAGAAAAGAGAAAACATTTAGACGAAAGAAAACAAACACTTAACGTGACAAAGGGGTTAGCAGACTGTACCCTAATGACTATGTGAAGACCCTCTGCACAGTGGAAAGAAAAAACAACCCTTTCTTTAATTTTATTTCTTAGGGGGAAATCTTTGGTGGCTCAGGCAGAAAGGTCGTCCCCACTCCGGACATACTAGCAATGGACTGATGTGCGGAGGATATTTCAGATGATGAAGAACGAATATAACTTTCAACTGCTGATGAAGTCCAGCGCCCCATATTTTTAATTAAATGCTGGTTAATGTTGGCTTTTGCGGCTGAAGTAGCTGCCCCTATTCTAAATGAATGAGGAGTGTAGAATTGCGAAGGAAGACCTGCTCTGGATACCACGGTGGAAAGGTGTGTTGAAAACCAATGCCTTGATACAATGGACCGGCTTGAATTGATAAACAAAGGGTCGGAGGATGAAATGGCTTTGCGTTCTGCAATGTACTTCAACATGGAAGTGAAGGGACACAGAGGAGAGTTGATCTTAGAAAGCTGAATACATTGTCCTTGCCGCAGTTGATCTGTTTTTGAAATGCGAAGAAATAAGATGAAATGAGAATCTGGGATGAGCTTGAGGTCACTGCAGCGGATACTTAGGGTAGGAAAGCTGGCAATAGAAGGAACTGTATATTCAGAACATCTCAAAAATCCAAAAAATGCAGATAGACATATGACTTCCATAGTTAGATCATCAAATGGAGAAAAACAGCCGTGGCGGAGAATTGAAATCAATTTACTGAGAATGTTTATAGAAATAGGCAGGCGAGCAGAAGAAGGAGCCGGAGAGCACTTGGAAATTCCTCGTAAAAGGAGACGAACTGCTGGAATTGATAATAGAGTTGGGGAATTGATGGACATCAAGCGAAATTGATGCTGAATTCCTGACAAATATAGTCTGATTGTAGCTGGTGCCAGATGTAGAGAGTCCTTTGCGTGCACTATGAACGCCATAATCCAGTCCTGGTTGAATGGAGTAGGATTAATCCTGCTTTGTAAACAGAAAGTTACATAACATGCCCAACCTGTAGAGTACGAGGATCTGGTAGATGGGGCAAGTGCTGATGCCATGTAATCTTGAGCTGAATTAAGAAGTTTATTAATAGTTGGATTTAGTTGAAAATCAGCTGATTGAACTGTGGCGTTGCTGCTGGATATTGCAGAGCTGAGGGCAGCAAACTGTGGAATTTGGAAATCTGTAAACGGGAAAGAGCATCAGCTGCATTATTAAAAATGCCCGGTACGTGGCGAGCTTGTATTAGGAAGTTATTAGAGACTGAAATCCATACTAGCCGCCGCAGCAATTGCATTATAAGGGCAGAGGAGGAACGTCCTTTATTTATAATATGCACTGTAGTTGAATTATCACAGTAAAATAGTATTGATTTCTTAGACCAGAGATGACCCCATAGCTGGGCAGCTGCTACAATTGGGTATATCTCTAGTAGAGCTGTGGATTTTAGATGAGGAGATATGTTCTCGATTTCCTCAGGCCATGTACTGCAAAACCATTGATTATCAAATAGACCTCCGAATCCCAGAGATGAGGCATCAGTAAATAAAGCCATATCGTGAGGAGCTGAAATGAAATCATCATAAAACATAGAGAGACCGTTCCAGTGCTGAATAAGCGCAGACCACATTTTAATGTCTTTCCTAGCTTCTGAAGAGATATTTAAATAGGAGTCCAGATTTTTTGCTGTTGATGCCAGCGCTAGCAGCCGAGATATAAACGTCCTCCCCTGTGGAATGATACGTATTGCAAAATTAAAGTAACCCAGCAATGAAAGCAGTGCCCGTTTTTTAATTGTTTTACTGATCTGAAAATCCTGAATGAGCAAACGAATATGGTTAAGTTTAGACTCAGGCAGGCTTCAAACTTTTCTGTATCTAGAATGATTCCAAGGAATTCCAAAGAATGAAGGGGACCGATTGATTTTTCTTCTGAAAGCGGAACGCCAACTTCAGAAAATAAGCTTTTAAGATTGGAAATCGCTTCTGCTGGTGCATCTGAAGGAGGAGAAATTACTAAAAAATCATCCAGCAAGTGGAGCAAGAACGGGACATGATAGACATTAAGGAGAATCCAGCATAATGCTTCCGACAGGGTATCAAATATCTTCGGGCTGCTGCGGCAGCCGAAAGTCAATTGAGTGGCAAAATAAAACTTCCCTTCCCAGCATATACCAAACAGGTGACGGAGAGAAGGATGGATTGGCATTACTTTAAATGCCACGACCTGCTAATTTAATTGAATGTATTGCGTCTGCAATAGTGATGTAATGCAGGGAAAATTGATCTTGGGGAATTAATGAGTTAATGCTGCTGGTGCGCTTTTTTCCTGACATTTTCCTCGTGGCAATGCTGATAGGATTAATTCTATATACTGGAAAAGGAGGAGCTAAAAATGGACCGACTATAAATCCTTTCTTAATTTATTTTTCGATGAGAGACTGCACTGATTGTGGATCGTGAGTTGCTGAATAAAGATTTTTGCTTTGGAACGAGGAAGAAGGAATTTGAGTAAGACCGGTTGAAAAACCATTTTTTAATCCGTCGATCAGGTAATTAATTAAGTTACTGTCGGGATGATTCTGTAATTTACTTGATAACGCCAGGATGTTTATAGGAGTAAAGACGGTGAGCATCGGGGAAAGTCACTTGCGTTTTAAAGGGCAGATTGTATTAGAGTGAGCGTCACCGCAATTGCTGCACATGTGGATAAAATTGCATTGCCTATTCGAACAGAAGCCAGTATTGAAATTGTTGCAGATTTGTCTTCCTCCTGAAAATCTGATACTGCGCCCGTATTTGTCTTTCCTTGTAGATTGATCGAGGGGAGCTGAAGAATGTATAGGATTAGGTACTGAAAATCTGTATGAATTAGCGGCGAAACCGGGTGCTTTAGAAGTTGATGCAATTGCAGCTTTAGGGCAGAGGGCTGTTGAATGAGCTGTTGAAGCGCAGACCCCACATGCATTAGCCCTTAAACCACCGAAAATTCTATTAAATAGATCTGGATCAGGTTTAGCCCAATTGACGATGTGATTATCTGCTGCCAATATTGCTGCTGCTTTTGCAGAGAATGCTTTATGATACTCATAAAACATAGTCCCTCCGTATCTGACAGACAGCTCCACGATGTAATATTCGTAAGATTCCAATTCAGCTCTGCGGTTAGGGTATACCGAGCATAACACATCCCTGAATATGGAGAAAGCAAGGACAAACTCCCCTAATGTAAGATTTTTAAGCAGTCTGGGATCTCTGGATTTTAGAGTTACCCGCCAAATCTCCACAATCGACTACTCTATGGTCCAAGAATTCCGAAGTCGTCATTAATAGTGAAACAAGATTAATGTCCTTACCTTCGAGAATGACACGTCTGATTTGTGGAGATATAGTGTGACGTCTCGCTGCAGTTGGAGAGGAGGATCCGTATGTAGATGCAGTAGCGAGGTTGTATATTGGAGGATCTGCTTCGCTGGCTGAAATTAGGGCTGGACCGTAAGAAGCTGTAGGTGGCGCTGCAGTATTTGATGCTGAAATTAATGACTGCGCTGTAGATTGTTTTCCCTGTTCCATAACAGACACCCTTTTCTCTAAATCCGACAGTTGAGAACTGACCGAAGATAGAGTATCGGAAAAAGGCTGCATAAATGATTTTATCTCGTTGAATATTTGCGAGTGTTGGGTTTCAATGGCTGGCTGCTGGTTAGCGGTGCTAGTTGTGGGGGTGGTTAGATCCGGAATAGACTGCCTACTGTCTGTTTTAGGACGCTGAATGGCTGGGCGCGGCTGATTATGTTTTTTCGGAGGAAAGACTGGTTCTGCTGAGATTGAATTGCAATAGAGAATGAAAAGAGACTCTCTATCACTCCCTGCCGGAATTGCATTACCATTTTTAAGGAGGGTTTTTATCAATTTATTCATGGGCCAGTCCTTCCAAAACAATCGATCCGGAGGGGCGTCCTGAGGCCGAAGACGCTTGGATCGCCGCAGATTCGATGTTTGGGTGGCAGGAACGGTAGGCAACATTTGTACTGGAACCTGGTCGAGAGCCTGATCAGGAGCCTGATCAGATGTAACTGAAATAGCAGAAGGGGAGAAAAAACGGAGACTGGATGGACCCTGGATTGAAGCTGAAGGAGAATGATCTGTTAATGACAGAAAATCCTGGGAATCCTCAGAATCCGATGACAGCTGCTGTAAGTACTCCATTATTGAGGTACGCAAATGTAGATGGGTCTTGAAATCGCTTAGGTTTAAGCCAAAAACGAAAAAACACAAGACAGCGAGGTAGAGGTGACTAATGTTTAAATAAGGTAGGTTTAATTGGTGACAGCAGATGATAGGTTGTTGGTGCCTAGCTCCGCCCCCTGAACCCCACATATAGGTTAACATTTGTGGAGACAGTAGCTAAAGTGTATTCTTAAATTCCCCTTACTGTGCAGCACAGTCTGAGCTCTTAAATTAAATAAAAATAGACAAGTGTAAATGCAACCTGAAAACGATAAGGATCTCTGCTGCCATCCGGACCTAAGTCTGAGTTGTAAATGTAAATGAGGCTTAGAAGTAATAATTATTATGCGACACAAAACCACATTACTAGTTATAAACATCTTGCCCTACCCTAGAATTAATTCTGTGGACGTCCATGTTCGTAGAC
This sequence comes from Acipenser ruthenus, assembly GCF_902713425.1. Lineage (NCBI taxonomy): Eukaryota > Metazoa > Chordata > Actinopteri > Acipenseriformes > Acipenseridae > Acipenser > Acipenser ruthenus. The sequence goes on from NC_081215.1 coordinate 8,934,585, forward strand.
TATAAGGATCAGATTTGCTGAAGCTCCGGTTCTATAGGAAAACTTGTACATGTATATATGTACCGTACGTGTGTATATATCCTTCAGATGAAACATGTGACTCTGCAGCAGCCGTTGCATTGATCACCCCTACTCTCTGTCGCTTTGGATAAAAGCGTCTGCTAAATAACTAAATTAATAATAATAACATGTATAATAGGTTTATAATAAATATATATATGCAGTCAGAAATGCTTAGCAAATACTACAGATAGTACACACCGTTTTCTTATGAATTTTTTTATTATTATTATTTGTGTAACTCTATGTCTGTTTTTTTTTGTGCTTTTTTATTAAAGAAAATTGGTGTCCAAATGAAGCGGGCTGCACTTGCAATGCTTTACACAGCCTAAACAGTGAGTGGAAACCTAGTTTAAGAAAGCTGTACGGTGTCAGTCGGCACCCAAGACCACATTGGAAGTCAGACACAAACATTTAAATATACCCGCCCATGTCTGATTTTTAATTAAGTTTTATTAAAAGCATTTGGAAGGAGAATTTCTCAGGCTAAAAGAAAACCACATGGAAACACACACAACCCAAAAGTACTACCAAAATAGTGATAAAAAGTGAGACTTGTTTTTTTTTCCCATGGAAACTGCCCCAATGTGAGCAGTGTTTGGTTATCATATAATTTTCAATCAATATCAGTATGATTCCTGACTTATGGGACACCCTATATATTCAAAAAGTGCATTACAGATGACAGTACAGAAACAACAACTGAACCTCATTTCCACATGGTTTTTTAAACTATACTGTAAACTATATTTGTTGTATCTGTCAAAGTAACTATTGCTGTCAGCTTAGGCGCCTAACCCATGGGGCACTTTAAATATGGGGGGGGTCAAACTTTATATTTTGCCCCTCCACTTTTTTCGTTCATTATATATGTATATACCTTGTTGTGTTTTGGCATTGGTTTGCTTTAAAATCTTTAAAATAAAATATAAAAATGGAAACGTATTTAGAGGATGGGCCACATTTATAAACAATCACAATAACTTCTCCCTACATGAACACATTGGTCTGACCCAAGGTCTGCACCGTGGCTAACGTTAGCTAACAGTAAGAAAAAACTTGTGAACTTGGCAGGCGATCAGGAGAGACGACTGCACGAAATATAAATATTTAAATACAGGCATATTATATTTTTTATTTATTACTTGCAAAAATATCTGAAGGAAGAGAGAGTATCAGACCGTTATTAAAAATTTAATAATGTTGGGTTTTAGAATAAAAATTAGGGTTATGTTGCCGCAGGGCTATGAACAAGTTCAAGTTCAATTCCCACCAAAATCTTTTATTTTTAACTTAGATTAAGCAGCAGTAAATATATAAAAAAAGTGGCACTTCAAAATCACACAGGCCTGATTTTACTGTAGTGAAAATGTTGGCTACAATTCTTTGTTAAAAACATGTAACTTAGGTGTTCTTTGCTGATATTAATGTTCAGCTTTCATATCGAAACGTGTGTACTTACTAATAATTTAAACTCACATTCGTTATGTCCCTGAATGACTAAACATTTTAGAAATAAATGCTGATTGATAAAAAGGGTGACTCAATATTTACCAGTGTAACTCATGAGATATTGAAATCTCTTAGATTTCAGTATATCATCGACTCCATTGGTCTGGGGCAGGTACATTTCACATACTTGGCGCATCAATTTTTATTTATTTATTTATTTTGGTGCCTAAGGATGCGGGAAGTGGGAGTGCTGTCGGTGAGGCCGAACACAATACTGTTGTTAAGGTATGAGCAGTGTATTGGTTGATCTGCACTGTCTGTAATATTGTCATGAATCGGCTGTGTGAGGGCTGGCATTAAGTGTTTCAACCAATTAGCACTGAACCTTGTAATGTGAGGGCAGGTGCTTATTGTTTCAACCTATCAGCACCAAGCATTGCTCTGCTATAGCGAGCGTTTACTTTCTCGTAGCAGCTGGTTTCGCTGTGATAACTGAGCTCAGCAATGTCTGATGACAAAACGTGAAAAACATTCTCTAGCACCCAGCACTACATTTAAAACAAAGCCGAACAAGGAATGTTAACATATCTCTCAATAAACAAGCCATGTTATAACATTTTGTACATGTTACTGTTTGTGTTTGTTTAGCACTTCCCTTTAATAAGCTGCATGTTGGAATTATAGGTACTGTGCAGCATTGTGCAGATATGCCACTGGAACTGGCTTCTTAGCAAAACAAACTTTACCCCCCACTATTAAACAAAGGTAGGTGTCCCTGGCTGTCAGATAAAGTAAAAAATACCTTGCAAACCTCCAGTACTCAGCCTTTCATGGAAAACAGTTAGGCTAAATGTCATATTTACATTTTTCTTTGCTGCTTCATGCTAAAAATATAAGAAATGAATTGGCTGCATAAGCAATAAACGTGATGCAGTAAAACACAGCAGGGCATTAATTGTTACAATGCGTGACACTTAACATCTTAACATTGAATTCATTGCCTCCTTGTTCAGCTGGAAAAGCAATTAACTGAAGTATGACAGGGTTTTTGTTTTGAAAAAATGTTATGTCATTTTCAGTCAGTTTTGTATGTGTTTAACCAAACTGCGGGCTCCCCAAATAGTTTAAAGGAGATGATTAGAGGCACTGGCAATTTATAATGATTGGCTGCAGGTCATTCTCAAGTAGAGGCATTAACCAATGATTTGAACGGAATATCCAGGCTTCCAGTGTTGGCTGGAATATCTGTTTACACACACAAAACCTTTCACTCCCCAAAATGAATTTCTGTACCTGAAATAACGAAACTGCTTCTGGGGGTATGAGGACCACTTCATGATTGTCCTCTGGTCGAAGACAGACAGCAAGCAGCGAGTCCATCGCAAGTGTGCTTCCTAGTATTTGTGACTTTAATCTAACAAACCAATTCCATTTCACGGAACAGGAGCAAGGGCTGCAATAGAGAGGCTTTGGCTTTGAGAGGAAGTGGGAGAGTGCTTGTGACTGGGGGACGAAGGCCAGGGTCTCCTCATGACTTTGCAGATAGATGTCCCTCTGCAGAGGTCGTGTTGCTGACCTACAACTGGGAAGCAAGCTTCTATTCCCCCAAATGGTAAACAGTCTGGGAAAGTAGAAAGAAAAGGTACCAGGGATTGCGAGGAAACCGTTTAAGGGTACCAAAGTGTGGCTGGGAATCCCCTCCAGCTCTTCTGAGAAGCAGCCTCGCTGGGTTTGAGCTTCACCTACCCCCGGAGGGAGAACCATCTGGGTGTGCCAGCGCTTCAGGCCTCTGAGGTCAGGAAGTGAGCTTCACCTACTCCAAGAGGGAGAACCGTCTGGGTGTGCCGGCAGTGCAGGGCTCTGAGGTCAGGAAGTGAGCTTCACCTACTCCAAGAGGGAGAACCGTCTGGGTGTGCCGGCGCTTCAGGCCTCTGAGGTCAGGAAGTGAGCTTCACCTACTCCAAGAGGAAGAACCGTCTAGGTGTGCCGGCAGTGCAGGGCTCTGAGGTCAGGAAGTGAGCTTCACCTACTCCCAGAGGGAGAACCGTCTGGGTGTGCTGGCAGTGCAGGCCTCTGAGATCAGGAATGCCTCTTTTCCACTGTACAACCGAGTCGCACCAGGGACGCAGGGAGTCCTCACGGTGCGATTAAGGGGAGCCTGGGTTGTTTTTCCACTGCAGAGCCGAGCCGTGCTACTGACATCACACGCAACAAAATACAGTTGTTATTAATTATTGTTATTAATTAACTCAGTTTGCCAAAGATGTGCAAACAAATGGTGTTCAAAAATTAATAGACCAACAGTAGAGCTGTATCTTTTATCGCTATATTTTGAAAATATAATCCACAAATTTGACTGATTATATCGACTTACTAAAGTTCATTCAGTTCTGTTGAAGGGCAAAAAAGAAGGTTTTAAAAATGTGAATTGCCAAAGATATCCCGTTTAAGGATAGTTGTTTTTTCTAGTTGTTTTTTGTTTGGGTTGCTTAAAAAAAAGGAGCTGCGTGACGAGTCGTAGTTGTATGTATGGTAAAGCTGTACAGTATATTGTTTGACTATTTTGTAAATTTTGTTTTATTTTCCGCATTTTTGTTGTTTATATTAATATAATAAAGGTCAAGGATGAGAAATGTTGTGTTTTTGAGTGTGTGAGTTAAATGTACCGTCACCGTGGTTTATGTCCATTTGCTTCAAATCAGAAATTCAGGCATAAACTTTCTAATTTCTGACGCACAACTACAGATCTTCCTGAACACTTCTATCTGCCCACAGAGAAACTAGAGCCTCGTCCCAAGACTGTACTTTTCTCTCATCAAACTCGCTGCCTGCCATGTTTGTTGTTTTTCTTTCTGGAGTGTACTGACTGATGCAATGTAATGATGAAAATCCTTAATCCTGCCCCTGGGTCGGGTCGGCTCGGCTCGCAGCCAGATTCAGATGTCTTGTGAGGCCAGAGTTTCATGGTTTGGTTCTCGCTCAGCTCGACAAATAGCCGGTGGAGAACAACCCGTACCTGTACCGTACCGAGCCCTCAGGTGGCTTAGTGGAGTTAGACAAAAAAGGAGTGAACCAGGGTTTAAATACGGAGATTGGACGAGGAAGTGAAGATTGACAGGGGGTAAAATGATTGGAATAATGGAGATTGACAGCAAGCAGAATGAGGGAAGAGCCCTAGCTTCTGCTGCCTAAAACTCACCCTAAGGTTACACAAATATTCATTGTTTGAGTGCTTCCACTAGTTATATAAGTCTCAAATGTCCAGGTTTGAAAGAAATGTTACAGTAATCATTCCTTTTTATTTTAAACCAGCTGCTTCCCCTATGGACTGGCATCATTACAACGCTTTTCCCTAGACACTGCTGAGGTGAACTGACTTGGGAAGTGCAAGCGTAACAAATTTCTAAAGAACTTTCTTTAACTTGATAGCACCAGATATCCTGCTTCAAAATTAAACACGTGTTCCTTTCAACACTGCATGTTTGAGAGTAGCTGATGAAATTCCAAAACAGTCCAGATTGATGATATTATTTTGTTAGCTACAATCACGTTAGTACCTCTGCACGCCAGATGTGATATGGCAAGTGGATATGTGTAATTGAATAGCAAATATTTATTTGTGCACCAGGTTTTTAGTGCAAGGAAACCGTTATAAAAAATTAATAGATTGTGGCTTGCTTGTCAATAGATCTAGGTATGACTTCACCAAGGGATTGACATAAATCATGTACACATGTGGACTGCAGTATTATACACAGCATAAACAATAAAAAAATATTGCATCATTGTCACCTCTGGTGTGCATGATAATGTCACAGCAAATGCCACATTGCATCCCGTGTGTGGAACAAAAAACAAAGTGGGCTAGGTAGTGTAGAAGATAGTTAATTTGCCTTTCAGCAAGCAGAGCTTTAAACGGGTTTGGTGGGCTCACTCTTGACCCTACAGGATAACATTCAAAGCCCATCAGTAGAATTAGAAGCCTTGCTTGAGAAAGCCCGGGGTGTTCTGCTCTGGATTACACATGCAGAGTACTGGGGATCCTGACTGTAGCCAGTGCCATTGTCAGCCAGCCATTGTTTGTGTTTCACAAGCACTGAATTAAATGGTAAGAGTAATATAGCAGTGGCAAGGTGAGCTTCTCCAGATTCCCCAGTAAACAGACCTCAAGTCATCTTTATACTAATAGAGTGTCTACTGCCCAGTGCTACAGTCCAGTGGATAACTGTGTGGTGTTGAGTGGCCTCTTTCAAACAATGTGGACCCGTATCTGCTGCTTGTGTCTGTCTGTCCGTCACCCTCTAGATGGTGAACACGATAACGGCCTTAGCCTCCTGCAATACAGACATTTCTGATCGCATTTGGCCATAATCTGATAAACTCTTGATTTTATAGCAAAAACCTTTCAGGTAGTGTGCGATTATTGCACGATTATGAGGACCCTCTGTACAGTACATGCATGCATTCTTGCATCCTTTTTTATAAGACAACTGTTAAGGTAAAGTTAAAAAGTGTAATTTGAATATAATTCAGTATCACCTTTATTGCATGTGAAGCTAACTCAGTATTGCCTTTATTGCATTTGAAGCTAACTCAGTATCGCCTTTATTGCATTTGAAGCTAACTCAGTCTGTAACAGAGGCTCCTTGATGTTCATTGAACATTCCTCTCATTAGACGGTTTCTCATATCCCCTGCTGATTGAACCATCCCGCTTTTGTAATTGGCAAAATTCCAATACAGATAATTAGGGGGAATAATTTATCAAGGAAAATACTTTTACCTCTCACCACAAATTGAACTCATTTCAGTTTGCAAATTCATCCCCAACTGGCCACTAGCTGTTCTCTGATCTTCTCAATCTGCTGATATCAGCCAATCAGAGCATCCAAAGCGACTCACACGTTGAGAAGGCATGCGAGGGATCAAACTTGGCTCGAAGGTAGAATGGCGTTATTCTAAAACTGCCACCAATTCAGAGTTAGAGTTGGCACCTTGTGAAGGAAACTCTTTTACTTTAATGGTGCCCTGTAAAAAGCTTTATTTTGACTGGCATTAATAAGTATTCAATTGAGAAGTAACTACCCAATGATTGAAATTCAGTCCCATGTTAATAAATAAGCATGCAATAGGGAAATGCACCCATATGAAAATGACAAAATAACAGTATTATTCCAAAACATTACATTGTAACAAAACCTACACGTAGTTAAAGCTGTTTTGCACCCAGTCTCTGTCCTGTTACACTAAGCTTGCAGGAAACTAGGTTCAAATGCTTTCATTAATAAAATAAATAAATAAACACAACTGATAATATAAGGAATAAAGTATACCTGACTGTAGGCCGTACTTGTATTGAGGGTTTCTGGTGACATGGTAAACACACCCCATAAAACCACAATATTATTAATTGTAATTGTAAATGAGTTGATGGGGTGCATTCATAGTACATTTGTATATTGTTGCAGCTTTTTTCTTGTTGTTGACTAGAGCTTACAAAAGACAATATTTGGATACAGTGTCTGTAGCAACAGGCTAATGGCATTGAGGGCCTTTTTCGTGGGGAATCAATCTATTCTGATGAAACAGAACATTGTGGACATTCACCAGCAGCCTCATCCACAGAGCCTGTATGGAGTAGGAGTTCTACTGGATGAGGAGACAAAAAGGTATGTGTTATACTCAAGCACCACCCAGTGGAACGATGGTGGCACTACAACATTTGCATTTCTGAAGGTTTGAGGTTTTGAGCCCTATTAACAAAACTATTTAATTAACCGCATTGGTTTTGATTGAAATTTTCTAGGCTGTTTTTAAAGAGGGTTTGGAGTCTCACATTTGAGCAGGGTAGCATGACCAGAAACATAATTTAGTACATTATATTTCTGTAATTAATTATATGCTTGTCTTTCTTTCAGTAAAGTAGACATGACATATGCTATTTGGCCTAGCCATGTTTCTCAGTACAGACAGACAAAGTGAGTTTAAGGGGTTGTGGTACGACTTGCATTCGCTTCCACAGGCCACATGCACCCGCACTGCAAACCAGGAGAAACTTCTCTCTTAGTCAGTCTTTAATTGGCGCTGCTATAAAGCCTTCATTCAGCACAGTTCATGCTGCTTGCATTCTGTTTCCTCATACTGCTTCTGTTTCTGTTAGCTGCTATTGGCCAGCATGAACATCAAGTTATTAACAATGGGAGGAGGGACCAAAAAACTTTGTTTTTTTAACGCTTATCATCAAATTGTAAAAAAAAAACAACGGTACTCAAGGAACCTACTCTTGTTTATACATTAATGAGGAACACGGTTAGCAATGGAGACATGTTTTGGCGCTCTTAGGAAACAGTGTGGAAATCCCCCATAGTGTCTGTGGACTTGACTGTCAGTTTGCCTGTTTTGTGAAACATAAATCGGAGGGACCGCCCACAACACTGCAACTGCAAACAAATGTTGTTATGTGGAGGTGCGGAGGTGAAGGAACATAATTGGACATTCTAAATTGTGGCGAAAACTGGGATAACAAATTTATATATCAAAACCTAAAACAGCACTCACATGTTTTTTCATGTTTGGTGATTTTGTAGCTGCTATGTTCTTGTGTTCAGCCAGCAATATATGCTGAACTTGAATGCAGAAAAAAACCCATTAAAGAGCAATCTGATATTGTTATGAAATCTTTCTTCTTCACAGCCGTGTTCCACCCATTTCTAATTATTTTTAATAACATTAAACATATTTTGAAAATAACATTTTCCAATTCACATTCCTAAAATATTATGAGAATGTAGGCCTTGTGAATCTCATGAAGCAGACAGACCCCCACCACACACAGATACAAAGAAGTCTGGCTGCTCCTCCACACACACAGATACATAGAAGAGTTTGGTTCAGGGGCGGGGGTGGAATGAAAGGGACTGAGCAGTCAGCTTTCCTGCACTGACAGCAATCTCAACCAAAGCAAGTGCAGGAATAAAGAGCTCTGATGATGTGCTGCTAAGCCTGTCAGCTACACTGCAGCACCAAGCACTGACAAGCTGATGGCAAGAGAAAGTAATCTTGAGATTCCCTCAAGTAAAGTGAGCATGTAATTCTGACCAGAAATGAGCTTCAGGCAGTCTACCTTATGATTTGGAAATACATATAGTATATTGATTGCTATGTCTGGAGACACCGCACTGGAGAGGACACAATTATACAAGTTTATGACTACTTCACCCAGGTTCCCAGCAGGATCAGAGGCCTAACTGAAACACTGCTCTATATTAGGAGCGCCCTCTAGTGGTCAAACTACGTGAGCCGATTTTATTATTATTATTATTATTATTATTTGTTTATTTAGCATACGCCTTTATCCAAGGCGACTTACAGAGACTAGGGGGTGTGAACTATGCATCAGCTGCAGAGTCACTAACAATTACGTCTCACCCAAAAGACGGAGCACAAGGAGGTTAAGTGACTTGCTCAGGGTCACACAATGAGTCAGTGGCTGAGGTGGGATTTGAACCGGGGACCTCCTGGTTACAAGCCCCTTTTCTTTAACCACTGGACCACACAGCCTCCTATGATTTTCAGTATAGCTCCAACCTGACTGGAGAAGAACATGCTTCAAAAAAACAATGCTGCCTTGTTTTGCTCCAGTGCAGGCAGACGTGTTTAAAGCATGTCTACTAAAATAAACACACGTTATAGGACATTTTAATTTTAAAATATTATATCTGGTCCAACTTTAGCTTGAATGAATCTCTCAGTTTATATGGCTTATTCTCAGATGATCTGTTTGCACTTGCACTCCCCCAGGTCATTTCACCTCAGCAATGTCTTCTAAAGATGTCTTCTTTTTTTAAAGATGCATACATTCATTAAATTACTTTAGCCTCTAGGACAGAATAAAATGTATTACCACAAGCTACTATCTTTTCTAATATTAGAGGCCAGCCAAGCAGAAGCTGAAATTAATCATTTTAACCTAAGACCTGAACGTTGATTGGGTATTATATTTAGTGTGGCAATATCAAGTTCTATTTTTATCATTATACAGTATTTCAGACACATGGTGGGGTTATTCTGATTAAACAGAAATTGAAGTCTTATGAGAACCAAAAGAGGCGCTCTTCACAAACACGTTATTGATCGACTGCGATTGAAATATTGCAAACCAATGTGATGATCCCTCCGGAAGACCGGCGTCTGCACAGCCAGGACGCAAACCTGCACTCCCCTGACTGTATGACTCGCCCTGCAAACCATGCAGCTGTGCTTTTACCAGGGGAGCCATTCGGGGACTCGCAGACTGTTTTAAAGGGTTACTGACAAGCATCTCTTGCATTAAACGTACATCGCTGTGAAAACTTTCATGAAGGAAGCTTTTTTTAAATTATTTTTGAAGAATTCACAAGGAGTCTTCACTGGTCTTAATAGTGGTTTCATTTTGTATGTATAAGTGTTCCTATTCTGAAGCATCTCTGAGATACTAACAGGCTCAGAAATGAAAACAATTCAAGGACAGAAACAATATTAAACAAACCCTTTCAATCAAAACCACATTTGGTCCAAATTCCACACAGTTCTACTGCATTATGCCTGCATTAAAACACTATTAGTTGGTTAATACAAGCGACTTTCATATATATTTAAAATTATTAATTTATAAGAAAACACAACTGAGATGGCAAGTATACAGACTTCTGGGTTAAAAAATCCTTCTGGCTTTCAAAACGATATACGTTTTTTTTTTTTTTTTTAATTAACCAGGGTTTATACAAGTTGGTCAAATTCGTCATCAGTTTTTTGGAGTAATATCTGTTCCTTCATCACTTATGTTTCACATGGTTCGGGTTGAGTAGGCTACCCTTTGTAGATGGTGGTTTAAATTTTTTTAGAGCAAGCTTTTCCTCCATTAATACATTATTTACATTGATCTTGATCTGGAAGCTTATTTTTTTTCCGAGGATAACATACAGTAAGGTAGACGATGTATATATCACAATTATTACTTGTCTTTGTAGTGTATTGTACTACAGTATTAAATACAATATCCCTAACAAATCAACAACACAAGTGTAGTATTTATTGCAGAATATTGCAATACATTTTGGAACCTTAGTAAATGCTTTTGAATACTATAACCTTGGTATTAACAGAAAAGAGCTGCCCTACACTTCAGTTTAGTACATCCTAAAGCAGAATCCTACTTTCAATGCATTATTCACTGTAAATGTTGCAGTATATGTCAGTATTGTTCTTTGCAGGTTGCAGACAGGGAACAGTGTGAAATCAGTGGGCACCTACTGACCTTCAGTACTCCTGAGCTGTTGTGAGGGAATGCAACTGATGTACCTTTAAATTGGGGAGAAAAACTAGAAGTAAAATTATTTAAATGAAAAAGCTTTAGCCTAATAAATTACATTTAATAAAATCCACAGAGAGGGATAGTTAGGATAGAAACACATATTGACATTTCATACTTTATTTATTTTGTGTTCAACTTTTATCTTGATAGAAAAGTGCAACTTTTTATAAAGAACAGCAAACAGAATATTAAATAAAAAAATCTCATGGATAGAGACAGGTCTCGCTGGAATTGCGCTTACTAGTATTCTTCATAGCTCACAACAGTCATAAAGAATGGTTTGAATATACATGTTGCGTTTGTCACTAGCCGATTCCTCCGTTTTTCTTTTTTGAATCTCTAAGGAACTGGGTCATTCTGTAGATGTCAATCTCTGTGTCCTCTTGTTAAACCCACATCTCTTTACAAACGCAACTCCTCTTTTCATCCTGAACAAAATGACAGGATCCTGATGACATGCAGTTTGACAATTAGAAGCAGGAAACTTATTTTTTGTGTACTGCTACCATTTGAGTGTGTGAATTTGATGTGAATGCATTAGGTATTGCAGAGTATGACAATCAGATTGTTTTTTTGTGTCATTCTTTTCAACTATTCCTGTTTGTTACGTGTGTACCCTGTATATTCATTTGGTCTGTTCGGCTCCCCCGAGAGGCACAAAGCAGCTCCAGCGGAAAGATGGGAGTGAAAAGCAGAAAGAAAGGATGAGGTGTGTCAAGGAAGAGTCCCAGGCTAAGCAGGGAGAATGGATGAGATGGAGAATGTAGAACAGCGCAAGGTTGGCTGGCGAGACCTGTGGACAATGGAACAGAGGAGGATCAGCTTCCTGATCAGGTCCACATAGGATGTTCTTCCATCAGCACAGAAACTTAATGTGAGGGTAGGGGAGAACCTTGCAAGTCCTTTGTGTTCATCACCGGCTACCCTGAAGCATATTCTTCTTCTTCTTATTATTATTTATTTCTTAGCAGACGCCCTTATCCAGGGCGACTTACAATTGTTACAAGATATTATTATTTTTACATACAATTACCCATTTATACAGTTGGGTTTTTACTGGAGCAATCTAGGTAAAGTACCTTGCTCAAGGGTACAGCAGCAGTGTCCCCCACCTGGGATTGAACCCACGACCCTCCGGTCAAGAGTCCAGAGCCCTAACCACTACTCCACACTGAGCCAGGGTCGCTTCACTTGGCATCATGACCAGGTGCTGTGATGCTTGGCATTAGCACTGGAAGAACTGTGTAATAAGATCAACAGCTCACCACCAATATCAGCGACAGCTGCACACAGAACAACATTCCTCACCCGGGAGAGCCACCAACAAGAAAGGTTATTAGAACTAAGATTTGCCAGGGACCATTAGAGGCCACTAGAGATTGAAGATTGCAAGCTGATGTTGGCCAGCACCTTATTTTCCCACCCGAGATTGCTACAACTACCCTTCAACCTGACACTGTCCTGTGATCTGCATCAGCACGCCTGGGGCTATACTTATCAATCGTGCGTATTTCATTCTAAAGTGTACGCACAGTCTAACAGAAAGTAAGAGATTTATCAACATACAACTTTGTGTGGAAATGTTTGTAGACTCACACTCTGGACCATACGTACGATCGTTTCCTTGTGTTAGAATGATGGTTCTGCAAGAAAAAATCTAACCCCTATTAATCAGGATAAAGATACACCATCACTGCACAGTGAAAAACAATTGCGTGTATAGCTGAAATTTAACGTGTACATATAATTATTATACACACAGTGGTATCAATACTGATTATCACCATCATGAGTATTACAAACCAAATAGAAAACAATGTTGTTGTTAGTCCTTTCTGTTGTGCATTGTGAATTGCAAAATAATATAGTAAACAGAAACAGACATGCAGCCTATTAACACAAACAGTTTCACTATAAAGTCTCAGAATAATTGTAAACCACTTGAAAATGGCAGATCTTGCCCTTTTGGAAGACCTTGCTAACGCCACCTTTTGTCAACAGAGTGTTTAGGGAGCCTTATAACTACTGTGCACAAAGTACACTCTTTGCAAGAGACCGCTTTCGCAAGGAAGTCCTATTGGAATTGTGTGATATGTTGGAACCAAGGCTACACAGACCAACCAAGCGCACTCATCCCATTCCAGCACATATACAAGTCCTGTCTACTCTTGGCTTTTTGGCCACTGGTACCTTTCAAAGGGAGATCGGAGACATAAGTGGCATTCCACAAGCCTCTTTTAGTGCACTGATGCCAGTGGTTTTGGACTCCATCATTGCCCTTTGTCCTCAGTACATTCAGCTTCCTTATACTGAAGGACAGCAGATTCAAATAAAAAGGGATTTTCATTTAATTGCTGGGTACCCCAATACTGTTGGTGCTATAGACTGCACCCAAATAACAATTAAAGCACTAAGTTTATAAATTTGAAGCCCTGGAACTCTAACATCAGACAGTATAAACTCAGGTCTAAGGTAAATGCTTTGTGACCATGGTCTGAAATCCTCAATTTCTAAAAAAAATAATAATAATAATAATAATATATATTTTTTTATTTAAATATTTTTTCTTTATTATAACCAACAATGACGAAGTGGATTTAAATCTGCTAAAACTGACATCCGCAGGAAGATAAAATACCATTCTTTTTTGTTACAAATTAATCTTGAAAGGATGTTTTGTATGTACACAGTATTTTGTATTTGCCTAGAAATTACTAGACATAAATAAGCATGGCAAAAATGGTGAAATGTGCTAAACTAGGTGTGTCTCGTCAGACGTCACTGAGCTTCTGCTCCGCAGATCAGAGTGACTGTTCCATCCAGTAAGTCCTCCATGCTGACAGCGACGATCTCCGATCCGGACGCATTGTTCTGGGAATCTGCCAGGGCAACATACACTTGTGATCTGCCGAGCTGAGACTCTTCCAGGGCAATCAACTCCTCGGACACCTCCGTCTGTTCAGATGCCTGGATAACCTTAAAAGTATTTATCAAAGGGAGTAAAGAATAAGCGCACATAGCCCCTTCGTTCACAGTAAAGATATACAACAAGCATCTTACACATCTGTTTTAAATGCTACTTCAATTAGTGATAATAATTAGTGCTGGGGTGACACATTTATATTCAAATATTCTTTCATTTTGAATTAACTGGAAAATAGTTTTTCAGTAAAAACAATTCTCTGGGAGTATTTTATTATTTTTTAAATGGCCTATTAAGGAGAGAAACATTCCACTGTACAGTAGAATGCTACTTATTTCAGATGTAATTTATGACTTGGTTTCCTTTGCATGATATCTGTTAGATAGTCATTTATAAATTCTGTAATTTGAACAAATAGGAACATGAACATGTGTGGTGTTTGTTGAAATACAGTAATTAAATATACCCAGCACTAATATTAATAATCTTCCAAAAAGTATGAGAACCTGTATAATAAATACTTGTTATATAATCAAAAAATATTTACAGTTATATACAAAACAAACTTCTTACACATATCAGTTAACAATGCAGAGTTAATCATTTCTGAAAGTAGACTAACTATTTCTTTCTAAGTTTTATAGTTGTTTTTTTTCTTTCAAATAAAAATGTGCTAATAACAATCTCTGAGAATCTGGCCTTATGTCACGCAGTAAAGATAAGTGAAGCCAGTCCATCACAAACACGCCCCCATGCTGTGTTGAGTAATACTTTTCTACGAGGCGTTACCATCTGTGCTGCAGTGGCTGGAGTCTGGGCCGGTCCTGCCCCCGGGTGCTGGGTTTGGAAGTGCTGTTCCAGGGCCTGCTGGGAGGGGAGGAGCAGATCACAGTGGCCACACCGGAAGGCTTCCCCGTCGTGGCTGAAGTGCTCTGTGCCGACGTGGTTCTGCAGTGCACCTGGGTAACGGAAGGAGGCCGGACAGGAGAGGGATTTAAACAGCTGGGCGAGTTCAGAACCTACAGGTGCAAACTCACTGCACAGTCAGGACCTTATTATTTACAGGTAGATTGTCTACGGATAACCATTTTTAACATACTTTAAAAATATTTCCACTATTACTACCTACAGTGTATTACGTAAGCAATAACCCACGACAGGGGGTAAGACATATCTTAGTGTTTGACTATAAAAGAAATATACAAATGTTGAATATCTATTTGGCCCCAAGTCCTTAACTGCCACTATGTTGACCCACACACGCTTTGATTTTCAGGAGGGGATTCACCTCTAGCCGGTCAGGTGATCTTGGTCAGCCAATCACGGTGTTCAATTTATCCAAGCCATTTTATAACATGCTGTAATGTACCTGTATGTCTCTCAGTGCTGCTTTAGTGAGACATTGCAAAGCTGATGCATTGCTGAAAAACAAAGCTGCTTTCCAGTGTGCTAAAGAACAGGCGTTTTCTGTCTCGGGCATTAGGTTTGAAATTATTACATTACAGAATGGAAAAACTGCATACGACACTTTAAAAGGTAAGCGCTCCTAAATAAAGTTTATTTCCACAAGTTGATTTTTTATTGAATTATTTTCTGACGGGTCTTATATTCAAGCAATTATGTTAAAGAGTAAACAGTAAATATTGTGTTTTATTCCCTTTTCTAGTGATATAGTTTGCTGCTTTCCTGCAGCACAATCAGGAGCTGAACTTCCATGAGCTGTTTTTTTACATTCTCTACTCTCTATAACAATGTTGTGCTCCATACTGGTTTACAGTATTTATTTGTCCTTTTTGGGACGTTTTATTTATTGTTACATGTTAAAAATATTAGCTTTTAAGGGTGTTTCTACTTCTTATAAAATCTTATCCGAATACAAAAATGTTTTCAATTACATTTTAGTTTTGCTCGGCTGAGCTAAAAACAGAGCGTCCGCACCCCTTGCTGCTGCGTGTAGTAGCAAGAGGGTGTCTGTTTAGTTCAGAGCGAGCTTGTCCATCTCCAGCTAAATCTAGCAGAGCTGATGTAAACAAACTGGTAAGCCAACTGGACTGCCTGCCAGGGAATGTTACAGTAAAATAATAAAGGTAAACAACAATATAAAATTATACCTGAAAACAAAATTTGGCAAAATAGTGTTATGTTTTTTAAAGTATAGGTACAGTTCTAAACCTAAAGTCTGGGTACAGTTCAATTTAAAATGTGAGGGTCCGAGGATGTAAACATGTTATACCATGAACCCTGCTGCAGTTCTAATAAAACACATGTCTCCTGATGAATACTGATTATCAATCTGGCTCACCTGTGTGTTTGGTTGTGGTGTGCTTCTTCAGTAGCCCCAAAGTAGAGAAGACCTCTTTACAGCTCTGGCACTCATAAAGCTCTGCATCTATAAAACAAACAGGTCTGATAAATGAAACTCATAAAACATCAACCTTAAAGCCTGATCATAAGGTGTGTTCCCAACTCCCCTTAAAATATTACCACTTACTTGATAATAAACACTGAAAAGAGTCAAGATTTCATATTCTTGACATGCCCCCTCACTTAAAGCACCAGAGCTAACTAAATTCCAGTAAATCTTATCTTATATGGATTACCATCACTTTGAAAATCTCACATTGTTTTGTCATTTTTTATCACAATTTGGAATAGCCAATTATTTTTAGGCTCAGCTGACTCAGGAGCGGCGAAGATGAACACAGGCTGTCCTCCGAAGCGTGTGCCATCAGCCGACCGCTTCTTTTTCACACTGCAGGCCCACAGTGCAGCCACCGCAGAGCTACAGCGTCGGAGGACAACGCAGCTTACATGCAAGCCTGCAGGCGCCCAGCCAGACCACAGGGGTCACTGGTGCACAGTGAGCTGAGGACACCCTGGCCGACCTAAGCCCCCCCCACCTTACCCCCAGGCGGCGCTTGGCCAATTGTGCGCCGCCCCCTAGGAGCTCCCGTCCACGGTCAGCAGCGGAATAGCTTGGACTCGAACCGGCAACGTCCAGGCTATAAAGTGCATCCTGCTCTCCACGCGAAGCGCCTTTACAGGATGCGCCACTCGGGAGCCCCCAATTTTCATTTCTGTACTTATTTGTGGCAGCTTTAATTCACTTTCATTGAGAATATACAGATTCACCAAGTACACTGCCATAGATGAAAAAAGAACACATTGCTACTTCCTGGTACCTAATCACTTCCTGTGCTGTAGGTCACGTGGTCCGTTTTGTAGCTAAACATTACAGTGAAATTTACCTTAAGTAGGGAAGAAGTCTAGCACAGAGTCGTATTTGAAATGTGTACTGTATACTGAATTATAAAAAGTAATGTATTACTTCACTCAACTGAATAAGAAATAGGTCCCTACTGTATGGTGGAAAATAGGGTCCTTAGTTTTTACCTGCATGATCTGCTTTCATGTGTCTTTTGAGAGATGTTATGTTGGGAAATGATTTGTCACAAGAGGAGCACGGGAAAGAAGCAAACTTTGAAGAGCGATGATTCTGGGCAGCAAATATATCAGGATGATGGGTGCGGTTGTGATACCACAGTCCTGAGAGTTGCTGTAAAAAGATTCATCACACAGTTAAAAAGTAATCTAATAATGATGCACAAAATTATTCTTCCGATGTAACTCTACTTATGTTGAAATTATATATTTCACAAACTCTGTATTTAAGTGAGTTCCATAATGAATAATTCTTAAACATTCTAGAGGAACTTTTACAGTTTCAAAAATTCTAACTAGACATCTAAAATAATTTCCATATAAAAAACTGGTGTCAAACCTACTGAACCAAGCGCACTAAAAACTGACCCTGATAAAAACATCGGCACGCAGTGGCCAGTGGCATCTATTTTTATATTTCTAAATTTAGCATGTTTGAGTGCTTTATAGTTATGGATGAAAGACTGAACACTGCTTGGACAGCTCCTTACTTTGGTATTGCCCCATGGTGTGCCCAGGGGTTCTACATAACATATCCAAACTTCGTTGTGTTATTATTCTGTGCTGTTAAATTAATCCTACAATAGAGAATGGGATCACAGTGAGTAAATGAGAATAAACCCCTTGGATGAATCTGACCTGATATGCTTTGTTGCAGATCTCACATTTGAAAGGCTTCCCTCCCACGTGGGTGACCATGTGTCTCTCCAGCACAGAAGAGGCGCTGAAGACTTTGGAGCAGGTCTCACAGGGGTAGTACTCCCGAGGATGGACCACCTGGATGTGCTTCTTGTGTTCATCCAGGGTGGGGAAACTCATCCGGCACTTCTGGCAGTCATAGGGGTCCTCGATATCTGAGCACAAACAGACAACACACTCACAGTCACAGGGGTCCTCAATATGAGCACAAACAGACAACACGCTCACAGTCACAGGGGTCCTCGATACGAGCACAAACAGACAACACGCTCACAGTCACAGGGGTTCTCGATACGAGCACAAACAGACAACAGGCTCAGTCACAGGGGTCCTCGATATGAGCACAAACAGACAACACGCTCAGAGTCACAGGGGTCCTCGATATGAGCACAAACAGACAACACGCTCACAGTCACAGGGGTCCTCGATATGAGCACAAACAGACAACACGCTCACAGTCACAGGGGTCCTCAATATGAGCACAAACAGACAACATGCTCACAGTCACAGGGGTCCTCAATATCTGTAATCTTAATTAATCATTAATTAACAAGAACTTCACTTATTTATAAACCTATATATGGTAAGAAACTAGAGCTGGATCTACAAGTCATTTGTTGCACAGCCAAGCTGCAATCACTGCTACCGGATTGCATGTAGTGGCTAGCTGTAATATGTAATATTTGAAAAGCTGACAACTATACAAGAAATGGAAATTAGTAACACTGATCGCAAGAAGAACAAGTTCCTTGAGCTGACTGTTTGCAACTCTACTTTACCCACCAAGGATGCAACTTGCAGGGGGATTGCAGTACACATTTTAATATTTCATTGAACTGACCCCTATGTCAGGCATTGACAGATAAACAGAAGGCATGAACCCCGAGCTGTTGAATTGCGCACTCACTATGGAAGGTGTGCAGATGGACAGACAGGCCGTTGGCTTGGCTGAACCCTTTCCCACACTCCCTGCACACGTACGGCTTGTCTCCCGTGTGCGTCCTCACGTGGCGGGTGAGCTCGATGGACTGGGCAAACACATTGTCACAGTACTGGCAGGCATACATCTTACCTAGGAGAAAACACACAAGAGCACAGGATCCTGAACTCACCAGAAAGAAACGAAAGTGCACTTCAAGAACGGCTGCAAATAAAATATGTATTTATGAATTTTAGTGAAGAATTAAGCATACTGTAAAAGAGCTTTAATGATTATGGACAAGGCAGGAATGTATTCAACATATTTGTATGAATCTTAATGTGATTTAAAATATGATATTAAAAATATATTAAGTCATGTCATATATTAAACCTTGAACACTAGTTCCAAAATGTGTTGGACAGTTTTTAGTGTTACTGTATGTAGCAGGCACACAAATGATTTGACAGGCAAGCCATTAGCCTCCCATTTATTCTTCTGCTAGGTTAGATGCGCCCTCGTCACATAACAGTCACTTTGCAGATGTGCTAAACCATGTACTAGACCTTCAGAACTGGTTGCTTTATTTTCTGAAAAATTACTCGACTCTCTACCATTTGGTTACCAAGTAATCAAGTTTGAAAAGCTAAATAAAAATAGTAAATGCTTAGAATAGGGGCCTGTATTCCAACATAGGCATCTCCAATCCCCTCATGGAAAAGAAAAGGGCAGCACCTTCAGAGTGCTTTTTCTTGGTGTGGTAAGCGAGCGCCGCAGCCTGTGTGAACATCATGTCACAGTGCTTGCAGAAGAAGGGCCTCTCTCCAGTATGCAGTCTCTTGTGGTTCTTCAGGGTGGAGTTGGCAGCAAACTTCGCCCCACATTGATCACAGGAATAGGGCTTCTCATCAAAGTGGTCTGCGCGCTTGTGGTAAAGCATGCCTGCAGAACAAGGCAAGTCTACATGTAAATTGTTTTATTGTAATGAATTGGCATCTCAACCCACTGAACTGAATGGAAATGCAAGGGCTGGACGTGAACTGTGATCCATACGATTCAAAGACAAACACCTTACCGTTCAACTAAAGAGCAAACTCTGCAGTCGAGGGGCAAGTACGTGGTTTATGCTAATGTCAGTGTTATTAACTCATCAGCCACTAGGAGAAGATTCATTACAATATGTTCAATTGACAATTAAGTGTAATTTGTACCTGTGTTGCACACAACCTTTTAGCTTAGAGAAGGAAAACCTCCACACTTTACAGCCAAAAAGTAAGTCATATTTTACTAAATCAAACAGGAAACTTAGGACCTTAGGGATTCTTTATTTTTAGTTGTTTTACACAGAGGGTTTCAAACGGTGATAAATCACTCCTCTGAGTAAAAAAAAGACAATGTAATTTGAAGCTATATTTACTCTTTAAGGAAAAAATGTAAAGGTTTAAAGAACATCAAGCTTGAGGCAAAACTTTCTGAATAGACCCCAATGGGGCGTAGCGCTGTGTTTAACGTGTTACAGAACACCCTGCAGCGCTTCCAAGACATGCATTACATTAAGCTGTGACCCTTTCATCCGTATCACAGCGTTATATTTTTAAACACACATCATGGGTCATAATCATCTGGGGAATACATTTCCCAAAATTCACTGAGGAGCGTTCACCAGGTCTCCAGTTCCCACAATCAGCTGCAGCGAACTGGATACACTGCGATGTTTAGAAAAAAATATAAGTCTTCTTCCTGGAGTAAAAGTTGAAAAACAAATTCCCTAGCTGACTTACCTATAATGTGTGAATAAAAATATCAAAATAAAAATCGAGAGCATGTTGAGAAATACATATATTACTGTGATATGGCCAACATAAGATAAAGTAACATGAAACCTCAGAATTCTGATGAAGCTTTTTTGGAAGTTATGGCTGCAACTAAAAACCGTAGGTAAGGACACCCCGGTCTTGCATTTCACTCACTGTAAACCTGGCCAGATCATTAATAAGAATCTTCATTTCTCTTTACCTGACTGATGTGCAAAGCTTTTGCCGCAGATGTCACAGGTCACAGCCCCCTGCTTCCGCTTCTTCCTGGGAGCGTCTCCGTGGGACTGCGAGGTGTGGAGCTGCAGGGCTCTTAAAGAGGCCACGGTCTCCCCGCACTCCGGGCACTCCACCGGAGCCTGCGAGGACAGGCGGCAGCGCTTCAGATGCACCTCCATCCTGCACTTGAACTCAAAGCTCTTGTCACACCACTTGCAGGTGAAGCTTTGCTTGCTGCTCCTCTTCTGCGTCTCCTCCTTCACCTCGGAGGGGCTGCTCTCCTCATCCAGCATCACCTCCATCTCCGCACCGCTCACCTGGCGCTTCTTTAGCTTCCCTTTGGCATATTCTTCAGTTTCTGTTTCTAGTTAGAAAACAAATTAGAAAACGTAACTGGGTAACTACAGAAAATGGGAGTGATGCCTAACAATATGTCACAGGTGCAACCTTACACCTGGCATTCTTCAACTGCTTTGGAATGGAAATGAAACAGAACTTTGATGACTGGTGCATCAAATTGTTTGTCTAAAAGCTGACAAGAGAAGGGATTAAATTGGGGATGGCCAAAAAAACACTGGCCATTATTTTCTTTTGTGGCAAAGAAGATCTCTCGATAAACTCTCCACCAGCCTCTTACAGAGAATGGCATGCAGAAGTAACTCATTGAGATGGAACGGCACATAGTATTAGCAATACATCTGAGCATGTTTTTAAAACATTATTATGGGAAACATCATTAATCTTATTAACTGTCAATTCAGGACAGGTGTCTCAGGTTATAAGAGTGACAAGAATATCTATTAAAAACAAAACATATTTACAGCTACAGACAAGTGTAGTGGCACCCTACACTTAATATAAGAGAATTCCAGAAAACATGTTTAACACAAGCATTCCAACATCCGTTGAAGAACGTTTTAAAGCCAAAATCCACAACCCGAGCAATAATCAAGAAGTTCCATGAACAAATTAAACTAAAACGCTTGTAGGAAACGGACAATTCGGATACAACAGGTAGGAGAATCATCAGAGCAGCTACAAAAAAAATCCAAGACTAACAGCCAAGGACTCAAAGAAAGTTTTAGAAGCATCATGCATAATAGTGCATCAAACTGTAGAAAGGCACTGTCACAAAGACGGCCGGAGTGGGTGGCGTCAGACCAGATGCAGGAAATAAACAGACAGAGATTTGGGGTTTGGTGAAGCTGAGCGAATGCTTTCGCTCAGCATTTAATAAACAGAACAGAAAATAAAAGGTTTGAAACAACAAAAACACAGGACACGGCACTTGAGGCCAAAATAAATAGACAAACAAAACAAACTAAACAGTGCACAGACAGACGAACACAACACGGTGAGCAGATTTTACTACTACTTCTTATTATTCTTTTTCCTATAATTTACCTCCGCTCCAATCCCGTTCTCCACTCACCGAACACCTAACCCCGACTGAAAGAAATGTGCGTCTATATATACTATTGTGCTGGGATTCAATTACTAATTAATTATTCACTTGAATCCCAGCACGTGAATTAATTCTGTGCAACACCGTGCTCACATATTACATTTAACCAGCACGTGAAGTGATTTGTGCCCTCCTCGTGCCTAAATACAAATCTACCTTTTTAAATCACACGTGAAACACAGACCCGTTTATATCCCGTGTACCAATCTATACACCAACATTAACACACGCACGCAACATACAACACATAATAAGCACACAGGGGCGGGGCACATTGCCACAGGCACCTGAACACAAAAGAGCTGTGTGACCTCGCTGCAAACCACTTTCAAAGAAAATTCATAAAACAAACCATCTAAAATGTGCCAATAAATGTGAACAGGAATCTGAAAATTCTTCAAAATTCTCTGATTCACTGAGACTAAAATATAACTTTTCCCCCAAAATGGACCACAGTATGTTTGGAGAAAAAAAAAAGGAAAATCATCAATGAAAAAAAAATTTCAACAACACTTTCGTGGACCTATTGTGAGGATCACTTTCAAACACTAACGGGGGTGCTAATGATGTTTCCTACATGTTCGATCGCATTGTATTTTCATGTTTGCAGCCTGAACACTTGCAGCGTTCCAGTGTGGATACATTTTTGATACAGATGTTTCTGTAACATGCATTCTTTTTCACTGACACTGATGACTCGCAGGAGACAAGCTGCAGTACAGCAGAATCGCTATGTGATCAGAGTTATAATGCTAATCAGATTACTGATTGACAGTCCATGCATACCTCATTGTTTTTCTGCCCAGCTGTGAATCAGCTGCATGGCCAAGGCGCTCACTACAGTAACAACTTCCTTTACTGCCTGCAGACCTTCTGTATTCAACACCAGCAAGCTAAAGGAATTCACAAATACTCCAGTTCAAAGCCACACAATTCCCATTTGGAATGGAGATGTCACACTCATTTTCTTGTTGGCAAACAAAACCACCTCCCATTTCTTCCAGTCTTGTATTATACACCAGCGTGTCATTATCACTGGGCAGCCCAGTCCTTAATGATCTTGTTCAGTCAGTTATAATGATATAAAAAAGGAGAAGAGCAGCCTATACGATCAGTATGTATAACTATTCAGGGACCGGGATGAACCAATAAGGGGATGTCATGAGCATGCTACTGCACTTTGTTGCAATAATCAAGGCTTTGCGTGTTTCTTTCAGACAAAGGTCAAATAAAGGGACGATCCCTGGAAATCTTATTCCTAGCTGTGTAGCAGCACAATAGAACTGCAAGCTTATAAGAAACTTTGAAAGCTTCCACATTTTCAACTCAATACCTGTCCTAATGAAATTAAAGAAAGTGTTGAAGTCTTATCAGGGAATGGCACTGAAGACCAGCTTCTCTTATATTAAAGAGAATCTCCAGAGGGCACCCAGGGCATAATGGACATCCTCTCTATAAATTTCTGCAACAATTCTACTACAGAACTAGAACATGATTAATGTAACTTCTTATCTCCTTTAACAAACTGTTCAATCGCCCTTTTCCAAGAATAGCACACGGCAGACCCCCTGGACAGCTTTCCAAATGTTTTTTCACTGCTGTTAAGACTAGCCAGAATTGTAGCGAGAGTCTCCGGCTGCTCCTGAGGTTTGTCCCAATAGGGCACCTATTGTACCGACAACCTTTTCAAACACATTTTCTTTTTATTGACATGCAGCAAACACCTGTGCTTTTGTTAAGGATCAGTGGAGTTGCACACTCTTCTTGAAGAAATCTACTAGCACTGCATACAAAATTGTGTTTGCACATCCATTGGCTACATGGGTCTAAATGTGCAGTTTTGATAGAAACACGTTATAGTAAACATTTTATTTAAAACATAACATATGGTACTACAATAGTTTAATCTGTTTGCAAGCCATGCTTTCAGTTAGTGTTGCACTTCCTTGGTTACTTCGTCTGGAGGGTGAAATTGTCCCCACCCCTTCAACGGCTTCTTTCCTGTCATTAACCAACAAGATGCTTCTGCTATTGAATGACATGCTTTCAGCCAGTAACTTGCTTTGGCTGAGAAAACAGTCCTGAGGTGAAAGGACCAAAGAAGTGCAACAGATTTTACTACTACTTCTTATTATTCTTTTTCCTATAATTTACCTCCGCTCCAATCCCGTTCTCCACTCACCGAACACCTAACCCCGACTGAAAGAAATGTGCGTCTATATATACTATTGTGCTGGGATTCAATTACTAATTAATTATTCACTTGAATCCCAGCACGTGAATTAATTCTGTGCAACACCGTGCTCACATATTACATTTAACCAGCACGTGAAGTGATTTGTGCCCTCCTCGTGCCTAAATACAAATCTACCTTTTTAAATCACACGTGAAACACAGACCCGTTTATATCCCGTGTACCAATCTATACACCAACATTAACACACGCACGCAACATACAACACATAATAAGCACACAGGGGCGGGGCACATTGCCACAGGCACCTGAACACAAAAGAGCTGTGTGACCTCGCTGCAAACCACTTTCAAAGAAAATTCATAAAACAAACCATCCAACAGATTACCAGAGAGTAAGGCATGGGTTCTTTAACCCAATGTAGTACCAAATGTTATGTTTTGAAATGAAAATACTGGTTTGCTAGAACATGCATTTCTTTCACCTTTGAGACCTATATAGCCAACAGAAGTGCAAAACATGTAAGATTTCTGAGATTACTGTGTCAGCTACGATCACTAACAGGAACTGTTAATTTATCCAGGAGAGGAATCTGTACGGTCTTCATGTACTGCACTGCAGACTCTCTGTCCCAAACAGTCATTCCCTTGACTTTAGTCTCCTACCTGCTCGCTCCAACTCTTCAATCAGTGGCATGAGATTGGGAAAGGACTCTCTGACGATGCACAGCAGCTTGCAGAACGGAAGAGCAGAAATTGATTTTTCTTCAAGTATTTTACTTAAAAGATTTGTTACTGACTCCCTTGGACCTTCCTTCTTGCAACAGTTTCTAATAATCTGTGAAACAAAACAGGATAGCATTGAAAGAAATTTGATTTAAAAAATACATGATACTACAAGTTATAAGCAAGATTTGGGAATATAATAATTTATAAATAACCATCTGCATATGACCTTCAAAGTACATCATTAAGACATTATAACATGAATGACCCTGTTCAATAACGTACTGTAACAAGATGTGAATCATAGCTAGCCTTCATTAGTACAACCAATTACACATTAGAAACCATGCACAAGCAAGCAGGTAACCCTGGTTAGATTCTAGAACCTCAAGGATTTTCAGGATGATGAGCGGATCTAAAGATGACATGGATGCATGGGTCTTTATTTTACCTCAATGGCTTCCCCCGTTGGACACTCCACTCCCTGCGCTACACAGGCTAATAACGCACCAAGGTCATCAATCGTCTCTGTGACCAACTCCTTATGCCTGAATAAAATATCCAATGCTCTGCTTTCCTTGTCAAAGACTAGAAAAAGAAAAAAAAACTAATATAGATTTCACATTTAGAAAACACTTGTGTTCAATTTGTCTGCCCAATTTACATCTACAGTGAATTCAATTACTGTATATTGCCAGATATCTGTACTGCACTTCCATCTGGTGGGCATTTATATTAAACGTTTTACCCTACCGAGACCACTTGCTTACTAAACAATGGCAACATACCTTAAGAAACAAGACGTCCTGCAGTACTGGCCTAATTGTTATCCATTTACAAGCAATGCAGTGGTGACTGCCAGAACTGGTCTAACATGTATTGCAGAACACCCTGTAGTGTTTGACAACAGACATGTGTTTCTTGTATCCCAGCACTATATTTTCAGCATAATTATTATATATTATGTATATTATATTCTAAGGTCTTTAATTATTGTGATGGTCATCATAGATCTGTCTGATGACCATCACAGTGTACACATTACAAGGTGTTCTGTAACCAATTTTGTGGGTAGGATAGAATTGACGGACGGTGACTTACTTCAATGTCATTTTTAGCTTTACAAGAAAGGCATGGAACAAGTTCTGAAATATACATAAACATTTTGAAATGTAACTAAAAAAGATGTTAACCCCTTAAAGTGTTACTGAACACCTTGTAAAGTTGACAAGAAACGCATTATATTACCTTAGATATAGCCAATGTTGGCCGTATCGCAGTGCTATATTTAATCACATTTATGACATTTTTAATTACACATTATGGGTCATAAATCAACTGGGCAATACATTTCTCAACATTTACTAGGGAGAGTTCACCAGAAGAGAGAGATTTTTTCTTCCTAACATGGCAGCTCATCCAGATGACTCTCCCCCCTGTAACAATGCTGGTTTCTTGTTCCCACAATGCAACTCATTTTAACCAAAGCCCCAGCATTGTTGCAGGAGGAAGCATGAACTGGATACACTGCCATGACAGGAAGAAAAAAATCTCTCTCTCCTGGCGAATGTCCCAAAAAAAAAGTAATTCACCAATTTATTTACCTATGATGTCTAAACTATCGGGAATATTGAAAAAAATAAATCTGCAATATGGACAGCATAGGATACAGCAAAGACAACACTTAAATGGAACACTTAAACGTGCCTATTCTGGACAAAAACGTTTAAGAAATACTTCCATTTTGAAACCACACCTGATTGGATGAGCTTATCCGCGTCTGGGTCCCTCCTGATCTCCTCTATCAGTAAAGCTAGAAGTGGAATCCCTCCCTGTGCTCGGAGCAGCATCCTCCACACGGACAGGGTCTGTATGCTGCGCTCCTCCAGAACCACAGAGATCAACCGGCCAAAGCTGCCAGGGTCCTTATCCTCCTCCAGCATCCTCGTCACAAACTAATAAAACACAGGAACAAGGGAATATGTGGGAATCCCTGCCCTATACACTATCTTAGTTCAAAGAGGAAGTCATTCAAATGAGCCAGGTTTGTTTTTTTCTTTTACTATTTTAAGGTATTTGCAATCATTCAGAGTAGTTCTGGGCTCCTCTGATACTGAGATTGTTTCTTTAAATCTTGCTTTACCTGGCTATGTGCTTGTCTGAAGAATCCAAACTGCCAGGCACCGAACATTCATTCATTCAAATCATGTGGCACCATGCCTTTTCACCTCTGCCAGCCCCACCTACTCTCTGTCTATATACAAGTGGAGTAGGTGTGGCTTGCAAAGTTTGAAAGGTCACATGATTTGAATGGGATGAAGAAGCTTTTTTAGTCCCAGCACTTCGGATTCTCCAGACAAGCTCATCCTGAAAACACGGAGCACCTCCATGTCTGTTTGTGTTGTAATTGTTCATGTTAAATCATTGTTTTCTTTTGTATACAATGCTAGGTGGAAGAGGGTTTTAAACCCCCTTTTCCAGGGGGCAATGCTAGAGTTGAAACACGTTTCCCTTTTTCATTAGCATTGCTGCAACAATGAAACGATATACTTTGCTTCCCAAACAAGAGGAATACAATGAACAAGACTATTCTCTTTACAAAAACAAGAGTAGATGGCAGGACAGGTGTGAGGAGAGGAATGAAAGCAGCACACCTCTCTTTCCTCTGTAGGGATATCTCCAGCTGCTGCTAGGCTGTCAGTAAGAGGCTGGGGCTCACTCAGTATCTCACTGAGGTTTTCATGGTATCTCCTCAAGAGCTCTGCTCCATATTCCTCTAGGCTCTTCTCTTCTGTGGGTTAAGCGTTCTTTAGTTTAAATATGTCTGAAATACCTGCAATTCTTCAGAGAGGTGCATCACTTGTATATTACAGCATACAGATTGCTTTAACAACAAGTCGTATGTCAGAGACAAACAACCCCTGCCACAGATGCATACACAAAATCAGAATCAGAATTATGAAAAAGTAAATCACCATGATCTACATCCACTGTTGCACACACAGACAGACCAAAAGATGCCTTCATGTACCCCAGGATATTGCATTGCAGTTTCACCCATTTCAGATTGAAAAGCCACAGTGTATAGTCAACAAGCTCAGGTGTGTCTTATTAAACTCATAGTAGAACCAGAAATGGATCAAACTGCTATGCAATGGGCCTTACTTCTATCCCTAAACCCCCAAATTATGATACTCAATAACAAAGGAATATCCCAACCAGGTTTCATCCCAGTTGATGTGAAAACGTGGGTGTGACACACAGACAGACAGATTAGATCCGACAGACAGATTAGATCCGACATACAGATAGATGTAGGATGAACATACAGATATCGATATCTTGCCTATTGAAACAAACCCAGCTGTTCTGACAAATCTTTGGAGAGGATTACAGCTGCTGATATACACTTATGCAGATTTCATGAAAGCAATTGGTTTGATTGAATAAAATACTGTATATAGGTATGAATAACATCATTATACATTTGGAAAGAAACACAGTACTGGGACCCAAAATTAACATTTTATACAAGAATTACCCAGTTACTGATATTCTGTTTGCTGCATAGCCTATTTGATACAAAAACATCACAAATGATTACTGTTATTAATTGTACTTTTGTTTTGTTTAAATGCACATTTCTATTTCCTGCCTATAGGTGGTAGCGTAGAATCAATTTGACTGCAAACCAGTACAAATCAGCAGTAGCTTACAGGCTACATTTTATGAACTCAGTTTGATTCAATTTCCTTGTGGTATTTTTAATTGTATCGTTGAATGCTGCCAATAACAAAATACAACTAGCTTTTATTAGAAAATGACGAGACTGTTAAAGTGATAACCTTCTTTCTGGTAAATGTTGTTCTTATACAGGTTTCCCATAGTAAAAGCATAGCAAAGGGTAATAAAGCACAGTGAAAGTATAGGTAAGCATTGTAAAACCTAGACAGATATGGTAAAGTATATAAACAAATAAAAAACATTATAAACTATAGTATAAGCCTATGACAAGCAAAGGGAAAACTGCAAAATGACGAATGTGCTGTGGTAAACCTCTATTGGGTGTAGACAAGGAGGTGTGTACTGTAAGAATGAGATTCCGAGAGTTGAGAGTAAGATCGAATGTGACAAAGATTTAAAGGTAAATATGTCCTATCTGTACTTAGTATTGTATGTCCTGTAGCCTAACTCTAACCTGTTCCCCCGTGCTGTGCCCACTCTGCTTCAAGTAAAGCAATGAATCACATACCTGTTCCCCCACGCTGTGCCCCCTCTGCTTCAAGTAAAGCAATGCATCACATACCTGTTCCCCCACGCTGTGCCCACTCTGCTTCAAGTAAAGCAATGCATCACATACCTGTTCCCCTGCGCTGTGCCCACTCTGCTTCAAGTAAAGCAATGCATCACATACCTGTTCCCCCACGCTGTGCCCACTCTGCTTCAAGTAAAGCAATGCATCACATACCTGATCCCCCGCGCTGTGCCCACTCTCCGCGCTGTGCCCACTCTGCTTCAAGTAAAGCAATGCATCACATACCTGTTCCCCCGCGCTGTGCCCACTCTGCTTCAAGTAAAGCAATGCATCACATACCTGTTCCCCCACGCTGTGCCCACTCTGCTTCAAGTAAAGCAATGCATCACATACCTGTTCCCCTGCGCTGTGCCCACTCTCCGCGCTGTGCCCACTCTGCTTCAAGTAAAGCAATGCATCACATACCTGTTCCCCTGCGCTGTGCCCACTCTCCGCGCTGTGCCCACTCTGCTTCCAAGTAAAGCAATGCATCACATACCTGTTCCCCCGCGCTGTGCCCACTCTCCGCGCTGTGCCCACTCTCCGCACTGTGCCCACTCTGCTTCAAGTAAAGCAATGCATCACATACCTGTTCCCCCGCGCTGTGCCCTCTGCTTCAAGTAAAGCAATGCATCACATACCTGTTCCCCCGCGCTGTGCCCTCTGCTTCAAGTAAAGCAATGCATCACATACCTGTTCCCCCGCGCTGTGTCCACTCTGCTTCAAGTCTCTCCAACAGCAGCTGCAGGTTGGGGAAGGCCTCTTTAACTGCGTGGAGCAGTTTCAACAGGCTGGTCTGATCTATACTCTTCTCTGTCGTCACCTTGTTCAAAAGATTTGCAATGGCTTCCTTGGGGGACACTCCTTTACAGCACTCAAGAACAGTCTAAAGAAAAATTAAATAAAAACGGATTTTCCTCTCTGGGTTTTAGGATTTAGAAATGGTGCTTCCAAACTTTAAAACACTCAATTGACATATAGCCATTGGGGACCCCTGAACTAGGAGGCTTTGGCATAATTCCTCTGGAACCCTGCAACTCTTTAGGTGTAGCAATGTACCTGTTATACATGATTGTGTAAAGTCAATGCACTTGCTGATTAGTACACAACCCTCAGGGTATAGCTTTCATATACTTCTAGGTAGCTAGGTCTGTGTCCAGATTAAAAGTTACATTGCTGCTAAATGTGTGGAGTAGTGGTTAGGGCTCTGGACTCTTGACCGGAGGGTCGTGGGTTCAATCCCAGGTGGGGGACTGGTGCTGTATCCTTGAGCAAGGTACTTTACCTAGATTGCTCTAGTAAAAACCCAACTGTATAAATGGGTGATTGTATGTAAAAAATCATGTGTAAAAAAAATAATGTAATTGTATGTAAAAATAATGTGATATCTTGTAACAATTGTAAGTCGCCCTGGATAAGGGCATCTGCTGAGAAATAAATAATAATAATAATAATAAATGGAAACTTTAGCTCAAGCAGTAAGCAGCAGTCATTTCCATAGCCTCATGAATTTAGAAAAACCAGGCATCCCCAGGGCATAATGCAAGAGTACATTTTGATATTTCTCCAGTACCTCCTTCTCCAGTTCTGTTAGAAATCCTTCCGTTGCCATTTCCAAGCACTCAGTGATGGGGCTCAGCTCAGTCACACTGTCCCCCAGCTCATCGACATGAGCAAGAAGCAAGTCAAAGAACCTTCTCTCCTCTGGAGCAGCACCTGCTGAGCCCACACACACAAACTCAGCATTTCTGCTGCTCTGAACAAATGGAAAGCCCTAGATCACCCACTGCCCCACATATCCTCATGTAAACATTTACTGTAGAGCATTGCATCACACATTTAAAGATGAATGCATTAAATAACTTCATCTAACCAATTCATATGAGCTGCAATTACTGCTTGTAAAAAATTTGAGCGAGTGGTTTTATAGAAAGCTAAGGCAACAAGAATGTCAGTGACATTCATCTTCTTCTAAGCCAGTACTGTACATTCTAAATTAGAGCCAAATCCAGCTTCCAGCTATCAGTAATAGGAAACAGAAGTATATTCAAGTACTGTATGTCCTTGTGCTAAAGTATAACCAGTGGTCTTACATAATCAAGGGCAGTGGAAGAAAATAAAACAAAAATGTTTCTGTTGAGTTCACCTAATAAAAGATCTCATGCCCTCAGTCAGCCACTGTAAGCTCCACTTCTAGTATCCAGTTTGCAAAACTGTTCTGTTCATATTTTAATGAGGTCACTCCCCTTAATTCAAAACACAGCACTGGCAATAGCATGTTTTGTTAAACCAAACTGAAACACAGTTTGCCCCCTATTAAAGGTTTTAAAGTAACTATGCGCCTCTCTTGCAAAAAGCAGAAACTGTGTCATCAACATCATTCCGATCTCCTACCTATCTGTGCGGCACAGCTGTCTTCTCTTAGACTTCTAGTCTGAAGCACACTGTTTAGCTCTGGGTAGGAATCTCTTAAGAGGTCTAGTACTGATAACAG
The DNA here is from genome assembly GCF_902713425.1 of Acipenser ruthenus. Taxonomy (NCBI): domain Eukaryota; kingdom Metazoa; phylum Chordata; class Actinopteri; order Acipenseriformes; family Acipenseridae; genus Acipenser; species Acipenser ruthenus. The sequence goes on from NC_081215.1 coordinate 8,966,635, forward strand.
GGTATCCACAGGGAGACTCTTCTCATCAGTGACTTTGCTGAGTAATCTGTCAAAAATGTTCGGACAAACTTGATCTTCTTTACAGCAATCTAAAATAATCTGTACAGGAAAATAAAATGTAAAAAGCAGTGAGAGGGAGACATTGCAAAATATCAGTTGATTCTTACATTTCATGCGATAGTCTTACTGGACAAAGCATTGCGTACGGTTTAAAAAAGCTGTTCAAAGACTTACACTTTTGTTGTAATAAATTTAAACTAGAAAAGCATTACTGGTTGCATAATCTAAGGGGTACCTCAAATCATATTCAAAAGTTTGTAAATTTGAAGCAAGATGGAAATGTGAATATTAACCGAACACCCACAAGTTGAAAATAATGTGGCAGTGGAAAGGGTAACGTCAACTGGACACCACCTGCAATGGAACTTTATTGAGAGAATTACAGAATGCATTTTGTAGAGATAATGTATTTAACACTGTCTGTTGGATCACACCTAAGAGTTTCCTTAACATAGACAATTTGAAATCGCAATCTGAAATGATTTACTAAAACATACAAGCTCCTGCCACAGGGATGCTTGTTCATTCAGCAACTATAGACTTGCATTGTTCTTACCTGTTTCTCTGAGCTTGAAAGTGACTCGCAGGTCTCAACTAAATGAATGAGTGGCTGTGCATCTTTAATCGTTTCAGCAATTCGACTTCTGCTCTGCACCAAAACCTCCAGGTCATCCTCAGACCCGTCTGTGAAAATAACCAACACAAGCATTCTTTATACAACGTGTTCAGAAATATGGAGGAATTCTTTAAGAGGAAGGCACGGAAAGACCTGTTCATTGAAGATATTCTTTATGGCAGCACAACATCTCTCCCTTATAATTTCCATTTATTCTGCTTTCTGTTAAGCTAAAGAGTGAAGATTGTATCCTAAACAATTCATTATTATCTTTTAGACTTTTATTAGCATTAATCTTGGAATGCCTTGCCTATGGTAACATAAGGTACTCCAACATTCGTGCTTATGAGCTGTATGATAAAGTTCTCCTGCCTAAAATTGAAAAATTGAAATTATTTTTGAATTAATCAATTAAAGTGATTGTAGCAAACAAAATAGATCCATTAATATTCCCCGTCATGTACATAAACTCACTATATAGGTCTCAAATGTGCAGTTTTGAAAGAAACACATGTTTTAAAAATCTGTTTGCAGACACTGCTTTTAGATTGTCTTGCACTTCCTAGGTCATTTCACCTGGAGAGACAAATTGTCCCCACCCCTTCAGGTTCTTCTTTCCTGCCAGTAATCAACCAGCTGCTTCCACTATAGACTGATATTCTTTCTTCTTGTAAGATGCTTTGACCCAGAAGACACTGCTGTGGTGAAAGACAAGGCAAGAAAGCTGAGGACTTTCTTTCACCTGGTGTAGTACCGGGTATCCTTTGTTAACATGAAAATACACATGTTTGTTATAGCATGTACATCTCTTTCAAAAACTGCACATCTGAGACTGTGTATTGAAAAAAGTGCACAAGGAGGACAATTTACAAAACACTTCTGTTAGCAACAACCACTTAAATTGACAGTTTTGAAAATATGCATTGATTAATTCCAAAGTCAAATAATCCTGAAGAGCTGCAGCTCAAACCAATTCAACGAAAAATAATAACAGTGATACCAGATAATGCTAATCGACATCTCTTCCGAGGTGGAGAATCTTGATGGCTGCCTTCTGAAGGGTCCTGAATGCCACTCTCCTCGGTCAGACCGTCTTTCACTTCTGCAGAGAATATAGGCTTTGTAGACCTTTCCAGATCCCCGATTTCACTCAGCTGCTGATGAACTTCTTCCAAAAGGGGTGCGTCTTCCTGCGCTTCTTTGAAGTTCAAAGTGGTGGAGAGCTCAGGGGCATCATTCTCTGACTCGTGCGTGGTTACTGCAGCAAGTACCATAGCCTGGTTGTCCCTGGTATGATCTGGAGCAGGTTCTGCGCAGCTAGCATCTCTGCTGGGCTCTGCTTGTTCACACGTGGATCTTTTTAATAAACTGTTTAGGATATTCTTGCAGCTCACCGCCACATCGAACATTTGCAGGCTGTCTGCGATGGAGATGACTTTGGTAAAGTTGTGTTTGCCAGGGGGCAGCTTGCCTGTGTAGATCATCTCCAGCAGGTTAGCAAACTCATCTGAGGTGGCAACAGAAGGGTCTATGGAAATCGTCTCCGAGTTCTCAAGCAGCGATTTGAAGAGTAAGCTGGAGGCAGCCAGGACTAGCTTGTGGGCTCTGTAGGGGGTGACTCCTAGGAGAATGGTGCAGTCACAGAACTGGCCTTCCTTCCTTAAAGTGTAAAGCTGCTGCATCAGCTGCCTGCTGTAGTTGGGAAGCTCCATGAGTTCCTATAAGAAAAACATACCATTTGGTACAAAGACATGAAACAATAATAACAGTGAAAAGGAGGCTAGGAGTGAATGAAAGGTGAAGATTGGTGTAGTTGCCGTGTTCACCATTTACAGTGTGACTGATGGACGGAAGGACATGATCAGTGCAAATGTTTCAGAACAAAAACATAACATTAGCAGTTTCTTTACTACGCTGCACTGGAGCATGTATCCTGTGGGATCCATTATTTATAAGTGTTGTGCAAAATGTTCCTTCACTTATGTATACACCTGCTGTTTACTTTTCTATTATGCAAATTATCAAAGATTAATTTTAAATGTCACATATAGGCAGACAGCCTCAATATACCCCCATATTCAGATAGCATCAGTAGCAAGTTTAATCACAATTGGAAATGTGGTTCTCTAAATATAAATATGTAGGTGTGATATACAACCAGTCCAACTGTCAGACAGGCAACTCCCATACCCACCCACCCCTATTATGATTCCCTAAATAACCTTCATTATCAATTTCAAACACCTATAGACAGATAGACAGACTGTACATGCAGATCCTGAAAGTGTGTAGCGAGGCACTTCCACAGTACGCACTCCCGATTTCACCCTGTACCAGCGATGAGTGATAAGCACAGCTGTTGATGTCAAAGTATTGTATTATTATTATTTTTTTTTTTAATCTTTATTAGCAATATCGTCTCTCACAAGAATGTCATGAAAGTAATTCCAATCTAATTTTCCTTTAACAATATTTGGAAATCGGAATTCACGATACACTCTCTATACGGCAAAAACATGCGACCATCAGTGAAGCAAAACATTTCTGTTTTTTAAAATGAAAATGTAAAATCAAGTAATGTGGAGGGGAAAGTTGATCTCAACATTGCCTGTGTTGTTATGAAGGTCAATTTTGATTATGAATACACACTGTTGTGACAACTATATTGACCGTGTTACCTCAGGTAATCAACATTAACTGTGACAATTTGTTCATGAACGATATTTTTATTTATAAAAATACAAACGTCTTTTTATAGGTGCAAAACTGCAAACAAAAATACACGACGAACATAGCGTATACTGAAGCAACAGCTGAAGTAGCTGTGCCTGTCTGTGAATCAAAAACTTATGGAATGCTTAAGAATTAACACGGACTCAATTAAACCACAGATAACTCTTCTTGTGCATAGGTAACAGAAAGTTGGAAGTGTTGTGTTTAAACCTGGGTGACTAACATAACAATGCATAGACTATACACCCATAATTGCTACTGGTGGATTACATTGTTCTCTAGGAAAATAATAAGACGAAATGCAAATATTGTTGTCAAAAGCATAACGCATATTTTAATAATCATATGCGCTATGATTACGACCGCAATGGAAAATAGAAAGATGTTGTATTTTCCACTGCACAAATCTAAACTACACAAAGCCCATCTCAAAAAAACGACTGCTGTGATAAATCAAAAAGTACAAGTCCCCGCGGCATACCCTAATTAATATCGGTTCTTTACCTGGCTCTCTCATTCAAATAATCCAGCTCTTTATTTAAACTCAGTCCACGAACAAATTTCAACAGGAACAATAAAGATATTTTTCAAAATGCAACTTTAGCAAACGCAACAAACATCCGCCATCTTGAACTCTGCGACGCACAGCCACCCTCCATCCCGTGACACGGGAGCCTCAAAGACATCATCACGGGGCAATAGAACCGCCCTCGTCACATGATGAAGGAGCGCGTAGTGTTGCTTGTGTGTTTTGTGTGATTACTGCTCGAGACATGTCGTGATAATATTTTGAGTAAGTAAGTCGTCTTTTCTGTAGGAAGCTTGCTGAAGTTGTCAGCCGTTGAACGCGTTTCTACAGCACTAGTAGTACACATTAACCATCATTATTGACGGGATAAGTGAACTCCTGTAAATCACTGAGCGCTTTGAACCGCTGGTTAACAAAAATATTCACTGATCCCAATCACATGCTCGTTAGTGCCATCTAATGGTAGATCTGCTCACGCCAATGTCATTAAAGTCAAGGCAAGGAAGTAATAAATGTAAAATTGATATGCCTATAAATTATAAAAACAGTGTTTTTTTGTTTCTTTCGTTTCAATTCACATTCAGACAATAACAGCATCATTGCAAGTGTTCTCTGCTCGTGTCATAGCGCATCACTGGGCTTTGTTTTCACCTTCATCCATCACATCACACACCTGAGGTGCTTTCAACTAGGCGAACTTTCGCAAAAAACTGTGTTAGCTTTGAACAGGGCTAGTTGACCCGTTTCATCATAACAATACTAATAATACTAATACTACGACTACTATCGCTAATAATAATAATAATAATAATAATAATAATAATAATAATAATAATAATAATAATAATAATAATAATAAATGCATACATATTTTATCAATGTTATCGAAATATACCAATATTTTATAAATAAGTTACATTATAATATTAAACATACCTGAAGTAACTCTTTCATCATCTTTTTTTGTCATAAACAAACCTGACTTATCCAGCAATTTTCTTGGATCTGTCGCGCAATCCTACTGCCTTGTGTATTTGTATTATTTCAGGGTAGTTCATTTATATTTCCGTTGCAAAATACTTGTTATTGACGTTGCTAGGATTGTGATTGCTACTACAAGGTAGTGTTTTATGTTTATTTTAAAGCAAGTGTTTTGTTATTGTTTTGCAGCATGGATGGGGTTAAAATCCCCCATCCAGCTAAAACTCGTGCGTAACGTGGCCGTCTCCCAAATTAGTTAAGTAATTACCATTTGGGAGATGGCCACATATATATAAAAGCAAAGCAGCCAGTCATAGAGATTGGTTGAGAGTTGAGAAGAGGAACATGGGAGGAATATAGAGAACTAAAATGAAGAAATAACAATTGCTGCGCATACTGGAGTTGAACCAGCACAGTATTTGTTTTATTTTGCCATGTTCTATTTTGTTTGTTTGGCACTGTGCCATTTTTGTTTTGTCGAGTATTTCTGTGTTTCATGATTGTTTTGATTAAATCTTTATAATTTTGTTATTAATAAAGAATTAAGAACACAGTGGCAACTCATCTGTAGTACCGTGCCTGTCTGTGGTTACTTCCTGGTCTGTGACATCACCACTCGAACATCCTGTCACACCCCCTCTTCAGTTGGACTCAGTTCGGTTTGTTTGCCAAGTGAACTTTGTTGTTCACACTAGACTTCAAACGAACCAAACCGTACTGAGTTCGGAGCCAATCCCCCTAAGGGGCTCGGTGTGAACACAGCCCTAGTCCTGCTCCATTGCACCACATCAAGGTTGTTTGTTATGCTTTGAAATGTAAAATAAGCAATTGATCAGCATTTTATTACCCACTTTTGAACATACCATTCATCATCATCGTGCAGGCAAGAAAGTCTTGATAAGTGTGTGATAACATGGTATTAAAAGTACATGTAAAAATAGTCTCTGTGAAAATACCTGAAAAGAGGAAGTTGATAAAAACACATTGTACAGGGTATTATAATATTCTAGAACAGCATCTACAGCAAATGTAATACTTTTAAATGGCTTTTGAGTGGTTTTGAAGTTATTTGTTAACACTTCACATCATTGCTAGCTAGAGTCGCTTTGATAATCGTGATACTAGAGCCAACCTACATAAAAAGAGACAAATTAACTGCTATCAGGGAAGTGTGGGAAACATGGGTAGAAATGCTGCCTTTGCTCTACAACCCAGGACCAAATGTTACAGTGGATGAACGTCTTGTCCCCTTCAGAGGACACTGATCTTTTAGTCATTATATGTCTAACAAGTCTGCTAAGTATGGCATCAAAATAGGGGCAACCTGCAATGCTAAATCCAGCTATGCATGGAATATGGGAAATTGCCTGGAGACGCACCTGCTAGAAACCAGGGGATGTGAGTAGTGTTGGGAATGACTCAAGGACTCCAAGGTCATAATGTCACAAGTGACAACTTCTTCACATCCTACAGACTTGGTGCTGAGCTACTGTGGCGGAGTGTCCCGCCCCTATTTATTATTATTTGTATTTGTTTGCAGCGCTGATAAAAGCGCTGCGTCTTTTGTTATTGTTTTTTATATTTATAATTTAAAAACCCAGTGAGGATGCATGACTGATCAGCTTTAACTAGCTGCGTGCAGACTGTGGCCCAGGGGTAATAAGATAATTAACAACCAGTTAACCCCTCGGCCAGAGTATAAGAACCTGCAGCTGTCTGTGCTGTGGGGTTGGGTGCAGAGAGGAGGTACGGGGAGATAGAGAGGAGACAGAAATTAACAATTGCTAAAACGTGCTGGATTAGCAGGCACGACACTTACTTGTTTGTCTGTCTGATTCGTTTGGCCCTCGTGCCCTTTTGTTTTGTTGTTTTGTTAAAATCATTTGTTTTGTTTATTTGATTTATTAAATACGCTGACCGCCGATGCGTTCAGCTTCACCCGCCCATCCATTGTTTTGGTTTCAGTTACTTCCTGGTCCGTGACGTCACCACACCTCACCACTGCGAGCCATCCTGCCACAGCAGAAAGTTTTTGTTTTGTTTTATCACAAGTATCTACAACCTTTTATGTCCTATTCTTGTATAAGTCCACATTTACATCAATAAAAACACAATTTGCAAATGATATCTTTAAATAACCTCTTTAATTTTGTGAATATTATAACACCATTACAATTTATTTAAGGGATGCAGAAGTTAAATAAAGTTAAATAAAACACAAGTAATACGAATTCTAAAACCTTTACTTTGATGTGTAACCCTACTGTATTGTCTTCTCTTCTTCTCCTATATAAATTCCAGCATCTTGTTTAGTGGTGGTATGCATTGTGATCAATGCCCAGTTGCTTGTTTAGTGGTGGTATGCATTGTGATCAATGTCCAAGTGCTTGTTTAGTGGTGGTGTACATTGTGATCAATATCCAAGTGCTTGTTTAGTGGTGGTGTGCATTGTGATCAATGTCCAAGTGCTTGTTTAGTGGTGGTATGCATTGTGATCAATGACAAGGTGCTTGTTTAGTGGTGGTGTGCATTGTGATCAATGTCCAGGTGCTTGTTTAGTGGTGGTGTGCACTGTGATCAATGTCCAGGTGCTTGTTTAGTGGTGGTGTGCATTGTGATTAATGTCCAGGTGCTTGTTTAGTGGTGGTATGCATTGTGATCAATGTCCAGGTGCTTGTTTAGTGGTGGTGTGCATTGTGATCAATGCCCAAGTGCTTGTTTAGTGGTGGTGTGCACTGTGATCAATGCCCAGGTGCTTGTTTAGTGTTGTTAGCATTGTGGTCAATGCCCAGGTGCTTGCTTAGTGTTGTTAGCATTGTGATCAATGCCCAGGTGCTTGTTTAGGGTTTTTAGCATTGTGGTCAATGCCCAGTTGCTTGTTTAGTGGTGTTAGCATTGTGGTCAATGTCTAAGTGCTTGTTCATAGAAAGACCCAGCAGAGATGCAGCATGTGAGTGCCCAGGCAGGAGCTCACTACTGAGCTACCTGCATTCAGACGAAGATAGCCTTCCCGCCCTCCTACACTTGCTTAGTTTCACATCATCACACTTGCTAAATGGTCCTCTCAATACAAAACCCATGTGCCATGCCGACTGTGTAATTCAGGGCTTACTGAACTTGCATACTATAGGGAAAGTGGGGTGTCACCCGTAACTGTGTCTGCCAGCTGTAGCATTAGGAAACGCAGAAAGACTCCATAAAATAAAGTGTATGTAACCCTGACGTGACCCTTTATTTGGGTAGGGCAATATGGACACTTGAGAGCAGACATCTGATCTTCATTATAAACAGGATTTCTGATTTTCGGTTTTAATTGATAAACAATGATAAAATGTTCCCATTTATTCCATAAACACTCAAGAAACACATAGAATCAAAAGACAGTATATGGGAATCTCTTCAGAAGCACACATTTGCTTTCTATTTGGCAAAGTTATAAATAATCCAAAATAGTCTGCACCGTAAATGTTTATCACGTTACCATTTATTTCCTATCAGTATAATTGTGTGCCATTTAAAATGTTTTACAATATTTTAAAACATTAACCTCAAAACTATAAGAACTAAACTTTTTATTAAAGCCAACATAAAAATGATCCAAAGGGACTTGGTATAACTTTCTGTCGCTTTGCACTTTTTGTAGATGTGTTATCATACCGTCAAAGTATGAGTATTGTGATTATTACATTATGTATGTTTACCAGAGCATTTATACTTCTAAAAAGTTGAAAACTGCAAAGTTCATGAGCAGCACAGAGCGCTCTCCACAGGCAGAATCACCAGACGCCTGCTTCACCCACTCTAATATCAGTGTAAATCCACTCAATCAAAATCACACATGCGTACAGCTGGATGATGATTTGAAGCTATACTATACTAAACAAAAATGAAACATGTATGCACAGTGGTTCAGAGATAATATATAATACCGTTAAAAAAATCAATTCCAGATCTTTTTTCTTTTTTTTTTACTTCATTTTTATTTGTGCTTTTTATTTGTGCTTTACAAATAAAACCTAACATTTCTAAAAGTAAACTCCAAAACTGGGATCAAATTATAAAAACCAAAAAACAGAAACCCTTTTTATAATGAACACATGCTTAACATGGTAGAGTCCACAGCAATAGCTGTATTTAAAAAATAATGTTGGGTGTCCAAAGATATTCTCTACATTAATAGCATCCAAATGCATGTCCCTATTGGCAGTATCATGGACAATGGAGAACCTGAGTGTAGAAGATCTTTAGTCTAAACTAGGGTCCAGTGTGTTCCACTGAGGAATGATTTCACTAGATTATAGTGTGAGGCTGGTTCATGCGGCAATCGAGAGACTGTCAGTAGCTGTTTCCATCAAACTGTTTTCATGCGCTAAAAATCATGCGTGTAAAAATAAACCTTAGCAAATGTGATGGAAACAGGAGAAATTTGGTTAATTCATGTGAGCGGACAAAAAAAAAAAGTTTAATAGGGGTAGACAAAAATATATCCTGTATGATAATGATGCACACAAATACAATGGAAATACTTTCTGAACACATTTTATGAGCTAGCGCATACTTTTTTCAGTCATATGGTGGTATTTACGTGGTCAGACAGGGCACTTAATGCAAACTTAATGACACATATCATATGTTAATCAAATCTGCAGCTATGACCAAAAGTTTTACATCACCTACAATTTTAGAATTGAGACATAATTAAAAAAAAGAAACTACATGAACAGAATTTAGATATTTTATTAATCAATAGTTTTTTGTTAAGTATATGGAAAACTACAAAGCGGTATGTAATTCAATATGTTAACGTAACATTATTCAGCAGGTTTCATTCGACTTTTTGAAGCAAAACTGGTTAATACTGTAGGGTACTGCGAAACTTTTTCCACAGCTGTAATTGACCCCCGTAATTATCAAAAAGAATGATTCTTGAATCTCCTATGTTTTTTTGTAATATAAAAAAAACTTGCTTGGGGAGCAGCGGACAAAGCAGTTACAGTAATTCAACTTAAATAACACATCACTGCAGGGATCACCACAGTCACGTTACATGACAGACACGTTACAAAATACTAACCTCACTAATGGACATGATCATATAAAATATACAAACTTCATAATGCTGGGCTAGCACTACCTATACACCGTCCGATTTAAACCCCACAATTTTCTGGACTGGATAATTATTTTGTTCATTTTCCAAACAACTGAATATGGCTGCAATTAGATTTTTTGCATTAGAGCGTCCAAAGATTTCTGTTAGGTTCAAAAACTCAAAGTGAACTTGCTTCAACATTTACACAACGATGGTAAATAATAAGCTGACTTGTGGTAAACTGTAACAGCTTTTGGGCGAGACAGAGATCATTCTGTGCGTCGTTCTGGTCCAAGTTCACAAATGCCGACATACACCTGACCCTGTTTTCTTTCGCTTTTCTTACACATCTTCTTTTCTGCTGCAGACACGTTTAATATTTTCATCATCTTTTTACACCAATTCTCTGCATAATCTCTGGCCACTGTAGATTTTAATTCCTTCATTACATTCCACCCCTGGACCGTTAAATAAAATACTAATTTTCCCAAGCAGGACTGATCTTCTTTTAAGTTTCGGTACAGCTAACTCCGGTGGGTATCTGATACTGGACTGCCATTATGTTTGCTTTATTATTATTATTATTATTATTATTATTATTATTATTATTACGATTACTTAAATTACATAAGGGAAAAAGTACAGCTTCAAAAAATACTTTTAAATTTAGAGGCTATATTAATGTGTGTACATATATATATATATATATATATATATATATATATATACATATATATATATATATATATATATATATATATATATATATATATATATATATATATATATATATATATATATATATATCAATGCTTGTGCAATTTCAGTTAATTCTGGAAAATACGCTGTTCCTTCTTGGTCCATTTTCAGTCCAGCAGCAGTTATATACCTGAATGCTCAGCGAGGCTGGTTATTCACTTGAGTTTACACAGTAGCAAGTAAATAGAAAAATAAATGAATGGAAATGAATCAAACTTTTTTTTTTGTTGTTCAGATCAAAAACATTTATGCAATAACCATTTTTTTTAAAAACTTGTGACGTCATTACATACAGCTGTTTGTTCACTAGAATCCAGTTTGATGGAAACAGTTTTTTGTACAATAGGATTCGCATATATTGTGTGAAATTGTGCAAGTTCACTCGAAATGTGTTTGTCTTGTTGATGAAAGCATAGCTACCGTGATGATTTCTAGTCTCTATAGTGGAGTTGAACTTTAGCCAGTCACGTTACGTCTCCCAGTAGTCTGAAGACCAGTATAAACCAGTCCTGATGATATACTTTCCTAAATCTCATTCACAGTGGGCATAGCTTATACATTATATCACATAAATATACATTTTAACACAGCCTTCAACTGTTTAAAAAAATATACAAATCTTACATATCGGGAAAAATATCTTCTGTCCTGCTTCTGCTATGACAGTGAAAAACAGCACAGCCCCTTATCAAGAAGAAATGCACAGAGAGACACAGATGAGAAGCAGAAGCTTTCTGGGCAGATACTTGAATGTGCCTCCTCACACCGGGGGGCAATGACTGGCTTTGGAAAGTTTGCATGCTATAGACATGCCTGATATTGAAATATTCAGGACTGTACTCTGCCGAAACACAAGGACACACGTTATCATGCTGTTAAGCTAATTCAATGTAAAAAAGGTTACATGTTTTTTTTTTTAATCCTTTACCACATTTTTTTTTACTATTTGTTATTATGCTTTTATGGTAAAGGTGTACAAGGGTCACAATAGGTCTTTAAGCAGCTACTATACATTTGTATGTTCAGTTTATTACAAAATCATGAAAAACTCCAAGCATAAAGGCTGCATCCCATTGTTACAAGGCCTTTGCCACTAAGGCCTGTGTGAGGGGTATCAGATTAGTAAACTGTGACCATGTCTCCAACTTCTCAGCTGTAGCTCAGCAAATCACCAACTGCCTAAATATCCTCCCAATTATATCAATTATACCCCCTTCAGTAATACACAAGCAATATACAATCCGTTTAACACAAAGAAAGAGACTTTTAAAAATGCAGTTTTGTATGGAATCATATTCCATTAGACGACCAAATTAATGTACATATACAATCGTCTATACAGAAGGGTTTTTAAAACACCAAAATCCTAAAATCAGCACTTCAATAAAAAGAGACTGAGGACTGTCGCAGCCTATTCAGGTCGAAGGTTAATGTGTCTTTAGTTGTCATGGTGACATGCTGCCTCATGATGGAGTCTGTCCAACACTGGCTCAGCTTCCGTAGCCAAAGCTTTTGCTGGAAAGGTTAGAATGAGGAAGAGACTTGCTGGGGTTTGTGTTACACTTTACAACTCCAGAGAGCTGCTGGGAAGAGAATGTAGGAGACTGACCATATTAGGTAGTAAACACAAGCTGAGGGAAATGAAGAACACAGCACCATGACAACTCCTGCAAGAAAAGAGAAACCAGAGAAACCCTGGATTAGTGCAAGCTTTAGGGGACAAGCACAGCGACCACATACCTATACATTCATTGTACCAGTTTGGGTCTTTTATACAACAATGCAAACCACTGTGTGGCTTATTCTTTAATTTTAGTAACATTACATTTGTGGGATTTACTTCTCATGAAAATATTTTGCATTAGGGATGCAATGTACTGGTGCTGAAAAATGATTTAGGACAGAAAGTGGTATCAAATTGGTATATTCTAAACTACGTTTTTTTTTTTTACCAGTATCATACAGATACAGTGTGAACAAGTTTTAACAGGGTTTGTTGATGAAAGGCTCATACTAGCAGGCATACACAAACACTCATCCTAAGAAGTAGAAAGCTGGAGCTGGAAGTTTGAGTTAAAAAAATAATTGTCTTGTTAAATTTACTCTGTGCAGACCTAATAAAAAATGAATTAATGATGCTGAACTGACTAAAACATCCAAATGCAAAAAGTATTAAAAGAAAAGAAAATGTTAGTTGAGGTCCCGAACCACTGTGAAACCGGAATAAGCAGTAAAATGTGTCAAGCTGAAAAACAAGCGAAAGGGAAGCTGCAGACACATATCTGAAAGATGCTTTAAATTAGAAGCTTCTGTGAGCAGGGCAGTTTATTATTATTAAGGGAGCTTCATTTACTGTGCAGGTACTGAAATGAGTTTGTTGCTGTAATCGGCATATTGATTGCATTCAAGTATAAGGGCCTTATCCAGTCACATGTATTATAGTAACGGGCTATAATAAATGGGTATATATATATATATATATATATATATATATACAATATATATATTGTAACACAGTGGGGATGGGATTGGAGTCATCCCCGGAGTAAAATGTGTGGTTTTGTTTTGTTTGATTGTAGTGCTGTATTGTTTAATTGGTTGTGTTAATTGTTTTATTGCTTAGTTATTCCCAGCACCTGGAAACAATTGTAAATTAGGACCAGGTGCAGGGTACTTAAGAGAAACAGTTAGTTTGCTCAGGACTGCTGAGAAGAAGGAAGCAGAAAGGTGTACTCTGCGTCCTGGCAGTCGTGAGAGGAAGAAAAAGTGCTGTATTCAACCTGTGTGGTTGTTGTGTATTTTTAGTGGGGAAACAGCCTAGCTGTCCCAAGTGTAGTCAGGGTGTTCCTGGGTGTGTTAGTTAGTGCTCGTACAGAGCTAGGTATTTATTTTGTGTTTGGGTATTTTGTGTTCGTGATTTGTTTTGTTTTTGTTCATTGATTCGTTATTAAACATTAGCGCAAAAACGCTTTCAAACCCTCCATCTGTGTCTGGTCGGTATTTTAAAGGGCAAAACGAACCCGAGTCGCAAGGCTCGTTTACATATGGTGGCAGCGGTACTCAGCCCTACAGACCAGCACAATTAAGAATCATGGACATTGCAGAGCTCATCAGGACTTTAGAAAAGTCCACGGCGGAGATGCAGGAGGCAACCCGCAAGCAGAGCGAGTGCACCCAGCAGTTGAGGCAAGAGTGGGGGTTGCCCACATGGGAACAGGAGTCCCCCGTGTCAGAGCTGGAGCTAGTGCTACAGAAGTTGGTGTGGCCGGCACCCCAGCAAGAGTCACGTGTACCAGAGCCAGAGCCAGAGGTGCAAGCTCTGGAACCGGAGCTGCCTGCTCCGGAGAGAAAACCGGCAGTGCCCGAGCTGCAGCAGGAGCTGCAGCTGTCTGTGGAAGAGGAGCTGCCGCCGCCCGAGCCAGAGGGGGAGGAGCTGCCTGAGCTGCAGCAGGAGCTGCAGCTGAATGAGGAAGAGGAGCTAAAGTGCCCAGCACCACCACAACCCCGACCTCCACCCCAGCAAAGCAGTCCGGAGCTGGTGGGTACGGTCCCTTGCCCCGTGCTCGTGGACACCCTGCCGGAATGCATGGACCTCCCTGTGCTCGACCTAGTGCCCAGGTCGGGGCACCACCAGGCACAGTTGCTCACCTGGTCCCTTGCTCCGCTCCCCCTGAAACCTCAGACGTCACGACGCGGTCGTGTGACGTCACTGGCGTTCCCCCTTCCTCCCGCTGTGTTCCCCCTGGAGTCTCAGAGGTCGTTGCGCCGGTCCCGTGGCTCACACCTCTGCCTGTCGCTGCACCGTCCAGGGTACCGGCCTACGCGTCGGTCGCCCCTAGCAAGCCGTTTGGGTCCCTCCTCGCCGGATCATGGTCCCTACCCTGAAGCACCGGAGGAATCCACCCATCCTCAAGCCCACCCGAAGGATCGGGAGAAGGTGGAACTTTGTGGACTCGAGGGTGGGTGGTTATGCTTTAGGGGAGGGGGTGGCCTTGGAATGGCCAGTCAGTGTTGCACACTTGGGGGGGAGGATGTGTAACACAGTGGGGATGGGATTGGAGTCATCCCCGCAGTAAAATGTGTGGTTTTGTTTTGTTTGATTGTAGTGCTGTATTGTTTAATTGGTTGTGTTAATTGTTTTATTGCTTAGTTATTCCCGGCACCTGGAAACAATTGTAAATTAGGACCAGGTGCAGGGTACTTAAGAGAAACAGTTAGTTTGCTCAGGACTGCTGAGAAGAAGGAAGCAGAAAGGTGTACTCTGCGTCCTGGCAGGCGTGAGAGGAAGAAAAAGTGCTGTATTCAACCTGTGTGGTTGTTGTGTATTTTTAGTGGGGAAACAGCCTAGCTGTCCCACGTGTAGTCAGGGTGTTCCTGGGTGTGTTAGTTAGTGCTCGTACAGAGCTAGGTATTTATTTTGTGTTTGGGTATTTTGTGTTCGTGATTTGTTTTGTTTTTGTTCATTGATTCGTTATTAAACATTAGCGCAAAAACGCTTTCAAACCCTCCATCTGTGTCTGGTCGGTATTTTAAAGGGCAAAACGAACCCAAGTCGCAAGGCTCGTTTACAATATATATATATATATATATAGACAGTGCTGTGAAAAAGTATTTGCCCCGTCTGATTTTCTGCATTTTTGCATATTTTTGACACTGAATGTTATCAGATCTTCAACCAAAACCTAATATTAGATAAAAGGGACCCTGAGTGAACAAATAACAAAAAAAATGTGATACATATTTCATTTATTTATTAAAGAAAGTTATGCAACACCCAATGCCCCCGTGTGAAAATGTAATCGCCCCCTTAGACTCAATAACTGGTTACGCCACTTTTAGCAGCAATAACTGCAACCAAACGCTTCCTGTAGTTATTGATTAGTCTCCCACAGCGCTGTGGAGGAATTTTGGCCCACTCCTCCATGCAGAACTGCTTCAACTCAGTGACATTTGTGGGTTTTCGAGCATGAACTGCTCGTTTCAGGTCCTGCCACAACATCTCAATGGGGTTTAGGTCTGGACTTTGACTAGGCCATTCCAAAAATTTAAATTTCTTGTTCTTCAACCATTCTGATGTAGACTTGCTTGTGTGTTTCGGACCATTGTCTTGCTGCATGACCCAGCTGCGCTTCAGCTTCAGCTCATGGACATTCTCCTGTAGAATTATCTGATACAGAGCAGAATTCATGGTTCCTTCAATGATGGCAAGGCATCCAGGTCCTGATGCAGCAAAGCATCCTCAAACCATGACACTACCACCGCCATGCTTGACCTTTGGTATGAGGTTCTTACTGTGGAATGCAGTGTTTGGTTTTTGCGAGACATAACGGGGCCCATGTCGGCCAAAAAGTTCCACTTTTGACTCATCTGTCCATAGAACATTGTTCCAGAACTCGAGGATCATCCAGGTGCTTTTTGGCAAACTTGAGACGAGCATTCATGTTCTTCTTAGTGAGCAACGGTTTCCGCCTTGCTACTCTGCCATGAATCCCATTTTTGTCCAGTGTCTTTCTGATGGTGGAGTCATGAACACTGACCTTAGCCGAGGCGAGAGAGGCCTGCAGATACCTGGATGTTGTTCTAGGGTTCTTTGTGACTTCCTGGACAATTTTACGCCTTGCTCATTGGAGAGATTTTGGCAGGACGGCCACTCCTGGGAAGATTCACTAATGTCCCAAACTTTCTCCATTTGGACAATATGGCTCTGACTGTGGTTCTGTGGAGCCCCAGGGCCTTAGAAATGGCTTTGTAACCCTTTCCAGACTGATAGGCATCAACAACTTTTTTCCGGAGGTCTTCAGGAATTTCTTTTGTTCGTGGCATGATATGCCTCTAAACCTGTGTGCTGACAACTTCACTCTGATGGTAAGGGCCAAAGTTAGTCAGATTTATATTGGGCTGGGCTGGCCCAAATCAGGCCTGGTTGTTAACCAAAGTACTCAAACAGCTGACCCTAATTATCCCTTTAATTGGGTTGAGTTAACTAGGGGGGGGGGGGGGGGGGCAATAACTTTTTCACACCTGACCTTGCACACCAAACAAATGAAAGAAGCACCAAACTTCATTTTTTCTTTCAGACTCCCTCTATATACTACTACAACCCACAAAAAAATCTGACCAAATACAATGTGAAAAATGTGCAAAAATGCAGAAAATCAGACGGGGCAAATACTTTTTCATGGCACTGTAATATATATATATATAGTTAATATAATAAAGTTTTTGCTTGCATCAATTTAGGTCACATTTTAAATTAGAAGTGTCTCCTCATCAGAAGCTATTTTAAAAGACCGCCAAACTTCTCTGTCACTTTGAAGCCAACATGTTGATTAAATAATCGCAATTTCAAAAGCCAGGAGCTGAAGTTCTACTTACAGCTGACTCCAGCAACAACAGGGCCTCCAGGTTAAAGGAGCTCTCTCTCAGTACATTATTTTATTCTTTCTACATTGTGTCTAATTATAAAGACATTGGTATGAGTGAGACAACACAGTTAAAACAACGTGTGTAATAATGGTAGCCGTTCCCTTGGCTGCACAAATGCAGTTTGGTTTTTTGGTTTTAAACTTTCGGTTTTGGTTTTAAAAACACAGTTGATTAAAAACAGAACCAATCCTAACTGATTTGCATCCCTATTTTACATGTATCTGAAGATGGGAGATTATTTTTTCAGAAATACCAAGATATTTAATAGTGCTGGGACAAATATTCAAATATTTGAATGAATTGGAATGTACTGTATTCATGTAATGCATGTAAGACAAAAATCCATGTCTGTATCAGCTTTATACCTTATGTACTGTTTTTGGCCTGAAATACAAAAAACATTTTTAAGACATTTAAAAAAAATTAATAGTAGTTCAACTTAGTAGTTCAAAGTAGTCAGGTAAAGTAAAGCCTTCAAAACTATTCTTACTAATGAAATATTTTTCTTCTTTAATACAGTGTTACATATAAAGGCTTTGATTACATTTTGCAAATTATTGAATATACAAATACGTGTCTGAATTTTGAATGAGAGGACCATGTGTGTCCCAGCACTAATATTTAGTAAGAACTAGACGTAGGCCCATGGCATACAGTTCACCCCACGCGGGTTCAAGTCTGTGTAAAGGTGTATTTTGCTGTATCATGTGTGTACAATCCAGGAAATAGTTTGAAACTCACCGCCTGCATAGACAATCTTCTTCCAGGCCTGGGACTCTAGCACCTTGTCGTGGGGGTAGAATCCGTGGTCCACCATGAAGAGGATCATCAGCACAGCAGTGATGCGCAGCACCAGCACATTGGCTCCTGTCAGCAGGCTGGTGCAGGCCAGGATAGCAGAGGCATAGGGGCAGGGCAGCCCTCGGTACATGAAGGGGATGCCTGAGGAAGACAGTCTGTGATGAGTGAACTGCCTCCCTTACAGAAATAAATACCATTGGAATAGCATGCTAATATTACAATACCCAGGAGGAAGCCCTAGCAGAAAGAATAGATAACACCATTACCAGTAGTGGCAAGACTTAGAACAATTATTGAAAACTTGTATGCTAACCAGTGTGTATTATCAGTGTAATTTATAGTGCCCCCGGTGTTCTCTCCAATTTAGAATATCTAATTACACTCCCTCGCTGCAGCAATTGCCAAAAGCACTCAGGAGAACTATGCACCGATCTAAAGATCCAGGAGCTCTGGAAGACAAAGGTCAGCCCTGCAGCTGTCCGCATGAGCTCACTGGGTGCTTAGCCAGTAGGGTCCTCTGTTGCACTTTGAGGAGATACAGTCTCTGACAATTTTGTCTCCCTAACCCGTGCTTTTACCAGGTGAGCCACTCAGGGATTCATACGACAGCCGTATTTACAAGTGAAGGTGAAAGGTAACGTTCCATTTTTCTCAGGAGAGCTAAAACACATTTTTGGTGGGTCACTTAATAGTTAACTGTAATGCAGGCAGCAGGAACTCTTGAATTGAAATCCTTTGGTGACCAGCTTGTTTTTCAGGTCATTGTCTTTGTTGCAACATGGTTATTAATGAAAGCTGGGGACGATACCAGCGTTTCCGTTAAGTGTCAATTACCCGTCTGAGACAGTTCCAAAAGCCAGTTGACGAGCAGAGACTGAAGAGCATCCTCCGATTCCATGATCAAGTCAAATGCCTCTTTACACCCAAGAGCTCTGCAGTGGATGTCTGCGAGCTACAGGCCTCTTGAGAACAGCAGACAGCCCTGAAGGTGTCTGATTTGAACTCACTGGAGGCCTGGCCAGTCAGGTCCACTGTAGCGTAGTGAAGAGTAACAGTCTGTTTTACCTGCATAACCCGTAAGAACACCAGAGGCAATGCAACGCTCCCTGTGAAATCCCCAGCAAAGACTGGCAACTTCGCACAGGCAGGCTGACTGTATAACTCCAGTGTCTTGAAGAAGTGTAGCATTTGTCTACTTGACTAGTGTGTTATATTTTAACTTAGAATTTGGATTGAGCCTTTTGAAGTAGTGGATGTTTAGTATGTTTCAAATATTAAGATATTAAACAAATAGGACAATTACAACTCTCTGTTTTGCTAAGAGCATTCTGAGAAGTCTGGGTATCTCACGAAATATCTGCTTTTTTTCTTACCACTAGAGTAAAAGCAGAGACGAGTGAAAACAGCCATAACGTAGAAGATCACCAGAATGCCATCCAGTAAACCATGGGCCTGCAGCAACAGTGCCGTGGCGATGCCAAACGTGGTGAAATCCGCAAAATCATCCAGCTGAGCTCCTGCAAAAAGAGAAGTCGGACCATTAACACTGGTGTTTCACAGTCAACTGCACTGTACCCAAAATGAGGTGGGGTGTTTTCTGCTTGTTTTCAGCATTTCAAGTAATTGTAGCTAAATCATTCCATAACCCTCCTTAGCCATTTTGCAATTCCATTAGCTGCTGAAGTCTCAAGTGTGCATTTGTAAAAGAAACGCATGTTATAGTATTTTAATTTAAAAACATATCTGGTACTACTTTAAGTTAAAGGAAGTTCTCATATATACATACATATACATACACACATGCAGTGCTAAAAGTGTAGAACACTATTTATTAACACAAAACAAATAAAAGCTGTGGAAAAGTTTTTTAACATAATTGAACAAATAAATTATTAAACAGTGCTTTTGTATATAAACATTCAACAGTAACAGCACTTTATTTAAACACGTTTGCACATAATGAAAAACAAAACGTTTCCAGTGTCTGGGAAATGAAGTACTGGGAATTACGTTCTGTGTGATCAATGCGAAATCTGAGAGTTCTTATTCTGCACCAGTAACTGGAAATTGTGAGTCAGCGAGTTGTTCTCCGCACAGTGCATCTGTACTTCCAGATTTACTTCTGTAAGTCTACTCCTAAACTTTGATTTGAAAACGAGATAAGTTGATGAGATAAGTTGGCACGAACATAGATAACAGCCTGGTGCCAACAGATTTGACTTCAACATAATCCTCAGACTGAAGTATATTAGATCAGGTGCTTCGAATGTGTGACTGAGCAACGTCGCCTGAGGCTTGCAGAGAAAGGAAGTCACTTTCAAATTGCTGTCGATTCAGTGATAACAGTTTTTCCAACTGTTTCACATTTCTGACTGCAAAAGAGAAAGGATATTTTAGAAATGAGCATGCCAGACCCATCCCGTCGGAATCCTGGACTCCATGGGAGACTGCAATCTGCAGTTCTGTCAGCCAGGTAACACAGCGCTCATTTTCAAAACTGACACCACTGCTCAATAACTGGAAATTGTGAAATCGGACTCTAGTCATTTGGTTGATAAACAAATCCAGTTTCTGTCAAAACTGGCGGACACGTTTGGCCAAATCAGCAGCTGTTTTGTCACGCCCTTGCAATGACAAATTCGGTTCATTCATGTGTCTTGTGATCTCTGTCAAAAAAACTAGTGGGTGAACTATGCATCACATGTGCTTCTGCAGAGTCACTTACAATAGGACCTTGCTTGTTTTACGTCTCATCTGAAGGACAGAGCACAAGGAGGTTAAGTGACTTGCTCAGGGTCACACACAGTGAGTCAGTGGCTGCTAGGATTGAACTAGGAACATCCTGGTAACAACCACTGGACCAGCACGCCTCCTATCATGGGGTTTAAATATGGAGAACCTGGTTAGCTCTAATCTTGGACTGCCTTAACTAAAGTAACAGATGTCAGTGGATAAGGAAGGATACACTTTCTTGCTTAAACCTAATTATCTATACTAGGTCTATTTAGGGCAGCAGTGTGGAGTAGTGGTTAGGGCTCTGGACTCTTGACCGGAGGGTTGTGGGTTCAATCCCCAGTGGGGGACACTGCTGTTGTACCCTTGAGCAAGGTACTTTACCTAGATTGCTCCAGTAAAAACCCAACTGTAAAAATGGGTAATTGTATGTAAAATAATGTGATATCTGTATAGTGTGAAATAATGTATAATGTGATATCTTGTAACAATTGTAAGTCGCCCTGGATAAGGGCGTCTGCTAAGAAATAAATAATAATAATAATTTTTAAATACTAAGTTTTGGGCTTCTCAGGCAAGATCCATGGTGAATCACATATTAAAAAGTACAATTGTACTTTTTGATTGATTTTCTCTGCTCGATTATCTTTAGAAAGCAGTTTTCCTTTTCACTCCGCAGTCACCAGCAGAGGCAGTGAAAGCACTAGGGTTAGCAGGGCTGCATGGATCCTGCCACCTTTCTGGTAAACAGCATTCCCCCTGTTGTACACCACTGGCCAGCTTATAGCAGTCTCCTGTAGGGGAGGAGGGGATGAATTCATTATACTGCTATGGGTCAAAGATTTAAGCAATTTCAGATATGCGGAACGCTGTAAGCACCAGTATTACTCACACAATCAGAGTAATCCCACTGGATTCACTGTGGTTAGTTTAAAAGTGATTGTGCAATTGACAAAAAACACATATTAAGTCATGCATCAATTGCCATTTGTGCACAATAGCTGCAAAACGCAGAGCAGGGTGTGAAATGTGGAGCTGGTGAGAGCTTTGGAAAAAAATAACTGTCAATATACTTTGAGAGACATACATCACAAGAAAGATCCACCATATTTACTTATTTTTTTTCATTTTAATATTAATACACTGCAGCTATCCCATACAAGAAAATACTATAGTACTGTCCAAAAACACTACTTTGCTATAGCATGTACTGTAGTATTTCTATATGGGCTCAAGCCACAAACACTGTGCAGTAACCAACAACAAATTCTTTAAAATGAGTTATACCAGGGCTTCTGTGTTTCGGTTTTTATTAATTATTATTATTATTTCTTTAAATGTTTTTTTTTCGCGGCTTTCGCTTTTTATATACTGTATGAAATTACTGTTTTCGGTTACTTCCCTAAATGCTTGGCCGTTTTCTTTCTGTCACAATAGTAGTAACTCGACAGTATTTGCACATTTAGTTGTACCTTCTTTCCTTTGCTGGCTTCCACAACAAAATCCTTTCAGTCACGGCACATTCTTCTGGGTTTTTTGTGTGTCTAGGCAGTTTTTTACATTTCGCCACAATTTGCAGTTCTGTTTAAATTCTCATTATCTAACTGTAATATAGCTTTAAATCCCGTAAACAAGCCTTCTACTGTAATTGTAATCTCGTTTTAAATCTCACAAGCGGAGTCTCCAATAGAAATGTAGAATTTGCTGCCACTCAGTAGTTGGGGTGGGTTTAAAGTATTCAGAACGAATGAATGATAGGTACGAGTCAGGAAGGAGGAACATTGCCCAACTGCACGGAAAGGTAGCTTTGTTTTTTGAAGTATTTTTTTTTTTAAATGGGAAAGCGGTGAAGTCAGCGTGAATTGAGTAACCATTTCCAGTGTTTTTCCGGTGTTTTACTGTGTTTATTTGCTATACACCGATTTCATTTTTTTTGTATCAGGGGTATTTTATCGTTTTTTAATGGTGAAAGCCAAAAATCATAAGCCCTAGTTATACCTCAAACTCCTTGGCACAAGCATACATTAATGAGGCATATTTACTAACCTTTGCTAAAGGAGTAACAACACTGTTAAAACTAGACAAATATCATACACAACAACAATTATGGAAAGTCAAATCCTGCTAAAACACTATACAATGTAGGCTCTTAAAACATTCGCTAAAATGCAGATGCACTGCCAGACAGCAAGCAGATTAATGTGAAAGTCTATTGAGGGTTGAGCCTGCAATGCATTGCAGAAACAGATCAAGGGATGCACGCTTGGGTACGTACTTTGGACTCAGAGTAACATTACCAAGAAAACGTTAACACTGACATTACACTTAAAAAGAAATGGTGATAATGTCTGCACAACTTCCAAACATCAGTTTTTTGTTATTATTCATAATGGCGGTCAGATCTTGCAGTTGGCATCGCTGTGTAATGTTAAAATGGTCAAGTTTTATCAAGAATGACTGAGAAAACCATGGAACTTGATTGATAGAATATACTGTAAAACGGATCTGTGAAAATGTGAAGCTGTTGAGCCGTGCTCACAGAACAGTATTCACACCACCATTAACACTGCAGTCAAATAAATGATCTACAAAAAATCTTTTCGCTTTTCCAGTTACTGTTAAAAAACGATACACTCTAATCATCAATAAAAACATATTTGTTCTTGAAGTAGCACCACACCTGGAACAGTAATCATACCTCATTGTTAATCAGTTTGTTTATACATATATGTGTATATATATATATACCTGTATAGATACAAGCAGTGCCTGGGAAACGACACAGATGGTACGCCATGGATTAAGCATGGCTTCCATGCCTCGTACCGTCAGCCCTTAACATTGAGAAAATGATTTGTAGGGAAGAAAAAGAAAAATCAACCCCTTCAGCAGAGGAGAAGGAGCTGGCGTTATAACACAAGCCTCTCTGGTCTGCATATTCATTTATCAGGTTCAGTAGCAGGCACCGACACAACACATACATCTTAACTCATAGTGAGTGGCCAATGTGTTGTGTCATGATTACTGACAGCAGTATCTCGGGTCTGATGCTGAAACAACATTTAACTAGGGTTGAAAGTTTCTGTGAACACAAACAAAGGGCCCCTGGGGAATATCATGTCAGCTTGAATGGTTTGCAAGTGTCACAGCGTTTCCAGTCAGTCTAAAACTGCATTTCCATACTGGTAACCGAATAGGTTACATACACTGTTAAAGATGGTTTGTTCAAGGTTAAACTGGTTGATTTAGCATAACTAGAGAAGCAGTGTGGAGTAGTGGTTAGGGCTCTGGACTCTTGACCGGAGGGTTGTGGGTTCAATCCCCAGTGAGGGACACTGCTGTTGTACCCTTGAGCAAGGTACTTTACCTAGATTGCTCCAGTAAAAACCCAACTGTATAAATGGGTAATTGTATGTAAAATAATGTGATATCTGTATAATGTGAAATAATGTATAATGTGATATCTTGTAACAATTGTAAGTCGCCCTGGATAAGGGCGTCTGCTAAGAAATATATAATAATAATAATAGAGAAATGTAATTGTTTAACTAGAGAAACATTACTGTATAACTAGAGAAACGTTACTGCTTAACTAGAGAAACGTTACTGCTTAACTAGGTAAACGTTACTGTTTAACTAGAGAAACATTACTGTTTAACTAG
Source organism: Acipenser ruthenus (assembly GCF_902713425.1). Classification (NCBI taxonomy): domain Eukaryota; kingdom Metazoa; phylum Chordata; class Actinopteri; order Acipenseriformes; family Acipenseridae; genus Acipenser; species Acipenser ruthenus. The sequence goes on from NC_081215.1 coordinate 8,991,027, forward strand.
AGAAACATTACTGTATAACTAGAGGAACATTACTGTTTAACTAGGGAAACATTACTGTTTAACTAGAGAAACGTTACTGTATAACTAGAGAAACGTTACTGTTTAACTAGAGAAACGTTACTGTTTAACTAGAGAAACATTACTGTATAACTAGAAAAACATTACTGTTTAACTAGGGAAACGTTACTGTTTAGAGAAACATTACTGTTTAACTAGAGGAACATTACTGTTTAAACTAGAGACACGTTACTGTTTAACTGGAGAAACGTTACTGCTTAACTAGAGAAACGTTACTGCTTAACTAGAGAAACGTTACTGTTTAACTAGGGAAACATTACTGTTTAACTAGAGGAACGTTACTGTTTAGAGAAACATTACTGTATAACTAGAGGAACATTACTGTTTAACTAGAGAAACGTTACTGTTTAACTAGAGAAACATTACTGTATAACTAGAAAAACGTTACTGTTTAACAGGAAATTTTACTGTTTTAACTAGAGAAACGTTACTGTTTAGCTAGAGAAACGTTACTGTTTAACTAGAGAAACGTCATATTGAATTTTGTGTCAAAAAGGTAGGCTTCATTGCAGTTCCTTTTCGTTCATCTAGTAGGCTTACAGGGCGACCAAGGTCATAAGTACACTGAAAAAAATTCTTGTTAGTTGTGTGTGTAAGTGCAGCCTTTTTGGTTAAAAAGGAAGGCAAACTTTTACTGTAAGGATATAAAAAGTCTGAACAATGTGTTGTGTCATGATTACTGACAGCAGTATCTCAGGTCTGATGCTGAAACAACACTTAACTCACCAAGAGCTGAACAGGCATTGAGTTGCCTAGCAACCGCTCCATCAGCCAAGTCCAGGAGGTACCCCACCAGAAGCAGCCAGCAGGCAGCGTAATGGTGTCTGCAGACAGTGAACAGACTTGTAAACATGCAAGCAACACATAGATAACATTTTACAATTAGTGCCAGTCCATATGAATAAGAGCTGGAATCATGCTGATTGCCTGCATATTAACATTGTGGTTAACATATATTACATTTTATTTCTGACAAACGTTTATATTAGGGCTTATATATATTTCTGTAACTTTAACAGGTATTTTTCTCTTTTTTAAAGAAACAAAATTGTAATTTACTCTGTAGAATACTTTACTAAAGCAATATTATACTTAAAAAAAAAGTTTTTAACATTGGTCTGGAAATATCATTACGAAATCACAAACCTAGGAACAAAAACAAAGGGCCCTGAGGAATGCCATGTCAGATTGAATGGTCTACAAGTGTCACAGAGTTTCCACTCAGTCTAAAACTGCATTTCCATATTGATAGGTTAACTAGAGAAACATTACTGTATAACTAGAGAAATCTTACTGTTTAGCTAGAGAAACATTACTGCAGAGAAACATTACTCTTTAACTAGAGAAATGTTACTGTATAACTAGAGAAACATTACTGTATAACTAGAGAAACTACTGTTTAACTAGAGAAACATTACTGTATAACTAGAGAAACATTACTGTTTAACTAGAGAAACGTTACTGTTTAACTAGAGAAACGTTACTGTTTAACTAGAGAAATCTTACTGTTAAACTAGAGAAACATTTCTGTGTAACTAGAGAAACATCAGTTCAACTAGTGACCTGATCTTCTGTGTATGACACCTGCTGGTGAAACATTGTATTTCAGTAGTTATCTGTGACAAACCAGTTTCTAGTCAGCTACCGCCCTCTTGCGTGCTGAAGATGCAGGACAGGTTAACTAAACTGCATATCGCACTGACCCCAGTTTAATCGCGCTGCATATTGCAACATACTTCAACATGTGTATAGCTGGCCATGGCTACCACTCTAGCATAGGGAGAGAAGTGATTCTACCATTTATTGTCTCACAGGACATGAGTCTCACAATATCCAAGCACTCAGATATTCACCCATTTAGAACACAAGTCTAACAGTCTAATCAGATACCCACCCATTGAGGCTGCAGAGGATAGAGCACAGTCCCATCACCATGTTCGCCATAGACAGACCATTGGCCACATTCTTCCGTGCAAACTCCTGGAGCTGGCCTGCTTGCTCACTCAGAAACAATTTCTTGGCATGCTGGAAGACACCTGAGACCAACAGGAGAGTTATTTAGAGGGATGGCTCTGGGTGGTGAAAGCCTGTCTGACAAGCAGGCTGCTAGGAGGGACGACGAGAGCCCAGTGCACAGCAGCAAGCTGTTTTTATTAAATCAGGGGTTGTCAAACTGGGGTCCACACAAAAGTCTCCTAAAACAACACGTGTATTTAATGTGCATGTGTTTTCAATCTCTGCGATTACCTTTTCCCTCAGTTTTCAGTTGATCCCTAATCAGAATATTTTTCACATGAAGGGATTCCCCAAGCACAAAGTATGAGAACCTCTGATTTAAGCATAAGAGTTCCTGACCAGGTTCAAATAAAATAAAAATAAAAAATGGCATCTGGATAACTAGTTAACAGGTCCGACTGAAGCATTGCCACCAGTTGTTTGTGTTCAATTGACTCATATGAAGGTTTTCCAGTTGACACCAGATGACTGGCTCTCAACAAGCAAATGTCTGTGAATTCCGCAGGTGTCTACTGGGTTCAGCCAAGGGATTCTATGTATGATGTCATGGTTTATAGATAATGGATGTCTACAGTGCATTTAACGCTAAATGAAATGTGAAATATCTACCATGATCATTTTTACTATGGGTTTCTCAGTAAACAGGGCTATGAGGTCAATTTAAAGCAGCCCATTTGTATCTACATTTTGTTTCTTTATTTCTCCACAGTGCAATAGTTTAATTCAAAGCCAGTATTTCTCAAAATATGGGACACATAACAAGGGTTAGTTGTACAAGACATCTTACAGTAATCCACTTATGTGGCAGCTAACCAGTCTCTTTTTCTGTTAGAACATGCATCCATGTGTACTACTAATGTACATACCAATGTCTGTTTGGTAAAAAAAAATGAACAGTGCTGTGTTGAGGCATAGCACATACTTGGTGACGTGACAGAGTTAAAAAAAGCAGGTCACCTCTTTGTATGTCTAAAAGCAAAAAAGCTTTTGATGACCATAATGTGTCACCATAAATGAGTAAATCCTATTGTCTCAAGCAGTTTGAATGCATTTCTCAAGAAGATGGCACCTGAGTTGTGAGGCATGCAGTTATGGGAGGTCTGTGCCCTGCTTTGAACCCTGCTGGTGGTGCTTGTAACTGAACCTCCCCCCTTGCTGGTAACGTGCCTGTCTGGCCACTCGGCATTGAGGTGCTCAGAGGAGGCCGGGCATCATGCTTTACACGCGGGAATAAAGTGTGCAGAAAACAGCAGAGTCCCACCCAGTAATACAATACCACAGATTTTAAACCCTCTACCATTTCCAGGCTTAAAGCCATCGGAAATTACAATAAGTGGGTGCGGCAGGAAACTCTGCTTCCGTTAACAGTGGTTATGGTTTGATAAAACAGATGTATAGGAGATCTATTAGGATTTTCTGGATCAATCAAAATCAATCACATGCATACTTTAAAAACCAATATGTTGATACCCCTTAGCAATATGTATTAATACAACAAATATATAAACAGTTCACTGCAAATACACGGTTTCCAGGTGGCAATAAAGCATATGTTGTGCAGTTGTGTCAGTGGTTTTATTTTATATGTAGTGACGTTAGTTTAAGAGGTCCTATTTCCCCCCTTCCCTAATTCATATAAGTGTAAAATACAACTATAGGCTGATTAGTTCTTTATTTTTATCAGCATTGATATTAGTGTATATAAAACAATATGATGCCTGACTGATTATATTGTATGTTTGTAGGTGTTTGGTGGCTACCTCTAATTGAGTATTTTTCACACACTCTTTGCTGTATCAGGCCTATCATACAAAGAGTGCAAGAGAAAACACTGTCCACTCAACCTGAATAGAGGCAGCCACTGAACATTTAAGACATCTAGTTTCACAGACCCTGACTAGCTCGAATCTTGGATTACTTTACCTAAATTAACACTGAGTTGTCCGAGATTAGTGCAAATCAGAGTCTGTGAAACCAGCCTTTAAACATATAATAAGTCATTCAATCTAAATAAAATACAGGTGAAACACTGATATTAACTATAGTTTATGTGGTTTAAACATTTAGAATGCTTGGTCATTGACATTCTGAGTGTGCAATCTATGAATTTATATGACATGACATAATTTATGATAAAATACTTTAAGTACATGTATAAAGATGTTTTAGCTTTGCAGCGTGTTATAATAATAACAATATTAGATAGCAAACATTAATAATAATGAAACTTAATAATAATAGTTGATTTTGTCAATAACCATGCATTACATTTCTGTATGGGGCATGTTAATGGGAGCTATAAGACCCAGGCTCACTGAGATCAAAGTAAGACAGGTGGATGTTTTCAGTGTACATGTTTTTTGTATTGTTTCCGTAAGAGAAAAAAACATGAAAATGGAGAGACTTACAGCAGTATATTTCAAAAGAAAGCAGGATTAAAAGGGTTGATAACCATGGCTTTAGAAACAGCTCTTTCTACAGCAGAACACATTTCTGTCAAAGCCCTTATCATTGTACGCTGGTAAAGCCAGTTTAGCCTACTGCTACTCAATACTTGTATTTATTCTTTAATCTGCTCAATTATTTTACCCCAGTGTTTCACCCTAATTTAGAATGTCCAATCGTGTTCCCCACTTCAGTAATTACTCACACAACTCAGCAGAACTGAAGGTCAGTGGACGCCCTCCGATCCGACAAGCAAGCCAATTGCCTCTTTACATCAGATGTCAAGAGAACTACTGGCCATGAAGTCCAGCCTTTGCTTTGAGCTCACCGGATACCTGGCTAGTAGGGTCCGCTGTAGCACAGTAAGGAGAAACGTCCATTTTGCTTCCTGTAGGAGCACCAGAACTAATGCAATGCTTTTGTGGTATCTTCAATGAAGACTTCTTAGGTAAGCCACTTAGGGAACCAAAGAGCTTGGCTTTTTAATGTAGAGTTTAAAACTGCCCATGCATGGTCATCAGTTCAGGCCTAGACTCTGCCCTGTCTCAGTGCATCCACAGCATGTAGATACAAAAACGAGTGAACACGTGTTTAAGATGATCATTTAATAATCTGGAAACCTTGTATTTGCAGAATTAAATCCAACCATCTTCTTATGCTACTGTATGTGTACATACAATTTTGCTGGGGTATCATAAAAGTCTGATCTGTCTAGTTTCTCTGTCACAATAGTACAGAACTGCCCTTTTTCTCTTGCATTCCTGTGCTGAATGCAGAGGGTAAAACCTTTTCTTCAACCCCAAGCCACGTCTTTAAATCTCTGAATTCTGTAAAATTCCCATCCCCATATCTAACAACCAAACCACATGCTGAGCTGCTCCCCAGACTAGGTCATGTATCTAACGGCTCTGCTGTAAGAAGGGTTAAGTTCAAGTTCCTACTATTTTGTTTTGCACCCTGAACTTCACGTGTTTCCAAAGCCAGCCGAGTTCAAGAGACTCTTCATCTGAAAGAAAACAGCAGGTCAGATCACAGACAAGCCAACAGTTTTCAAAGCGATCTCGTCTTGGTTTCTTAAATATGAGAGCGCAAACTAATTTCAAATGTTACAAAATATTTGTCAACAGCAAGAACCTTGTTGCTCAAACATTTAATTTGGTAAGGGATTGTATATATTTAGATTTAAGTAAAATCTGAGTTTTTATGGTTTTGAACAAAGAAGCAAAGTTTAGTAGAGGTCTTGTGGTCCTTCGTGTCAATGTGCTGGGTCAGAAAGCTGCTCGTTAACAGTCTGACAATCTGAAAGGGTGGTAATATCCCCACATGAAAGCCATGCTTCTCAAGTGAAAGCACACACCCAACATGTCACAGGAGATTGTGCCAGACTTCTGTGTCACTTCAGCAGGTCAAATACCAGAGAAATTCACACATTGACACGTTTGTGCCGTAACAAAGTATAACAGATGTGCAAGAAATGTATCCGATTCAAAACACATCATCATTATAGAGGCTGGGTTGAATTAGACAACTAGTGTAGAACACAACCCAACTCGTACAATAACTGAATTATATTTTCTCATAAGATGAAGTTGAAAGTGCCAAGTCAGGTTTACTTAAATCTAAACTCTGCCCCTAAGAAAGGCAAACACAAGTTCTTTAAAACCAACCTTTTTCCACTAAGGGACCCACAACATCCCTGGAGGTTTGCTTAAAGGACTAAAAGCTAATGAACTTATTCAGTAAACCTACCTCAAAATGCATTGCTGGCCGCTATGCTTGATCAGAGCTTTTAGATTTAGGAATATTTGAACATCTTAGATACCTGTGTTGTTTGCATTATACAAAAACCTAGAAAAAGTCACATGACCTCAAGGAAACCAGTTTTGTACAGAGGTCAGTGTTACAGTTGTTGACTTAATATTCTTTACCTCAAAGTCACTACCTAAAGTGGTCTCTGGAATATGAGGCTATGCTATTGTGGTGTCAGCTTTATAAAATTACTGCAACAAAGGGTTAATCCAGAGAATCCTAGAACAAAAGTGGTGTACCAAATATGAAGCCAATATCTCAAAGCATTTAGTCTGTATCACCTGGAAAACAAAAAGCCACATGACCACAATGTGCTCTTGTTAATATATAATGAGAAATGTTAACCAACATACATTTAAAAAAATGAAGCATTCAGACGAAGAACCATCTACAGTGTGTGCATTCCAAGCATTTCATTCTATTCATATTTCAAGTGCTTGAGATCTTCTGTGGGGGTAGCAGCAGCAGATATCCACCATATTGCTGACAGACAAAAGGAGCTCTCTGGCAACCACATTCACGGCTTAACAAGATCTCTGCTAAAATTGCACATGGTTTTTTGTGGAATAAATCGCCCTTTAAAAATATATTAGATCAAAACACAGGTTTACCTTTAAGTGTAGGTGTTACTTAATCAAAACTTTGTTTAACATATTGGACAGTACTGCATTTCAGTGTAAGATTTACTAAATTGAATTATAGTTTTTAGTCATTTAAGACAGAAGAAGTGTTTGAACTATTAAATGGACACTTAACAGGTACACCTGTTCTCTCCTCTCATCTCCGTGTGTCATTTTTCAGAGCATCCCTGAAATAAGTAATTCAAATTATTTTATTTTTTTGCAATGGAGTCTCTGGTCTGAGTTGCATCAATCTCAAAAAGACATCAGTATTTGGTGTTCAATTATATGACCTCCTTTTCGACCAAATTTCAAATGTCAACTCACTGCTGTAACCCACTTACCGATTCAGGAAGACCGTGAGTTTTGATACGCTGAATTTCGAGCCCTCAAAAACACAAAGGATAGAGTCTCAAAGCTATTTAAGTTTGAAACTTCAGGACGAAGGACTGCCCCCTACACACATTAAGTCATCCAATTCTGGCCTGTCAGAGAAATATATTGATCCCCCATTTACAACCTTGTAGCTTCCCCCTTGATACTCTTGGTTATCAGGCCAGGTGGTGGATTTTGAGTGCTTGCTACTTTCATTTTTGTGAAACTGTCATTACTGCAGTTATTTCCAGACAGGAAAACCTCACCCTATGAAGAAACCAAAACAGAAAATGGTTTCATTTTCAAATCAGAATTGTTTCATTTGAGCAAAACATTGTACTAATGAGGATTATTAGCTTTGAGAATATAGCCCATGTGAAAAAAAGTCATAAATGTGTTACTCTTTGATCAAGTGGTTCTGTGCTGGTATCATTCTATTTGGGGAAAATGCATTAACTATTCTGCAGCATAAACCAGAAAAATACTAACTTTAAAACTAATAAATGAAAGCCTAATGCTTCTCAAGTCATTTTCTTCTACTTTAAAGACACTGAAGCTAGTATAATAAATCAATAAAACTTACACTTCAGCATTATTACCCATGGTTTGGTGTCATATTCCAGTTTTGAATAATGGGGAAACAATATGAGAAGCCTATATTGAGACCCTGAAAGTTACATTCTGTTCTTGTTGATGTACCAAAATAAACTATGAGAAGCAGATAGGAAATAAACCCATACAATATATATATATATATATATATATATATATATATATACAGCTCTGGAAAAAATTAAGAGACCACTGCAAAATTATCAGTTTCTCTGGTTTTACTATTTATAGGTATGTGTTTGGGTAAAATGAACATTTTTGTTTTATTCTATAAACTACTGACAACATTTCTCCCAAATTCCAAATAAAAATATTGTCATTTAGAGCATTTATTTGCAGAAAATGACAACTGGTCAAAATAACAAAAAAGATGCAGTGTTGTCAGACCTTGAATAATGCAAAGAAAATAAGTTCATATTCATTTTTAAACAACACAATACTAATGTTTTAACTTAGGAAGAGTTCAGAAATCAATATTTGGTGGAATAACCCTGATTTTCAAGCACAGCTTTCATGCGTCTTGGCATGCTCTCCACCAGTCTTTCACATTGATGTTGGGTGACTTTATGCCACTCCTGGCGCAAAAATTCAAGCAGCTCGGCTTTGTTTGATGGCTTGTGACCATCCATCTTCCTCTTGATCACATTCCAGAGGTTTTCAATGGGGTTCAGGTCTGGAGATTGGGCTGGCCATGACAGGGTCTTGATCTGGTGGTCCTCCATCCACACCTTGATTGACCTGGCTGTGTGGCATGGAGCATTGTCCTGCTGGAAAAACCAATCCTCAGAGTTGGGGAACATTGTCAGAGCAGAAGAAGCAAGTTTTCTTCCAGGACAACCTTGTACTTGGCTTGATTCATGCCAAAGCTGCCCGATTCCAGCCTTGCTGAAGCACCCCCAGATCATCACCGATCCTCCACCACATTTCACAGTGGGTGCGAGACACTGTGGCTTGTAGGCCTCTCCAGGTCTCCGTCTAACCATTAGACGACGAGGTGTTGGGCAAAGCTGAAAATTGGACTCATCTGGGGGTGCTTCAGCAAGGCTGGAATCGGGCAGATTTGTCTTTGTGAAGGACGCATGAATCAAGCCAAGTACAAGGTTGTCCTGGAAGAAAACTTGCTTCCTTCTGCTCTGACAATGTTCCCCAACTCTGAGGATTGGTTTTTCCAGCAGGACAATGCTCCATGCCACACAGCCAGGTCAATCAAGGTGTGGATGGAGGACCACCAGATCAAGACCCTGTCATGGCCAGCCCAATCTCCAGACCTGAACCCCATTGAAAACCTCTGGAATGTGATCAAGAGGAAGATGGATGGTCACAAGCCATCAAACAAAGCCGAGCTGCTTGAATTTTTGCGCCAGGAGTGGCATAAAGTCACCCAACATCAATGTGAAAGAGAGCATGCCAAGACGCATGAAAGCTGTGCTTGAAAATCAGGGTTATTCCACCAAATATTGATTTCTGAACTCTTCCTAAGTTAAAACATTAGTATTGTGTTGTTTAAAAATGAATATGAACTTATTTTCTTTGTATTATTCGAGGTCTGACAACACTGCATCTTTTTTGTTATTTTGACCAGTTGTCATTTTCTGCAAATAAATGCTCTAAATGACAATACTTTTATTTGGAATTTGGGAGAAATGTTGTCAGCAGTTTATAGAATAAAACAAAAATGTTCATTTTACCCAAACACATACCTATAAATAGTAAAACCAGAGAAACTGATAATTTTGCAGTGGTCTCTTAATTTTTTCCAGAGCTGTATATATATATATATATATATATATATATATATATATATATATATATATATATATATACAGTACTGTACTGTGCTGTGCAAAAGTTTTAGGCAGGTGTGAAAAAATGCTGTAAAGTAAGAATGCTTTCAAAAATAGACATGTTAATAGTTTATATTTATCAATTAACTAAATGCAAAGTGAGTGAACAGAAGAAAAATCTACATCAAATCAATATTTGGTGTGACCACCCTTTGCCTTCAAAACAGCATCAATTCTTCTAGGTACACTTGCACACAGTTTTTGAAGGAACTCGGCAGGTAGGTTGGCCCAAACATCTTGGAGAACTAACCACAGTTCTTCTGTGGATTTAGGCAGCCTCAGTTGCTTCTCTCTCTTCATGTAATCCCAGACAGACTCGATGATGTTGAGATCAGGGCTCTGTGGGGGCCATACCATCACTTCCAGGACTCCTTGTTCTTCTTTACGCTGAAGATAGTTCTTAATGACTTTCGCTGTATGTTTGGGGTCGTTGTCATGCTGCAGAATAAATTTGGGGCCAATCAGATGCCTCCCTGATGGTATTGCATGATGGATAAGTATCTGCCTGTACTTCTCAGCATTGAGGAGACCATTAATTCTGACCAAATCCCCAACTCCACTTGCAGAAATGCAGCCCCAAACTTGCAAGGAACCTCCACCATGCTTCACTGTTGCCTGCAGACACTCATTCGTGTACCGCTCTCCAGCCCTTCGGCGAACAAACTGCCTTCTGCTACAGACAAATATTTCAAATTTTGACTCATCAGTCCAGAGCACCTGCTGCCATTTTTCTGCACCCCGGTTCCTGTGTTTTCGTGCATAGTTGAGTCGCTTAGCCTTGTTTCCACGTCGGAGGTATGGCTTTTTGGCCGCAAGTCTTCCATGAAGGCCACTTCTGACCAGACTTCTCCGGACAGTAGATGGGTGTACCAGGGTCCCACTGTTTTCTGCCAATTCTGAGCTGATGGCACTGCTGGTCATCTTCCGATTGCGAAGGGAACTAAGCATGATGTGTCTTTCATCTGCTGCAGTAAGTTTCCTTGGCCGACCACTGCGTCTACGGTCCTCAACGTTGCCCGTTTCTTTGTGCTTCTTCAAAAGAGCTTGGACAGCACATCTGGAAACCCCTGTCTGCCTTGAAATTTCTGCATGGGAGAGACCTTGCTGATGCAGTATAACTACCTTGTGTCTTGTTGCTGTGCTCAGTCTTGCTATGGTGTATGACTTTTGACAGTAAACTGTCTTCAGCAACCTCACCTTGTTAGCTGAGTTTGGCTGTTCCTCACCCAGTTTCATTCCTCCTACACAGCTGTTTCTGTTTCAGTTAATGATTGTGTTTCAACCTACATATTGAATTGATGATCATTAGCACCTGTTTGGTATAATTGTTTAATCATACACCTGACTATATGCCTACAAAATCCCTGACTTTGTGCAAGTGTACCTAGAAGAATTGATGCTGTTTTGAAGGCAAAGGGTGGTCACACCAAATATGGATTTGATTTAGATTTTTCTTCTGTTCACTCACTTTGAATTTAGTTAATTGATAAATATAATCTATTAACATGTCTATGTTTGAAAGCATTCTTACTTTACAGCATTTTTTCACACCTGTCTAAAACTTTTGCACAGTACTGTATATATATATATATATATATATATATATATATATATATATATATATATATATACATACAGACGTGCTCAAATTTATTGGTACCCCTCCACAAAAAACGAAGAATGCACAATTTTCTCTGAAATAACTTGAAACTGACTAAAGTAATTGGCATCCACCATTGTTTATTCCATATTTAATAGAAATCAGACTTTGCTTTTGATTTTTTATTCAACATAATATTGTAAATAATAAAACAAATGAAAATGGCATGGACAAAAATGATGGGACCGCTAACCTAATATTTTGTTGCACAACCTTTAGAGGCAATCACTGCAATCAAACGTTTTCTGTAGCTCTCAATGAGACTTCTGCACCTGTTAACAGGTAGTTTGGCCCACTCTTCCTGAGCAAACTGCTCCAGCTGTCTCAGGTTTGATGGGTGCCTTCTCCAGACTGCAAGTTTCAGCTCTTTCCATAGATGTTCGATAGGATTCAGATCAGGACTCATAGAAGGCCACTTCAGAATAGTCCAATGTTTTGTTCTTATCCATTCTTGGGTGCTTTTAGCTGTGTGTTTTGGGTCATTATCCTGTTGGAGGACCCATGACCTGCGACTGAGACAGAGCTTTCTGACACTGGGCAGTACGTTTTGCTCCAGAATTCCTTGATAGTCTTGAGATTTCATTGTGCCCTGCACAGATTCAAGGCACCCTGTGCCAGGCGCAGCAAAGCAGCCCCAAAACATAACCGAGCCTCCTCCATGTTTCACTGTAGGTATGGTGTTCTTTTCTTTGAAAGCTTCATTTTTTCGTCTGTGAACATAGAGCTGATGTGACTTGCCAAAAAGCTCCAGTTCTGACTCATCTGTCCAAAGGACATTCTCCCAGAAGGATTGTGGCTTGTCAATATGCATTTTAGCAAATTCCAGTCTGGCTTTTTTATGTTTTTCTTTCAAAAGTGGAGTCCTCCTGGGTCTTCTTCCATGGAGCCCACTTTTGCTCAAAAAGCGACAGATGGTGCGATCAGAAACTGACGTACCTTCACCTTGGAGTTCAGCTTGTATCTCTTTGGCAGTTATCCTTGGTTCTTTTTCTACCATTCGCACTATCCTTCTGTTCAATCTGGGGTCGATTTTCCTCTTGCGGCCACGCCCGGGGAGGGTGGCTACAGTTCCATGGACCTTAAACTTCTTAATAATATTTGCAACTGTTGTCACAGGAACATCAAGCTGCTTGGAGATGGTCTTGTAGCCTTTACCTTTACCATGCTTGTCTATTCTTTTCTTTCTGATCTCCTCAGACAACTCTCTCCTTTGCTTTCTCTGGTCCATGTTCAGTGTGGTGCACACAATGATACCAAACAGCACAGTGACTACTTTTCTCCATTTAAATAGACTGAATGACTGATTACAAGATTGGAGACATGTGCGATACTTATTAAAGAAACTACTTAGTTTGAAATATCACTATAATCCAATTATTTATTATCTTTTCTAAGGGGTACCAACAAATGTGTCCAGGCCATTTTAGAATATCTTTGTAGAATAAGCAATAATTCATCTCTTTTCACAGCTTCTTTGCCTTATTCTATGACATACCAAAGGCATGCAAGTATACATGATAAAATAGCTTTTAATTTCATCACTTTTCAGGAGGAATGAAGCATTATTTCAATGAGCTGTAAGGGTACCAACAAATTTGAGCACGTCTGTATATATATATATATATATATATATATATATATATATATATATATATATATATATATATATATATATATATAGCAAGAGAGAGCTGTTTAATAGAGCGGTCTTGTTTTTTTCCAGTTTATACTTAGAAAGGCACCACACCTTCGCAGAGACAGGGTGGGGTTCACATACCTGAACACCACAACACCTTTCCAGCACAGCATCAGAGAGACAGGGTGGGATTCACATACCTCAACACCACAACACCTTTCCAGCACAGCATCAGAGAGACAGGGTGGAGTTCACATACCTGAACACCACAACACCTTTCCTTGTCTTGTCCGTTTCTCTGAATATATTGTGGTATATCAACACATTTAAAATGTAACTTTCAGGATCTAAATACAGACTTCTTGTATCATTTCCACATTCTTCTCAATCAAACCATGGATAATAACCAATAAAATGTATGTTTTACTGATTTATTTCAATGTCTTTAGAGTTCCCGGCAGTAGTAGGAACAACATGAGACATGGAAGTCCAAGTGCAAAACAATATATTTGAAAGCTGGACTGACCTGGTTAAGTTGAATTTCAAAATATTTTAGATAACATCCAACTTCATATCTTTAAATATGTGTAACCCAGTACCCTTATGATTTCATTATTGCTACACATGAGCACTGCAAAAAAACCCCAAAACACCTTGTTCTTTTAACTGGATCTCAACTCTCTTGAACAAACAATTTCAAAGAAAAGTTTAGTGCACACTCAGAATGCTCTTCCCCTCTGAGCAGAGGATCCTGCATCATCACATTCGCTTGGGCTACATCCTGGTTAGGGTTCTAGGATTCGTTAAACAAACAAGCCAGAGATCTGTATTTGTTTTCAAACCCATGTTTGAACATGACAAACCAAACTGGGGTAGAAGACATTCAATCAAAGTTAAAACAGCCTTCAATAACAAAATATTACATTCTCAAGCCTTTCCTATTTATTTAATAAAGACAAGTTCCTACAGGCAAAAATATGTTAATTTGGTGTGTCATGGAAGACTGTTAGTCATCATTTGCAGAAGACAACATCATGAAAAAAACTCTTGGATGGTTTCACAGATCCCCGATTTGCATTAAGCTTGTATACTAGGTAGTCCAAGATTAGTACTCAGGCTATGTGAAACCAGCCTGTTTTTCATTTCCTTTTAATTGATTAATCTGAGCATGTCAACGATCAATTAGTCACCTGATCAATCTGTGATTATATATAAAACCACAGTAAAAGTCTATCCCCCAAAATATGGCAAAATAAGAACTTTCATAGTTCATAGTGTATTTGTAATAAAGAATGACCTTACCGGATGTAATCATTTCTCTAGATTTTAGTGTGGCTTACATATATAAGCACAGCTAGTCAATAAGACAGAAGCCTCTATATATACCCATATTCTGATACTCTCAATAACCTTAACAAGTTTCATCACAAGTAGATAAGCGGGGGATGACTCAAGCTCAACCCATAACAGGGTTTCCATGGCTACAAACATCCTGCAGCAAAAAGACAGAGAGAGTGATTAGTTCCGATGCGAGGTCGCTGACAATTTCCTAACGGAGCAACTGGGAATCTGTTTTCATGGGAATGCTTGTGTACCCTAAATTAAGGGCATTATACAATTACAATGGACACAGGGGTTTCATCGCCGTTAGAATTTCTGTGAAAAAAAAAAAGTATCAAAAACATTTTAAATTACTAGGAAATAATTTTCTGGCACACAAAAACTGGCCTAGCTTGTATGAGGTGAAATGTGGATAACCCTAACCCTAACCCTGCTGTATCTCAGACAACACTTTAGGTAGAATATATTGGGGGTTGGACAAAGAAACAGACCACCAGCCACAACACAGTCAATCTGTTACCAGGGGCAAACAGGGCAGCAATAATTTAACACAATGAATCTCCAGGGTGTTAAAATTGGTCTGAATGATAACAGCCTTTAGTTAGGGAGGAAATCTGTAGCAAATGATATTCTCCATCCTAAAATGATTTACTAATGTGTGCAGTTTGGGAAATTATAGCATGTCTTCAAATGTGTGTTAGATGTGTTGGCTTGCCCACCTTCAATGAAGCTAAGTCTTTACTGTACATATATTTGGGCCCATTTATACCTAGTTCGTTGGGAGGGGATCATTTGCACTAGAGTTCACTTAACACCCAAGTTCAGTTCGTTTTGGCAGTTGAGAAACATCAAAAATATTTGTTTAGCATCACAGTGCGCACTAGATGTGGGTACTAGGATTCACTTGAAAAGGTGGTCTCCGCGTTAGGGTACTTTCACACCTAGTTCACTTGCAAGTGATTTGAATCATGGTTCACTTGCAAACAAAATTAGTTTGCTTCGGTTCATTTCACACCAGAAAAATTAAAGCGAACTTGAGTTTCTTTTTAAAGTGCATTCAAATGTGTTTGTTTGGTTCACTTGCAGCTACAGCCAGACCACAGTTCTATTGGTTTCTCATTGCACTTTTCCAAACGCACTCTGCTCTCTTGCTGATTACTAGAGCTTAAGTTCTCTCTGGAAACTTTTTCCATCATGCCCAACATGGAAAACACTTTACGTGCTGTGGCTGTGCTGTTCATGTTCTTCTGGTTTATTTGGCGCTTACAACATCAAATCATTGCCGAAGAAATGGAACATGCTGAAAGAGCGTCAAAGTATTTGTCGGAAAAGCACTGTTCTTTAGGATGAAATGCGTGAGCGACACCTGGTGTTTAGAAGACGTATCAAGCGAATGCAAATATTACAGCAGCGTGCCTTTTATCATTATTATTATAGCTTGTTGTGAATGTTGTACGCATGACAGCATGGTGAGATACAGATGCAACACAGTACTGCTTTGTCTTGGGGAGTGTATATGGCACAATTATAATGAAGCCAGATGCAATGCATGTGCTAAATCATTATTCAGTTGTCATTTCATATATTTTCTTTTCTTTGCCATGTGATAGTTTTTCTATTATGCTTAAAGAACGTGCATGCTGCAATGGTAAATCTCAAACACTGGTATTAGCGTCATTTCATTGAACAGCCCTGGGTTGCGGGTTAGTAAACATGAGCCAAGCTATTAAAGGAAAGTAGGCATCAATATACCTTTTCTCATATGAGGAGCTGTTTCAGACAAGTGTGTCAATGCAGAGAGAGCCACGTGATGCACAAGAGACCAAAGCCATTTATATACATATCATCTAAAAAATAATAATAAAATATGTAGAAAGACTGTACACATAATGGTTTTATGGAGACAGGAATTAACTAAAATCATTTCATGTGCATGTTGATTTTTTGTTATATAAAGAGGGCATGTCGTTTTCAGGCTTTATTTTTGAACACGTGACGCCCCTTTCAACTTATTTTGAGCCAATTCTGTTTCTTAATTAAACTCCTGAAGCAAAATGGTAACATTTTAGTTTGTTTTCAGGTGAATTCTAATTCGGATCTTTACAAACAAACTAGCTATGAAAGGGCCCTTTACCCGTTAACCAAAGGATGATTCCGAGTGAAGAAGCACCAAGACCTTCAGGTCAAGGAACGCTTCAGATCAAGCTGTAATATGAGAAACATTTTGAGGACATTGTGCCTTTACAACAGGAATGTACAGAAATGGATTTGCAAGCAGCAACCTCCTCCCACCACTACCATGACAACCCATGACTACAGCTTTCATCATTTTACTTGTTTAACAGGTAAATATTTTCAATTCTTAACTTTTTAATTTGTCATTATGTATACAGTGTGTTGTGCATAAATAGATGACTAGATAATTAAGAAAGCAGCCCTGTATTACCTTTCTAGTATGACTGTGTCTACAATTTCATGACAAACAAAATGATGTGTTATGAAGAAGTGTATTTTATAGTTGATAAGACTACATGCTCTCCCTATCTCGATTTAATCTTTTAACAAAATATTGTATTGCGACCTGCATGTCAGCTTATGGTGACATTAGTGTATCGTTACACCCTGAATTTTGAAATAAGTTGAAAATAAAGAAAACTTACCTTTAAATTGCACTGATCCATGAATTTTTAGTAAGTTTGATTATTCTAGATCTAGTCAAACCAATGTTTGTGTTTATCTGCTTTTCCTTTAGGCTGTGCTGTGCTGTGTTCTAACAGCACGTATCAATTTCTCAGAGGAGATATCAATGTCATATTTATAGAAGTGGGGCATTTACATTCTCTGTTGTATATTACAGAATCCATAAAAAAATGAATCAGTCATGTGATGAACAGCCCATTTGCACCACAGTGTAGGCCAGGGGCGACAAAAATCGCTATGTTGGCAACGATGCAACTCGCGCGCAACACAGGACCAATCATTTTATGCTTTGCGTGGTCGCCCATAGCAACGCGAGTCAGCGCAGTGGGAGTGATTTTTAACTGTGAAGGAAAACAACGTTAACGCAAATAAACAAATAAATAAATAAATGCCTTATCTTCACTTCACCCCAGATCAAGTGACTCTGCTCACCCAGGCAGGACTAGGTTTCATATTAACGGCAATTTGTTGCACATTTTTACTCTTGCATTTTGCTCTGCCATCCCTGCTTTTACAAGCGAATCCTCGAAATTAATCTTACTGTTTTCACCAGTTCTAAATTTTTTTTTATGAATATTGAACTTTTTGGCAGTTTTTACATTCCCTTCTTAATTAATAACAAACAGTTGAAACTTTAAATGGTAACTTCTTTTTTTCAATAATACCAACTTTTACACTGAAATGCAAGGCTGTTATATAATTAGCATTTTTTGCGGTCCGCAATTTATAATTCAAAATCTGAAACGCTGGGCCATTGGATTTCGAAACATTTAAAATCTTGCATGCGGAATAAATTTGAAAATTCTATTACATGGGTATCTAGGCAAAATATGACCTGTTGCTCTGACTTGTATCCTGTGTCATTAAATGGCTTTCACTGTAAACGGCTTAAAAACTGATAAGAAATTCTTTTGAGGGTGGTTGAATTGTTTTAGGAGATTTAAACATTGAGGCTTTTATTAGAGGGCGAGGAGAAAATAGGGTGCTGTGCCTCAGAAATGATATATCAAGGTGTGCTGCAGCAGAGAGAAG
The DNA here is from genome assembly GCF_902713425.1 of Acipenser ruthenus. Lineage (NCBI taxonomy): Eukaryota > Metazoa > Chordata > Actinopteri > Acipenseriformes > Acipenseridae > Acipenser > Acipenser ruthenus. The sequence goes on from NC_081215.1 coordinate 9,009,195, forward strand.
CCTGGGAAGCACTGGTGCAGGCTACACTATCATTGCACGTTTCTGTTTTTGTCCACCTCCTTTAGTGCAGTCCAAGCCGATCTTTTCCAAATATTTTTTGCAAGAAAAGTGTTTTAAAAAGTTACAGAACCCCCTGTAGTGTTTACAAGAAAGACTTTGCCTCTGCTGTATCCTGCATTGTCCATATCGAGGCCATTTTTTTTTTCAACAAATTCCCGATTGTGTTGATATTTTTTATTCACACATCAGAGGTTTGATCGGAAATGTTTGGCAGAAGAATTTCTCTTCTAAAAATCGCAGTGTATCCAGTTCATGCTCCTCCTGCAACAATGCTGGTGCTGTGATTGAAATGACTGCTGTATTGTGGGAACAGAAAACTAGCATTGCTGCAGGAGGGAGTGTGATCTGGATACACTGCAGGAGGGAGTGTGATCTGGATACACTGCAGGAGGGAGCGTGATCTGGATACACTGCAGGAGGGAGCGTGATCTGGATACACTGCAGGACGGAGAGTGATCTGGATACACTGCAGGAGGGAGCGTGATCTGGATACACTGCAGGAGGAAGCGTGATCTGGCTACACTGCAGGAGGGAGCGTGATCTGGATACACTGCAGGAGGGAGTGTGATCTGGATACACTGCTGGAGGGAGCGTGATATGGATACACTGCAGGAGGGAGCGTGATCTGGATACACTGCAGGAGGGAGCGTGATCTGGATACACTGCTGGAGGGAGCGTGATATGGATACACTGCAGGAGGGAGCGTGATCTGGATACACTGCAGGAGGGAGCGTGATCTGGATACACTGCAGGAGGGAGCGTGATCTGGATACACTGCAGGAGGGAGCGTGATCTGGATACACTGCAGGAGGGAGCGTGATCTGGCTACACTGCAGGAGGGAGCGTGATCTGGATACACTGCAGGAGGGAGCGTGATCTGGATACACTGCTGGAGGGAGCGTGATATGGATACACTGCAGGAGGGAGCGTGATCTGGATACACTGCTGGAGGGAGCGTGATATGGATACACTGCAGGAGGGAGCGTGATCTGGATACACTGCAGGAGGGAGCGTGATCTGGATACACTGCAGGTGGGAGCGTGATCTGGATACACTGCAGGAGGGAGCGTGATCTGGATACACTGCAGGAGTGAGTGTGATCTGGATACACTGCAGGAGGGAGTGTGATCTGGATACACTGCAGGAGGGAGTGTGATCTGGATACACTGCAGGAGGGAGTGTGATCTGGATACACTGCAGGAGGGAGTATGATCTGGATACACTGCAGGAGGGAGTGTGATCTGGATACACTGCAATCCTTAGACTTTTTTTTTTCTCCTGGCGAACGCTCCTGAATAAATGTTGTGTAATGTATTGTCCAGTTGATTTATGACCCATGATGTGCGAATTAAAATGTCAAAAAAGTCAGCAATATGTATAAAAAATATAACGCTGCGATATGGACAACACCGGACACAGCAAATGTACAGCGTATGTGTTTCTTGTAACACTGCAGGGGATTCTGCAGCATTTTAACATGCATTTCTCTCAGCTAATATATTCTGTGGGAAACACCAATGACCTTACATCTGTACAATACCACTCAACAGTTAGGAGCAATCAAGATCCAGAAAACTTTTCTAGGCTGTTTGAAGTTGAAATATCATGAAAATCGTATGTCTTACCTCAGTTCTGCACTGGGCTTCTTAGTGTTCCCTTAACACTTTCAGTTTGTGTAAGCAGGTAGGTGCACAGCCCCTTGAGGGTCCTTGCTCACTGTCATGCGTAAGGGACACCTGTTTCTCCTTTCAAGAATCCTCTAAATATGTGCATTATACAACCTGTACCCAAACCAGGACCAAGCACTGGCCGACATCGGGGGAAGGATATGACACAAGACAACACGGTCTGTTTGAGATCTGTTTCAGAGCCCCTGTAGTTGTGAGATGTGAAAATAGAAGCTCGCCCTATAGGCTAGGCACCTGCTGAATTCATGAGAAGGGAACTAAATTAGATGAAACAAGTTGGTTTGGTCACAGTTCAAGTGTCCACACAGGTTTTAGGAATTCAATCAAAAATCTTGCCGCTGACAGTTTTTATCGCACTGCAGCGTGACAGCTTGGTTTTACCACATGGCGGGGTCTTGCAGTAAAGCAGTCAGATGATGTGGATCGACATGACGAGTAAAGGCAAGCAGGCATTTCAGATTTTACTTGCAACTGCAATCGGGTATGTTGTACATTTATAATGAATCTTACAAATGTCCAATGCGCCTTCCCCTTTAAGAAGCTACAACAGTGGAAGTTTCATGAATATCAATCATGATATAATAAATCACATCATTAATTATGGTGCAGTTAAGTAGAATGCATTTGAGGCCAAATATTTAGCTATTCATGTTATTGCTTAACCATTTTTCATTTTCTGAACTTGATTTTCAAATCCTCGTAGTACTGTGCCACCTGCAGCTGCAGCAACATAGATGGTTTAGTCACACAGTACCAGACTTGTATTCAGTTAATCTCTCAAGCAAAGCCAAGGCTTCGAAACACAGTGCATCAGCCCTGGCAGATTCCCATGTCACTGTAAGGCAATGAAATCAAGGTTAAACAAAAACATGGATTGAATCTGTAACTATGGGGCATGCAAGCATTAACAGAGTGTAGGCAATGCTGTCTGTGGGGGTGCAGGCGGTCAGGCTGTGTCAGGAAGCACTCCACACCTGCATGGTATTAAAGCTCTTGTGAGCACTTTATTACAGAAAAGTAAGAAAGCAAACACTTTCCAACAAAAAATATAAAAACAAAAGCCTAGCTCCCACTGACTAACAAAAACACATCTACTGTGTCACAGTCATGATAATGATACCGGTAATGGGAACGGTCTCTCCCAGCAGACATATCCTCTTCTGCCTGTCCACACTGACTGCCTGGCTTCTCTAGCCAAGTACTTTTACAGCGTGTGACCCAGTTAATTGCTCACCAATGAAACAATCAACTTGGCCACTTGTCTCTTAACAGGATGCCCATTTTGGGCTTTCTGTTCCCCAGTGTCCTATGTTGGCCAGATGCTGGAACCTTCTGGTTTGTTACAGCGCCCCTCTGGCCAAAACAGGTATTTCACTGCAGTATATGCACTATATTTAAGGCTTCTGTTTTTCAGTGTTTATTAATATCATTTTTCTGTGGTTTTTTTAGCTATTTTTGAGTTTTATGTATGAAATTATAGATTTCGGTTACTTTTGGGTGTTCTTTTCTGTTCCAATATGTATAGTAACTTGGCACACTTATACGTTCTTTCTTTTGCTGTCTTCTACAATCAAATCCTTATGATCACAGACATATTATTCTGAGTTTTGTGTGTTTACGCAGTTTTTTACATTTCGTCAAAATCTGCAATTCTGTTTTAAACTCCACGAGCGTGTAAATACTCCCTATCGAACTGTAATATAGCCTAAAATCCCACGGGCAAGAACAATCCTCTGTTTCTAATTATAATCTTGTTTTAAATCTCACAAGCGTGTGCAATCCTCCAATAGAAATGTAGGAATTTGCTGCCACTTATTAGTTGGGATGGGTTTAAAGTATTGAATCAATGCAGATACAAGTCAGGAAGGAGGGACACTGCCCAACTACACTGGGAAAATGTGTTTTTTTTTCATAGGTTATTGTATTTATTTTTTTCACCAGGAATGGGGTGAAGCCAATGTGAATTGAGTAACCATTCCCAGTGTTTTTCCTGTGTTTGTTGGATATGCACTGTTTTATTTATTTTTTGTTTCGGGAGTGTTTTATTACTGTTAAAACTTAAAATCAGAAGCCTTAACTATATTTCAAGTCCAGTGTTTTCGCAGTGCCACACTGTCACTGTCTGGGCTTCAGTGAGAGCTTTACACACAGCCAATGTTAAAAGTAACTATTTCCCACAGTTTCCCACTCTGCAGTTAAAGTGAAACATGATCAGAACCCTGAAATATGTATGAGGTCGCATTCACTGAGAATTTTCTCCAATGTAGTAATAAAATAAAATAAATAAATAAATATAAAAATGAACACTTGACTGTAGCGTGTATTTTACAAATGTACAGTAATTGTATCAGTTCTGTAGCAATACTTTTACAGAGAACTGGTGCTAACTTACAATATTGTAATGTGTCAATAAAAGTGCAAAAAACTGACAAATAGATTCAAAATAAGTAGGTTATTTTAGGGTACTATTATTTTACAAGCAACTTTATTGTAATAAGATAGCTGTTAGCAAATGAGTACTTTCGTAACACTTAGATAACAAATGTATAACACATCAGTTACAAAAAATGTAACGTAGTTTAGATTAAATCCAATGTATAAATCTGCAATAGACTCTGCTTTTTTGAAGGTTGATGCAGTATATTGTTTGTATAAACTGCAGACTCTCCCAAGTTCTGTCGCAGCCTCCAAGCTGCCACCTGATTAAAGAAACCTCATCTCTTTTAGCTTTATCTTTCCTAAAAAAAAGCAAGAGAACATGACCACAAACAAACCAGCAACATAACCTGTCGGGTGCATTTGCTGTCTACTGGCAAGTTTCCATCATACCCCATCCTTTACTTTTACATCAGCATTCTGTACATTTACATAACATAACGTCCATCTTCTTACGGCCGGTACATTTAAAGAGCAGCCGTGAGATGGCAACTTAATTAAGACCTAAACAATCAGGCCTTCTAGAGATGATTCAAGTATTCGTTTATTTTAACTCTATACACTTCTTCCTGTTTGTGCTCTAATCACAGCCATGGGAAACATTTTACAGGTTCTTTCAGATGTTGCTGTTTATCAGAAAGGACACCTTCGTTTCAGCAGGGTCACTGATTCAAAAAATCAAATGAAGGAATAACCATCCTTGCAAATGTGCTCTGGTATGAAAGTAATACCTCATTTCCATCTGCTACTGGTTCCAGTGAATTCCCTGTTTCCATATGCCTCTTAGAAGTGCCAGCTTAGGGTTGAGTTGGATCTGTTTCAATGTCATAATACTTGAGTTGCATTTCTATACTATACTGCCAATCTTAATTACTTTGTCAACCCCGCCCCCCCCCCAATTAAAACAAGCACGTCAGTGAGATTACCATAATCAGCTTTCTCGTGCAAAACATTAGTTTATTAGAAGGACAAATGTTACATTAAATATCCCTAGATTCTCATACTTTCAATAACGTTTGCTAAACAATGTCCAGAACAAGTTTTATTACAACTAAATAAGCACTTCCAGTGGAATCGTAAGCGTGTATTTTAATAGAACATCCAAATTTAATATTGGGGGCAAAATCTTGACGGGGCATTCCAAAAACATGCAAGTGTGAAACATAGAAAGACAGAAAGGAGGCTGTGTGGTCTAGAGGTTAAAGAAAAGGGCTTATAACCAGGAGATCCCTGGTTCAAATCCCACCTCAGCCACTGACTCATTGTGTGACCCTGAGCAAGTCACTTAAGGTCCTTGTGCTCCATCTTTCGGGTGAGATGTAATTGTAAGTGACTCTGCAGCTGATGCATAATTCACAAACCCTAGATTCTGTAAGTCGCCTTGGATAAAGGCGTCTGCTAAATAAACAAATAATAATAAAACTGGGATTTACAAATGGAAATGAGGTATTTTTGGCATTCTCCACGGATCTCCTGGGTTTCTAGTACTAGTCTACAGCAGTACTAAATATAACCAAGTAACAATCTGGAAGCTGGACTACAAATTCAGTCGAGAATGTTCTGAAAGCTACTGTCCAGGATTACTCACCAGTAGGGGGTGTCAGCATGAACATGGTGGCTGAAGTTTGTAGAAGCTCAACACTGCAGATAGAATCAAGCAGGAATATTGTGTTAGCAGCTGGTTTACTTTATTGTGGCTTCTTACTAAGGTCATGTTTCAAACTGGGCAAAACACCTCAGTTTTGAGTAAAGAGCTCAGACAGGTAAACAAGTGCAATTCCCGTTGACATTTTTTTTTTTTTCTGTGAACAAGGGTAATGTCATATCAGAACGTAAGGTTTGTAAACATTAAGTACATGGGATATGTGAAATACATCAATATTGTTAATACCGGCAATTTCCAGAGGTTAAAACAGTGTGGCAGGGAAAGGGTCAGTTTCCACTGGACACCACCTGTAACTTTACTGAGAGACTTCAAGAACACAGTGTGTGTCTTTAGATTAATGTATATCTTTAAAAGTCAGTAAAATGCCAGGATTGGTAACAATTTAATACAGTCAGTTCTCATTAATATGAATTTCAAATCTGTCTTACCAGTGATTCTTATTATCAGGAGTCTAAGCCAAATGCAAACTGTCCATTTTTATTGGTTATAGTAATACTGAAATCACATTTAAAATTACAATACAATAAAAAGTATTATTTAAAAGTGCTGTGCATTTGATTGAAAATACAGCTGTAAGTGACATTTTAAAAAGTTTCCATTGCAAGTGAACTGCACTTGAAATGTGCATGTCCCATTCTGATCACGGGCATCCAGGTTTTTCACAATGATTGACAGTGTTTGCGGGAATGTTTAAATCTTTCTCTTGTACAGGTTGCTCATTACCCACAGCTTTCAACACGCTTTCTGTGCTGCTCCATGGAAATGCACTGACGCAGTGAAACAGTTCCACTGGAGTTCTTTTCAATATGTAGCCGTTTATTTTCATAATGAAAATTATTTCAAACAAACTAAAAACGTTAACCTAATGAAATGCGTTATTTAAAGGGTTAACTTTTTTGTAAACTATTAATTGGATTTTGGCTGTAACTGTAAGGCCCAATGCTTAGAAAATAAACAACCTTATGCAGCCAATTTTAACCTTTACGTTTTAAATGTTTGAGATAAACACTGCTCAAATAACGTTCTTACTACCTCTACACCTGCCCAGCAATGCTGTTATCCCTTAACTAACCCATATAAAAATAATCAGTAAAAAGTGCATTTCTGTCAGTTTGATATGTGTTGCTTGAATTGAAATTGCCAGTGTTGTTTGCTGCACTGGCAACCACAATGTAATTAATGTGTGTTACTTTCACAGGAAGCATGGACTCTCGACTGCTTTATTGCAGAGAAAAAAACCATCACATGATGGTCCAAACCTAGAACTTAGGCCCGCCTCCCGAAGAAGCAACTAGAAAAGATTTGATGTGGTCGGCATAAAGCTTGCGTGCGTTTCAGACGTACATTCTTTGAACTAACAGAGAAGTACGTGTTAACGTGCACGTAACAACTAGATACATGAATGTAATACACGTTCCATTTGTATTTTTTAAAAACACCGCAATGTGCCGTGCGTTAAACAAATCAGAAATACTAAAAGAAACGGAAATCACTGAAAATACTAGTCCACACGTTCGTCGCTGAATTTAAGTTTCTTGTAATATTGCTAAATTCAGCACTATTGTGTTTAATAGTTATTAACGTGTACAATCTCAGAGTTCAGAAAAATGATGCAGTGTGGCGTGTACAGGTAATTAGTATGCATAACATGAAAAAAGGTAATAAAATGGACTTTAAATATATGTATGTAACCTCACAATAAACTTCAGACCTGCAAATAAGCAGAATGCTGTACATGACTAATATTATAATTGCTACAAAACGGCGCTCTAACAGTAAAGCAACATTTCTATTTACCAGCAGTAATTAATTCACTGCAGTCTGATAATTTACTGCATCTGACTATCCAGGCATGCGCACGGTCACAAGAAATTGAGAATGCAAGTTAAGGAACGAAAGTTCTAGAATATACAGATGAGGTTACATTTTTTGTAAGAAACTCCGAGGTAGTGCTGCGCATTTAAAAAAAAAAAAATGGTCTCCGTGATGCAGCAGTATTTGTTTTTGCTGGTGGAAAGGTGCAATGGCTGCACTGACAACTTTCTATTTTAAGAAAAATAATAATGTCTCCATCATTACAACAATGTATGTTTTTTGTATCACATAAAATCACAATGTTATTATTACATTAAATAATAAACCATACAGTAATAATAATAATAATAATAATAATAATAATAATAATAATAATAATAACGTTATCAAAAGGTTAACTGGTCGTATAACACAATGAGAGTGGTCAGATTAAGGTGGACTACTCTGCGACTATTTATTTTGCAGATCTCTGAATAATTACATTGAAAAAATGACCTTCATTCAAATCGGTCCAGTTGTGCAGTTGCAGCTGCATTAATATCAGGAAATACACAGTCCACCTTAAATTGTGGCAAAATGAAAAATGAATGGACTTACCTGCACAAATGAAATTATTAGTTACTGTCGCTTTAGGAATATGATTTTTCTTCCACTGTCTTATGGTTTTTAGATGAGCCTCTATTCGTTGATGAGAAATATTTATGTTATTTTAATTTTAATTTTTTGTTTTTTTTAAGCACCGATAACTGTATTCAGTTTAATTCTGTGGTCCTCTCTGCTTGCACAGTGCCGCGCTGTTCACTGCCTGTATAATACTGTAGGTAGCAAGCGCTTCAGCGCTTCTCTTTTAAAGGGCACGGATTGATCTTCGTTGGAAAATTCCACCGGAAATGACGCTACAACATCGAGATATTTCTATTTTACTCACTGGCGTAAGAAGTTGTCCGATAATAAACCAATACTCGTTATAGTGGAGGCAGGAAAAGAGCCTCTTTGTTTTTAAATGGTCTTGACAATGGAGGCACTCCTGGTATCAGCAGAAGGAAAACAAACGCGTTTGTCCTTGCTAAATGCAACCTGTCTTTAGTGATCACGCTCTGTATTCCGAATTGCATATATATATATATATATATATATATATATATATATATATATATATATATATATATATATATATATATTACAAAACCATATACATAAGTGCTAAGTAGTTATTTAAAATAAACAAATAACACCGGTAAGTAATGTTATATATATATATATATATATAAGGTTTCATTATTGATTTATCTGCTTTGCAAGGACAAACGCGTTTGTTTTCCTTCTATTGATACCAGGAGTGGCTCCATTGTCAAGTCCATTTAAAAACAACGAGGCTCTTTGCCTGCCTTTGCAGTAGGTCCATGAAAAAAAAAAAAATTCACAAAAAATGTATTGTAAAATTAAATTGAATGTAACTGTCCAAGGATACAGTTTAAAAAAAAAAAAAAAACAATTCAATTTGCACTGATACAGTTCTTAAATTGGTGTTGAATAAAAACTAAAAAAGGTTTTACTTTGCAATTAAATGTCCTATTGTAAGTGACTCTGCATGTAATGCACAGTTCACAGCCTACCTCTGTAACGTGCTTTGTGATGGTGGTCCACTATGAAAGGCACAATATAAAAATAAAGATATTATTATTATTATTATTATTATTATTATTAATAATAATAATAATAATAATAATAATAATAATAATAAAAAAAAAAAACAAGAACCCTGGTGAAATGCATGAGTGTTAATCTTGTGTAAGAATCTCCATATTAACCAGTCCTGAGGGACAGGGCCGGATTAACACATAGGCAAACTAGGCACCTGCCTAGGGCCCTGTTTTTTTAAACAGATACATTTCAACCGAGGCAGTGTATCTCTAAGAGGTGCCTTTCAGGAAAAACTTCATTCATATTGGTTTGCTGGCATATGCATTGGTTTAATGTGGCATATGCATTGGTTTCGCTGGCATATCTATTGGTTTAATGTGGCATATGCATTGGTTTCGCTGGCATATCTATTGGTTTAATGTGGCATATGCATTGGTTTCGCTGGCATATCTATTGGTTTAATGTGGTATATACATTGGTTTCGCTGGCATATCTATTGGTTTAATGTGGTATATGCATTGGTTTCGCTGGCATATCTATTGGTTTAATGTGGCATATGCATTGGTTTCGCTGGCATATCTATTGGTTTAATGTGGCATATGCATTGGTTTCGCTGGCATATCTATTGGTTTAATGTGGTATATACATTGGTTTCGCTGGCATATCTATTGGTTTAATGTGGTATATGCATTGGTTTTGCTGGCATATCTATTGGTTTAATGTGGTATATGCATTGGTTTCACTGGCATATCTATTGGTTTAATGTGGTATATGCATTGGTTTTGCTGGCATATCTATTGGTTTAATGTGGTATATGCATTGGTTTTGCTGGCATATCTATTGGTTTAATGTGGTATATGCATTGGTTTTGCTGGCATATCTATTGGTTTAATGTGGCATATGCATTGGTTTCGCTGGCATATCTATTGGTTTAATGTGGCATATGCATTGGTTTCGCTGGCATATCTATTGGTTTAATGTGGTATATACATTGGTTTCGCTGGCATATCTATTGGTTTAATGTGGTATATGCATTGGTTTTGCTGGCATATCTATTGGTTTAATGTGGTATATGCATTGGTTTTGCTGGCATATCTATTGGTTTAATGTGGTATATGCATTGGTTTCGCTGGCATATCTATTGGTTTAATGTGGTATATGCATTGGTTTCGCTGGCATATCTATTGGTTTAATGTGGTATATGCATTGGTTTCGCTGGCATATCTTTTGGTTTAATGTGGTATATGCATTGGTTTTGCTGGCATATCTATTGGTTTAATGTGGCATATGCATTGGTTCGCTGGCAAGTTCCAAAGATCAAAGTTCAGCTGGCAGTCGCATGTCAGAATGGGAAAATGCAATATGCAGCGTATTGAAACACTTCTTATCTCAAGTGTATTAAAAAGTGCGTTGGATATTCAAGCTGTCTGATAAAGAATGGTATTGTTACTATATGTATTGTGGAATATAGAAATATACTTGCTATTTCTACCCTAATGATTTACGTTCTGTATAATTTCAGTTAGTAGAAATAGAGCACTGTTGCTGTAAGTAGCGTCAAGTTACGTTTCGGGTGGTGGAGGTTAAGGCGGAAATTGGAGGAATTTAGCTTAGGCTCCAGGGCTTTGAATATCTTACTTCATAACGGAGTTTTTAAAGCTTGTTTAACTATTATATTGAATAAAGAAACTGAATATGTTGAAATACAAGAAGTAATGTTTCGTATGCAATTCTTCGATGTTCCACGGGGAGTACGAGTTACTGTAAAGCAGAGAGGCAGGATTACGGAAAACACCCGCAACAGTATAGTTAATTTGGGGATGTTTTACAGTGTAGTTTGGGAATTAATGAACTTTAAAAGCACCAAAGCGCATCATTTGTCAGAATGAAGAAATGCAAAAGGGAGCGTTTTGAAACATTTCTTATCGCAAGTGTATTAAGAAGTGCGTTGAATATTCAAGTTGTCTGATAAAGAATGGTATTGTTACTGTAACTAGATCGTTTCGCGATGTTTGTCGGCACATGGGAGGTTGTAAAAGTTTTTTTTTTTTATCTCAAGTTTGTTTAAAAAAGGCGTTGAATAATCAAGATAATATTCAACATAAGCAATCAGTACAATCATGGGATTTGACGCAGGCTTCAGGTTTTTCTGAATTTATTTTGAAATGTATTTAGCACACCGCCTTCAATTGAACTGTTTCTGGCAGATTCGGTCAGTCGTTCAGTTCAGAGCAGTTTCGTCATAACTAATAACCATAATTGACCGTTTCTGATCAAAACCATGTATAATCGCTTAAAAACGAAAATGATACCTTTTGCAAATTGGTTTAGCGTGAGTTAAGCTAATATATATATACAGCTCTGGAAAAAATTAAGAGACCACTGCAAAATTATCAGTTTCTCTGGTTTTACTATTTATAGGTATGTGTTTGGGGAAAATGAACATTTTTGTCTTATTCTATAAATTACTGACAACATTTCTCCCAAATTCCAAATAAAAATATTGTCATTTAGAGCATTTATTTGCAGAAAATGACAACTGGTCAAAATAACAAAAAAGATGCAGTGTTGTCAGACCTCGAATAATGCAAAGAAAATAAGGTCATATTCATTTTTAAACAACACAATACTAATGTTTTAACTTAGGAAGAGTTCAGAAATCAATATTTGGTGGAATAACCCTGATTTTCAAGCACAGCTTTCATGCGTCTTGGCATGCTCTCCACCAGTCTCTCACATTGATGTTGGGTGACTTTATGCCACTCCTGGCGCAAAAATTCAAGCAGCTCGGCTTTGTTTGATGGCTTGTGACCATCCATCTTCCTCTTGATCACATTCCAGAGGTTTTCAATGGGGTTCAGGTCTGGAGATTGGTCTGGCCATGACAGGGTCTTGATCTGGTGGTCCTCCATCCACACCTTGATTAACCTGGCTGTGTGGCATGGAGCATTGTCCTGCTGGAAAAACCAATCCTCAGAGTTGGGGGACATTGTCAGAGCAGAAGGAAGCAAGTTTTCTTCCAGGACAACCTTGTACATGGCTTGATTTCTGAACTCTTCCTAAGTTAAAACATTAGTATTGTGTTGTTTAAAAATGAATATGAACTTATTTTCTTTGCATTATTCGAGGTCTGACAACACTGCATCTTTTTTGTTATTTTGACCAGTTGTCATTTTCTGCAAATAAATGCTCTAAATGACAATATTTTTATTTGGAATTTGGGAGAAATGTTGTCAGTAATTTATAGAATAAGACAAAAATGTTCATTTTCCCCAAACACATACCTATAAATAGTAAAACCAGAGAAACTGATAATTTTGCAGTGGTCTCTTAATTTTTTCCAGAGCTATATATATATATATATATATATATATATATATATTAGCTCAAAGAGCCAGCTGCCCTATATATATATAATCGTATATTTGTTGTTCTTCATATAAGAAGAGGGCCCAGAAGTGTATGTTTGCCTTGGGCCCCCGTGATGGGTTAATCCATCCGGCCCTGCTGAGGGAAGTAGGTGGGTTCACAATTTTCTTGAGACGGATTTGCTGAATGCAAGTGTAATTTGTCATTTTATTGGATGCTGAGCTCCATGAAAAAGGACGGGTGGGGTGGGGGGGGATATACTATACAGGGCATTGTGGTGATTGGACCTGCGCAGGTGACAACCTCATAAACCGCCAAAGACAACATTTACCCACTAGATGTTTTCAAAACAAGACAAATTTAGCTGGAAAACCATTGAATACGCATGCAGGTAATTATGAATTAAATACAGAACATTAAAGCATACATCAGAATTTTAAACATTTTCTTTTGCCTTTTTTATTTTATGTCCAGAATAAAAAAGCTATAGTAAAACTCCACATGATTTACCATGCTTCTGACCCTCACACTGTAACAGCGCATACAGATGGAACGCTGTGGCTGCACCGTTGTTATGGGCTGGCCTAGTTAAAAGCAGTACCAGCCCTGCCGGGCGCTGAGCTCCTGCGTGCACAGAGCACAAAAGCAGTGCCAGGAGCTTGCAGACTAGCCTGCGAAACACACTGAACGCTCCTGGGTACACGATTGGGAGCTGGACCTTGCAAGAGTTGCAAGAGACTGTTTCTCATAGACTTACGTTAAGGAGGAGTGCTGAGGGTCTTGTTGAACAGCTATCCCAGCTGTGACTACTGTGAATATAAGAATTGCCATTTGGACCTGAATCTCATGTCGTTTTGTCTCATCTCTTCTCCTCTATTCCTTTTTCTCTTTAAATAGCTGGTACGCTACACTGGTGCCAGGGTGGGATGGAAAGTGATCGGCAACAGGAGAAGGCACCTTTCAGAACTGCTGGTGAGAGCCATTCACCGAGCTGGAGGCGGAGAGTGGAGCCAGTGACAAGCAGCGAGACTTAAGACAGCCAGCGGAGAGCAGCGAAGGGGACTATGGAGAGGTGCAGCAGCGTACCCCAAAATATAGTGCCAAAGTAGACTGGGATGCCTTCAAAGCCCATTTGAGCTAATCGCACAGCAGGGGGGTGGACAGAGCACAAAAAAGCCTTGTCAAGGAGGCACTGCCCTTTCTCCTAACGCTTTCCTCCAGACAGCTGCTGGATTACACCGCCCTTACCAGTGCGCTGCGGAGCCGTTTTGGGAGCCAGAACGAGCTCCGTAGCAGGATCAGGAAGCCGGGCGAAACCCTGCGGGAACTAGCGGCCGCCATCGACTGGCTAACTAAGAAAGCATATGCGCATATACCACTGAGGGTCCAAGAGGAGCTCGCAAGGGACCAGTTCCTGAAGCCAGGGAGCTGCACGCTCAGGACCGCCTAACCCACCGAGAATGTGTAGATGGGAAACTGTGGGCCCGTTGACAGCATGTCTGCATGCCACGTCCAGCCTCCACAGCCGGGAATGGTCCAACAGTAGGCCAGCTCAAGACCTTCTCCACCGGCCGAGGGCTATGGCAGTTCATGCCGTTCGGGCTGTGCCATGCACCTGCCGTATTCAAGCGGCTGCTGGAGAAAGCATTGAACGGGGTCCCACCACAGCGTTGCCTGGTGTGCCTCTACGCTTCCTGAACTAAGTGCTGCAGCACCTGGAGGCAGCCAGCCTGAAGCTACACCCGGACAAGTGCGTCTGATGCAGCAAGATGTCAGCTTCTTTGGACACCAAATGGACGAGGAAGGCATTAAAGATCACTGCCGTCCGGGACTGGCCATTCCCTCAGATCAACGCCATCTGCGGGGGTTCCTGGGGCTCGCCTCAGGAACCCCCGCCGCTTCATCGCCATCTGCTGAGGAAGGAAGAGCTGTTTGTCTAGACCGAGGCATGTTAAAATGCCTTTGACAGCCTGCGGGAGGTGCTGACCCAGGCACCTGTGCTTCTGCCACCTGATCCCACTCAGCTGTTCCTGCTCGATACTGATACCAGCAACGAGGGGATATGGGCAGTCCTGTCCCAGCAGTGGCCAGATGGGGAACAAGTGGTGGCATACTTCAGCCGGTCCCTGAACAAAGCTGAGAGATGGCATGACCAGACAGGAGCTGTTTGCAATGGTGGCCACAGTGCGCCATTTCTGCCACTACATCTGCAGGCTACTACACCATTCGCATGGACTACGCTGCACTTCAGTGTTTGCTGACGTTCCTTGGCAGATGGCAGGGAACAGGAGCTGGTCACGGTGGAGCACACGGAGCGAGGAGCGGGCACAGCACCAGTCGGAGATGGAGGGCTGGGCAGCAACCATAACTTGAAGCAAGCTATCAACCGTGACCATAGCGGAACGGAGACGGCAACAGGAGTGGGCCTAGTTAAAAGCAGCGCCAGCCCTGCAGGGTGCTGAGCTCCGGCGTGCACAGAGCAGAAAAGCAGTACATTTTATTAGTACAACAGCTTGTAGTAATTTAAAGAGCAGTGGTCCCTCCAGTTACAACTCACAATCCTAATCCTCTTTCTCTTTTCCCTCTCTTTTACTGCTTCCTTGCACCTTCCGACTCTATCTAAAGCCCTTGTTACACGAGTCAATTTACTAGCAACTTTTATCGCCTGCGACCAAATCCCGTGAGGATTGCCCCGTGTAACAGCCCTGACAACGTATTGTCAACGTTCTGGCAACTGCGTGGCAACGCGATTGCTTGAGTGGACAGCAATCCTACTGCAAGCAACAGGTTCCAGGCAATATCCAATCAGAGCACTGGTGTGTGTCACGTGATTCTGTCTGCTACAGTGAAAACAACAGTTGAAATGGAAACGAAAGCCGCAATTACCTGGACTCAGGAGAAATAAATACTTCTCATAGAGTTTTATGAAGGTTGGTCAACACATCTTTATTTTGGTAGTGGACTATTTTGATAACAACCAATGCTGGGAGAGTTACTTTTAACAAGTTTTTTAAACTACTTAAAATCTTTGTCCAACTATTGTTAACTACCCCCGAACTGCACCTTTGTTCAGGTCTCCCTTTCTTAATATTTAAAATACCTTTGTATAAAAGACAGCAATAATAATAATAATAATAATAGGGGAATAAAAATGTAGCTACTGTAACTCTGCTAAACCGATGTCCATATTATTTTATTTTGTTACCTTTTTTAAGCCGTTACTCTGCAGCACTGTGATAATATAACCATATATATTTTTATTATGACTGATATATATATATATATATATATATATATATATATATATATATATATATATATATATATATATATATATATATATGCTGCTTTTTGTAATGAAGGTGGATTTAATTATTCTAATTGAACTGTTTAGAGCACAAATTCCTCTGGGATCCGAGGGATGAACAATATTTTAGAAGAGGAAAACGAGAGGCAAAACTCTCTGAACTCGGTGCGATTCTAGGCGTTAATGGCACGGGAACAGCATATAACAGTAGGTATTTTACAGCATTTAAAGAAATTAAGAATTATTGTTCATTCATATCTACGTGTAGTACTGTATGTTAAATTGAGTTTTACATATTTGGCTTATTTGCTTTTATTCTGTAAACGGTACTACTTTATTATTATAATTATTAGTTGTTCAATTATTTAAAGATGACAGTAATGCTAAATAGTTGTACTGATGCTTGGTATTTGTAAGTATATGACCTGAAAACCAGAACCACGTGACGTAGTTCTTAAATATGATTGGATACTGCTTGGATTAAAGGCAATTTGTATCGAATGCGAGTTAACTGTTAGTTGTATCGTGTAACAGGTCAAATCCCCCGCGGTGACGTCACAGGCAACACGTTGCTACAATTTATGTTGCCAGCGCATTGACTCGTGTAACAAGAGCCTAAGGTGGCTCCACTGTGACATAATGTCCAGCTAAACATTACAAAAACCATTAACAGAAATAACTGTTAAGCTTTTACCACAGTTAACTTTATAAGGGAAGGTAATACCTCAAAATGTATTTAATGTTTCTCAGTGGTCTTTTACTTCCGAAGTACCCTGTGTGATGTTATTTCCCAAAAAAGTGATACGAGGAGAAATAGTACAGCGTCTTCCTCGCTTAGCTGCATATTATCTCTGGCAACCGGCAGCGTTTGCTTGCTACATGTAATAGAAGCTGAACAAACAGTTAGCCAAGAGACTGCTTGTCTTGTCGTGCAAATGAGGGTTTCCAGCCCTGGAATCCCAGCATGGTGCAGGACACACTCACTATAACACGACAAATAAATAATAAAGTACTTTTAATATGAATAATGTCCGGTTATTAGCATGTGTGTCTCACTCTGTATCTTTGTTTACTGCAGAGATGATTCTGAACTTAAGCCTGGAATAACAAGGACGTTACTGGAAGCCGTATTGTCAGCTGCATAGTTCTCCAATGACAAATCATTGTTGGCAGGGCCTTTTTGTTCAAGAGCCAGAGACTGTTCCGAGCCTTCTCTGGGGGTAACACGATCCTCAAGAATAATTAAAAGGTTGTCGCTGAGGAAAAAAGTATTCTATTCCACACACATCACAAGAGCTCCTAACTTTAGCGGCAGTATTACTTGGTTCTCATGAATGCATTCTGCACTCTCTCCGATATATCTGTATATTATAGACTGCTCAGGATCTTTCAGCCATTCAGAGCACACGTTTCCTTCTGTATTCCACAACACATCACAGAGAAACTCTATTCATCCACCATCACCTGCTTCATATACTACATAAAGTTTGGTCATGAATAGAAAACAAATATACTGTAGCTGGATTTTTTAACTTGTATATTAACAGTATACAGTATTTAATATAGTTACTGGACTGCAAGTGCCTGTGTATGGATTATGCTGTCACTGCATCCTCCACACCAGGTTCCACTGTCACTGCATCCTCCACACCAGGGTCCACTGTCACTGTGTAACAGTATAGACTTTAACTTAAATCTAGTGCCACAGCGAAATATATATATATGTCCATAAATCCAAAGCACAGTCCCGGAGTATATCCAATTGCCAAAGACCTCAAAAACAGAAAGAAATCTCAAATAATCCAGAGAAAAAAAATAGACAAAAAAACAAAACACGAATGGCCATTCAAAAACTGTAAATCCCAATACCAAAAGAGAAAAAACGAAGTTGATCTCACCCAGACTGCTCCAGTAACTCCAGATGCTGGTTTCTTTTCATTGTAGCTTACAGTTTGTAAAATCCTTTGATGAAAGCAAACTGACCCAAACAAGGAATCCCATCTTTAAACTTGTAGGGTAATTAGGGTTAGAAATGCATCTTAAATTGTTAGTTCAGTTGCCAACAAATTACTTTGATATACTTTTAAAGAAATTAGAAAACAAAGGAGATAGCAACCAAAAAATCTAAACAAAGTGAGCCTAACCACAAAAATGGCTTCCCCCCATCACTTCCTTCTTCCCCTATGTTAAACTAACTGCAGGCAGACACCCTGCTAAAAGCCCGCCCCCTTTCAGGTAAGTAACTCTGGAGAAAAAGCAAAACTGCCCTGAGGAAGAATTACCACAAAACTCTAAATAGACGGGCCACTGAAAAAACACAGGTGCAATGAACCCATACATATATATATAAGCCCTAAAAGCTCTAAATAAGAAACAAGGGCATAATGAAGTACACAATAAGAAAAAGAGAGCTGTGAATGTTGAACGAAAAGGATCGCCTGGCCAGGCTGTCTGTTATTCCATTTAAGAATACACAGGTGATGTTTTCACTGCATCACATTATGTGGCCACTGCAACAACTGCATCCTCCACACCATGGTCCACTGTCACTGCATCCTCCACACCAGGTTCCACTGTCACTGCATCCTCCACACCAGGGTCCACTGTCACTGCATCCTCCACACCAGGGTCCACTGTCACTGCATCCTCCACACCAGGGTCCACTGTCACTGCATCCTCCACTCCAGGTTCCACTGTCACTGCATCCTCCACACCAGTTTCCACTGTCACTGCATCCTCCACACCGGGGTCCACTGTCACTGCATCCTCCACACCAGGTTTCACTGTCACTGCATACTCCACACCAGGGTCCACTGTCACTGCATCCTCCACACCAGGTTTCACTGTCACTGCATCCTCCACACCAGGTTCCACTGTCACTGCATCCTCCACACCAGGTTCCACTGTCACTGCATCCTCCACACCGGGGTCCACTGTCACTGCATCCTCCACACCAGGTTTCACTGTCACTGCATCCTCCACACCAGGGTCCACTCTCACTGCATCCTCCACACCAGGTTTCACTGTCACTGCATCCTCCACACCAGGTTCCACTGTCACTGCATCCTCCACACCAGGGTCCACTGTCACTGCATCCTCCACACCAGGGTCCACTGTCACTGCATCCTCCACACCAGGTTCCACTGTCACTTTATCCTCCACACCAGGTTCCACTGTCACTGCATCCTCCACACCAGGTTTCACTGTCACTGCATCCTCCACACCAGGTTTCACTGTCACTGCATCCTCCACACCAGGTTCCACTGTCACTGCATCCTCCACACCAGGTTTCACTGTCACTGTATCCTCCACACCAGGTTTCACTGTCACTGCATCCTCCACACCAGGTTTCACTGTCACTGCATCCTCCACACCAGGTTTCACTGTCACTGCATCCTCCACACCAGGTTCCACTGTCACTGCATCCTCCACACCAGGGTCCACTCTCACTGCATCCTCCACACCAGGTTTCACTGTCACTGCATCCTCCACACCAGGTTTCACTGTCACTGCATCCTCCACACCAGGGTCCACTGTCACTGCATCCTCCACACCAGGGTCCACTGTCACTGCATCCTCCACACCAGGTTCCACTGTCACTTTATCCTCCACACCAGGTTCCACTGTCACTGCATCCTCCACACCAGGTTCCACTGTCACTGCATCCTCCACACCAGGTTTCACTGTCACTGCATCCTCCACACCAGGTTTCACTGTCACTGCATCCTCCACACCAGGGTCCACTCTCACTGCATCCTCCACACCAGGTTTCACTGTCACTGCATCCTCCACACCAGGTTCCACTGTCACTGCATCCTCCACACCAGGGTCCACTGTCACTGCATCCTCCACACCAGGGTCCACTGTCACTGCATCCTCCACACCAGGTTCCACTGTCACTTTATCCTCCACACCAGGTTCCACTGTCACTGCATCCTCCACACCAGGTTTCACTGTCACTGCATCCTCCACACCAGGTTTCACTGTCACTGCATCCTCCACACCAGGGTCCACTCTCACTGCATCCTCCACACCAGGTTTCACTGTCACTGCATCCTCCACACCAGGTTCCACTGTCACTGCATCCTCCACACCAGGGTCCACTGTCACTGCATCCTCCACACCAGGGTCCACTGTCACTGCATCCTCCACACCAGGTTTCACTGTCACTGCATCCTCCACACCAGGTTCCACTGTCACTGCATCCTCCACACCAGGGTCCACTGTCACTGCATCCTCCACACCAGGGTCCACTGTCACTGCATCCTCCACACCAGGTTCCACTGTCACTTTATCCTCCACACCAGGTTCCACTGTCACTGCATCCTCCACACCAGGTTCCACTGTCACTGCATCCTCCACACCAGGGTCCACTGTCACTGCATCCTCCACACCAGGTTCCACTGTCACTGCATCCTCCACACCAGGTTCCACTGTCACTGCATCCTCCACACCAAGGTCCACTGTCACTGCCTCCCAGGTTTCATTGTTGTGTAGCATGTTTATTTTCCACTGTGCTGGAAAGCAGGTAGTGGTACTTGGTATAGCTGTTCTGTTCCATACAGGCATGCTCACTCCCTGCATTCAGTGCTATTGTGCGTATTAACCGACATCTTCAGCTTTGCCAATTTCCGAATTGATGGGAAGTAAGCCATAATGGATGAGCAAGATTCATGTGCAGTTTGTTATGAAAGAGTACGGCATTCATAGTTGTATGGGCCCATGGAGCCCGAGCTCCAGCAATATTCTGGAAAGCAGGCCCATCCCACCAGTTTTTCAGCTCATATATAATAATTCCATGTACCTTTTGATGGGAATGGTATCTTTATACACAATGTTTTAAAAATTCCACCTCATAATGGAAAAATACATAAGAAGCAGCGAACCTATCGAATAACATTTCACATCAGATTAGTTAAACAGGGAAATGAGCGTTATTCTCCTTCGCTAAGTGAAGGTTCTGAGCCCGAGTCAATTACACAACCCTTTCATGTCTCACAGCCCACCGGCTCTCACACTAAGTGATGAAACCAGAAAGGGCCAGATTGTGTCAGGGGCCACTTTCTTTTGTCATTTCCATATTCAGTACTATGTTTGCATATTTTATTTTTGTATTCAGTATTATGGTAGTGTGTTAGTCTGCCTACGAAGACTAAAGAATTACTTGCAAACCACTATGTGTGAGCCATGAATGACTGAATCACTTGGCAATTCTGCACGTTCAAAAGATCGTTACTAATGAACTAGACGAAATCTCCTTAACAAATTCATTTTGCGAACAGAATAGCGTCAAAATGTTTTTGCTCTCTAAGCGGTAAGTCGTCTATGCATTAATCAGTAATTACTTCTATCTTTGTATAAACATTAATATATAATTAAGTGGACTAGTATAAATGCTTGGTTATGCACCTATTTTGCTGGTTTGGTTATATTGGTGTACAAGTTGTATGCACCATGTCCTGTCCGTATGAAACACACAATAACAATAGGGTATGTAATGGTAGTGTTAATGCAATGTTTTTCAAATATCCTTTATAATTTGGGAAGCGATTTAATTTATAATCCAAGCCACAAAACATGACAAATTCTTACTTCAGCTGTGTACTGAATATGCAGTCAATCATTATCATGTAATGTATGCATATTTTAGTTATTTATTGATTTTATTCTTGTGTTTTATTTACGGTAATTGAGAGTCATTACCATGTACCTTATTTTTGTATTTTGAGTTATTCTGTCTATGCTCCTACTTTAAAAACGACTCCTGAGTTATTGTTTATACTCTGTCAGACTGTAAGTGACTTGGATCTCCCAGCTCTTTCAGAAATGAAAGCCGGTGTAATTTAAGCGCACCGTGTTTGTGTGTTCACAGCCAGTGGCCAGAGCAGCAACACAGAGCACTTTCAGTTTACCTGGAAACCGTTCGGGGCCTCACATAAGAAGCACAGCATATGTGTTTGTTTTAATATTCTGAATTGTATGAATATAGAATACAATGAAATCTACTGTGTATCTTCATGTTAGTATTATTAAACGTTAGTCTTGTGGTAATAATAGAATACATGACAAATCCCCATTCAATACGGAATTTTACAATACAAACAGTGTGTCAGACAAGCAAGATACACTGTAGACACAAAAATGAGATCTTTTAAGTACACAACGATGATCATTTTACATAAGGTAGCCTTCTGTCCAATAGATATTGGGTTTACTGAAAATGTTAGAGTTTGTTGTTCAAAAACAAGGTTTTTAAAGAGATTATTTCTTCTATAAGGGAATCTGCCCCCTGAGCACCACCAACGTTACAAACCTGGCGGCGCCTATGACTGCATTCTAAATAAATTCTAAATATTCAATGTGGAATATCTGCCATTTAGTCATGTGAAAGATGCCCTGTATTTATAGGACAGCCTCTATTGTTAGGAGCAGAGAGAAAAAGAAATACCTAGTGCCAGAAAATGCACATATCTGCTGTGCAATCACGCAGAAGTTATCTGGTGTTTATCCACAACACAAATAACCTCATACCAGAGTTGATGCATCATGCACACACAAATGTTCTGTTAAGCAGCACATACACTATAAATACAAGCACTCCAGTATTATGATCAGCAATATTTTATCTAGTGTGCCAATAATAACACACACAGCCATTGTACTGTACATTCAAAATATCAGTATGGCAAAAATGTTGACCATCATGACTAGGGCAGGTCATTTTCCACAAATTGTCTGCTTGCCTGTAAATTTCAATCAACTCAATCAAGTAATTAGAAAAAATGAAGAAAAAAAATCCCATTACATTTCTCCATTTAGTAAACTGACCATCTCTTCACAACACACTACTGATTAGCAGCTCTTAAACAGAATGCTTTAGGTATTTAACTATCCTTTCTTTCCATCACTGTCCTTACAGATTGCTTTCAAATACCAGGGCCCATCAGATGGGTCACAGATCGGTACAAGCCTGTGGTTCTGAGAATGATATCTCCACACAGACAGGCAGCAGTGGTTCTGCCAGCAGCCAGGTTAATCTAGTACATTGGCTAGTATAGACGATGTAAATAAATACCTTTAAAGAGTGACAAAAGAAGAGCTGTCAAAAGTTACTGTTGTGATCCTGTTACCATTGTTCTAAAACACTACGTTAGGAACAGTATTTTGATGAGTTAACTCATTAGCATGTATTTTTCACTACCATGATGTACAGCCATAGCCAAAAATGTTGCATCACCTACAATTTTCAGATTTTAGGCTCTGGTGGGTCAGGCTGCTCCGGTGAGTCAAGCTGCTCCTGTGAGAGGCTGCTTCCATGAGTCGGGCTGCTCCTGTGAGTCGGGCTGTTACGGTGAGTCAGGCTGCTCCAGTGAGTCGAGCTGCTCCAGTGAGAGGCTGCTCCGGTGAGTCAGGCTGCTCCGGTGAGTCGAGCTGCTCCGGTGATTCGGGCTGCTCCGGTTAGTCGGGCTGCTCCGGTGAGTCTGGCTGCTCCTGTGAGTCAGGCTGCTCCGGTTAGACGCTGCTGCGGTGAGTCGAGCTGCTCCTGCGAGAGGATGCTGCGGTGAGTCGAGCTGCTCCGGTGAGAGGCTGCTCCGGTGAGAGGCTGCTCCTATGAGTCGGGCTGCTCCGGTGAGTCAGGCTGCTCCGGTGAGTCGAGCTGCTCCGGTGAGAGGCAGCTCTGGTGAGTCAGGCTGTTCCTGTGAGTCAGGCTGCTCCGGTGAGTCGAGCTGCTCCGGTGAGTCAGGCTGCTCCGGTTAGTCGGGCTGCTCCTGTGAGTCGGGCTCTTCCGGTGAGAGGCTGCTCCAGTGAGTCAGGCTGCTCCGGTGAGTCAGGCTGCTCCGGTGAGTCGAGCTGCTCCGGTGATTCGGGCTGCTCCGGTTAGTCGGGCTGCTCCGGTGAGTCAGGCTGCTCCGGTGAGACGTTGCTCCGGTGAGTCGAGCTGCTCTGGTGAGAGGCTGCTCCGGTGAGTCAGGCTGCTCCTGCGAGAGGATGCTGCGGTGAGTCAGGCTGCTCCGGTGAGTCGAGCTGCTCCGGTGAGAGGCTGCTCCTATGAGTCGGGCTGCTCCGGTGAGTCAGGCTGCTCCGGTGAGTCAGGCTGCTCCAGTGAGTCGAGCTGCTCCGGTGAGAGGCAGCTCCGGTGAGTCAGGCTGTTCCTGTGAGTCAGGCTGCTCCGGTGAGTCAAGCTGCTCCGGTGAGTCAGGCTGCTCCGGTGAGTCAGGCTGCTCCGGTGAGTCAGGCTGCTCCGGTGAGTCAGGCAGTTCCTGTGAGTCAGGCTGCTCCGGTTAGTCGGGCTGCTCCGGTTAGTCGGGCTGCTCCTGTGAGTCGGGCTCTTCCGGTGAGAGGCTGCTCCAGTGAGTCAGGCTGCTCCAGTAAGAGGCTGCTCCTAAAGCTGTGAACCAACCATTTTTAACTCTAGACACCCATAGTATGTTATAAATTGAGAGAGGTACAACTTTTGTGAACAACTGCATTGTCCCATTTTACATATTAATTAGATAAAGACGGGACTCCCTGGCCTAAACATGTAAACCCGCTGAACCCCCAGCCCAGCCCAGCCAGGCAACATGTGATGCAACTTCCCGGCCTTGTCTGACCTTAGTGGCATGATAATGTAAATAGCCTAACTGAGTTGTCCAAGACTAGTGAGAATACATGTTTGCTGAATAACAGGTTTCTTTTAAAAATTCCACATTTCAGACCTGTATAGTGAATGGATGTACAGGATTATTTTGTTAGCTAAAATTACTTTAACCCCTGGAATATAACAAAATGAAACAATACGCAATATTTCATTTCAACCCAAAAACACTTTATTAAAACATCCCCGGATGACAATGTTTGCCTCAAAACTATACCCCTCTAATTGTGTCACCATTTACAGAATTTAGTCTCATGAGCCTTTGCAATCTGCTCAATGGCATTAGAGAGATGCTGATATTGGTACCTTCTTCACTGAAATATGTTTAAAACACAACCTAACCCCAATTATTTCTTTCTTCACATCTCCGGACTAATACAGGCACCAAATCCTTCATTTATAATTACGAAAAATAATTCACACATCACATACGTCTTGATTTCAGAGGTTATTGTTTCTGCATCCTAAAAAAGAAGAGAGATTTTTTTTAAATTGAGTTTCATGATGCATTTCATTTTTAGTGATTCTTGATACTTTACTCACTTAGCTATATTTTTGGGTTACCAAGCCATGTTAATGCTGAGATCCTTGGGATCCTTTAAGACCCGACTTGACAAAGATTTAAGATCAACTAATTACTAGGAACTGGAGGGTCGATTGGACGAAATAGTGCTATGTTCTTACGTTGAAAGTATACTGTGTGGCATAAGTATTTCCTCCAGTATTTAGTTACAAAAAACCCTTTTTTCAAAACTAGAACTAAACAACTATGTAATGTAGTAATTCAAGATCTCTTGTACTAGTTGTTTGTTCATAATTTTGTAATTGAAGTGTTACTGTACAGGGAGGGAATCACAGACACTTACTCCAATCCTACTGCAATCCACACAGCTCTGCTGTTCATTTACAGAACTCAGGAGGACAGCTGAACCGGACTTTATAATCTTCACAGGCTTTCCCAGCCTGTTCTGCATTTACACAAGCAAAACCATGAGAGGCATCATACCTGCAAATCAAACAGCAAGAGAAAAGTGAGCAGAGTGTATTTACACAGCAAAACCACGACAGCATCATACCTGCAAATCAAACAGCAAGAGAAAAGTGAGCAGAGTGTATTTACACAGCAAAACCATGACAGCATCATACCTGCAAATCAAACAGCAAGAGAAAAGTGAGCAGAGTGTATTTACACAGCAAAACCATGAGAGCATCATACCTGCAAATCAAACAGCAAGAGAAAAGTGAGCAGAGTGTATTTACACAGCAAAACCATGAGAGCATCATACCTGCAAATCAAACAGCAAGAGAAAAGTGAGCAGAGTGTATTTACACGCAAAACCATGAGAGCATCATACCTGCAAATCAAACAGCAAGAGAAAAGTGAGCAGAGTGTATTTACACAGCAAAACCATGACAGCATCATACCTGCAAATCAAACAGCAAGAGAAAAGTGAGCAGAGAGTTTCAGCATCTGAGGAGGCTCTGTCAAACAGGATGCTGAGAGATGGTTTCCATGAAGGCTCCAGCTGGGTAGCACAGACTAGGGGTGCAATTTTGATAAACACTAAAATAAAGGAATGCAACGTGCAAACTCAGGCACTTGCGACGTGCCATATCCCCCAAGCTGTGATTTTGATTTAATGCTGGATACTGGCACTATTTTGGTTAACCAGAGGCAGAACGGTCAAGAGAAACGGACTTCCCCTTTAATGTGGAATATTTCTTTCTGCACATGCACTTTCTGTGACTTTTCAATAATAAAATAAGCATTCATTATTTCCATTATAGTAAACATTCCACCCCAGGAGCTCATAATTGGACAGCGCACAAACTATGTCTACAATATGGAAAGTGACTTAATAAACTTTACTGCTGGTGTGGTACTCAGTAAAAGCCTTGCCAAACTAGTCTCTTAATAAACTTCACTGCTGGTGTGGTACTCAGTAAAAGCCTTGCCAAACTAGTCTCTTAATAAACTTCACTGCTGGTGTGGTACTCAGTAAAAGCCTTGCCAAACTAGTCTCTTAATAAACTTTACTGCTGGTGTGGTACTCAGTAAAAGCCTTGCCAAACTAGTCTCTTAATAAACTTCACTGCTGGTGTGGTACTCAGTAAAAGCCTTGCCAAACTAGTCTCTTAATAAACTTTACTGCTGGTGTGGTACTCAGTAAAAGCCTTACCAAACTAGTCTCTTAATAAACTTCACTGCTGGTGTGGTACTCAGTAAAAGCCTTGCCAAACTAGTCTCTTAATAAACTTTACTGCTGGTGTTTTAGTCAGTAAAAGCCTTGCCAAACTAGTCTCTTAACTGCTGATTCACCTCTGCGGGTACTGTATGTAAAAACTGCAAACATAATCTAAATGCAGAAGAAAAACAGAGAGGGTATCTTTTTTACTACAGTACTACAGTGCACTCCGTTTGATCTGTTTGTGCATCTCACTGATTACTCGTGAATGATGCATTTTATGCTTTCTGTGGGCTGCCATAAAGAACTGCACAATTAATGTTTATATAAGGTAGCCTGTGGACATTTGTGTGAAGGGAGACAAATAAATACCCAGCCCCAGAAAATGCATATATCTGCTGTGCAATCACACAGAAGTTACCCTGTGTTTATCCCACAGAAAGAGCTGATGTGTCATGCACATACACTATAAATACAAGCACTTTATGATCAGCAATATTTTACATAGTGTGTCAATAATATACACACACCCACTGTAATATCGGTCAACAAAAATGTTGACAACAATGACTAGGGCAGGCAACTTGTCTGCTTACCTGTAAATTTAGTTCCAAGACTCAATCAAGTAATTTGAAATAATGAAAGAAAAAAAAACATCCCATTAAAGTCTCCATTTAGTGAAGTGATCATCCTTTTACTACACAATGCTGATCAGCAGCTCTTTAAACAAACTCTTTAGATGGCTTCTGGTATTTTACTATCACTTTCTTTCCATCACTGTCTATACAGATTGTTTTCATAGATACCCATCAGATGGGTCACAGAACAGTTCAAGCCTGTGGTTCTGAGAATGGTATCTGCGCACAGACAGGCAGCAGCAGTGGTTCAGCCAGCAGCCAGGTTAATATAGTGCATTGGCTAGTATACCAAGCCCCTTACACTTGGAAGATGTTCCCTGTTTGTGAGGCTGGGATTCCGGAGAGGGTCACAGCCTCGATCCTCCACAGATCAGAGCAGATCTCTCCTGGGTATTCCTCCTGGAGCTGCAGCAAAGTCTCGTAGTCCCCCTTACCACTGGGACTGTCCCGATTAAACCACCTCGTCCTGCAGTCTGACACAGATACAAAATTCATCATTAGTGTGGGGAGCCAATACTGAGCCCCTGCGATAACTTACAATAAAAATAACTGGCAAAACTCTATTTTACAAAAAAAAAAAATATATAGCTTCAGATTCATGAAAAGTGAAACAGCTTTCCACTCTGCACAGTGCATTACATGAACATACATAAACAAGACTTGGCTGCTACTATATATTCTTTTTTAAATGTAGTTTTTCCCCAATTTAGAATGTTCAATTGTGTCCCCTCAATTCCCCACAACAACACAGGATAACTCCAATCCCAAGCCAATTGCACCCATTTACACCCAGGAGCTGTACCGTGGATGTCAATAAGCTGCTGGACCCTGCAGGACAAGGGCCAGCCTCCTGGCCTCGGTGGGTGCCTGACCAGCTTGACTGGCTCCTCCTGGCCTCGTGGGTGCCTGACCAGCGTGACTGGCTCCTCCTGGCCTCGTGGGTGCCTGACCAGCGTGACTGGCTCCTCCTGGCCTCGGTGGGTGCCTGACCAGCGTGACTGGCTCCTCCTGGCCTCGGTGGGTGCCTGACCAGCGTGACTGGCTCCTCCTGGCCTCGGTGGGTGCCTGACCAGCGTGACTGGCTCCTCCTGGCCTCGGTGGATGCCTGACCAGCGTGACTGGCTCCTCCTGGCCTCGGTGGGTGCCTGACCAGCGTGACTGGCTCCTCCTGGCCTCGGTGGATGCCTGACCAGCGTGACTGGCTCCTCCTGGCCTTGGTGGGTGCCTGACCAGCGTGACTGGCTCCTCCTGGCCTCGTGGGTGCCTGACCAGCGTGACTGGCTCCTCCTGGCCTCGGTGGATGCCTGGCCAGCGTGACTGGCTCCTCCTGGCCTCGGTGGGTGCCTGACCAGCGTGACTGGCTCCTCCTGGCCTCGGTGGATGCCTGACCAGCGTGACTGGCTCCTCCTGGCCTCGTGGGTGCCTGACCAGCTTGACTGGCTCCTCCTGGCCTCGTGGGTGCCTGACCAGCGTGACTGGCTCCTCCTGGCCTCGTGGGTGCCTGACCAGCGTGACTGGCTCCTCCTGATCTCGGTGGATCCCTGACCAGCGTGACTGGCTCCTCCTGGCCTCGGTGGGTGCCTGACCAGCGTGACTGGCTCCTCCTGGCCTCGGTGGATGCCTGACCAGCGTGACTGGCTCCTCCTGGCCTCGTGGGTGCCTGACCAGCGTGACTGGCTCCTCCTGGCCTCGGTGGGTGCCTGACCAGCGTGACTGGCTCCTCCTGGCCTCGGTGGGTGCCTGACCAGCGTGACTGGCTCCTCCTGGCCTCGTGGGTGCCTGACCAGCGTGACTGGCTCCTCCTGATCTCGTGGGTGCTTGACCGGCAGAGGCTGCTGCATGCTGAGGTGAACCCAAACCTGCGTGAGCGCAAAGGCTCCTTTTGTTATAGGAAGTTATTTACATTGCAAGGCCTGTCCTTACCTGAGCAGAATTCAGCTGGGCAGATAAATCTCACTTGATAGTCTTCACAGATCCTGTTCTTTTGTGCTGAATTGATGCATGCAAATCCATAGGTGGTGTCATAACTAAAACCACAAGAAACCCGCATACTGTAAGGCACTGTAACATTAATGT
Organism: Acipenser ruthenus; assembly: GCF_902713425.1. Lineage (NCBI taxonomy): Eukaryota > Metazoa > Chordata > Actinopteri > Acipenseriformes > Acipenseridae > Acipenser > Acipenser ruthenus. The sequence goes on from NC_081215.1 coordinate 9,038,718, forward strand.
CTATCCAGTTCAGCTACTTCCCGCTTTTGGTAAAACAATATTTTTCCCACCCTGCAACATTGCCCCTAGTGGATGTGAGAAATACATCAATAATAAATACCACCTACAACAAATGTAATAATTCTTACATCCACTGGGGGAAGGGTTAATGGTTACATTCTGGGGTACCACGTGTAGATTAGACAAGCTTAAGAGCTGTATTGAGACTTCAGGGGTTTCTGAGTTTTATAAAATCCCCAGGATGTGAGGAATGAAACAGAAACTGGTTTACAAAGTGAATCTAAACAAGAGGAATACATGAGTTAAAATGCCTCTGTTTTATACTCGTGCCAGCTGCTCTCTCAGGAGAGATTACATCCTGTACAAAGTGAGTTCTAATTGTGGCAGGGACTGTGGCCCACTGCTGGGTCTGTTTCCTGTTATTTGTGTTTTGTAAATAAAGTTTATTAGAATTTGAATAGTTTGGAAATTTGGTACGGATGGTGTTAAAAGCCCACCCCTGCAAAAACACTTGGAATGTGGCCATTCCCAAATTGATTCATGGATTGCCAATTTGGGGCTGGCTGTATAATCCCCTTTCAGAAAAAAATGGTGTTCATGACAAAGTAAATTTCTTTGTGAACGTGCCAGTGTATCTGAAGCAGTGTTTTTACTGTAACGGCCTCTTCTTCATTTGAATTTCGGTTTGTGGAGCCCCATAGAGAGCAGCAGGTGCTTAAGTCACAGCACAGCCCACACTGTTGTGGCAGCCAGTGGTTGCCATAGAGATGAATATACTACTTTAACCCAAACCCAATATCTGACTAGTCAGACATCCAGGTTAAAAACTGTTGATCTCAATGACCACTTGTCTAATTGTCAAACTTTCAAACTTTCTAAGGACATTCTTTAACATAAGTTATTAGAGAATGGCTTATCCAATTATACTGGACATTTTTGTAAATGTTTATGTAAGGACATTTTTAGTACAAGTTAGCATGATAGAAGTCAGAATCGGGATCATTCATTAAAAAAACATCCATTTTAAAATAATGCTATACTTGTTTCACAAACCAGCAAAACTTTTTTTCCCCATTGTACTCTGTCCATCAGAGCTGTAACTAAGCATTTTAGCCCCCAGGGCAGTCAATCATATTTGCACCCACCCCCGCCCCCTGCAGTTTTCTTCTTTTGGGTGTTAAAAGTTGGGTTGGTATATTTGCTCACGTTTCATAGTTTTGATTAACTTGTTGTTATTTCAGAATCTCTCCTTTAACATGTTTGAGGGAACAAGACATTACTTAAAACGGAAAGGATTATACTCAATCCACGCATTTTCAGCACCAACCAATCAAATGAGTTTATTTTACGTATGGTCATTTTTTGTTAGTCAGGGCTGGAGTTAAGTTTTTGACTCCTCAGTAAAAGCTAAGGCAGAGATCAAGTTAACAAAAAGAAAATTCTTCCGTTTCCCTAAAGAGCCAAAACAATTTAGAATTTAGCAAGAGCTGTGCAGGTGTGTACACTATTTTAAACAAAAAAATAAGAAGGTCATTAAAAATAATAACTAGATTTTGTGTTTGTTTATACATACATGTGTTAACACATTATAAGAGCTACATAATTATCAAATAAATTTAAAAATAACAAATGGGGGGGAGGGGGGTAATTTGTTCTGAATTTTATTCCAATAAATAAATACTGGTACTACATTTAACATCTTGTAGTTCAGGATGGTGAATTTTAAGGGCCGTTTATCTATTTGCATTTTCTTATAAATGAATTTCTTACTTGTTGTCTGTCCTATCGTAATGTTTTGGTTTACCTGTATTACGCAGGTGCTTAAAACGTGTTCTGAAACCTGCCTTTACATTTCATTACGTTTATACCAGTGCTGGTCCTGAAGGCTGCAGGAGCGAATACATAATTAAGCAATGCACACTGCAGGGGAAGAGAACGACACAGATATGCCATAATAATAACGAACTGGCGACGCTATGTGAGGAGACACCAACTCCATGAAATTAGAAACAACAAATTAGTAGTTAACATCAATTTACCCTGCAAATGGAAAGATAGAAATCACAAGCCCTGTTAACTCTGCAGCATGCAAATACACTGAATTCAAATGTTGTTGAACTTCCACAATCTTGCAGCAGGGGGCAGCTCTAGCTCTAATTGAATACATGACATTATTTTTCCAGGGAGTCAGACTTAACTTTGCTGCTTTTAATGTAAAGTGCTAACCCCCTTATACATGGCTCACCCCTGGTCTAATGAACTGACCAAAAGAAGGATGGCTTTATAGTAATGTCTTACCACACAAGAACCAGATTAGGAACATAAAAAGCACAATGAAAACCCTTACGCTTGGAAGATGTTTTCCGTGTTCAGGGCTGAGATCCCCGATATCGTCTGGGCTTCCACTGACAGGGGAGTCCTGCAGATCTGCCCGGGGTATTTCTGCTGGAGTTGCATGAGGCTCTCGATGTCTCCTGTACCTGAAGGCTCATCACTGCTGAACCACCCGGTCCTGCATTCTGCTGTAACTGGAAACAAAGAAAACAGCAGATATTAGGACTTCTAAACACCACTATAGTTAAACCATTACATTATTCTTATAATGTGGTGCAATTCCCCTTAGAAAGGTTTCCCAAAGCATAGGTAACCATTGTAAAGTCATAGGGAGGTATGGTAAAGCATATTATAAAATGGGCTTGGATAAATTAAGTGCTGTGATTGGCTTAACAAGATCACATGACCGTGCGGTAAGAATTGTCTTACCGCATGGCTATGACATCATAGACCAACTTAATTACCTGATCTATTAATGTTACTACATCTTAATAGTAACAATTATCTAAACAGTGTTTCTGTAGGTAAAAAAGTCAACATACAACTGAAACAGCATTTAAATTACCCAACAAACAATGTTTTGTTTCATCTCTGTCACTAAGAATTACAGCAACAATGGCAAATATATTGTGGTATTTAGTCAGAGAGCAGAACAAAGAAAACTCTGAGGTAAGCAGTAGCAGTAACACTTTATTCAAAAGCCATCTGAGAAATCACCACGCAAGTCTCTCTCAGCATGTAATATATATATGCAGCAGCGGCATCTACTTATTAAACTAAATATCGCCTTATATAACTAGTGAGTAGGCAATGTTTAAATTAGACACAACAGATACATTTCACCACTACCCTGCGATTTCAGAAACATTTAAAACACAATTAAAATCTCTCCTGCTCTCTTCTGACACAACCGTTGGGCTTTTAAACAAGGTCGGGTTCGGCATAGAATTCTATTGTGCTCGCCGCGGACAGGAAGGACTGCGGCACTGCGCAAACTGACACAGAACTCGTTTAGTCCACATTCATCTAATGCTGGTTTACAAGCTAAGGAAATGATGCTGGTTACCAGCCATCAATGTGAAAACAGCCTCTGAAATTATTGGTCAGCTTCTCTTGAAGACCGCAAAACCTGAGTAGGATCATTTCCTACACAAAAAAAAACACTTGGAAACTCCCCCCTCAATGTCAAGTGCCAGTGCAGTGTTTAGCTGTTCCATGAATCCTCCCTCAGATGTGGGATATCAGTCTGCTTTCAATTCCCAAATACCATTTTATCTAAAAAATGTCACTATAAATGGGAATGCTCAATGTAATGTTTATGGCAAATAACAATGTACATAATATGTGTATTCAGGGACTATTTTTTTCAGTGGAAGGATACATAATATATTTCTAATTTTTTCCTTAAAAAAGCTAGCCATTTTATAAGCGAAATAACCCACTCCAGGGTGTGCGGTAAGACAATTCTTACCGCACTTCCTGGGTTGTTGAAGGCACTCGGCCTGCAGCCTCGTGCTTCACAACGCACCCAGGGTGTGCAGTAAGAATTGTTTTACCGCACACCCTGTTGTGGGTTATTTCTTACTTAAAGAATATGGCAAACCATGTTAAACTATGGAAAATGCATAGGGCAAAAGCATAGGAGAATTTACCATGCTAGCTTTTATAAGGGATCCACCCCAGTTTTATTGAATTGGACTGACCTCCAGGTCCTGTGAGCTATATTCACAGTGTGTGAATAACTTGTTGTAACACATTTATAATCAAACTTGGACTAGCAGCTTTGAAGGTATAGGCCTGAACTTGACCGAGATAACAATGTGACACACTGTGAACAGGATGGCTTGTGGTGACGTCAGGCCAGGAAGTAGACAACAGTTTTGTGAGTGAGTGCGCTATTGCGCCGGTTTATTATGAATCAAATGGTTTACCAAGACAAAACACTTCACAAAACAAAACGGCACAGTGGCCAAAACAAACAGACACGGAACAAAACAAGTGTCGTGCTAGTCTAAAACTAGCACACGTAGCAATTGTTTCTTTTTTAGTTTCACTTTTTCTTTACCTCCCGACTCTCGTTCCGCCTCTGAACACCAACCTTGAGTGAGTGATTCGTGCCTCTATATATACAGCTGTGCCGGGACTCAATTGCTAATTAATCATTCACTTGAATCCTGGCATGTGAACTAATTTGTGCAATCCCTGTGCCCACATACTAATACACATTTTACCTACCAATATATCCACACCAACAATAGCACACCACATACAACATAAAACACAAAATATGCACAGAGGCGAGGTGCCCCGCCACACACACGTCTGAACCTTTCCTCTACAGATTATGCTGTTTGCTTTAAAGTAAACAATGCTAATGTAAGGATGAGAACTCACTTACCTGAGCAGAACTCTCTAGGGCAGGTGAATCTCACTCTGTAGTCCTCACAGCGGCTCCCCCCCTTCTGCTCTGCATTAACACAGGCAAATCCATACGTGGCATCATAGCTGCAAAATAGATTTAAAAACGTCAAGACATCTGGACACTCTGTAGTGGCACTGACATGAGCGAAAAAAAATGACAGCCTTTATATTGCCCACCATACATTGTTATGACCCTTAAGCTGTTATGTTATTCTGCTGGCTGTAACTGTGCTACTGTTTTTAAAGGAAGTTACATTTCCTATAACAATAATGTGGGCCTACATTACTGCTCAGAATTCATCAAATAACTCTAGCAGCATTACTGTGCAGTTTTTGGTTCTCAGGAAGTTAAAGAATTGGAGGAACTTGATTGGAGTCTTTAAAATCTTAAAAAGGATTTGACAAAGTTCTCTAACCAATACTTCAAGTGCAACAGAGAAACCAGCACCAGAGGACACAGTTAGAAATGAAGTGGAGATAGGGGGCTCCCGAGTGGTGCATCCGGTAAAGGTACTCCACGTGGAGTGCAGGATGCGCCCTATAGACTGGATGTCACCGGTTCAAGTCCAGGCTATTCCATTGCCAACCGTGGATGGGAGCTCCCAGGGGCAGTGCACAACTGGCCGAACGCCACCCGGGGGTGGGGGGGTTAGGTCAGCCAGGGTGTCCTCAACTCACCACATACCAGCGACCCCTGTAGTCTGGCCTGGCGCCTGCAGGCTTGCCTGTAAGCTGACACTTGTTCACACAGAGAGCAGTGAGGGTATGGAATACCTAGCCTTGTTGTTGATGCTGAATCATTGGGATCCTTTAAGTTTTTAGATCAATCAGCTACTAGGAACAAGACCAGCATAGATGAGCTGAATGGCTTCCTCTCAGTCCTACATTTTCTATTATTTATGTTACGTATGATACATATTTCTGATTAGACTGCAGTAAGGAGACTGACTGTCAGACCTGTCAATGGGAAATGGCCAGTCCAGCATTTTTTTACAGGTTGAAGCCAGTGGTTCACAGTGACTTTGTTGTTAAGAGTGACACTGATACAGTCAAAGTGGTCCACCCACCACAGCCTCTGCAAAAAACTGAAGATGAAGGGCATACAGTCGAAGTGGTCCACCCACCACAGCCTCTGCAAAAAACCTGAAGATGAAGGGCAGCAGCTGCCCTTGGGACACACAGGCTTCAGTATATTCACTGTTCAATATAATGTATGAAAGATACTTACACTTGAGTTACATTCTTAATTAAAGCATTCCTGCAATATTATAGCGAGCTGTACATTTGCTGGGTGTGTAGGGATCAAATCAAATTCAGCAGCAGAAGAGAATCTCGTTACATTTTCTTAAGTTCAGTTAAAATGTAGAACATCACCTTAAATATATTTTACTGTAAAAGTCCATACTCTTTGAGGTGTTTGCATTAACAGCATTTAAAATGTATTAGCATTGGCATTGTGGAAGGATTTGTGACCTCAGAAATTCTGTTCTGATATAACCCTACCAGACTTCTCCTCCTTGTACTCTGTCATTACTGTTACTAAAATACTTGAGCTACTCCTACATGTTGTCACTTTATATAAACAACACTATTCCACTGTTTAATGAAGTGTATTCGTGTATTTTTATTAAATGCATCTGTTAATTAGCTTTTTCACAGGTTGGAGTCAATAACAAGAATTGCCTTTTCGACCTCTTACAAGATCATCTCCAGGTACACCCGGGACCACCACATCGAAGGTGTGCAGCGCATGACATCCCTGACCAGCTAATACGGTGGGTGTTTGCAAGTCAACAGTCAGAAACAGGATCATCAGGTGAAAGCATTACTAGGAAAAGCCCACCTTGTAATAATATATTTGTTTTTAAAAGAAACTGGGGAAGTTTTGTATTTCTGCATCATTGTGTCAGTATTAATACAAGGTCCCATTGACACACAAGTTTGCAAAATAAATAACTGGGTCTTGAACAGCCTGCTACAATGCTTTAGACCACTAGGCCATGCTGACTTCCTACATTTCTGTTTTGTTTTATCCAAACCTGGCTTGATAACCCACCTTTTGCCCGGCCATAGTAGTTACATTTAAAAAGTCAATAAAAAACACATTTATAAAAGTGCTACTAAAATTGAACTAGAAAATTGTGTTCCTGCGTTTTTAAATATTTTTACTTGGTATTATATTAATACCCTGGTACAGTACAGCAGACTCACACTTGAAATGTGTTTCCAGTGCTCAGGGCTGGGGTGCCAGACAGCGTCTGGGCCTCAATGGCCAGCGGCTGGGAGCAGATCTCTTTGGGATACTTTGTCAGAAGTTGGCTCAGGACTTCATAATCTCCCATTCCTGTGGGGTCATCATAATCAAACCACCCTGTTTGACAACCTGTTTGAGAAAACAGAAAAAAAGACTCTCAGTTTCTGTCTTGCATTGACTACCAGCCGCCTGGCCTGTTCACACGCTGCTGTTTTGTTTTCCTCTCTCTGCATCTCAAAAATTATTTTGCTTTTAATACATCTTTTCAATATAGGTGTAGTCTCTGTGTGTTTTATTTTAACACCTACATTGTTAAAAGTGTATAACCTGCATTGTACAGTAACTTACAAGCATAAGAGGAGACCATTCAGTTCATCAGTGCTCGTCTGGTTTCTATTAGCTGACAGATCCCGGAACTCTGTCAGCGGTTCAGCATCTATTAAGCTATTGGATCTCTTTCTATAAGGAGGCTGTGTGGTCCAGTGATTAAAGAAAAGGGCTTATAACCAGGAAGTCCCTGGTTCACATCCCAGCTCACTCACTCACTGACTCACTGTGTGACCCTGAGCAAGTGATTTAACCTCATGCTCCCTCTTTCAGGTGAGATGTTGTTGTTGTAAGTGCCTCTTGGATAAAAAAGTCTGCAAATAAACAACTAATAACTTTTTGTCCTCTCTCAGGAGTGACAAGATAAATAAATCCATTACGCCCATATGCACTCCCTGAATGCCTTAGCAAGTTTCAACACAATTGGACAAGCCATTTTTTAGATACTGCCTGAAAAACTACAAAACTGTGTTTAAAAATAATACAAACAGAACGCAAAACAAACAAATAAAAATGAGAAAAAACAAGATTATCTTTCAATGCCAATAAAATAAAAGTGGTAAAATCGATACATAAGTGAGGTGTACAGTTAGAAAACAGTATTTGTGCAGATCGATAAATGAAAAGTTTAGCTTCAGTTTTAATACCTGAGCAGAATGTGCCGTTGCAGGAGAACACGACTTTGTAATCTTCACAAGGCTTCCTCCACTGCTCGGAATTCAAGCATGCAAATCCTTGGGACTGGTTATATCTAGTGAGCAGAAACAGAACAAAGCCATGATTCAAAATCAATCAAGTCTGCTAGACATATATTTCAATGGGGCCAGAGTTAATAGTGCTTCCTATAGTGCTTACCCTATTAAACAGTAGCTTCCAATCTTATTGCTTTTCATATTTCCATTTCTTTTTGGTGGTATTTGCAATCATTTTGTGTAGTTCTGGGCTCTGTTGCTCCTTCTCTAAATCTGCCTTTACTTGTCTGGAGAATCCTAAGTGCCGGGACTGCAGTCCTCCTCATTCCATTCCTGTTTTGCATGTATAGAGTAGATGGGCATTGCAGTTTTGAAAGGTCATGTCCTATTATTTCAATGGAATGAGGGTGTTCTGTTCTGGAACTTAGGATTCTTCTGTAAAACAGACCTGACAGACTTTAAGAGCTTCCCTGCTGACGGCTGTGCTGTGATAAGCTGGTTGAGTTAATTGCTGCTGCTAATGAGATGCAATGATTCTGATGTTTTTTTTTGTTTTTTTTTCCAGGTTCCAGTGTTGAAGGTTAGACTAATAAAATGAATGCCTTTACCTTTGATGATGCAAACACCCTCATAGGGAATGAACTACAAGCATTCTTTAATGCTCTTTAGTAGAGAAAGCACAGCTGGGAACCATGCAGGAATATAACAAGGAAACCAAATAACATGAATGATACGTGACAGAGAAACATTACATTGTGTACTCTTCTCTTTATTCTAGTTTTAAAGCAGTTGTAAAAATTGGGATTACATGTGGAATGTGTTCCCTGTGTTCCCAGCTTTTATTCCTGAGACGGTCCGAGTCTCGATATCTACTGGATCGGAGCAGATCTGACCCGGGTTCTTCTTCTGAAGGTCAGGCAGCATTTCAAAGTCTCCTTCGCTTGTTACGCTTCCATCGTTAAACCAGCGTGTCCTACATACTTAAAAAAGAAGTTTCAAAACTGTGAAGTTAAGATATTTGACTTAATGAAAGTGTTCCTGGTTCCAGCTCAATGCAAAGTGATCAGGTAGTATGGAAACTTCCCACTCTTGACTCCCCCCTAACTTCTCATGGGTCGATTAAAGTTAATAATAACAGGAAGCTGCAGGGAAGTGTAATATAAACCAAGTCAAGACAAATGTGTCGGCTAGTACCTTATAGTACCACATACTTTGACGTGTTTATAGCTGGCCATGGCTACTACTTTAGCTATGAAAACGACACTTTATGATGAGCGGAGTGTTGGAGGGGCTGGAGAGAGGCTGAATAGACTGAAGTATTATTTTCTAAAACTAAACCAAGTGCTCTCCGGAATAGAACTGATGCTCTCCAGTTGGAGCCGTCTCTTCTGCCCCAGCAAATGTTCCTTGCACTCAGATTTTTCCAGTTACACTCATACAAACATAATAGGATAGCAAACAATATAGATGATTAAACGGCCCCTTTAAGAAAAACATTATTTCTCAACGTAATAACCATTCTGCCAATAGGAAATCTAGCTCTTTGCTCACAGGGGGTTTTCTAGTTTAAATGATGGAAGAGTACTTACTGTTTTCAGTGATCGCCTTCCCATCTATAGAAATGATAAAAGAACAATTTGTGTTACTCGCTCCTGCAGTTTTACAGAGTATGTACAGGCTGGTTATAAAAAGCACCTTGTGCTGCTGCTGTAGAAAAGCATTAACTGCACAGCAAAGAAATGGGTCAGATAAAGAGTATCCAGGGCTTCTACCACAGGACAGGAGCCCTGTACCTGACAGCACTGAATGCCATGTCATAGGATTGGACTGGAACAAGGAGGGCTGTTCAGTGTGCAAACAAGCTCAAATCTGGGATAAGGAAGCTGTAACAATTCAATACTGGAGCAATAGACCCCAGAACCACTCAAAGCCAATCCTCAGGGCACTAGCTACATATAACAGCATACAAGGTATAGCAACTCAGGTATTCAATATGTATGTTATTATTATTATTTTATATAGATATTAAATATAGTACATTAATCATTCCTTGAGTTTGCAAACAGAAAATATAGTATTGCTGACTAAGGCTGGGACCAAATCAAAACTTTGACAACCCGTTAATCGCACTTAACAAAACTGTATTTAATAGCGTTTTCTATTTATGAGTAGAAGAGATAAGATACTTACAAAAAAAAAACAAGCGCTATTACATACAGTTTTGTTAAGTGCGATTAGCGGGTTGTCAAAGTTTTGATTTGGCCCGGGCTTAAGTTTTTTATAGCAAGCTGTTCCGTCCAAAACTCACACACATAGTGATTTAATTAAAAGTTTTACTTACTTGCATAAGTAACTGCAAATAAAACTGAAAAAATCTATAAAAAAGCAAACAAAAAATAATTAAAATAAGAAGCAAACTGACAAACCTCGGCAAGAGTTTGTGGTTAAGTTGGCTACTAGTACAGAAATCTTATCATGGACACATTGCAGGTACTGTAGCATAGCCATGTAAAATCAATGCAATAAATACAAGCACATAGCAGAATATATCTCATTAACAATCCAATCCTGGATATACTGTACATTGGAACAGTGTTTTTGATCATTACCTGGAATCATGAACTGCTGGGTAATTATTTGAAACATGAACAAGGCAAACTGACAGGGCTGGCTTGATAGACCCTGGTGCAGAGAACTAATCCAACACAGATAGAGGTTCCTAACAGCTTCCTAATACCACTGTGTTTTCATTACAGCGCGAGTGCTGCTCACACGGAGGCAGTATCACATATAGTGTCTTTAAAGTATTACAGGGAGTGCATACCACAATATACCGCCTTTTAATTTACAAATATGGTATTGTGGCAATGTGCCCCGCCCCTGTGTGTATTTTTGTGTTTTATGTTGTATGTTGCGTGTGTTAATCTTGGTGTATTGTAGTTGGTACACGGGATATAATGTGGGTAATGAGCACGAGTATTTAAAATGTCAATTGTATTTAGGCACGGGGATTGCACTTCACGTGCTGGGATTCAAGTGAATAAATAATTGGTAATTGAATCCCAGCACAATTGTATATATAGATGCACATTTAATTCACTCTGGGTTGTGTGTTCGTGAGTGGAGAACGGGTGAGAGAGGAGATATTTAAAATAACAATTGCTACTACGTGTACTTGTTTGTGTCTGGTTTCACTCGTTTGTTTGTCTGTTTATTGTCTGTTCGTTTTGGCTTCTGTGTTTTATTTTATTTTACAAAGTGTTTTTGTGTTTGTTAAAAGCTTTTATTTTTCCGTAATTAATAAACCGCGCAGCAGCGCTTTCATTCACTGTTTCATTCGCAGTGCTGTATGTTCATTTCCTGGTTCTGACAACACCACTCAGCCAGACTGTCACAGGTATTTATACTTATTGCATAATTATCAACAAAGTTGACAAGCTTGTTTTGAAGTGCAGAGCCTCCTGTGAAAGGGTTAAGTCTGCTTCTCATACAAGCTGCTCAGAGGAGCTTGTTTTGAAGTGCAGTGCCTCCTGTGAAAGGGTTAATAAGGACCTCACCTGGTGGGAGTGCAGGCCTGTAAATGAGTGAAGCATGGTACTGAAATCACTGATATCACCGTGTAACAATTTTTTTTTTTTTTTTGTTCCTGGGTAGTAAGTGTTATTTCCTAATTGCTTATGCCTCAAAAGTATAGAAAATGGCTATTATTCCCCACAAACTTTGCTTTTGTGACCAGGACAGTGATATTTTGAAATTTACCTATTTTCCAGAACATTCCAGATAGATTCAGTGCTGAGTAAACTTGGAGTAACTTCTAGAACTTTCTAGAACTTTCCAGTAATATAAATAGTAGTATAAATACAGGGGCCTTACGCCCACCAGTTCAGTTTAGTTCCAGCTGCCTAAGTGGATACATATCTGCATTTTTCTGAGATGGCATCAAGAGGCTGCAAGCATCCGGCAGACGCATTTTGCTATGTCTGCGGCCAATTTATCAAGACAAGAGCGAAAAAGTACTCCGTGCTAAGATGTGTGAGGCCTACAAGGCATATTTCTGCATGCCTGTCGGGGATCAAGACAAACCCTGGGCACCTCATTTCACCTGCGAGCACTGCAAAAAAAACTCTGGAAGGTAAGATGGACAATTGTTGCTCGGAATTTTATGTTATAAAATTTGTTAAAATTTTTAAAATTGTAAAAGTTTTTAATTTTAAAATGTTTTACAATTTTCAATGTTATTGAAAAAATTTATCATATATGAAAAATGTTGTGAGAATCTCTTACACATTAGTCATGGGTGAAATAAATGTATTTTTGTAGGATGGTACAGAGGGGAAAAGAGAGCCATGAAGTTCGTTATCCCAAGAATTTGGCAGGAACCCACTGACCACTCAAGCAACTGCTACTTCTGCATGGTGGACCCTTCCAAGCGGACCGAGTTCTCTGTGGGGAGGAACAACGTCAAGTGGGAGCCACTGGTGGACCCCTGGAAGGTGCTGATGCCACCACTGCACATCAATTTGGGCCTTATGAAACAATTTGTCAGAGCTCTAGATAAGGAGTCGGCAGCCTTCAAGTACCTTCAAGACTTCTTCCCTAAGCTGTCTGAGGCAAAGGTCAAAGCCGGTGTCTTCGTCGGACCACAGATAAAGAAGATCCTGGAGTGCAATGAATTCCCCAAGAAGCTCACTAGAAAGGAGAAAGCGGCTTTGAACAGCTTTGTCGCAGTGGTTCGGGGCTTCCTGGGCAATCACAAGGCCGAAAACTATGTGGAGCTGGTTGAGACTCTGGTGAAGAACTACGGCACATGTTAATTTGGATTCATATGTTGTTTTTTTCTGACTTTATGTGAACGAAAAGACACAAATATCACTGTCCTGGTCACAAAAGCAAAGTTTGTGGGGAATAATAGCCATTTTCTATACTTTTGAGGCATAAGCAATTAGGAAATAACACTTACTACCCAGAAACAAAAATTGTGTTACATACTGTATTACGCCTGTTGTGCATAAACCTTTGTGCATTGCACTGTGATCATAATATATTATTCATATTCCCCAAAAATTAAATTCAAAGTTTTCCTAGAATACTTTTTATTTAAGACTTTCCGGTTTCTGCTACTAAAGATAAAATACCAATCACAATCGACGCTGATGGATTTCATAACCCCCCATATAACACATCACTACTCTCTGTACAAACTATATGGGAAGCCAACATTTCTTAATCAGGAAGAAATTATTCAGAAAGGTTAGATTGTTAAATGTTAAATTGGGGGTGTTTTTAGTTTTGTTCAATACGTTTATTTTGCTTGAACTCCTCTGTGTGACTGGGCTTGTCTGCATTCGTGGTTATAGAGCTTTTAACATGATCTCACTGACAGGGAGTAGAATCTGTAACGGCAGTGCACCACACAACACTGCCCGTTACATTACTTTATACAGATCTAAATGTATAAGCCTTACCGCAAAATGAACGTTTCTTAACAGTTAATAAACAGCCCTTAAAATAAAGTGTGACCGTGATTTTTAAAATATTTTTTAATGGACTATGTCCAGTGCCCGCATCGGTCAGTCCTTATGATCAAGGCTTACTCAGGGCGTAACACACAATGTGTGTAATGGTAGACTTCAGCTGTGTCTTCATTTAACAAATGTAAGTCACCTTGGATAAATAAATACATACATAAATAGTTGCTATTTGCTACTATTGTATTTCAAACGATTTGAATAGGAATAAAGAACATTATCTGTGCTTTGACAATATTGGGGTTGAATCCCTCTTGATTTTTAAAATGGTGGGACCCAATTATATTACCTACAGTATTAAAGAAAGCCCTTACAAAACAAATATAATATTGTAATATATTGGGTAAAGTAGTCCCATATATTGGCATATATCTTAAAACATACCGTAAACAAACACTGAGATGATATATTGTAAAATGCATTATAGCCATATATTTAAGATGCATGTGAAATGCATTGGAAGTGTTACATGTCACATAATGAATAAAATATACGGATCTATACAATGAAAGTCACAGTATATAACAATGGATTTCATTCATTATATGTCACATTACTTTTCCAATTCCAAAATAGAATACAATTCATACCTGTGCTTGCATCATGACACTGGGATTCCTGGAAAATAAACCATTTGCAGTAATGTGAACATTGTCCATACATTTCTATTACAAAGTCCTCCTTTTCAACTAGCTATTGATTTGTCCATGTACCACTATTGCCAGAATTGCTGACTAGTTATTTAACTTCAAATTAACAGATCTTGGAGATTCAACAGGAGATTATACAGAGCATTGTGACTAAAAATGTAAAGGACTTGTACTCACCTAAAAAAACACTTTTCCAACTGCAAGAGCTCAGTAAACAGTACAAGATGCTTCACCTGCTTTTCAAGCTGCAAATATGATACAAGATACATCTGCGGTGTCTACCTGTTTATCAGAGAAGCATATTCCTTTGGGAATTAAATAGACCCGTGGCATTATAATTACTAAGCAGGCACAGAAATTCTATCTGGTCAATAGCTATAACAAAGTGTGTTCAAACCACACCCTTCAATGTGAACAACAAAGAACAGGAACCTATTGTTGATGTTAAATTGTGCTCCAAAGATACTTACTCATGATCTGCTACCTTCTTTCTCATGGAGTTCATATTTCTAAACACCTTCTGGGCAGGAGTTTAGACCATGAGCTGGATTTAGACATTTACATTTGTTATACCCAGTGGAAACTTTAAACAAAGGGAAACAGGAAGTTTTAACCTCTAGTTAAGCATTAACCCTTTAAGGTACCAGGAGCATATGTGTTCCACAAATAAAATGATGCTAACTTTCTTGTTTTTGCAATGAGGAGCATGACACAATTCAGGTATCCAAGGAATTGAGCAGTTGTTGAAACGGTTTATTCTTAACCCATACAGAAAGAACACATATTTTCAATATATTATAAATATATGCAATGTAACCGTTTTATATGTTACATATATGCATCACATATCCTTATATTGATGTACATGTATTCTTAATATGTTTTTAAATATAAGCAAAATAGGAACATGCATGACCAAAATTAATGATATCCTGCTACTTGATTAGTATGCCATATAAAGATATATTACTGTGTGTGTATATACTGTATATATATATATATATATATATAGATAGATAGATAGATAGATAGATACATATACATACCATAAACATTTTTGTAATAGCATAAAATCACTTTCTGCTTAAGGCTGCATTTTAAACTACGTATGCGGAAACCTGCAAAGCGTATATCAAACACCCACAGGTCATATATGATACAAGATAGCTTAGTTATACGAGACACAATTAAAGCTGGCGTAGCACCCATACCATCTCATTGTACCATTTTACTAAGGAACGACCTTTGAATAAATATTAGATTTTCTATCAGTTACAATACTTTGTGCTTAAGAATGAAAGATAAACCTTAATGATCTCTTGTTTAACTAAGTCATTTAATACAGGTTTATTCTTTAATGTCCCTTTTTAGGCATGTTAAAGGGCTGCTACTTTTTCAAACTTGGCTTTTTGTACATTTAATATTTTGATCAGATACTATATAAAAGAAGCCCTGCTGCTTTGACCACAGCCTGCATCAAGTAAATATCCAGGGCAGTTGTTACGTAATAGTAATCCTAAAAAAAAAAAAAAAAAAAAAAAAAAACACATTCTACACCCCAATAAAAATGGTCCACCCTGTCAGGGGGGAGTTTGCGTAGCAGCTACAGGAATATAGATTGGTAATATACGCCGCTTGAAATAATACGCTTGGACAGTTGTATTGGATTTACGGCTTTATCATGTTTAAATGGTTTTGCAGCCTCGCAAACAATAACAAACTTATGCACAAACTTGAGAATCCATTGCACGACCGGGAGACTCTCAAAATTGTGAAAAACCGTGAGTTTCACAGGTAAACCTTGTACCGAGATTCCAATTGAATTATTGATTAGCAGTTGAGTCTCTGTACAGCTGCATAAAAGTTGCAGTGATTCACTGACTCGGGGTTGGGTGTACAGTGAGTATGTACGGGAGTAGAGAGAGGTGATAAATTATACTAACAATTGCTATGTCACTTGTTGTTTGGGTTCGTCCACCATTTGTTTGTCTGGTTGTTTTGGCCACGTGTTTTGTTCTGTGTTTCCGTTTTATTAAAACCTTTTATTTTACAGTAAACCGGTGCATCAGCGCATTCATTCACATTCACTAAACAGCCTGGGTCCATTCAGTTCCTGGTCTGACATCACCACACGAGCCATCGTGTCACAATACATAACTGTGTAACGAGAAATGTTCTAAGCTATTATTGAGAGGGGCTATTTATACAAAAGAGGACGGGTTTTATTTATTTAACACGCACACACACAGTGGGCACGTTAAGAAACTGAGCCGCTCAGAGTGAGAACACTCAGAAAGCACACGGAGCAGATTTAAATGACCTAACGCTCTGCTCCATGGGAGCACTGAGTGACTTTTTAAAAATGGCTTCCTTATTAGCAATTTGTGATGTAATTATGGACGAAATGTCAAGAAATGTTGATTTTTATTAAATTCAGCTATCTTAACGATAAACGACAACAACATTGAAAATATTTTACCAGCAGTCCTAGGGTCTGCTGGACCAGCAAACAGCAATGCTGCTGTTGAGAATTTCACCGAGGACCTGGTTGAGTCCTGGTTGCAGGCGGACTTCCACATGCACTCAGCCCCACAGCAGTAAAACCCATTATAATTAACAATGGTAATCCCGTTCCTCCTGCACCAAGCACAGTCCCATTTTACAGTCTTGAACCATTATTAAATTATACTACTTTTCAATATATATATATTGAAATGGGCGGTCGAAGTAGGTTTATATATATATGTATCGAATATCAATATCAAAGAATGCATACAAAATACCAAATCTATAATTATATATAATATATTGCATATATAACCATATTACAACATATTTCCTTTTTTTTACAGTACGTTGTTCAGCTGATAAAAGGAGCTAGTGAGCAAAAACATTCAGCTGTACCCATAGAAACCAAACTCTTGTTAACATCTTGATACCTGTAACATCTTGTCCTCAATTGCCTCAAGCATTATCAAGTAGCCTAGCATCGGTAATGCTGTGTTAAACATGGCAGCATTTGAAGAGAAGTGGGGGTTTCCTGGAGTTATAGGTGCAATCGATGGCTGTCATATAGCCATTAAGGCATCAAAAAATGAAAAGGACAGTTATTTTAACAGAAAGGGCTTTCAGTCTCTGTCTTACTACAAGGGGTTTGTGACATCGACATGCGATTCATTGAAGTTAATGCAGGCTGGCCAGGGTCTGTGCATGATGCGCACGTTTTTAGAAATAGTGCAATTAGGTCAGCGATGGAGAGCGACCAACTGCTTCCTCCAAATGCCCACATTCTCAGTGACTCTGCTTACCCTTTAGAGAACTTTCTTCTCACCCCTTACAGGGACAATGGACATCTTACAAGAAAGCAAAGCCACTACAATTATTTGTACAGTTGTGCTCGTTCAGTGATTGAACGGTGCTTTGCACAATTAAAAGGGAAGTTTCGCAGGTTGAAATATTTGGACATATCAAGGGCAGACATGATTCCAAAGGTTATTACCACAGCTTGTGTCTTGCACAACGTTATTATTGACAGGGAAGGCAATAATAATGTTGACCAAGAAGAAGCTGAGGATGAAAATAGATATGAACATGGCAATGCTAACACTACTGCAACAAATATGGCTGTTCATAAACGGGATAACATTGCAGAATGCATGTAGTGTAGCATACGCCCTACAGTAATTGTAAATTGCGATTAATGTACATAAATCAATTAGTAATTGTTATTGCATGATGCTCCGTTTAAGGCCATAGGGACCTCCTTTTAGAGGAATAGTGCACGCAGTGTTCATGGCACATTTGAATTTGTAAAGGTGTGTGTGTGTTTAAATATGCTTGTATAACCTTACCTTTGTTGTAACTGTCCCTTGTAAAAAAAGAAACTTACAAATGATAAATGCATCAATTTCATTCATTTTATTTAATCAATTTAGTACCTGACAATTAGGTAGCTAGTAAATAATATATGCATATATCAAATAAATACATATATAAAATGAAACAGATTTAAATTACAATCCAATATATATATATATAAAAAAAAAAAAAAAAAACTTTTTGCACTAATGTGCAAAAAGTAAACCTCAAACCACTAAAGCCAGCCCTATTTTCTAAGGTTTTCTTTAAGATGTTAGTAAAATCCCTCAACAAATTATTCATTTAATTTAATATTTCCAATTGTTTATTGTCTATTTCTATTAATTTATTAAATTTTTCGTCACTGTCCTCTTTTCTTTCATTAGCAAATTTTTTAAACCATGATGGTGGGCTACTCTGTGATGTTCTCCTTTTAGATTTTGGAGGGGTATTGGGTGATGCTGAGGAAGGAGTAGATACTGAAGGCCCTGCCTGAGGATCAAGAGATGCTACTGCGGCTGAAGGCTGTGTTTTCTGCTGCAGCAGCATCGTCTCAAACACAGCAACTGGTGTTATTGCAGGGTCCCTACCAAGTATGCCATGCATAACATCAAAATATTCCATGATTTTTTTCCTCTCCCAGTTTTATTATTATTGCCAGATACAGTTTTGTAAGTTCTTTTTAAATTTCACCATTTCTTATAACAAATTAATGAATTACAAAACTGTATCCAACCTCCTGTATATTAAATGCAATTCAGACACGTTTCTTCTGGCCAGGTTTGTGGAACTGTTCCTGATTAATCCGACCTGTTCTATCAACAGCAACGTAGCAGCATGTGTCCAGCAGCGCTGTTCACTCTCTAGAAAAAACAAAACAAAAACAATTACAAATAGCAGCCTAGGCCTAAATCCATATTTTTAGTAGCTACCAGTAGTTATAATGACGCACAGTAGACAAGGTAGCCTACTGAAAATGATAAATAAAAATGACCGTACCCTGTGTGAAGTTACTGCAGTTACTGTCCCCCGATGCTGGTACCTCGCTGAGCTCGATGCTGTTTGCACTGAGCTTCAAATCGAGCTGCGTTTAACAACCACATTGCATAGGATTGATCTGAAAATGAATTATAATGGGTCTGATATGAATACTACTATAATAATAATACATTACTGAGTTTAAAAAAGTCCACAATTTAAAAAATGATTGTAAAATCAGACATTTTACCATCTTATATGTAGGCTATTAATACATACCTTCATTAAGGCGAAACAATTCATCGTCGGTGACATATAAAGTAAATCGGTCGATTCCGTCTGTCACCTCCACTTGCTTCCTGCAGGTGGCCATTGCGTCCGCTCCCTCTGATCACTGATGAAAAATGCTCAGGAGCGCTCTGAGCGGCTCAGCAGGAGCGGAACTGAGCAAACCGTTTTACTGAGCCGCTCACTTACTTAATGCGCCCAGAGCCAACTCTTATTTTAATTAATTTATAAATTATTTACCATTTCCCGCTTTGAAACTGTTCTCATCCTAGTTAAATGAAGTATAGCAAACTTTTAAAAAGCATCTCAAAATAAAACACAAACAGGCACTTATTTTTTCTTATCATACCACCCCTAGCCAGTGTAAGCCATGCCTCTTCGGCCCATGAGGGGCCCAGCAGCCAAACGCCATCGGCACAAGGTTCAGACAAAAATACACAGCCAAGGTAAAACTGTTTTTCATTTTAAGTAAATACATTGTAACAAAGTGACACTGTCTAAAATTCATCCCCAGTAGTCAAGGCTTGTTTTAGTTATTTTTGCCCTTTTAAAGCTTTAAAACTAAAGAACCTGTCCATAGACATTTATGATGCAGTGCATTGCAGCACAAGCAAATGATTCAAAGTGTTTAAATACATGCGTAATGACTGTTTTGATCAGTTGATAATCCTCCAGTCTGTAACTGTGAAAACCTTTGTGCTCCTTTCCTTCTAGAAGCTAACCCTGCCGCTCCAGCATTGCCAAGACAGACCCAAACCAATGCCTTTCCACAGGGCTGGGTCAGCACACGCAAGGACATCTTATCTTTAACCCAGTAGCTCCTGATGCGTAAAATAAATAAAAATAACGTTTTAAAATGTTCACTTAATAATGTATAAACGGTCCCCAATATTATTATTTATGTATTTATTTATTTATTTGTTGGTGGGTTTATCATATTAAGAATGTAAGACTTAAATAAATTGTAATACTTTTATGTGCCTGTGACAGAGACAGAATGATTCTTGGTGATAAATCTCCCTCCCAACCTGTGAGGGCGCTGTGTAAAGGGAACAGAGTGCCCTGGACTGGATGGCCAGACAATTCATTCCCAGGGTTAGGCAGAAGTCAGCCATCTAGAAAGAGGGTGGAGCTCCCATACACTAAATCATCGACCCAGAAGGGAAACGATGTGGCAGCCGCGGATTGGAGGAGCAGTTGCAATTGTTAACCAAGGGGTCATTATGACATAATTGACAGTATATAAGGGGACGTAGCAAGGTGATCTGTTTCTTTGTTATGGTTAACGCTAAACCGGAAGGAGACCTGTATTGTAATCATGAGTGTTATGTTTGTTTTATCGTGTCTAAAAACTGTTTGTTGTTAATTAGATGGCTAACACAATCCGGAGCTGTCGCTAAAGGCCAGCACCAAACCCAGACAACACTGCACTTCTGTCATGATTCAACTGTATTTGCACCACAAGCACTGTAGCACTCACTGTGGACTTGTGATCGTGTTTGTGTTAACTGTGGGTGTTTAAATACTGGGACTATTATTTCGGGGCCAACCCGTGGATTAAACAGTGCAATACGCAAACGCTGTGTATTGTCTGTTATTATTGTTTACTGTTTCGTCATCAGACTTTGGATTACAAAATAAACCTCCATTTCACCAGTACTTTGTTGTCTGTCATTATCTTGAGCACTGCATAACCCCTACACCTGCGCACTGCAACCACTTTGCCAAAGTGCCCCTTTAAGTGGTAAAGAAGTGAGAAATCAAGTCTGTCTCTGAACATTGTGTGATTTTCCTGTATTTAATTTAAGACTTTTCAAATCTACTGCTTAACCAGCCCAGCCCAGTGAACCACGCTGTTTTAACAAGACCGAGATGAACTGGTATAACCTTGGGTCCGGGCTTTGTTTACATGTTACTGCTTCAATGGCTGTTTCCTCATTTCTATTGTAAAACCACAAGCCTGTCTGGTAAAATCAGAAATGACACTTTTTTACCTGCTTAAATGGCGCAATAGAATCACAGAAGTCCACCTTCTTTCGAAGGGGGGGAGGGGGCGGCTCTGCTATTGGTAAGAATTAATAGGTTACACCTCTTTTGGGTAGGAACCCCACTCCCCGTGGGATGTAACCTGCCCAGTATATCAATGCCTGTAACTATTGTTTCAGGGCTCGAAATCCACCTGTCGAGATCTGTAATTTTACCTGCAGCCCTGGGGAGCTCAGACATACCATCTCTGTCGCCAGTGCTGCCAGGGCGGGACTCAAGATTTAATCTGCTGAGCTCTGTACATTTTGCTTACAGTATTGTTTTGCATCAGATAGAGAATGAATAGGTCTTAAACAGGCTACGTTACGCAGGTGAAAAAGACACCTTGCTGACATTTTGAACATGTGCTTCGAAGATTAGACAAGGATCAAGGATAACACCGAGATTTCTAAATTCAGAACTTGTGCTAATTTCCAGCCCGTCAATGACCAAACTGAAGCTGCCCAATTTACTCAATTGACGCGAAGAGCCAAGCAGCATAACCTCTGTCTTATTGCAATTTAGTTGCAAAAAATTCTGTTGCATCCAAAATTTAATTTCCGCCAACAACGTGAAAGTACAGAAGTAGCTATTTTTGTGTCAGGTTTAGTTTGTAAGTGAATCTGAGTGTCATCAGCATAAGAATGAAAACTAACTCCATGGCGACTAATTACCTGGCCAAGTGGCAGCATATAAATATTCAATAACAAGGGCCCAGAATAGAGCCCTGTGGGAGAAGGAACCAATTACCTCATAACAACCACAAAAATAACACTCAGCAAAAATAACAACGGAAAACAAATGAAATATGATATAAAAATCTCTTTGGGGCATAAATGTATGAAACCTTGTAATCTTGGAGGACGCCTCGGAATTCAATTAACAAGACAGGAGATCTAACAAATGCATCCTCGAAACAGGGATTTTACCTATAGCTATCTTTTTACCTATAAAAAATAAATAACAATTGATACATTTTACATGTTTACATTATACATTTCAACAGAGGCACGTAGTGTTTTAATTATGTCATGAGCTTTTAAAATACTGAAACAAAAATACATGATAGAGTGTTTGTGTCTCTAAGACAAAATCATATAGATTTTTCAAAACAACCTTTTGGCGTTTACTTGTCAAGGAAAGTGACATGTCTATAAAAGCAACGCATATCTGAGATGACAGTGTCCTAAAATAGCCGTGTTGTTGCTAGGATGAGTGTCCTAAAATAGCCGTGTTGTTGCTGGGTGATTGTTTAATGGCTTTGTTTGGAGCACAGGGACGGATAGCCGTGTCGTTGCTGGGTGATTGTTAATGGCTTCGTTTGGAGCACAGGGATGGATAGCCGTGTCGTTGCTGGGTGATTGTTTAATGGCTTCGTTTGGAGCACAGGGACGGATAGCGTGTCGTTGCTGGGTGATTGTATAATGGCTTCGTTTGGAGCACAGGGATGGATAGCCGTGTCGTTGCTGGGTGATTGTTTAATGGCTTCGTTTGGAGCACAGGGATGGATAGTCGTGTTGTTGCTGGGTGATTGTTTAATGGCTTTGTTTGGAGCACAGGGATGGATAGCCGTGTCGTTGCTGGGTGATTGTTTAATGGCTTCGTTTGGAGCACAGGGATGGATAGCCGTGTCGTTGCTGGGTGATTGTTTAATGGCTTCGTTTGGAGCACAGGGATGGATAGTCGTGTCCTTGCTGGGTGATTGTTTAACCCTTTCCATCCGATGCGCTCTAATTTCATTTAAAAAATCATGATGACAAAAGGTAATTTCTCAGCCGTCCAACCAGCTATCTTGTTTTTTTGTGTTTGGGTCATTGCCATGACCACGGGCCGTGTCATTATACCATTGGTTTAAGGCTAGGATGGGTGTGGCATATATTATTTTGAAGTTGAAGACAAGTATCACTGCCAGCACCATTACGACTGAGTGGACAGCGGACTCGAAATTATCTACAATTCTACAATTCCAGGACTGAAATCAGCACATAATCTAAAAGGTGAATACTTAAAATAATTAGTCGTATTGTTTTTTTTTCCTTATTTTGTTTTTAAAACTTTATATTTGTTGGGTTTAAAAAAAAAAAATCGCTGTGTCTGTCTGTGTGTGTCTGTGTGTGTATGTGTGTGCGTGCTTGCTAGGCAGGGCTAACTTTGTAAGATCCAAACAAGAGTAACTACTGTACTAGCATATAACAAAAATAAAATAAAAATATTTTAGTTTCACTTCTGTTTGTGTTCATTTTAGTTTATTTTCCCCCTATTTTAAACTACATCAGCAGTACATGTTAAATATTCTTTTGATATTTTGTTTGTTGTTTTTTTTTTTAGGACGTATCATTCTTAGCTGTAACGTTAGTTAATATTATTATTATCTATTTTAACTTTCGGTAATTATTTCGTATTTTATTAGGATTTTTTTTTTTGCTTTATGTATATGTGTGTAAAGAAGAGAGAGGCCTGACTTAGCTGTAAGTTAGTTATTAATATTTAGCCATGTATTTTATCATGATTTACTTTATTTGTGTATTATTTAGCCATGAATATTTTATTTTGTTTGTGCAAAGAACAGTGAGGCATTATTTTGTTGTAGTTATTAGTCAGCCATGTATTTTATTATTAGTTTACTTTTTTATTTTATTATGTTGTTGTCAGTTTAATTTTTCTG
Source organism: Acipenser ruthenus (assembly GCF_902713425.1). Lineage (NCBI taxonomy): Eukaryota > Metazoa > Chordata > Actinopteri > Acipenseriformes > Acipenseridae > Acipenser > Acipenser ruthenus. The sequence goes on from NC_081215.1 coordinate 9,062,738, forward strand.
TGTGTGGAAAAAAGATGGAGAATTGTTTATTATTATTATTATTATTAATTTCTTAGCAGATACCCTTATCCAGGGCAACTTACAATTGTTACAAGATATCACATTATTTTTATATACAATTACCCATTTATACAGTTGGGTTTTTCCTGGAACAATCTAGGTAAAGTACTTTGCTCAAGGGTACAGCCTATTTAAGGGCCGATAACAAACTGCGCCAGCCGCCTATTGGCAGCCGGCGCACCAGCTGCCCAAAGGCAGTCGGTGAAAAGATTCAGTTTGGCACCCCCTAATCAAATTTACTAACTAACCCCAGTTTTTTTTTTATTTTATTTTTTTTCCCCAAATTAAATTTTCAAAACAAAGGGGGTGGTGGTACAGAGCACGCCACCCAGAGCCCACTGGTCGACAAAAGCCGTCATGTCGCCAGTGGACTCCGCGCCGGCGTGCTCCAACGCCACCCGGGAACGAAGGAGGGCCCTGAACATGGCCCCACAGTCAAAGAGACCCTCCCCGGTGATCTTACGCTTCCTGGTCTTGTAGATGGTAAGTTTGCCAAGAGCCAGGAGCAGATTCACCAGGAGGTCTCTCTTCCTGGTGGAGCCACAAACAGGGTGCCTCGAAAATAAAAAGGGTGGGGGAAAAATGCAGCCAGAACTGCAGCAGGAGGTTCTTCAGGAACAAAAAGAACGGCTGCAGCCTGGCGCAGAGAAAGTAAATGTGGAACACCGACTCGGACTCCGAGTCGGTGAAGTGACGCAGGACCTCTCCTGACGCGAGCGCTCCATGTAGCATCCTCCATCCCAGGTCCCCAGCACCTCTGGGGACCAGCGGGGAGTACAAAGCCTCCCACTGGGGACTCTCGCCCTCCGGGGGTTGGAGGGGCTCCCGCCAAGCGGTGTCTCGGCGGGAGACGAGGGCGAGGAAGTGGAGGGTGTGGAGCGCCATCGCATACAGGGTCCTCCTCGACACAGAACGAAGGGGGGTCGAGGAGAACTGCGAGATCCTGCTCAGGTGATTCTCGAGGGGAGGCTGAGGGGGAGCCCGATCCTTTGGTTTGATCAGCAGGACCGGAGAGCCGGGGGTAGGGAAGGACGATGGCTCCCCGGTCCTGAGGACCCCCTCGAGATACCCGACAGAGTCTGGGTGCAAAGCTGCTTTGCACTCCCAGATCGCTCGGCGGGCCGTTCTGAGGGTCCCCCGAGTCGACCTTGCGACCAGCGACTCGGGAGTCAGCCACGCCGAGCGTTGGTGATCCAGGAGATCCCAGATTCTGGTCACCTTGGCCGAGATCAACAGGCTCCGCACCGCGGGGGATTCCAACGCCTGCGCACCTAGATGGGGGTTGTGCAGCAGGGGCTCTGAGTCTGATGCACACCAACCCTTGTCCTCCCTCGGCCAGAGGGAGGCTCAGCACCCCCGCAGAGACCCAATGCTTTCCGGCCCAGAAGAAGTCCGTCAGCTTCCTCTGGGCCCTGGCCACAAACTCAGGGGGCGGGCTCAGGACGGTGAGTCGATGCCAGAGCATCGACGCCACCAGTTGGTTGATGACCAGAGCCCTGCCCCTGAAGGAAAGCACTTTCAGCAGACCCGACCACGACCTCAGTCTCGCAGCAACCTTGTCCTCCAACTCCACCCAGTTGGCTGCGCGGGGCTCAGGCTCAGGTTTGAAGCTGTCCGCGCTCCACTGGAATTGCTGGAGCGCGGCAGGGAGGGAGTCCACCCGCCAGGGGCCTACCAACAACCCAGAGCATTTGGTCCAGTTGATCCTGGCAGAGGACGCGGCAGAGTAAACGCTCTGGCAGCTCCGCTTCCTCTCCAGATCGACCGGATTGGAGGCCACAAGGAGCACGTCGTCGGCGTAAGCCGACAGGACCACCCTCATGTCCGGCACGCCGAGCCTCCTGTGAAGGAGGCAGAGGAAGGGCTCGATGCACAGCGCGTACAGTTGTCCGGACAGAGGGCAGCCTTGACGTACTCCTCTCCTGAACGCGAGGGGCGCGGTCAGGGACCAGTTCACCTTCAAAAGGCACTCGGAAGAGGCGTACAGCATTCGGAAGAGGCCGACGAACTTCGGCCCGAATCCGAATGCTCGCAGGGTTCCAAAGAGATACTCGAGATCCACCCGGTCGAACGCCTTCTCTTGGTCGAGAGACCGGTCCCCTTGCAGTAGTGCAGCAGGTCCCAAACTAGGAAGATGTTGTCGAAGATCGTCTGGTTCGGGACCGTGTAGGACTGGTCGGGGTGGATCACGTCTGCCAGCACGTGTCCGTGCACAGTCCGTGCACAGCAGCGAGACAGGGCGCCAGTTCTTAAGGCAGCGGAGATCCCCCTTCTTGGGCAGCAGCGCGATCACCGCTCGCCTCATCGAAAGGGGCATCTCCCCAGTCTTGTAGGCTTCCGCCAGGACCCGCGCAAAGGCGGGCCCCTGCAAGTCCCAAAACTTTCTGAAGAACTCCACGGTCAGCCCGTCGATGCCCGGCGATTTGTTGTAGGGCATCAGACTAAGAGCGCCAGAGAGCTCGGCCAGGGTCAGTCGGCCCTCGAACTCTTCCCTGACGCCCTCGCCGACCGTGGGAAGCCCATCCCAAAGAACCCTGCACGCGTCGGAGTCGACGGGATCCGGAGAGAAGAGGTTAGAGTAAAAGGCTCTGGCCCTCTCGTTCACGCTCTCCGGATCCGTCAGAAGGGAGCCGTCGTCTGCCAGAAGGCAGGTGATGTTCCTGCGGTCTCCCTTCTTTTTCTCCAACGCGTAGAAGAAGTGTGAGCCGCGGTCCATCTCCCGAAGGAACTGGATCCGCGAGTGCACAAATGCCCCCCGGGACCGCTGGAGCTGCAGGTCCCGCAGGGTGCTCTTCTTCTCTTCGTACGCGCTCTGCTCGAGTTGGTCCCCGCGAGCCAGGCGGCTCTCCAGATCGAGCAGCTCCCTTTCCAGCCACTCGATCCGTGAGTCCCTCCGCCTGCTCGCGCCCCTCGCGTACTCCTGATAGAAGATCTTGATCTGCACTTTCCCCACGTCCCACCACTGACGCCACATGGGGAAGCGAGATCATCTGCCGTGCCAGACCGTCCAAAAGTCCTGGAAAGACTGCTCAAAGCGCTCGTCCTCCAACATGGCGTTGTTAAAGTGCCAGTAGGCGGAGGCGTGCCCGACTGGCACCAGGGCCACCGCCACGGCCACCAGGTTGTGGTCCGTGAACGGCGCCGGTCTTATGTCGGAAGAGCGAACGCAGTGAGCGTGGTTCCTGGTGACGTAGAACCTGTCGATCCGGGACTGAGACACCCGCCCCTCCCTCACCCTGGTGAAGGTGAAGGCGGGGACGTCTGGGTGATGCCAACGCCAGATGTCGACCAGAGAGAGCTGAGCGGTCAGCTCTCTCAGAGCTGCCGACGAGAGAGGGTAGTGTTCTTGCCCCCCCACCCTGTCCGCGGCCTCGAGGGTGCAGTTGAAATCACCCCCGAGGACCACGCACTCGTCGGCGCTGATGTTGTTCATATAGGTCGACATCTGGCGAAAGAACTGGACCCTCGCCGGACCCGTGGACAGCGCGTACACGTTCACCAGGTGAACGATACTGTCGCCGTCCCGGATCCGGTGGTGTAACAGACGGCCCGGCTCGACGTCTACCACATCGAGTACCGTGGGAAGAAAGGACCCGGAGAAGAGCGTCGCCACCCCACAAGAGGTGCCGGTGAGATGGCTGAACGACACTCTCCCCCCCACTCCAGAAGCCAGTTGGCTTCCGCCTCTGGGGTCGTGTGGGTTTCCTGCAGGAAGCACACAGAGTAACCCCCTTTTTTCAGGTAGGAGATTACCTGGGCCCTGCGGAAAAGGTCCCTACACCCGTTGACGTTCACAGTACCGATGTGATACATGATCTTCTGTCAGGAGTTGTCAGTGACGCTCACGGGAGATCCTGAGTTCTCCCGAAGCTCACCAACTGGTCGTGTAACTTGTGGGCCCTAATGTGCACGTTCGAGCCCGAAGTTTTATTGGCGTGGCTGGCCCTGAGGAAGGACCTCACAGAGGTTAGGATCCTCTGGAAATCCCCCCATTTGTCCAGGGCCAGCATTACCTTGTCCCTGCGGTGGACAGTGGCCTCCAAGAATTCGTGGAGCTCCACCACAGTGATGTCAGGGAGTGAGACGGACGGAACCTCCGAGCCCACGCTGCCCGTGGACTCGGTATCCTCCTCCCTCTCCCTCAGCTTTCCATCGCCCCCCTCGCGATGGTAAAGCACAACGCACTCCCGTTGGTGGGTGAGCGCGTTGCGCCTTATCTCGAGCTTCACCGGTCCTCCCTGCACCCCACCCTCAGGGGACGCGGCGGGAGAGACCAGCGGAGGGACCCTCGCGGGGACCGTCTGCACCCTGGATTTCGGGGGCGCAGACAGGCGCTCAGCGTACGCCGCCGAGCCAGATGGTTTGGTTCCCGGTCTGTGTCCCTCCTTTGAGGTCCAAGGCACGGTCTCAGGCCCGTCCTCTTTCCTCGAAAGAAGGGGATCCACCATCTCGGGTCCTTCCCCTCCCTCCCCTAGAGAAAGGGGATACACCCTTTCGGGTCCTTCCACTCCCTCCGCATCAGTCACCGGGACCGCCTCAGGCGATGTTCCCCCCCCCCGACGGCCACGCAAGGGCCGGAGCCCTCGTCGCCGCCGGAAAGGGAAGCCAGAGGCGGTTGTTCTTCTAGGGGCTCCTCCCGCGCCCCCTCGGTGACTGGAACCGGCCCCTCGATGCTAGGTCGGGGACCTGTTTCTTGGCCCCGTTGCGCTTGGGGGAGGGGATCTACCTCGAGGGCACCACCTTCTGCCCTCTTGGGTTCTTCCCCTCCCTTCTGCGCTCCGGAGACCATTGTAAGCGTGGGCTCCGCAGAGCCCACGTCTACCTCAGGGGGTGTTTTCCTCTCCCCCTCCGCGGCAGCATGAGGGCCGGAACCCCCATCGCCGCAAGAGAGGGAAGCCTGAGGCAGCTCTTTTTCTGGTTGGGGGGGCTCTTCTCCCCCCTCCGGCCCCTCAGCCGGGGTCGCCTGCATGGGCTCCGCATTGTCCGCGGAACCCACGCCTGCCTCGGGGGCCGAGTCCGCCTCCTCCCCAGAGACGGGAGCCAGAGGCAGCTCTTTTTCTGGGAGGGGTTGTTCTTCCCCCCCCTCTGGCCCCTCAGCGGGGGTCGCCTGCATGGGCTCCGTGTTACCTGCGGAGCCCGCTTCTGCCCCGGGAGCTGTTTCCGCCGCCCCCTCCTCGGCAACACAGGTTTCAGGACCCGTGTCGCTACTGGAGGAAGGCGGTGCCCGAGGCAGGTGTTCTTTTGGGGGCCCCTCCTGTGCCCCCTTGGCGACCTCCGCTGCGGCCGGCCCCTCAATGGTACGTTTGGGGCCGGCGTCCGAGGTCTTTTCTGTAGCCGGGAGGGGATCTACCCGAAGGGCTCCCTCTGCCCTCTCGGGTTCCTTCCTCCCCTTCTGCCCCTCAGCGGGGGCCTCCTCCATGGGTTCCACATCTTCCGTGGAGCCCAAAGCTGCCACGGCCGGGGGAGGAAGACGAGGCTTTGGGGCCTTTTGCTTATGGGGGGCTTTCTTTGCCCCCTCATCGACCCCCCTGCCACCGGCCCAACAATGGTGGAAGCGGGGCCGGTCCTGTTGCACTTCCTTGCAACAGTGGGCAGGTTGGCCTTGGCCTTCCTCTTTTTCCCGGCGTTCCCGGAGTCGGTCCCCCGCTGGACCGTGCTAGCGGGTGTCCTGTCCCCGGTGGCGGCACGCTCCTGTCCCTCGGAGGTGAGGTGTTTAGTTTGCCTCACAGGGGGTTCCGGCGGGGGAGTCCCCTTTTCCGGGACTCCCCCTGACTCAGCGCCAGATGGTGCGGCGGTGGGCTTCGTTGCCCCCTGTTCGGCCCCCCCGGTGGACTTGGCCACCGCCTTCTTTTTGACATGGGGGGTGGTCCACTCGGCGGCCTTCTCCCCCCGCGCGCCGTCAGCTGGCGCGGAGGGTCCGGCCGCCCCGGGTACCTCCTCTCCCTTCCCCCCCTTGGATGTGTGATTTTACCCCCCTCTGTGGGCCTCTTGGAGGGCCCTGGGGGGGCGGTGGACTTGGAGGGGCGCGGTGCTGGCGCAGATGGTGTTGCGCCCTGCTTGATCTTGGGGCACTTCTTTTTCTGGTGCCCCAGCTCTTTGCAGTGGTAACACCGCACCTCCACCGAGGAATAGAAAATCACATAATTGGTCCCCTCAAAGGGGACCACGAAGCTACCCTCCGCCACCTCCTGACCCGCCAGGTGGATGGTCACCTGGCGGCGGAAAGATAGTACGTGGCGGAGGGGCTGATCTTTGCAGCCCAGGGGGATGGGGTGGATGATGGTCTTAAGCTCCCCCAGGGCCTGCAGGTGGGGCCTGAGCAGGTCGTCCTTCAAGAAAGGTGTCACGTTTGAAAGGACGATCCTTGTGCCCACGCCGCGAGCGGTTCGACAGGGATAAACATCCCCGCAACCGCGAGCCCCCTCTCGATCGCGGTGTTAGCGGCGGCTTCCGACTTAAGGAAGAACACGGCCTTCCCGTACATCTTGGAGGCCGCCACTATGGCCGATGGCCCCACCACCTTGGCCATGGCCTTAACAAAGCCCTCGATCGAGAGGGAGTCTCAGAGGAGGCACCTGACTCCGTGCCTCCTCGTGATATTTTTGGAGAGGGTCGCAGTGTCCCCTGCAGCCACCTGCGCCCACCTTCTTGGGACTTGTTGGGATTGCCCACTCATTATGATGATTTTTTTTAAATTTCTTTATTTATTTATTTTCAAATTAAATTAAATGAAAAATTCTTATTTTTATAAACAAAACAAAAAGACAGACACACCCCTGCACTGCAAACAGTTACCAATGCAGGGGTACACACAAACACAGGACCAAAATAAATAAATATAAATAAGTTTTATTTTAAATAAATAAACACAAAATAGACAGACACACCCCTGCACTGCAAACACTTACCAGCGCAGGGGTACACACAAGCACAAGACAAAAAAGAAAATAATAATAAATAAATATATATATATTTTTTTTAAACTTTAAAATAAAAATCAAACAAAAAAAGCAGGGATCAAACAAAGGAGCACATGGCATGTGCTCCTTGCCTGCCCTTCCCCCACTCTGCACAAGGCAGAAGCAGGGGATTAAAACAAAAGGATTTTTAAAACAAAAACTAAAACAGTGTAGTGATTTTAAAATAAACTAAAGAAAGTGCTATTTAATAAAAAATTAAAAAGCAAAGAAATGAAACTAGTTTAAATGGAGTAAAAATTAAAAGAACAAAACAAAGGAAAAAAACAAGCCAAAATGGCTGCCCTCCTACACTTGCAAACAAAGCAAGTGTAGGAGAACAAAAGAAAAAAGTGTGTTTTAAAACAATAAATACAAGTTTTTATTAACAAAAAAGGTGCCCTGCTGCTTTAGAAATAAGAGAACGTAAAAAGATTTTGAAAATAAAAAGTTGAAAACACTGTTTTAATTAAGCAGGAGCTCTCCTCACACACGTCTGCTCTCGCTCAAGGGTACAGCAGCAGCGTTCCTACAAACCTCTGATCAAGAGTCCAGAGCCCTAACCACTACTCCACACTGCTGCCCATCAAAATTGGTATTTTAATGTTTTGTGTGGGTGTGTGTAAGCCAGAAGATGGATGGAGACAAGGAGTTCCAGCATCTGTTTCAGTCTCTGAAGAGGAGGAGGGCCCTGACTGAGGAGGAGATTGAGATCCTCCTCGTGGAGGACCACGAGGGCATGGATGCCATGGAGGAGGACCTCCTTGACGAAGAGCTGCTGCAGGAGGAGGAAGAGGAGGAGAATGAGCTGGAGGAGCCTAAGCCGCAGCCCAGCACTTCAACTGCAGGGTAAGTATACAACACAGTCATACACATTGGTATCCTATTCAATTGTTTCCCCCCCCAGTTTTCATTTACAGCTGTTCCTGTTCTCTACTACTTTTGCATGTACCTGACCTCTAGACACATTTCTTATTAATTACTTTAACTGTAATACTTGTGGTGGTTAGTTTCACTTTTATAACTCCTGAGTACACTTTGCCAATCAAGAAACGTCCTTGCATGCCTCGCTCTGTTCCTTCTCTCTCTGTTCCTTCTGTCTCTGTTCCTATTAACCCCAATGTTTTTTTGTTTGTTTTTTTTTGTTTTTTTTACTTACGATGACCCTGATCAAGCACCCACACCTATGGCATTTACACCAAAGCGTCCTCTCGGCACAGACTTAGGAAACACAAGTCAAGTTCTCTGATCTTCTACATCTCGAATGACTTGTGAAATAGATTTTTTATGTTGTTTTTCACACAGGCAATAGTTGCGGATATTTGCGGGTTCACAAACACCCAGGGGTGGCGTCTTGTAATAGACAGACTCACTTGTGGTAATCGACACGGTAGTTGGGATGAGGTAACACCAGATGAATTCCTTAAGTTTATTGGTTTGATCGTATACATGGGCATCGTGCGCCTTCCAGACCTACATAGGTATTGGAGTACCGCTTCACTTCACCATGGTTTATGGGCTAGGGCTTTCATGACTCGGGATCATTTTAAATCTATTATGGCGGCCTTGCATATCGTCGACCCCGACACCGAAAATAAGCAGGACCGACTCTGAAAACTCTGTTACCTGTTAGATCACCTCAAGCAGGCGTGTCAAAAACTGTACCAGCCGAATCAAAATTTAGCACTCGACGAGCAGATGGTAAAGTCAAAGGGTCGTTCTGGGTTTAGGCAGCACATGAAGGACAAGCCAACTAGATGGGGATTTAAACTGTGGGTTTTGGTGACTTCTGATACTGGTTACACTCTAGATTTTAATGTATACACTGGTGGTCGAGATGGATGTGTTACGGACTTGGCAAAGAAAGTTATTTTAGAACTAGTAGAACCATTAGTTGGCCAGGGTTACAACCTTTGGTTTGACAACTTTTATACGTCTACAGCACTAATGATAGAACTAAATAGACTTCGCTTCAATGCGTGCGGCACATGTAACACGAACCGGCGAAATTTTCCTGCAGTAATGCGGGATTATAAAACGTGGGAGCGTAGGAGCAAGCGTGGGGACATGCAATGGCGAAGAAACATTTTAGCTCTTCAGTGGAGAGACAACAGGACAGTAACCTGCCTCTCATCTTTCCACTGAGCTAACCAGTTGACCGAGGTTTCAAGGCTGGTTCGTAAAGATAGTTTGGTCGAGACAGGTGGTGCGCCAGCCCACCGCCATTCATCATTTTAAAAATATAATGATATAAAACAACAGTGTGGAGTAGTGGTTAGGGCTCTGGACTCTTGACCGGAGGGTTGTGGGTTCAATCCCTGGTAGGGGACACTGCTGCTGTACCCTTGAGCAAGGTACTTTACCTAAATTGCTCCAGTAAAAACCCAACTGTATAAATGGGTAATTGTATGTAAAAATAATGTGATATCTTGTAACAATTGTAAGTCGCCCTGGATAAGGGCGTCTGCTAAGAAATAAATAATAATAATAATAATAATAATAATAATAATAATAAAAAAATAAAAAAAGTACCAACAGGAAGTTGAATTAGCGTCTCTCACTCACGAGCCCGAGAGCTCCCTGTCAAACTGTCAAGCTGCTGAGGCAAAGGAACGTGCGTGGGTTGCTAGTTTGTAACGCTGTCATTTAGAATTATGAGTTATAATAGGTGGTCACTGTAAGGGGGTGGGGTATTTGTATAATGGCTACCGGATTGGTATATTTATTGCCATTCTCAATGGTTCATTTGGTTAGATTACTAAAATATATATTTTTTCTTTTGTTTCGCATTGACTTTTACGGCATAAGCTTTGCGTACATCCAACAAAAATGAGGATTTCATATAAATGGAAAACTCTGTGACTGATCTGAACTAATTGGTTATATGTTAGTTAAAGCATTGTAAATGTGTTCATTACGTTTACAATAACATGGCAGCCCTCAACATTTATTTACCAGTGGTGCCTAACGGCCCCGTGAATGTAGCTAACTTGTACTGTGTACAGTAAGAACATTTTTCATGTTTACGACACCCTATATTTTGTTTATATTTTTTGTTTGTGTACAGTTTACGTTTATATATATATATATGTATACACACACACACACACACAAAATAATAATAGGGCACTATTCCTCTTTTTTTAAACCAATAATTAAATAAATGTTTTGATAGCTCCGATTAATTAGAGCTATCTTTACACACTATGAAATGTTATTTGAAATGTAAGACTCAGATTCTGTGAACTTTGACCTCACCCATGTCAAAAAGCATAACCTTTGATTTGTTTTTCGGATTTTGATATATTGTAGGCTTTTTAGTTTGTTATTAGTTGGTAGGTCAAAGTTTTGTTTTAATGACTCTTTATCAATTTTGCAAATGCTTAATGTTTATTAAAAAAACATTTTTCATTAAAAAACATTTTAATTGAATACCATTGCCGTCAACCATTTATCTGTCACAGGTAACATCAGTGTGGGACCCCAAAACACCAGGTACCATCAGTGTCACCTATCTCAGCTCTTCTTCTATTTTCTTCCAACTATGTGTGAGGCATGTTTTGTTTTTTTTAAATCACCTATTAGTTCTCTATTTCTGTGCACTTGGTATTTTCATTAGGTCCTGAACCATCCCACCCTTCTCCTTGAAACACGCTCTACTAGGGGCACTGTAGTGGAAGAAGACTGTTAGCAATACTTCCATAGCTTCAGCATCAAATGCACAAGTCTTATGCTGTCTGCTGGACTGAAAGGGTGGCACCCGAAGTATTAACCTCATTAATATTTTGCCAATGTTATGTAAGGTTCTAAAATAAACAGGGTTTCTTTTCAAAATTGTGTATATATACACATATATATATGTGTGTGTGTGTGTGTGTATATATATATATATATATATATATATATATATATATAAAATTATATTTCTCTGTATTTTTATATACATCACAAATGGCTTGAAAAAAATCCCTAAAATAAAAAAGGCATGTCATTTACTTAAGATCAAAAATATCAAAGGTCAAAATATTTTTTTCTTCTTCTTTTAAACAGAAGCTATCAAAAAGAATAATATATTAATAAATATTTTAATTAATGTAAATGTGCACATAATAATAATAATAATAATAATAATAATAATAATAATAATAATAATAATAATGTGATGTATACAAATGCTTCTCTTATTAAGAATAAAAGAACATAAGAAAGTTTACAAACGAGAGGAGGCCATTCAGCCCATCTTGCTCATTTGGTTGTTAGTAGCTTATTGATCCCATAATCTCATCAAGCAGCTTCTTGAAGGATCCTAGGGTGTCAGATTCAACAACATTACTGGGGAGTTGGTTCCAGACCCTCACAATTCTCTGTGTAAAAAAGTGCCTCCTATTTTCTGTTCTGAATGCCCCTTTATCTAATCTCCGTTTGTGACCCGTGGTCCTTGTTTCTTTTTTCAGAGTCATTATAATGTTTTCTCTCAGGAAAGTGGAACCGGAGCTGCAGATGGGGACCCATCAAGTCTTTCTCCCTGGAATACCTCGCTCTTGGGGGCCTATTCATCCTAGTGAGTGCTAGTAAAGATTGCTGTAAACTATTTGAGTTTAGGCAGTGGTTGCCAGTATCTGCAACTCTACAGGTATCTATGTGTCTTAACTCGGTTCAATCAACTGAAATCTTTATTAGTTATCTCTAGGCTGTATCAATTTTTAATAAACTCTGAAAATATGTAATTGATAAATAAGTATAGTTTAATAAACAATACATATGAAACTAAATTAATCAGTGAATAACGCTTTCAAATGATGGGTGGCAAGACTTCAGTCTGCAACTGTATATATACCAGTATATAGTTTTGGTCAAATCATATTTTTAAATCAATAAAATATTCCTACTATAAAATAAAAACATATAACAACTTAAACCTTGAAACACACTCTTCTTGGGGCACTGTAGTGGAAGACTGTTAGCAATACTTCCATAGCTTTAGCATCAAATGCACAAGTCTTATGCTGTCTGCTGGACTGAAAGGATGGCACCCGAAGTATTAACCTCATTAATATTTTGCCAATGTTATGTACGGTTCTAAAATAAACAGGGTTTCTTTTCAAAATTGTGTGTGTCTTCTCTTTATTGTCTTGTACTTTGTATATATACTGTATGTTTTCATCAGGTTGAAGGAATATGGTATAGTAACATATAATACAACATATGGTCATAAAATATGGGTAATATTGTAATGTTTATTATGTTGGATGCTTTGACAGAACAACAGACTATTTAGCCATGTGTAAGTATGTAAAATGTATGTTTTTTATGAGAACATTATGAGGTGATGTTTAAGTGAAATTCTAATGGCAATTTGCTTGATCATAAATCTGTTTCCCCATTCATAGTAATATTTGTCTCAGAGTAACTTAAATATATCATTCTTTCTCAAACATTTATGATGTTAATTTATGATCAGTATGGTTAATTTATAAACAGTATGGTACATTTTTTGTAAGATTGCACAGTTATGAACAGTTGGGTTAATTTATAAACTGGTTAATTTATTTCTAAGGTGGTTAATTTAAAAACAGTATCGTTAATTCATTTTTAAGCTGGTTAATTTACTAACAGTATGGTCAATTTAGGTTAATTTATTTTTAAGATGGTTAATTTACGAATATGGTTAGTTTATTTTTAAGATGGTATGGTTCATTTATTTTTAACATGGCTAATTTATTTATTTTTAAGATGGTTAATTTACAAACAGTGTTTTTTTTATAAACAGTATGGTTCATATATTTTTAAGATGGTTAATTTAACAGTATGGTTAATTTATTAAAGATGGTTAATTTATAAAGTGTGGCTAATTTATTTTTAAGTGATTAATTTATAAATAATATGATTAATTTATAAACAGTGATTAATTTGCTAAGAAATAAATAATGTAATGTAATTTATAAACCGTATTGTTCATTTATATTTAAGATGGTTAATTTACAAACAGTTGGGTTAATTTATAAACTGGTCCATTTATTTTTAAGGTGCTTAATTTATTTTTAAGATGGTTTATTTACGAAGTGTGGCTAATTTATTTTTAAGATGGCTCATTTACAAATAGTGCGGTTAATTTATTTAAGATTTTTTTTATGAACAGTGTGGTTAATTTATTTGTAAGAAGGTTAATTTATGAACAGTGTGGCTAATTTATTTTTAAAATGGTTAATTTATAAACTGGTTAATTTATTTTTAAGATGGCTAATTTATTTTTAACATTGTTAATTTACAAACAGTATGGTTCATTTAGGTTAATTTATTTTTAACGTGGTTAACTTACCGACAGTATGGTTCATTTATTTTTAAGATGGTTCATTTACAAACAGTATGGTTTATTTATTTTTAAGATGGTTAATTTACAAAGCGTGGCTAATTTATTTTAAAAAATGGTTCATTTACAAACAGTATGGTTCATTTATTTTTAAGATGATTAATTTACGGACAGTGTGGCTAATTTATTTTTAATATGGTTATTTTATTAATAGTAGGGTTAACTTATTTTTAAGAAGGTTAATTTATGAAGTGTGGCTAATTTATTTTTAACATGGTTAATTTACAAACTATGGTTAATTTAGGTTAATTTATTTTTAAGATGACTAATTTATTTCTAACGTGGTTAATTTACTAACAGTATGGTCAATTTATTTTTAAGATTGTTTATGTACAAAGCATAGCTAATTTATTTTTAAAAATGGTTCATTTACAAACAGTATGGTTCATTTATTTTTAAGATGGTTAATTTATGAACAGTGTGGCTAATTTATTTTTAAGATGGTTAATTTATAAACAGTAAGGTTAATTTGTTTTTAAGGTGGTACATTTATGAACAGTTGGGTTGTTATGATTGTTATTTTTAACATGGTTAATTACAAACAGTATGGTTAATTTATTTTTAAGAATGCCCAGTAAACATCATAACGTTGGCCCAAAAAAAAACATCTTTTGTATCTCAAAACATATTTCATAATCGTTTTAGACGAGCAGGAATAAAGCTGTAAAATCGAAAATAAGATAGTAGTTCATTTTCGATTTGCATTGTATTTCAATCACTCGCTTTCTCCTTCAGATGATCTAAATCAGAGATTGGATTGGTAATAGAGGCGACGTGTTGTGCTTCGGGGATGTATTGCAGCCCCAGGTTCTTCAAGTCCCCCAGTTGTGCACATCGAGACAAGTAGCATCTCTGTTAGATGAAGTCTGGAACTTTCCAAATTGTCTTGGAGCCACAGATGAGAAGCATGTAGTTATGCTGGTTCCACCTATTTTAATTACAAAGTCGCTCACAGCATTGTGTTGTTGGTAGTGTGCGATGCTCAGTGTTGCTTTACCCTAGTTAACATCAGAAGCCCAGGAAGGCAAATTATTATGAATGTGTGTGTGTGTATATATATGTATTAAACATGCAGAAATGTTTTGATTAAACTACACATCCATTAAAAAAAGCAAAAAACTGCTCGAATACAATCATACAAGTACTTCAGCATGATTTTTGAACAAGTTATTTAATGCCATAATGTTCAACAAATGCAACTAATAAGCTATGAGCATAACCAGCATATCTCTTGCACAGCTGTGGACTGGCCAATATCGTAATTCCAGCAAAAAGCAACAGAAAATGATTGTATACAGCAGTTTCCAATACAGGGGCCAGAACGACAGGACCAGTATACAACAAGAATTGTCTAAATTCTGTAGATTACTATCGGTCCAGTTCCCTAAATGGGATGTGTCTTTTTAAATCGGTCAAAGATGTGGACATGTTGACAAGATGTGAAGATAAACGACATTTGAGGGGCCCTTTCAACCACAAATTCACCAATCTCCAACAAACTCTTAAGCAAACCAAGTGCATATAATCAATAGGAAAATTAGTAATAAAACCAGCGTTGTCTTCTAGGAAAGGTGGTGTAATGTTATGATGGCCTTCATCAAACATTCACAACCATGATACCCATTGCGACATTTTGTGTTCTTTGTAAAGGATTTTGCAGGGGTATCACACCACAACAAAACACAACTTCATATTTATTTTTTTCCCTTGAAATACAAATCCTTGCTGAAGTTTTTGCAGGTCAAGAGCAAATTCCTTTAAAAACTCTGGACTAGAGCTGGGTTTCTTTTTTCCCCACAGAACAGGCCAATCACATATGGTACCTTCATTTCAAACCCTAAAAGTAGTCTTAAAATAGACCAGAACTGCTCACAGGAGCTTTTCAACAATGTTTATTTGTAAGGTCAAACATTTTTCTGCAGGGGTATAATGTATAAATTTACTTAAAACATCCCTGAAAGCTCCAATAATTCCAAAGTAGTAGTACTGTCCACCAGCTTTCTCATGAACAACTACAAATCTTTGTGTCTTCAGCAACCTCCTTGCTTCCTTAGGGAGATTTGGATGGTGAATTCTAAGAATACTCAACAGTGAGGTCAAAGCAACCAATGTTCTGCCATACTGAAAAGCCCAGTTGGACAAGCTATCTGACAATGAAATTTGGTCATTTTCTAACTCATCCTCTGAGTCTGTGTCAAGTACAAGAACTTTGTCATTCATCCAGGATTTCATCAGACACAAAGTGATTTGTATCTTCACTGTTGTTGTGGTTGTCACTGTCATATGTGATCCCATCGTCTGATTCTGTAGATAAAGGACCTGTACATTCAACGCTCATTTCTTGCTCATTGCAGTTCTATACTTCTAAAAACAAATAAATAAGAAACACACCTGACTTGTGATGCGGACTCAGAGATCTGTAAAGTAAGATGACAAGTACTAAATTACAGTTGTTATTTTGTATTATATTACTATTCATTCATGTGGCCAATAACTTAAGCCAAGGGTTGCAGTTAACAAAATACAATGCATTACATAACCTGCACAATATAACATAGTATAGTTAGATTTCTGTAACAAAATCACTTTACTTATATGTTTTAAAGGTTGAACAAGTAGATACACACATCATTTTATATAAAGCCACTGAAAGCCATATACTCAGTGACTCAAATCCAATTTTATTTAATTTTATAGATGCAGCTATTTAAAAATGTATTTTGATATGAAAGTAAATGGTACAAAATTGTTTAATTAAGGCTGGTAAAAAAAAAAAGGATTGCTGTTTCTAAATGGTTCCGCTGTTGTCAGGGGAAAATGAATCAATGGTCACTTGATTGTCTTCGTGAACAGCTGTCTTTGTAAAGGTCTGCGTGTGTTTGTGAACTTGTACCAGTATCTTACAAAAGAGAAAAAATAAAATTTGTACCTGCCAGAAACCAACAAACAAAAGCTTGTCAAGATTTTAAATCAGGGCTTTTTGGTGGAAGCACTCAAAACAAGCTTTACAATTGTACATTTCTTGCAGTTACAGCGCAAAAGTATAAATGATATATATATATATTTTTGGAACACTATTATAGTGTAGTTTAAAATATAATCAGATTGTAATGTGAAATAAGTGACATATGGACTTTAAACCACAGTAATAGGCAGGGAGAAGTACCATAGAACAGTACTGGTTTATATTTTATGCTTTTGAAATAATGTGTTTCTAATAATGTGGCATCTCAATTTTTTTGTACATCGTTTAGAACAAACAGAAAATGTGTGTTTTATAAATATTATTTATTATACAATTTTTAATATTGTTGGGAGGTGTGGCTTATATGAAAATAAATATAATACATCCCACAACCAAACATCTCTCAGACGTTTAAATTTTTTGAACTTCTTTTGCTGAAATAACAAGATGTATATATATATGTATATATATATTTTACAATTTATTACAATATTGATCTTGTCCAATATCCATATAGCAATACACAGGCTGTTCTGTAAAAATATTCATATCTGTCTGTCATCATTAAACGTGCTTATCCTATGGTGTGGTTGTACGTAGCCTGTGAAATGAGGTCTTTAGTTTTAACCACATCTGATAAACTAGTGCATAGGCGACACATTAGCTATGTATTGAGAAATGTCTTTGTCCAAGTTGTAAAAAAAAATGAGCACTGCTGTTGCGTAATAAATGTACGCATGTTGATTCAACTGTATTACAAATTGTAATATAATGTAGCTCTCATTATGTTAATACACTGAGTTAAAAAAACAAAAAAATCTGCTGCCATAGGTTACACAACAGACGAGTCTGTATGCTTTTTTACAATGGGCAGGCTATCTTTTATATTCATTAATGTATGTAGGCTATTTATTTAGGCTACAACTTTTTAAATTTGTCTGTTAACTAAATAATAATAATAATAATAATGGGTAGGTCATTAGGTGGGCTAGATACAGACTGGCATAACTAGACCAATGTATAATTAGGCTACATACATGGTTTGTCCTATAGTTGTACACTCATTTACTTCATTTTAATTAATTACATAGCATATCGTTGGGATATCTGTCAAATGACAATACGATGACGTTATGTGCCGATAAAGGTGCAATCATGAAAATTGTCACTGGCTGTGAGGGTAAAATACACAAGTGGACTGCATTTGAACAGCAATCGATGTCCAAGCATTCTCTTTTTTATCTTTGTAATCAGCTCTATCAACTTGGTATAGGCAGGGGTAACAAGTTAATGCTCAGAAGCTTCTCCACAAACAGCCTGTCTTCCATTTTTAGTGGAGTGTCAAAGATTCCTTCATGTAAAAAGTGTGCCCTCTCAGCATCCCGATTCACAAAAAGGCTCAGATTTAATTTTAATCAATTAATCTCTAAAACTAAACATTAACAATCACATCAAATTGTATGTTTATTTCCAGTAGTTTAAATGTCGTTTCGATCTGTATCACTGACCAAGCCCTCTGAAATATTCTCACTTTTAATTGGCTACTGAGCAGTGATGACGTCCTCGACTTAGTATCAATCGCTCTTAGTGATAAAATAGTAAAGTATTGTATTAAGTATGTGTGGTGCAACTGAAATAAGAGTGCTTAGTTATAAACTAACTCGTAACAACGAAGTCCTTACTGGAGGCTTTACGTGTTAACTTACGGACGATCTTATGCACAGCTGGTGCAGCCGAGCCCAGTTCATGTTCTAGTTCTCCGCAAAGGTGAGTAATTGTGAGCCTGTTAAATAGTTACATTACCTGATATGAATCACATCATCAGTGTAGTCCAGAGCAAGTCCTAGATTAACCCTTTGCGGTCCAATGTCGGACCCTGTCCGACATCATCAAAAAAATGCAAAAAACGGGTTTCTAGTCGTTTTTTCTCCGGAAAAAGCCGAGAAAACCATTCAATGACCGAGTGGGAGCGACAGGAGCCGAGACAAGCCGAAAAAAAAAAAGGGCCTATCTCATGAATAGTCATACTTGCCCCTAGTTTTTGTTACTATTAGCTTAAATACATGTTCCTAAACGCAGAAATTTTGCTAGGAAAAGATACCATTAAGACACATTTAATTCTCCGCCTGGTCTGAGGCAGGTGTTAATTATGATGCTGGTAAGGATCAATTAACAGCACAATACAGATTTATGAATCAAACTAATAATATGCTAATGAGATAATTGGTCTCTAAGGGTACGTTATTCTTTTTTTTTTTTTTTTTTTTCTTTTTTTTTTTTTTAAATTTAGTCGTCGCCAATTATTTTACCCCGATTTTCACCCCAATTTAGCATGCCCAATTATTATCTGTATCCTCGGCTCACCGCTCACAACCCCCGCGCCGACTCGGGAAACGGAGGCTGGAACACGCGTCCTCCGAAACGTGCTCCTGCCAAGCCGTAATTTTTCGCACTGCAGATCCACAGCAATGCCACCAGACCTATAGTGCCGGAGGACAACACAGATCTGGCGGCTCCGCTGCAGAGCCACAGGCGCCCTATCGGCCACAGGGGTCGCTGATGCGCGGTGAGCAATGGATTCCCCTGCCGACCTAAGCCCTCCCTACCTGGGAAGCGCTCAGCCAGTTGTGCGCCGCCCCCTAGGAACTCCCAGTCACGGTCAGCTGTGACATAGCCTGGATTCGAAGGCTATAGGGCACATCCTGCACTCCGCGCGGAGCGCCTTTACTGGATGCGCCACTCGGGAGCCCTAGGGTACGTTATTCTAACGTTTTTGACAGTAAATAAAATGTATGCATCACCCGATGAAATACTGTCATGTTAAACACTTACTGGCACGATAAAGGAGACGGTAATGGGCCTGTGTGTACTTAATGCAAAGAAAAATACCTTTGTCTTCAACTATTGCAAATGCTCCCTTTTAAGATTGATACACAAAATTGTTTTGGTTCAATATATGTTTTAAGAACAATTCACTCACCCCACTCCACTTCATACTCTTTCCAAGCTGCTCTTTAATAGCATCGCTAATAATACTGGCAGTGCTAATCAGAGGTAAGTGTGTTAGCTTTTCTTTAAAAGGATCACTTTGTATCTGTTGGCTTGAGTTCACCAACACTAAAGCCTTCATCTTCATCAGTGTCCAGCTGCTGAACTAGTGTTAATAATGTCCTGAGCCTGTATCACTGGGAACTTCCCTCTACAGTTAAAATGACTGCAGTATAGTCAAATCTGTAAAGACTATGAGCACAAAGAACTAGCACTTTCCCTCTACAATAAAAACGAGTCCAGTATAGTCACATCTGTAAAGACTATGAGCACACAGAACTAGCACACAGATAGGCCAGGTGCAGCCTTTTATACACACCTGCCTCAGTAAACCCAAATTGAAGAATTGATTAATTGGCCCACCAATCAAGGTCCATATTCTAGTATTTTAAACAAGGCACGAACTGAACTATTTACTAGGTTTACAACACACATTTCACTAAAACACATTTACTGAAAATGAAGGTAATATACTGCTGTGGATGTAGCAGAATATGGGAATGAATGAAAACAAGTACTGGTATATAACAGGTTAACACAATAAATCACAGAAATAAACACGATTTACAATTGACGGGTCTTCACTCCGTCACAATCCCATTCAAGATCCTTGTCAATTAAATCAAAGGTCCTCCACATACCCCCAGGTTCCTCTTCACTGGCGCAGGGTGGGTTCAGGGTGCTGCTGTTCGATGGAATGATGGTGTAATCGTTCCTCACCCTCACTTTCAATAGGGGTTCACCAGTAGACTCCTCATCTTCTGCAAAGGGCAGCTTCCTCCTGAGAACTCTGTTAGATCTACCAACTAAGAGTTTTGGAAGATTAGAAACTTATTAAAACTAGTGCTCTACTATAATAATAATAATAATAATAATAGCATATCTGCTTCGTCTAATACAGGGCTGCCCCTGCCTCCTTGTCTGCAGAGCTCTCTCTCTGCCCCCGTCTCCTTGTCTCCAGAGCTGTGAGGGGTTGCCTCTGTCTCGTTGTCCCCGGAGCGGTCTCTGCCCTCGTCTCGTTGTCTCCGGAGCGGTCTCTGTGCCCTCGTCTAGTTGTCTCCGGAGCTGTCTCTCTGCCCCTGTATCGTTGTCTCCTGAGTGGTCTCTCTGCCCTTGTCTTCATGTCTCCGGAGGTGTCTGTGCCCCTGTATCGTTGTCTCCAGAGCTGTGAGAGGCTGCCCCTGTCTCGTTGTCTCAGGAGCTGTCCCTCTGCCCCTGTCTCGTTGTCTCAGGAGCTGTCTCTCTGCCCCTGTCTCGTTGTCTCAGGAGCTGTCTCTCTGCCCCTAACTCGTCTCTGGAGCTGTGTGGAGCTGCTTCTGACTCTCTGGCCCTGTCTGCTGGAAGGACAGCCCCAGTCTCACTGCCTTCACACTCCCACTCCACAGCCATTCCACACCATCGTGTTCTGCAAGTTCAACACTTCCATCTGAAGGAAGGAGAAGATTATTGCTGCCCATAGAGCATATCTGTGAAAAATGTCAAAATTGTCTTTTATGTATCATTCGTTTCTAATCACAAACGTTGTATAAACTTACCGGTATACATGTTCCTTCTTATAGCTGAAGTGCAAATCCACACTAGTAATCCCTCCACATGTACCTGCCTTAGCTCCGTCTCAGCAGTTATCTCAACGTGGGCGCTTCCATTCTCTGGGGTTCTTCTTGAGTGCATCACAGAGCAGGAGAGCACCTGCACATGAAAAGGGAGCGGGGCAAAGCCCTGCCATAAAATGTGGGGTTTTTGTATTGTTTATTATAGAATGGGGAACCGCTCCGCCCCTGTGTTTTAATGTGTATTATTTTGTATCTGTTTTGTTTAGTTTTTGTATTTATTTTAAAATATATATGACGGCGTAGCCGTGCATTGTTTTGTTATTGTTTTTCATTTAAGTGTGTTCTGGCAGAGGCGAGTCGGCTCTGCCAGTAGTAATTAAAAAACGTGTGCAGAATGTGGCCGAGGGGTAATGAGAGAATTGATAGTTAACCCCTCGGCCATAGTAAATATAAACCAGAAGCGGTCTCAGTTTGGGGTGGGTGTACAGAGCAGAGTACGGGAGAGCGAGAGGAGAAAGGACATAAATTTTAAAAAAAATCATAAAAAACATACAGGATCAGTGACAGCGTTTGCCCAGCCTGACTTGTATTGACTATTTTGTTTTGTATTCGTGATTTGTTTTGTTTGAGCTTCTATTTTCGCTCTGTGAGCAAAGTGTTTTTGTTTGGATATTTATTTTGTTTTTGTTTGAAAATAATCGGCGCCGCAGCGCCTTTGCACTGCAGTACTTGCCTGTTTGTTTTTCTTCCTGCATCTGGCCTGACGTCACCACTCTGCCAACCCTGTCACACCCTCTTTTTCAGGAGGAGCCCACCTGTTTCTGTGCTTCTCAGAGTCTCCATTTCACACTGTAGCTCCAAACCTGTTCAGTTTCTTTTAATTCCGGAGACAGACGCTATACTTGTATTGGCTTGTTCTTCAGGAAGTTGTCATTGCAGATTGTCTTTGTATTCCAATTGTTATTGGTGCTCCTTTCTCTTTCTATATCTCTAAAACATTTTTTAAATTATGTAAATTTGTTTTTATTATTTTTTAAATTAGATTTCCCTTTCTTTTTTTTGTTTGCCACCCTCCCTAGATGCAGAAGCACCAGCAGCATCTTTCTCCTCTGTCTGGTTTTTCTTTGAAAATCTTTCAACCCAGTCAAACACCTTTCCCTTCTCGCTTGCCAGCTGTTCTTCTTTCAAGGCTCCTTGACACTGACTTTCTCCTCTTCGTTTCTTTCATAGAGGATCTCCATCTCTTTGGGATCCTCCAGGACTTGCAGTCCCACCTCCTGGTCTCTTCCCTCCCCTCTTGTTCCACACTTTCCCCCTGCAGAGCGGCGCTGTGATTTTCTTCCTCCAGAATGTTATGTGGAGACGTCTCCAGGCTTTGCAGAACCAGGTTCTCCTCACTGAGCTGGGCGGCTCTTATACCTCGTTTCCATAACTTTCATTTCCATACCGTGTCAGCATGGTACATAAACAGCCCAGTTGTCCCCACGAAATGCATACATCCGTGTGGGTAACGGTAACCATATATCAACTGCTGTTATGTCGTCCGTGATTTTGTCTTCGGCAGAAACCCTATACACAATGCCTTCAACATCCACGCCCAGTAGTGGAGTATTGACTGCCCCTGCACCAGTAATAATAGGACAGTGTCCTAGTATATCGTCCACAAGTTCATAATATTTACACGCTTTACGACTGTCCACTATTTTCATTTTGATCTTTGTATTTTTCTATATTCTACTTTCAGTTTTTTTAATTTTCACGGCACTGCACAACATTTATTTTTATTCCGCTGCTTCTTAATATGTGAGAGATTGCGTCCACCGTTTATTTTTAAATGCATTTATTTTTAAATGCATTTATTTTTATAACTGGATTCAAATCATATTTTTATAATACAGCTTGTGTAATGTTTTGTTTTTATTCGTTTTTGTTTTTATTCTATTATGTAGTGTTTATGCCTTTGTGAAAGATGCTATATAAAATAAAATTGATTGAATAATGTAGTATGCATAATAATAATAATATAGTAATAATAGTGATATATTAATGATGTCAACAGTAAGGAAAACCCCTGGAGAAGATTTTTTTTAATCAAATATTATATATTGCTAATTCCTTTCTATTATAGGCATTTTAAAATGAAATGAACCAATACAATGTACTAAAAAAATACATTCTTATTTTATTGATACTTAACATGTGTACAATAAAAAAGATAAAACCACAGATGAAAAAATGCAGTAAATCCACACCAGACAATTACATACAATTTACTATAGGACATTATTCTGTTACATTGCATGACTGGAAATTGAAGGCATATCTCGTGCAACCAATAGGTATACAACTTTTATTTCAATGTTCAATGTGAATGAATAGAAAATAAAGGCATATATCATGCAACCATCAGGTAAACCATTTAATAAGATGATCTTTTGTTTCAATGTTCAGCCCAGGTGACTTTGTTCAGATACCCCCACCCCCCCAGCTGTCTGGCTGTCTTGATTAGATCAGCTTAACACCCAAGAACATAGTGGTAAGCCCAAAGTGTTTATGAAAAAAGTAATGTCCAGAGATACTGATACTTATTAAACAGTGGAGCAGGTAGTGCGATATACAGTATGAATAACATACTTGTTGTAAAATAAATATTTAATTACATTGAAAGACAAATTCAACAATATAGCTTTCAACATAGCAAACAAAACAGCTAAAACTGGAACAAAACAGATTATAATATATGCATTTTAGTGTTTACATTACACTTGTGGTTCAATATTTCAATCAGTTTTACACATGGGGGCGTTCACCGTGGGGGCTTTCAGAACTTGTGCTGAATAACAAGCTATGTAGGTTTGCTGGGGTACATTAGAAGACAGATAAAACAATAAAAATGTGAAAAAGAAACAATTCACCACCATAAAAAAAATAGAAATGTTTCGGAGGACGGGAGTGCTTGTCTTAGTCTCTCCCGAGGCAATATGGGCAAGTTGCAGTTCTGAGACAAAGTCTTAAAATAACAATTGGATATTTTATAATCTGGGAGAAAAAGTCCACGGCCTGCAGCACGCTGCCTGTTTGCGAGTACAGGTACTCAACTCCAATGAGCTCTCCTGCAAAAAAAAACAAAAACAAGAAGTGTGAGCAGCTTTATTGTTTTCGTAGTCACAGTTATAAGCAGTTTGCAAGTAAATGCTTAACAAGTAAATGCTGTTACATACCTGTATACTCGCCAGGCTTGGTGAAATCCTCAACCAGACTGGAGCCAAGAAGTTTCTGGCTCAATCGTTTGAGGGCGTGCTGCAGGGAGCCACTGTAGCTGTGCAGGATCTGTCTTGGTCCCTCCACTGCAGCTGCGGCGCGGTCCTCGTTCCACCTCACCAGCCCCTCCAGCAGGTACGCCTGAAAGTGCATGGCAATTGCACTGGTACCTGAAAAACACAAGAGAAACGCCCACTGTAATACTGAAAATGCACAAAATGACAGAAATTTGCTTTCAAGACACGAATTCCCAAAAGATACAGTACACGTCACTGTTGGTTATTTACCTGGGATGAAGCGGTTGAGGTGGAGATGGAAATACCCCAAGTACCCTTCGTGAGCTGCCCGATCTTGGCGTACAGCTGTACACCTGGGGGGTCCTGGATGCAGTGGAGGTGACGTCTCTGCACCAGCCAGATGGCCTGGATGCGGTCGTGGTCCAGCAGCGGGATGCCCATCGTGTCCCAACCCTTCTCGCCATCGAAGGTCTCCATCAGCTCCTCCAAGAGCCGTGTCGTCTCCTCTGCTCCCCGAGTCCGGCGGCGACAGTGGAGAGCCAGCTCCTTCTTGGAGATGCGGCTCGAGACCTCGGCGTCCGTCAGGCTGAACACCCGCTGCTTCCCCTCGAGCTCCGACCGCTTGGCCTCCATCAGTAGGGCAACGTCCTCCTCGGCCCACTGAAAGATGGAGGCAGACAGCCGCCCCATGAAGGTGCCATACAGCGGGTGGCTCTCCGTGGTGCAGCATGCTGCGAACCGGCGCATCAGGTGCCACACGTCGAGCCGGATGACCAGCTGGTCCCACTCTGGGAACATGGCGGCAGCCTTCGACCCCCAGCCAAGAGAGCAGCAGTCACGGTCCACGTAGAGGAGCTTAGGGGGAGCTTCGACGGCTTTCCGGTACCACTGCATCAGCCCGGCAGCCATGGGGAGCAGACCCTCGCCCACGTACGAAGTCAGCAAGGACATGAGGACCTACCCAAACTCGTTCCCCACTTTGGTGGACAAGGCAGCCGTGCCGGCAGCACCACCCACGAGCTTCTTTGTCACCAGAAAACACATACAATCAACAGTATTTAGTGATATATATATATATTTTTTTCTATATATTTTGTTGTTGTGTATAAACATACTATGGGGTTAACAAATCATTTTTACCTTCTTGGTTGAGTCCATTTTCAGGATGGACCCAAACGTGGAGGTGACCCTGGCCTTGACCTCTTCCAGCCGCTAGAGGATGTCGTAGCCGTACACTCTCAGCAGCCATCGGGGTCTGGGCACTGGCAGCATGGGAGGGGGTGCGGTGATGTTGGGCTGCACGATGCCCTGGGCAAGGAAGGGCTCGAACTTGGCAAGGTACTGCAGGGACCGCTGCATCCAGGCCTCTACAGTTAAAATGACTGCAGTATAGTCAAATCTGTAAAGACTATGAGCACAAAGAACTAGCACTTTCCCTCTACAATAAAAACGAGTCCAGTATAGTCACATCTGTAAAGACTATGAGCACACAGAACTAGCACACAGATAGGCCAGGTGCAGCCTTTTATACACACCTGCCTCAGTAAACCCAAATTGAAGAATTGATTAATTGGCCCACCAATCAAGGTCCATATTCTAGTATTTTAAACAAGGCACGAACTGAACTATTTACTCGGTTTACAACACACATTTCACTAAAACACATTTACTGAAAATGAAGGTAATATACTGCTGTGGATGTAGCAGAATATGGGAATGAATGAAAACAAGTACTGGTATATAACAGGTTAACACAATGAATCACAGAAATAAACACGATTTACAATTGACGGGTCTTCACTCCGTCACAATCCCATTCAAGATCCTTGTCAATTAAATCAAAGGTCCTCCACATACCCCCAGGTTCCTCTTCACTGGCGCAGGGTGGGTTCAGGGTGCTGCTGTTTGATGGAGTGATGGTGTAATCGTTCCTCACCCTCACTTTCAATAGGGGTTCACCAGTAGACTCCTCATCTTCTGCAAAGGGCAGCTTCCTCCTGAGAACTCTGTTAGATCTACCAACTAAGAGTTTTGGAAGATTAGAAACTTATTAAAACTAGTGCTCTACTATAATAATAATAATAATAATAATAATAATAATAATAATAATAGCATATCTGCTTCGTCTAATACAGGGCTGCCCCTGCCTCCTTGTCTGCAGAGCTCTCTCTCTGCCCCCGTCTCCTTGTCTCCAGAGCTGTGAGGGGTTGCCTCTGTCTCGTTGTCCCCGGAGCGGTCTCTCTGCCCTCGTCTCGTTGTCTCCGGAGCGGTCTCTGTGCCCTCGTCTAGTTGTCTCCGGAGCTGTCTCTCTGCCCCTGTATCGTTGTCTCCTGAGTGGTCTCTCTGCCCTTGTCTTCATGTCTCCGGAGGTGTTTGTGCCCCTGTATCGTTGTCTCCAGAGCTGTGAGAGGCTTCCCCTGTCTCGTTGTCTCAGGAGCTGTCCCTCTGCCCCTGTCTCGTTGTCTCAGGAGCTGTCTCTCTGCCCCTGTCTCGTTGTCTCAGGAGCTGTCTCTCTACCCCTAACTCGTCTCTGGAGCTGTGTGGAGCTGCTTCTGACTCTCTGGCCCTGTCTGCTGGAAGGACAGCCCCAGTCTCACTGCCTTCACACTCCCACTCCACAGCCATTCCACACCATCGTGTTCTGCAAGTTCAACACTTCCATCTGAAGGAAGGAGAAGATTATTGCTGCCCATAGAGCATATCTGTGAAAAATGTCAAAATTGTCTTTTATGTATCATTCGTTTCTAATCACAAACGTTGTATAAACTTACCGGTATACATGTTCCTTCTTATACCTGAAGTGCAAATCCACACTAGTAATCCCTCCACATGTACCTGCCTTAGCTCCGTCTCAGCAGTTATCTCAACGTGGGCGCTTCCATTCTCTGGGGTTCTTCTTGAGTGCATCACAGAGCAGGAGAGCACCTGCACATGAAAAGGGAGCGGGGCAAAGCCCTGCCATAAAATGTGGGGTTTTTGTATTGTTTATTTATTATAGAATGGGGAACCGCTCCGCCCCTGTGTTTTAATGTGTATTATTTTGTATCTGTTTTGTTTAGTTTTTGTATTTATTTTAAAATATATATGACGGCGTAGCCGTGCATTGTTTTGTTATTGTTTTTCATTTAAGTGTGTTCTGGCAGAGGCGAGTCGGCTCTGCCAGTAGTAATTAAAAAACGTGTGCAGAATGTGGCCGAGGGGTAATGAGAGAATTGATAGTTAACCCCTCGGCCATAGTAAATATAAACCAGCAGCGGTCTTAGTTTGGGGTGGGTGTACAGAGCAGAGTACGGGAGAGCGAGAAGAGAAAGGACATAAATTTTAAAAAAATCATAAAAACCATACAGGATCAGTGACAGCGTTTGCCCAGCCTGACCTGTATTGGCTATTTTGTTTTGTATTCGTGATTTGTTTTGTTTTCGCTCTGTGAGCAAAGTGTATTTGTTTGGATATTTATTTTGTTTTTGTTTGAAAATAATCGGCGCCGCAGCGCCTTTGCACTGCAGTACTTGCCTGTTTGTTTTTCTTCCTGCATCTGGCCTGACGTCACCACTCTACCAGCCTGTTTCTGTGCTTCTCAGAGTCTCCATTTCACACTGTAGCTCCAAACCTGTTCAGTTTCTTTTAATTCCAGAGACAGACGCTATACTTGTATTGGCTTGTTCTTCAGGCAGTTGTCATTGCAGATTGTCTTTGTATTCCAATTGTTATTGGTGCTCCTTTCTCTTTCTACATCTCTAAAACATTTTTTAAATTATGTAAATTTGTTTTTATTATTTTTTATTATTTTTAAATTAGATTTCCCTTTCTTTTTTTTGTTTGCCACCCTCCCTAGATGCAGAAGCACCAGCAGCATCTTTCTCCTCAGTCTGGTTTTTCTTTGAAAATCTTTCAACCCAGTCAAACACCTTTCCCTTCTCGCTTGCCAGCTGTTCTTCTTTCAAGGCTCCTTGAGACTGACTTTCTCCTCTTCGTTTCTTTCATAGAGGATCTCCATCTCTTTGGGATCCTCCAGGACTTGCAGTCCCACCTCCTGGTCTCTTCCCTCCCCTCTTGTTCCACACTTTCCCCCTGCAGAGCGGCGCTGTGATTTTCTTCCTCCAGGATGTTATGTGGAGACGTCTCCAGGCTTTGCAGAACCAGGTTCTCCTCACTGAGCTGGGCGGCTCTTATACCTCGTTTCCATAACTTTCATTTCCATACCGTGTCAGCATGGTACATAAACAGCCCAGTTGTCCCCACGAAATGCATACATCCGTGTGGGTAACGGTAACCATATATCAACTGCTGTTATGTCGTCCGTGATTTTGTCTTCGGCAGAAACCCTATACACAATGCCTTCAACATCCACGCCCAGTAGTGGAGTATCGACTGCCCCTGCACCAGTAATAATAGGACAGTGTCCTAGTATATCGTCCACAAGTTCATAATATTTACACGCTTTACGACTGTCCACTATTTTCATTTTGATCTTTGTATTTTTCTATATTCTACTTTCAGTTTTTTTAATTTTCACGGCACTGCACAACATTTATTTTTATTCCGCTGCTTCTTAATATGTGAGAGATTGCGTCCACCGTTTATTTTTAAATGCATTTATTTTTAAATGCATTTATTTTTATAACTGGATTCAAATCATATTTTTATAATACAGCTTGTGTAATGTTTTGTTTTTATTCGTTTTTGTTTTTATTCTATTATGTAGTGTTTATGCCTTTGTGAAAGATGCTATATAAAATAAAATTGATTGAATAATGTAGTATGCATAATAATAATAATATAGTAATAATAGTGATATATTAATGATGTCAACAGTAAGGAAAACCCCTGGAGAAGATTTTTTTTAATCAAATATTATATATTGCTAATTCCTTTCTATTATAGGCATTTTAAAATGAAATGAACCAATACAATGTACTAAAAAAATACATTCTTATTTTATTGATACTTAACATGTGTACAATAAAAAAGATAAAACCACAGATGAAAAAATGCAGTAAATCCACACCAGACAATTACATACAATTTACTATAGGACATTATTCTGTTACATTGCATGACTGGAAATTGAAGGCATATCTCGTGCAACCAATAGGTATACAACTTTTATTTCAATGTTCAATGTGAATGAATAGAAAATAAAGGCATATATCATGCAACCATCAGGTAAACCATTTAATAAGATGATCTTTTGTTTCAATGTTCAGCCCAGGTGACTTTGTTCAGATACCCCCACCCCCCCAGCTGTCTGGCTGTCTTGATTAGATCAGCTTAACACCCAAGAACATAGTGGTAAGCCCAAAGTGTTTATGAAAAAAGTAATGTCCAGAGATACTGATACTTATTAAACAGTGGAGCAGGTAGTGCGATATACAGTATGAATAACATACTTGTTGTAAAATAAATATTTAATTACATTGAAAGACAAATTCAACAATATAGCTTTCAACATAGCAAACAAAACAGCTAAAACTGGAACAAAACAGATTATAATATATGCATTTTAGTGTTTACATTACACTTGTGGTTCAATATTTCAATCAGTTTTACACATGGGGGCGTTCACCGTGGGGGCTTTCAGAACTTGTGCTGAATAACAAGCTATGTAGGTTTGCTGGGGTACATTAGAAGACAGATAAAACAATAAAAATGTGAAAAAGAAACAATTCACCACCATAAAAAAAATAGAAATGTTTCGGAGGACGGGAGTGCTTGTCTTAGTCTCTCCCGAGGCAATATGGGCAAGTTGCAGTTCTGAGACAAAGTCTTAAAATAACAATTGGATATTTTATAATCTGGGAGAAAAAGTCCACGGCCTGCAGCACGCTGCCTGTTTGCGAGTACAGGTACTCAACTCCAATGAGCTCTCCTGCAAAAAAAAACAAAAACGAAGTGTGAGCAGCTTTATTGTTTTCGTAGTCACAGTTATAAGCAGTTTGCAAGTAAATGCTTAACAAGTAAATGCTGTTACATACCTGTATACTCGCCAGGCTTGGTGAAATCCTCAACCAGACTGGAGCCAAGAAGTTTCTGGCTCAATCGTTTGAGGGCGTGCTGCAGGGAGCCACTGTAGCTGTGCAGGATCTGTCTTGGTCCCTCCACTGCAGCTGCGGCGCGGTCCTCGTTCCACCTCACCAGCCCCTCCAGCAGGTACGCCTGAAAGTGCATGGCAATTGCACTGGTACCTGAAAAACACAAGAGAAACGCCCACTGTAATACTGAAAATGCACAAAATGACAGAAATTTGCTTTCAAGACACGACTTCCCAAAAGATACAGTACACATCACTGTTGGTTATTTACCTGGGATGAAGCGGTTGAGGTGGAGATGGAAATACCCCAAGTACCCTTCGTGAGCTGCCCGATCTTGGCGTACAGCTGTACACCTGGGGGGTCCTGGATGCAGTGGAGGTGACGTCTCTGCACCAGCCAGATGGCCTGGATGCGGTCGTGGTCCAGCAGCGGGATGCCCATCGTGTCCCAACCCTCCTCGCCATCGAAGGTCTCCATCAGCTCCTCCAAGAGCCGTGCCGTATCCTCTGCTCTCCGAGTCCGGCGGCGACAGTGGAGAGCCAGCTCCTTCTTGGAGATGCGGCTCGAGACCTCGGCGTCCGTCAGGCTGAACACCCGCTGCTTCCCCTCGAGCTCCGACCGCTTGGCCTCCATCAGTAGGGCAACGTCCTCCTCGGCCCACTGAAAGATGGAGGCAGACAGCCGCCCCATGAAGGTGCCATACAGCGGGTGGCTCTCCGTGGTGCAGCATGCTGCGAACCGGCGCATCAGGTGCCACACGTCGAGCCGGATGACCAGCTGGTCCCACTCTGGGAACATGGCGGCAGCCTTCGACCCCCAGCCAAGAGAGCAGCAGTCATGGTCCACGTAGAGGAGCTTAGGGGGAGCTTCGACGGCTTTCCGGTACCACTGCATCAGCCCGGCAGCCATGGGGAGCAGACCCTCGCCCACGTACGAGGTCAGCAAGGACATGAGGACCTACCCAAACTCGTTCCCCACTTTGGTGGACAAGGCAGCCGTGCCGGCAGCACCACCCACGAGCTTCTTTGTCACCAGAAAACACATACAATCAACAGTATTTAGTGATATATATATATTTTTTCTATATATTTTGTTGTTGTGTATAAACATACTATGGGGTTAACAAATCATTTTTACCTTCTTGGTTGAGTCCATTTTCAGGATGGACCCAAACGTGGAGGTGACCCTGGCCTTGACCTCTTCCAGCCGCTAGAGGATGTCGTAGCCGTACACTCTCAGCAGCCATCGGGGTCTGGGCACTGGCAGCATGGGAGGGGGTGCGGTGATGTTGGGCTGCACGATGCCCTGGGCCAGGAAGGGCTCGAACTCGGCAAGGTACTGCAGGGACCGCTGCATCCAGGCCTCTACAGTTAAAATGACTGCAGTATAGTCAAATCTGTAAAGACTATGAGCACAAAGAACTAGCACTTTCCCTCTACAATAAAAACGAGTCCAGTATAGTCACATCTGTAAAGACTATGAGCACACAGAACTAGCACACAGATAGGCCAGGTGCAGCCTTTTATACACACCTGCCTCAGTAAACCCAAATTGAAGAATTGATTAATTGGCCCACCAATCAAGGTCCATATTCTAGTATTTTAAACAAGGCACGAACTGAACTATTTACTAGGTTTACAACACACATTTCACTAAAACACATTTACTGAAAATGAAGGTAATATACTGCTGTGGATGTAGCAGAATATGGGAATGAATGAAAACAAGTACTGGTATATAACAGGTTAACACAATAAATCACAGAAATAAACACGATTTACAATTGACGGGTCTTCACTCCGTCACAATCCCATTCAAGATCCTTGTCAATTAAATCAAAGGTCCTCCACATACCCCCAGGTTCCTCTTCACTGGCGCAGGGTGGGTTCAGGGTGCTGCTGTTTGATGGAGTGATGGTGTAATCGTTCCTCACCCTCACTTTCAATAGGGGTTCACCAGTAGACTCCTCATCTTCTGCAAAGGGCAGCTTCCTCCTGAGAACTCTGTTAGATCTACCAACTAAGGGTTTTGGAAGATTAGAAACTTATTAAAACTAGTGCTCTACTATAATAATAATAATAATAATAATAATAATAGCATATCTGCTTCGTCTAATACAGGGCTGCCCCTGCCTCCTTGTCTGCAGAGCTCTCTCTCTGCCCCCGTCTCCTTGTCTCCAGAGCTGTGAGGGGTTGCCTCTGTCTCGTTGTCCCCGGAGCGGTCTCTCTGCCCTCGTCTCGTTGTCTCCGGAGCGGTCTCTGTGCCCTCGTCTAGTTGTCTCCGGAGCTGTCTCTCTGCCCCTGTATCGTTGTCTCCTGAGTGGTCTCTCTGCCCTTGTCTTCATGTCTCCGGAGGTGTTTGTGCCCCTGTATCGTTGTCTCCAGAGCTGTGAGAGGCTTCCCCTGTCTCGTTGTCTCAGGAGCTGTCCCTCTGCCCCTGTCTCGTTGTCTCAGGAGCTGTCTCTCTGCCCCTGTCTCGTTGTCTCAGGAGCTGTCTCTCTACCCCTAACTCGTCTCTGGAGCTGTGTGGAGCTGCTTCTGACTCTCTGGCCCTGTCTGCTGGAAGGACAGCCCCAGTCTCACTGCCTTCACACTCCCACTCCACAGCCATTCCACACCATCGTGTTCTGCAAGTTCAACACTTCCATCTGAAGGAAGGAGAAGATTATTGCTGCCCATAGAGCATATCTGTGAAAAATGTCAAAATTGTCTTTTATGTATCATTCGTTTCTAATCACAAACGTTGTATAAACTTACCGGTATACATGTTCCTTCTTATACCTGAAGTGCAAATCCACACTAGTAATCCCTCCACATGTACCTGCCTTAGCTCCGTCTCAGCAGTTATCTCAACGTGGGCGCTTCCATTCTCTGGGGTTCTTCTTGAGTGCATCACAGAGCAGGAGAGCACCTGCACATGAAAAGGGAGCGGGGCAAAGCCCTGCCATAAAATGTGGGGTTTTTGTATTGTTTATTTATTATAGAATGGGGAACCGCTCCGCCCCTGTGTTTTAATGTGTATTATTTTGTATCTGTTTTGTTTAGTTTTTGTATTTATTTTAAAATATATATGACGGCGTAGCCGTGCATTGTTTTGTTATTGTTTTTCATTTAAGTGTGTTCTGGCAGAGGCGAGTCGGCTCTGCCAGTAGTAATTAAAAAACGTGTGCAGAATGTGGCCGAGGGGTAATGAGAGAATTGATAGTTAACCCCTCGGCCATAGTAAATATAAACCAGCAGCGGTCTTAGTTTGGGGTGGGTGTACAGAGCAGAGTACGGGAGAGCGAGAAGAGAAAGGACATAAATTTTAAAAAAATCATAAAAACCATACAGGATCAGTGACAGCGTTTGCCCAGCCTGACCTGTATTGGCTATTTTGTTTTGTATTCGTGATTTGTTTTGTTTTCGCTCTGTGAGCAAAGTGTATTTGTTTGGATATTTATTTTGTTTTTGTTTGAAAATAATCGGCGCCGCAGCGCCTTTGCACTGCAGTACTTGCCTGTTTGTTTTTCTTCCTGCATCTGGCCTGACGTCACCACTCTACCAGCCTGTTTCTGTGCTTCTCAGAGTCTCCATTTCACACTTTAGCTCCATACCTGGTCATTTTCTTTTAATTCCAGAGACAGACGCTATACTTGTATTGGCTTGTTCTTCAGGCAGTTGTCATTGCAGATTGTCTTTGTATTCCAATTGTTATTGGTGCTCCTTTCTCTTTCTACATCTCTAAAACATTTTTTAAATTATGTAAATTTGTTTTTATTATTTTTTATTATTTTTAAATTAGATTTCCCTTTCTTTTTTTTGTTTGCCACCCTCCCTAGATGCAGAAGCACCAGCAGCATCTTTCTCCTCAGTCTGGTT
The DNA here is from genome assembly GCF_902713425.1 of Acipenser ruthenus. Classification (NCBI taxonomy): domain Eukaryota; kingdom Metazoa; phylum Chordata; class Actinopteri; order Acipenseriformes; family Acipenseridae; genus Acipenser; species Acipenser ruthenus. Next base: position 9,096,860 of record NC_081215.1, read on the forward strand.
TTTCTTTGAAAATCTTTCAACCCAGTCAAACACCTTTCCCTTCTCGCTTGCCAGCTGTTCTTCTTTCAAGGCTCCTTGAGACTGACTTTCTCCTCTTCGTTTCTTTCATAGAGGATCTCCATCTCTTTGGGATCCTCCAGGACTTGCAGTCCCACCTCCTGGTCTCTTCCCTCCCCTCTTGTTCCACACTTTCCCCCTGCAGAGCGGCGCTGTGATTTTCTTCCTCCAGGATGTTATGTGGAGACGTCTCCAGGCTTTGCAGAACCAGGTTCTCCTCACTGAGCTGGGCGGCTCTTATACCTCGTTTCCATAACTTTCATTTCCATACCGTGTCAGCATGGTACATAAACAGCCCAGTTGTCCCCACGAAATGCATACATCCGTGTGGGTAACGGTAACCATATATCAACTGCTGTTATGTCGTCCGTGATTTTGTCTTCGGCAGAAACCCTATACACAATGCCTTCAACATCCACGCCCAGTAGTGGAGTATTGACTGCCCCTGCACCAGTAATAATAGGACAGTGTCCTAGTATATCGTCCACAAGTTCATAATATTTACACGCTTTACGACTGTCCACTATTTTCATTTTGATCTTTGTATTTTTCTATATTCTACTTTCAGTTTTTTTAATTTTCACGGCACTGCACAACATTTATTTTTATTCCGCTGCTTCTTAATATGTGAGAGATTGTGCCACCGTTTATTTTTAAATGCATTTATTTTTATAACTGGATTCAAATCATATTTTTATAATACAGCTTGTGTAATGTTTTGTTTTTATTCGTTTTTGTTTTTATTCTATTATGTAGTGTTTATGCCTTTGTGAAAGATGCTATATAAAATAAAATTGATTGAATAATGTAGTATGCATAATAATAATAATATAGTAATAATAGTGATATATTAATGATGTCAACAGTAAGGAAAACCCCTGGAGAAGATTTTTTTTAATCAAATATTATATATTGCTAATTCCTTTCTATTACAGGCATTTTAAAATGAAATGAACCAATACAATGTACTAAAAAAATACATTCTTATTTTATTGATACTTAACATGTGTACAATAAAAAAGATAAAACCACAGATGAAAAAATGCAGTAAATCCACACCAGACAATTACATACAATTTACTATAGGACATTATTCTGTTACATTGCATGACTGGAAATTGAAGGCATATCTCGTGCAACCAATAGGTATACAACTTTTATTTCAATGTTCAATGTGAATGAATAGAAAATAAAGGCATATATCATGCAACCATCAGGTAAACCATTTAATAAGATGATCTTTTGTTTCAATGTTCAGCCCAGGTGACTTTGTTCAGATACCCCCACCCCCCCAGCTGTCTGGCTGTCTTGATTAGATCAGCTTAACACCCAAGAACATAGTGGTAAGCCCAAAGTGTTTATGAAAAAAGTAATGTCCAGAGATACTGATACTTATTAAACAGTGGAGCAGGTAGTGCGATATACAGTATGAATAACATACTTGTTGTAAAATAAATATTTAATTACATTGAAAGACAAATTCAACAATATAGCTTTCAACATAGCAAACAAAACAGCTAAAACTGGAACAAAACAGATTATAATATATGCATTTTAGTGTTTACATTACACTTGTGGTTCAATATTTCAATCAGTTTTACACATGGGGGCGTTCACCGTGGGGGCTTTCAGAACTTGTGCTGAATAACAAGCTATGTAGGTTTGCTGGGGTACATTAGAAGACAGATAAAACAATAAAAATGTGAAAAAGAAACAATTCACCACCATAAAAAAAATAGAAATGTTTCGGAGGACGGGAGTGCTTGTCTTAGTCTCTCCCGAGGCAATATGGGCAAGTTGCAGTTCTGAGACAAAGTCTTAAAATAACAATTGGATATTTTATAATCTGGGAGAAAAAGTCCACGGCCTGCAGCACGCTGCCTGTTTGCGAGTACAGGTACTCAACTCCAATGAGCTCTCCTGCAAAAAAAAACAAAAACAAGAAGTGTGAGCAGCTTTATTGTTTTCGTAGTCACAGTTATAAGCAGTTTGCAAGTAAATGCTTAACAAGTAAATGCTGTTACATACCTGTATACTCGCCAGGCTTGGTGAAATCCTCAACCAGACTGGAGCCAAGAAGTTTCTGGCTCAATCGTTTGAGGGCGTGCTGCAGGGAGCCACTGTAGCTGTGCAGGATCTGTCTTGGTCCCTCCACTGCAGCTGCGGCGCGGTCCTCGTTCCACCTCACCAGCCCCTCCAGCAGGTACGCCTGAAAGTGCATGGCAATTGCACTGGTACCTGAAAAACACAAGAGAAACGCCCACTGTAATACTGAAAATGCACGAAATGACAGAAATTTGCTTTCAAGACATGACTTCCCAAAAGATACAGTACACGTCACTGTTGGTTATTTACCTGGGATGAAGCGGTTGAGGTGGAGATGGAAATACCCCAAGTACCCTTCGTGAGCTGCCCGATCTTGGCGTACAGCTGTACACCTGGGGGGTCCTGGATGCAGTGGAGGTGACGTCTCTGCACCAGCCAGATGGCCTGGATGCGGTCGTGGTCCAGCAGCAGGATGCCCATCGTGTCCCAACCCTTCTCGCCATCGAAGGTCTCCATCAGCTCCTCCAAGAGCCGTGCCGTCTCCTCTGCTCCCAGAGTCCGACGGCGACAGTGGAGAGCCAGCTCCTTCTTGGAGATGCGGCTCAAGACCTCGGCGTCCGTCAGGCTGAACACCCGCTGCTTCCCCTCGAGCTCCGACCGCTTGGCCTCCATCAGTAGGGCAACGTCCTCCTCGGCCCACTGAAAGATGGAGGCAGACAGCCGCCCCATGAAGGTGCCATACAGCGGGTGGCTCTCCGTGGTGCAGCATGCTGCGAACCGGCGCATCAGGTGCCACACGTCGAGCCGGATGACCAACTGGTCCCACTCTGGGAACATGGCGGCAGCCTTCGACCCCCAGCCAAGAGAGCAGCAGTCACGGTCCACGTAGAGGAGCTTAGGGGGAGCTTCGACGGCTTTCCGGTACCACTGCATCAGCCCGGCAGCCATGGGGAGCAGACCCTCGCCCACGTACGAGGTCAGCAAGGACATGAGGACCTACCCAAACTCGTTCCCCACTTTGGTGGACAAGGCAGCCGTGCCGGCAGCACCACCCACGAGCTTCTTTGTCACCAGAAAACACATACAATCAACAGTATTTAGTGATATATATATATATATATTTTTTTTTTCTATATATTTTGTTGTTGTGTATAAACATACTATGGGGTTAACAAATCATTTTTACCTTCTTGGTTGAGTCCATTTTCAGGATGGACCCAAACGTGGAGGTGACCCTGGCCTTGACCTCTTCCAGCCGCTAGAGGATGTTGTAGCCGTACACTCTCAGCAGCCATCGGGGTCTGGGCACTGGCAGCATGGGAGGGGGTGCGGTGATGTTGGGCTGCACGATGCCCTGGGCCAGGAAGGGCTCGAACTCGGCAAGGTACTGCAGGGACCGCTGCATCCAGGCCTCTACAGTTAAAATGACTGCAGTATAGTCAAATCTGTAAAGACTATGAGCACAAAGAACTAGCACTTTCCCTCTACAATAAAAATGAGTCCAGTATAGTCACATCTGTAAAGACTATGAGCACACAGAACTAGCACACAGATAGGCCAGGTGCAGCCTTTTATACACACCTGCCTCAGTAAACCCAAATTGAAGAATTGATTAATTGGCCCACCAATCAAGGTCCATATTCTAGTATTTTAAACAAGGCACGAACTGAACTATTTACTAGGTTTACAACACACATTTCACTGAAACACATTTACTGAAAATGAAGGTAATATACTGCTGTGGATGTAGCAGAATATGGGAATGAATGAAAACAAGTACTGGTATATAACAGGTTAACACAATAAATCACAGAAATAAACACGATTTACAATTGACGTGTCTTCACTCCGTCACAATCCCATTCAAGATCCTTGTCAATTAAATCAAAGGTCCTCCACATACCCCCAGGTTCCTCTTCACTGGCGCAGGGTGGGTTCAGGGTGCTGCTGTTTGATGGAGTGTTGGTGTAATCGTTCCTCAACCTCACTTTCAATAGGGGTTCACCAGTAGACTCCTCATCTTCTGCAAAGGGCAGCTTCCTCCTGAGAACTCTGTTAGATCTACCAACTAAGAGTTTTGGAAGATTAGAAACTTATTAAAACTAGTGCTCTACTATAATAATAATAATAATAATAATAATAATAATAATAATAATAATAGCATATCTGCTTCGTCTAATACAGGGCTGCCCCTGCCTCCTTGTCTGCAGAGCTCTCTCTCTGCCCCCGTCTCCTTGTCTCCAGAGCTGTGAGGGGTTGTCTCTGTCTCGTTGTCTCCGGAGCGGTCTCTCTGCCCTCGTCTCGTTGTCTCCGGAGCGGTCTCTCTGCCCCTGTATCGTTGTCTCCTGAGTGGTCTCTCTGCCCGTCTTCATGTCTCCGGAGGTGTCTGTGCCCCTGTATCGTTGTCTCCAGAGCTGTGAGAGGCTGCCCCTGTCTCGTTGTCTCAGGAGCTGTCCCTCTGCCCCTGTCTCGTTGTCTCAGGAGCTGTCTCTCTGCCCCTGTCTCGTTGTCTCAGGAGCTGTCTCTCTGCCCCTAACTCGTCTCTGGGGCTGTGTGGAGCTGCTTCTGACTCTCTGGCCCTGTCTGCTGGAAGGACAGCCCCAGTCTCACTGCCTTCACACTCCCACTCCACAGCCATTCCACACCACCGTGTTCTGCAAGTTCAACACTTCCATCTGAAGGAAGGAGAAGATTATTGCTGCCCATAGAGCATATCTGTGAAAAATGTCAAAATTGTCTTTTATGTATCATTCGTTTCTAATCACAAACGTTGTATAAACTTACCGGTATACATGTTCCTTCTTATAGCTGAAGTGCAAATCCACACTAGTAATCCCTCCACATGTACCTGCCTTAGCTCCGTCTCAGCAGTTATCTCAACGTGGGCGCTTCCATTCTCTGGGGTTCTTCTTGAGTGCATCACAGAGCAGGAGAGCACCTGCACATGAAAAGGGAGCGGGCAAAGCCCTGCCATAAAATGTGGGCTTTTTGTATTGTTTATTTATTATAGAATGGGGAACCGCTCCGCCCCTGTGTTTTAATGTGTATTATTTTGTATCTGTTTTGTTTAGTTTTTGTATTTATTTTAAAATATATATGACGGCGTAGCCGTGCATTGTTTTGTTATTGTTTTTCATTTAAGTGTGTTCTGGCAGAGGCGAGTCGGCTCTGCCAGTAGTAATTAAAAAACGTGTGCAGAATGTGGCCAAGGGGTAATGAGAGAATTGATAGTTAACCCCTCGGCCATAGTAAATATAAACCAGCAGCGGTCTCAGTTTGGGGTGGGTGTACAGAGCAGAGTACGGGAGAGTGAGAGGAGAAAGGACATCAATTAAAAAAAAATCATAAAAACCATACAGGATCAGTGACAGCGTTTGCCCAGCCTGACCTGTATTGGCTATTTTGTTTTGTATTCGTGATTTGTTTTGTTTGAGCTTTTATTTTCGCTCTGTGAGCAAAGTGTATTTGTTTGGATATTTATTTTGTTTTTGTTTGAAAATAATCGGTGCCGCAGCGCCTTTGCACTGCGGTACTTGCCTGTTTGTTTTTCTTCCTGCATCTGGCCTGACGTCACCACTCTGCCAGCCTGTTTCTGTGCTTCTCAGAGTCTCCATTTCACACTGTAGCTCCAAACCTGTTCAGTTTCTTTTAATTCCGGAGACAGACGCTATACTTGTATTGGCTTGTTCTTCAGGCAGTTGTCATTGCAGATTGTCTTTGTATTCCAGTTGTTATTGGTGCTCCTTTCTCTTTCTACATCTCTAAAACATTTTTTAAATTATGTAAATTTGTTTTTATTATTTTTTATTATTTTTTAAATTAGATTTCCCTTTCTTTTTTTTGTTTGCCACCCTCCCTAGATGCAGAAGCACCAGCAGCATCTTTCTCCTCTGTCTGGTTTTTCTTTGAAAATCTTTCAACCCAGTCAAACACCTTTCCCTTCTCGCTTGCCAGCTGTTCTTCTTTCAAGGCTCCTTGACACTGACTTTCTCCTCTTCGTTTCTTTCATAGAGGATCTCCATCTCTTTGGGATCCTCCAGGACTTGCAGTCCCACCTCCTGGTCTCTTCCCTCCCCTCTTGTTCCACACTTTCCCCCTGCAGAGCGGCGCTGTGATTTTCTTCCTCCAGAATGTTATGTGGAGACGTCTCCAGGCTTTGCAGAACCAGGTTCTCCTCACTGAGCTGGGCGGCTCTTATACCTCGTTTCCATAACTTTCATTTCCATACCGTGTCAGCATGGTACATAAACAGCCCAGTTGTCCCCACGAAATGCATACATCCGTGTGGGTAACGGTAACCATATATCAACTGCTGTTATGTCGTCCGTGATTTTGTCTTCGGCAGAAACCCTATACACAATGCCTTCAACATCCACGCCCAGTAGTGGAGTATTGACTGCCCCTGCACCAGTAATAATAGGACAGTGTCCTAGTATATCGTCCACAAGTTCATAATATTTACACGCTTTACGACTGTCCACTATTTTCATTTTGATCTTTGTATTTTTCTATATTCTACTTTCAGTTTTTTTAATTTTCACGGCACTGCACAACATTTATTTTTATTCCGCTGCTTCTTAATATGTGAGAGATTGCGTCCACCGTTTATTTTTAAATGCATTTATTTTTAAATGCATTTATTTTTATAACTGGATTCAAATCATATTTTTATAATACAGCTTGTGTAATGTTTTGTTTTTATTCGTTTTTGTTTTTATTCTATTATGTAGTGTTTATGCCTTTGTGAAAGATGCTATATAAAATAAAATTGATTGAATAATGTAGTATGCATAATAATAATAATATAGTAATAATAGTGATATATTAATGATGTCAACAGTAAGGAAAACCCCTGGAGAAGATTTTTTTTAATCAAATATTATATATTGCTAATTCCTTTCTATTATAGGCATTTTAAAATGAAATGAACCAATACAATGTACTAAAAAAATACATTCTTATTTTATTGATACTTAACATGTGTACAATAAAAAAGATAAAACCACAGATGAAAAAATGCAGTAAATCCACACCAGACAATTACATACAATTTACTATAGGACATTATTCTGTTACATTGCATGAATGGAAATTGAAGGCATATCTCGTGCAACCAATAGGTATACAACTTTTATTTCAATGTTCAATGTGAATGAATAGAAAATAAAGGCATATATCATGCAACCATCAGGTAAACCATTTAATAAGATGATCTTTTGTTTCAATGTTCAGCCCAGGTGACTTTGTTCAGATACCCCCCCCCCCCCCCCCAGCTGTCTGGCTGTCTTGATTAGATCAGCTTAACACCCAAGAACATAGTGGTAAGCCCAAAGTGTTTATGAAAAAAGTAATGTCCAGAGATACTGATACTTTTTAAACAGTGGAGCAGGTAGTGTGATGTACAGTATGAATAACATACTTGTTGTAAAATAAATATTTAATTACATTGAAAGACAAATTCAACAATATAGCTTTCAACATAGCAAACAAAACAGCCAAAACTGGAACAAAACAGATTATAATATATGCATTTTAGTGTTTACATTACACTTGTGGTTCAATATTTCAATCAGTTTTACACATGGGGGCGTTCACCGTGGGGGCTTTCAGAACTTGTGCTGAATAACAAGCTATGTAGGTTTGCTGGGGTACATTAGAAGACAGATAAAACAATAAAAATGTGAAAAAGAAACAATTCACCACCATAAAAAAAATAGAAATGTTTCGGAGGACGGGAGTGCTTGTCTTAGTCTCTCCCGAGGCAATATGGGCAAGTTGCAGTTCTGAGACAGTCTTAAAATAACAATTGGATATTTTATAATCTGGGAGAAAAAGTCCACGGCCTGCAGCACGCTGCCTGTTTGCGAGTACAGGTACTCAACTCCAATGAGCTCTCCTGCAAAAAAAAACAAAAACAAGAAGTGTGAGCAGCTTTATTGTTTTCGTAGTCACAGTTATAAGCAGTTTGCAAGTAAATGCTTAACAAGTAAATGCTGTTACATACCTGTATACTCGCCAGGCTTGGTGAAATCCTCAACCAGACTGGAGCCAAGAAGTTTCTGGCTCAATCGTTTGAGGGCGTGCTGCAGGGAGCCACTGTAGCTGTGCAGGATCTGTCTTGGTCCCTCCACTGCAGCTGCGGCGCGGTCCTCGTTCCACCTCACCAGCCCCTCCAGCAGGTACGCCTGAAAGTGCATGGCAATTGCACTGGTACCTGAAAAACACAAGAGAAACGCCCACTGTAATACTGAAAATGCACAAAATGACAGAAATTTGCTTTCAAGACACGACTTCCCAAAAGATACAGTACACGTCACTGTTGGTTATTTACCTGGGATGAAGCGGTTGAGGTGGAGATGGAAATACCCCAAGTACCCTTCGTGAGCTGCCCGATCTTGGCGTACAGCTGTACACCTGGGGGGTCCTGGATGCAGTGGAGGTGACGTCTCTGCACCAGCCAGATGGCCTGGATGCGGTCGTGGTCCAGCAGCGGGATGCCCATCGTGTCCCAACCCTTCTCGCCATCGAAGGTCTCCATCAGCTCCTCCAAGAGCCGTGTCGTCTCCTCTGCTCCCCGAGTCCGGCGGCGACAGTGGAGAGCCAGCTCCTTCTTGGAGATGCGGCTCGAGACCTCGGCGTCCGTCAGGCTGAACACCCGCTGCTTCCCCTCGAGCTCCGACCGCTTGGCCTCCATCAGTAGGGCAACGTCCTCCTCGGCCCACTGAAAGATGGAGGCAGACAGCCGCCCCATGAAGGTGCCATACAGCGGGTGGCTCTCCGTGGTGCAGCATGCTGCGAACCGGCGCATCAGGTGCCACACGTCGAGCCGGATGACCAGCTGGTCCCACTCTGGGAACATGGCGGCAGCCTTCGACCCCCAGCCAAGAGAGCAGCAGTCACGGTCCACGTAGAGGAGCTTAGGGGGAGCTTCGACGGCTTTCCGGTACCACTGCATCAGCCCGGCAGCCATGGGGAGCAGACCCTCGCCCACGTACGAAGTCAGCAAGGACATGAGGACCTACCCAAACTCGTTCCCCACTTTGGTGGACAAGGCAGCCGTGCCGGCAGCACCACCCACGAGCTTCTTTGTCACCAGAAAACACATACAATCAACAGTATTTAGTGATATATATATATATTTTTTTCTATATATTTTGTTGTTGTGTATAAACATACTATGGGGTCCATTTTCAGGATGGACCCGAACGTGGAGGTGACCCTGGCCTTGACCTCTTCCAGCCGCTAGAGGATGTCGTAGCCGTACACTCTCAGCAGCCATCGGGGTCTGGGCACCGGCAGCATGGGAGGGGGTGCGGTGATGTTGGGCTGCACGATGCCCTGGGCCAGGAAGGGCTCGAACTCGGCAAGGTACTGCAGGGACCGCTGCATCCAGGCCTCGCTGTGCTGTTCGCACAGTGTATTGTAGAGCTGGGTGGCACTGTTTCCCAGAGTGCACTCCCGCATCAGCCTCAGCACCCTCATGTCGCAAGACAGCCTGCATGACACGGTTATAAATGTGCATCATTCACAGAAGCAACTAAATCTTTTTTTTTTTATTAAAAAAAAAAACCCGTTACACTTACCGGTACGTGAGAATCCCCGGGAAGTGGCACCGATGAGCCGAATCCAGCTGATTCAGCACGTGACCGGACCAGCCAGCCACTAGCTTCTTGCACTGATGGCACTCCAGGTACTCCGTGGCCATGTGGTACCAGCCGTCGATGCTCAAGACCCTCCGGACGATCTTGTACAGCCCGGCGCCAGTCAGCTTGTGGCCGAGGCACTCGGGCTGGGTGCACGTCAGCTTGAATGCCCACATGCGGCAGGGCATCCAGAGAAACAGCGGACAGCAAAAGGGGCCTGGCGATGCTGGAGGCTAATTGTGGATCAGCCGGGGCTGGGGAGGGAACCACCACAGAAGCAGGTCCGAGTTCAGCTCCACCTTCCCAATCCTGTTCCTGATGAACAGTGCCCTGGCGATCCACTCGTGCTGCTCCTTGGGCAGCGACTGCTTCCACGCTTCAGGAAGAAGCACCTGCAGGAAAAATAAAAACATATATGCACATTATAACTACACACATATTCACAATGCAATATAGGGCACAATCTTTGCGTTTACTATTTCACACATAGTTTGTGTTAAAAAAAAAGACATCTCACCTCAGCACTGTGCCGGTCGCGTTTGCGACGGCTGCTCTGCCAGTTCAGTTGTCGGTTGGGAGCACTCTTGGACACGAGGGAACTGTACAGGACCGGCTTGTAGAGCACACACATAGATTTGACATGTTACTAATGATATGCATGCACTATACACTCTAAATGATCCAAGCAAGCAAGTATGCTGTAGTGATTAGCATTAAAATCTACAGTGCTACAAACTACAACACCACTAAAAAATACAAAAAACATGCAAGCAAGCCACGAGCGTGTAATGTGAGAAAGGATGGAGGTGCAATCCGAGGTGGGAGATGAGGCATGCGCATTGTGCAGAGCAGTCAGTCAGGAGAGTGAAAAAGGGTAGAGTGATGTGATTTTAATGTACAGTGAAGACACAGGGTCTGTCACCAAGACCTACCTTACCACGTTCAAGGAACTCAGTCGTTAGCTAATAAACACAGCAACACAAAACAGTCATAAAATAATCTAAAAAAAGGAGAGTTTCAATACTGTACAATATGTGATTCGGACATTAAAATTTAGTGTTATACTTACTGGGAGTGACTATGTCACAGATGGCAACCAGCTCTGCGACCTCCTCCTAGAAGGCAAGCGAAGCTGGCTGGTGCTTGGACACCCCTGGAAAGTAGAATGAGGAAATAATAAAGTGAAATTAAGTATAATACCTACCTACCTTGAGCTGAAGGTGACCGAGGCACGACCTTCGGCATGCTCGGACGCAGGCAGCGGCTGCTCACCAGCGGCTAGAGCGCAGGGGTCGGGGACTGCTGCGAGACCCCAGGCCGAGAGGAAGCAGCCTGCGTCAGGACAGCCTGTGAAGATTCAGCCTGTGAAGACCCAGTCTGTGACGACGGACGCGGGGGACCGGGACTCCTGGTCTCACCGCAGAATGTATTTCTGGAGTGTCTCCATCTGCATTCCGGGTTTGACGTAGCTGCGAGACATAATACGCAGAGTGTTATATTTGTGTCTGAATTTTTGGTTACATATTAAAAAATAAATGAATAATTGTGCTATACAAACCCTCTTTTCTCCTTGTCCGCAGCCTCGTACAGATCTCTCCAGGTGATGTCCTTGTGCACCCCAGAGGCCACAAGGCGCAGGTCCTCCTGACCGGGCTGGGAGGAGAGCAGCCTGGCTACGTCCTGTGCTCTTCGGTCCCTGACAGCTGAGGCAAAGTCAGGGGAAGCACAGGCGTAGCTGGTCAGGGCGTCCTTGTTGGCCATGTAGAGTGACATGGAGCTGTCACCCTCCCACTCCCTCTGGTGACTGGTCACCAGGGACACAGCGTAGCCCATGTCGTTTGTCAGCAGCCACTGGAAGGTTTGACCCCGGTACTTACCGAACTGCATGGTACTCTGGCTGAGTACCAGCATGGTGTTCCTGGGGTCACCTCCCTCTGACACAGCTTCAGGCGAGGGCTGGAGGAGCAGGTCCTCGGACCCTGGCACCCTTCTGAAGGCAGGGGTTCCTTCCATTGTTGATAACTGGAGTACTTCTTACATGTTACTACTTATTATTATGAAGAACAAAGTTGATTAAGCTCATCTCCTAGATATTTTCTGACATATAATGTTACATTAATTCTTTTTAAATTACAATTAATTCAATAGGCAAGTACAGTTTGGAAAATAAATAAAGGGGGTGATGAATGAAGTAGTATTTCAGCTTTTAGGAATGTCAATTTGTGTTAATAAAAAACAACATGGAGTGTATGCAGCATTAATAATCATGATGGCTGTAAACAGACACATGCAGTAGCTACAATTCCTTTTATACTGAGATAGGCTATAGAGATGAGGCACTTATCTTTGTCTTTGATTGTTAGATTTAAATCAGTTCTGTGAAGGAAAGAGAATTCAACAAGTAAGAACATTGGCCGCTGCGTGGCAGGGAATGACAGTAGTTAATATTATCATACCCTTGACGAGTGCGAGTTGCATTTGGGATACCTGGACAGCTAAATACAGCAATACACATAGCCCAATACACATTGTAATATTAGCACAACAAAAGCTATACATTAATGAATGGTAAACGCTTGATCTCAACGAAATGGTAGTAGTGCATAGATGAACACAAAGCCGAATACTCATTGCTTTTTTTTTTTTTTTAATTATTTTTAAAATAATAATAATAATAATAATAATTCAAGGTTGAGTACACATTGCAATGGGGGGGGGGGGGGGGGATTTAGACACCGTGATAAAGCTGTCATGGAAAAAATATTAATAAAACACCAAAAAACAAAAAGTCAAAAGTCTAAGTCATAAGTTGAAATCTCATTAAATCATAGTAAATCTTGGCAATATAGCGTTGTTATTAGGCAAAAAAATACACGACTCCATTAAAAGATTATACAGTCGACATACTTGGTTACAGTATTTTAAAAAAAATAGAAAAATAGCATTTAAATATTAATAAAGGACTCCTTGAAAATCAAAACTTACCTCTCTGTCTGCAGGCAGCTGAATTAGTTATTTTCTGAATCGCCATTCCTTCCAAAGTTGGAACAGGCTTCGTGCGATTTGATTGGCCGCCAATGTTGGAACACTCTCAGGATACCTTCACTATCAAGTTCATGTACTAAAAATATATATACACATTAGCTCAAACAGCCAGTTGCCCAACGTTTCGATATGTTTACATATCTTTCTCAAGGGAGCATGTGTTTGAATCAAAACATTGGAGGTATTTATAGGTTTTGATGGCATGACAATTACTTTTTATTGTTTATATTCAAATCCATGATTTATTTTTACATGATGTAATGGTGTTTATTTATTTATTTATTTAAATGTTATATATTTATTGGAGTTAATTACTTCATTCTTTCCTGTTGAGTCCCGCTGGCATAATTGTGTTCAGTCGATTTATCCATTTAATTTCTTTTATTCTTCTATATGTTGCATTGTCTAATTTTAGCTGTTCTAAGACTGCAAACTTTACATCATTTATGTCATGTCCTTGACTGGTGAAGTGCTGTACTATTGGTTCATTCATTTTTTTATTTCTAATTAATGAAAGGTGGTTCTGAATTATTTTATATAAAGTTGTTCCAGTCTCACCAACATATTTTATTTCATCACATTTTTCACAGGCTAGTCCATAAACAACATTGCTATTTTTACAGTAGGTATTAGTTTTTAGTGGATATGTGTTGTTCTTATGTTTAACTATATTTTTACTTTTGTCCATGTATTTACACACTTTACATGTACTAGTGAAAGTATTTGTAGAACCTATTCTGTCAATTATTCTTTTATGTTTACTTTGAACTAAAATATCACCTAAATTAGCTTCTCTTTTGAATGCTACAACTGGGTCCATACTTTTTAATAATTATTATTTCCATTACATGAGAGTAGATGTTAAAACTTCATGCTGATTTGAACTTGGCTCTCGCCAAGATAAGCACCAACTAAGACGTAGCGTTACAGTAAACTAATGTGATCCATCTGTGTCTCCATCAGTTTGTGTTTCCTTCCATCTGATGATGATGTAGATATCCTTCTGCCTGGTGTTGATGGCTGAAGTGTAATGCTGGCTCCAGGGATAAGCTTATCTTGCCTCTCCCGCGCATCGACACACACAACGGCTGCGATGCTGGCTCCGGGGATCAACCACAGTGCGGTCTCCCCAGCGCATCAGCATGACAACCATCTGGATACATCTCTGGGGTCTTCAAGTGGGTACCCTTCCATCCTCGTGTTTCGCAAACTAGCCCAAGACACCTCAAGAGGGCTCGACGGTGATTCTGGCGTCCCAGCATCACCCCCCTCCGTCCCCCACTCAACTCAACCCAGCTTACTTACCCGTACATCAGCGTTTCTTTCTTTTGTGTTTGAGATCCCCAACCAGAATCTTTCCGTCTCAACCACAGCCAGTTGCTGCTTCAGATAAGTTCTTCACTGTGCGACGCAACTCTTGGCCACTGAATCCGACGTCTCTGAGAAACTGGGTTGTAGAGTGTACCACAAATCCTCAACAACCCACCTCCACTGGGTAAAAAAAAAAAATTATATATATACAGTACTGTGCAAAAGTTTTAGGCAGGTGTGAAAAAATGCTGTAAAGTAAGAATGCTTTCAAAAATAGACATGTTAATAGATTATATTTATCAATTAACTAAATGCAAAGTGAGTGAACAGAAGAAAAATCTAAATCAAATCCATATTTGGTGTGACCACCCTTTGCCTTCAAAACAGCATCAATTCTTCTAGGTACACTTGCACAAAGTCAGGGATTTTGTAGGCATATACTCAGGTGTATGATTAAACAATTATACCAAACAGGTGCTAATGATCATCAATTCAATATGTAGGTTGAAACACAATCATTAACTGAAACAGAAACAGCTGTGTAGGAGGAATAAAACTGGGTGAGGAACAGCCAAACTCAGCTAACAAGGTGAGGTTGCTGAAGACAGTTTACTGTCAAAAGTCATACACCATAGCAAGACTGAGCACAGCAACAAGACACAAGGTAGTTATACTGCATCAGCAAGGTCTCTCCCATGCAGAAATATCAAGGCAGACAGGGGTTTCCAGATGTGCTGTCCAAGCTCTTTTGAAGAAGCACAAAGAAACGGGCAATGTTGAGGACCGTAGACGCAGTGGTCGGCCAAGGAAACTTACTGCAGCAGATGAAAGACACATCATGCTTACTTCCCTTCGCAATCGGAAGATGTCCAGCAATGCCATCAGCTCAGAATTGGCAGAAAACAGTGGGACCCTGGTACACCCATCTACTGTCCGGAGAAGTCTGGTCAGAAGTGGCCTTCATGGAAGACTTGCGGCCAAAAAGCCATACCTCCGACGTGGAAACAAGGCCAAGCGACTCAACTATGCACGAAAACACAGGAACTGGGGTGCAGAAAAATGGCAGCAGGTGCTCTGGACTGATGAGTCAAAATTTGAAATATTTGGCTGTAGCAGAAGGCAGTTTGTTCGCCGAAGGGCTGGAGAGCGGTACACGAATGAGTGTCTGCAGGCAACAGTGAAGCATGGTGGAGGTTCCTTGCAAGTTTGGGACTGCATTTCTGCAAATGGAGTGGGGATTTGGTCAGAATTAATGGTCTCCTCAATGCTGAGAAGTACAGGCAGATACTTATCCATCATGCAATACCATCAGGGAGGCATCTGATTGGCCCCAAATTTATTCTGCAGCATGACAACGACCCCAAACATACAGCGAAAGTCATTAAGAACTATCTTCAGCGTAAAAAAAACAAGGAGTCCTGGAAGTGATGGTATGGCCCCCACAGAGCCCTGATCTCAACATCATCGAGTCTGTCTGTGATTACATGAAGAGAGAGAAGCAACTGAGGCTGCCTAAATCCACAGAAGAACTGTGGTTAGTTCTCCAAGATGTTTGGGCCAACTTACCTGCTGAGTTCCTTCAAAAACTGTGTGCAAGTGTACCTAGAAGAATTGATGCTGTTTTGAAGGCAAAGGGTGGTCACACCAAATATGGATTTGATTTAGATTTTTCTTCTGTTCACTCACTTTGCATTTAGTTAATTGATAAATATAATCTATTAACATGTCTATTTTTGAAAGCATTCTTACTTTACAGCATTTTTTCACACCTGCCTAAAACTTTTGCACAGTACTGTATATATATATATATATATATATATATATATATATATATATATTTTAGCTCAAAGAGCCAGCTGCCCAACGTTTCGATATGTTATACATATCTTTCTCAAGGGAGCCTGTGTTTGAATCAAAACATTGGAGGTATTTATAGGTTTTTGACGGCATGACAACTACTTGTTATTGTTTACATTCAAATCCATGATTTATTCTTACATGATGTAATGGTGTTCTATATATTGTGACATCATTTTTACTTCTATATTTGAATCTGTATTAATTCTAATTGACACTACTTTATATAAACTTATATTTTTATTATATCATGCAATGCTGGCTCTGAGGATCAGTCTAGATTTGGCCTCCTCAGCGCATCAGTATGCATAACTTTTGAATGAATTTTGTTTATTTATTTAAATGTTATATATTTATTGAAGTTAATTAGTTCATTCTTTTCTGTTGAGTCCCGCTGGCATAATCGTGTTCAGCCTATTTATCCATTTACTTTCTGATATCAAGTAATTGTTCTTCCCATTTCCCCATGTATGTACTGGCAAAATGCATTCCTAATTTAGATCCTATTGCTGTACCATCGTTTTGTTTGTAATTCATATCAACAAATGTAAAATAACTGTTTTCTAAAACTATGTTGATCATGTTCAGTACCTCTGCTGTAGGTATTGATTTATCTAGTCTATTATCTAGTGCTTTTTGACAAGCTTCTAAAGTTTCTTTACGAGGGACACTTGGGTACAAGGATTTTACATCCATGCAAAATAAAATTGTATTCTCTGGAAGGCTGTGTTTTATTGATTCAAGTCTTTTTAAAAATTGTGTTGTATCCTTAACATAGCTTGGTAATTTCTCAACGTGCGACCTAAGTTGTTTTTCTGCTATTTCAGCTATTATGTGTGTTGGATTATCAATTGTACTGACTATCATTCGCATAGGGTGATTTTCTTTGTGCATTTTAGGATTTCCTCTTGCTAGGCCTGTTCTTGCATTATGTGGCTGCATGTATTTTTTTAATTCTTTTGATATAATTCCTTTATTGTATAGTCTCTCCGCAATTTCCTTAACCTCTTTTACCGATTTATTGATCTTATTGCTTTTAACTTCTTCATATGTATCTGTATTATTTAATTCACATTCTACAGATTTCATATAGTCATCTGTGTTCATTATCACTATTCCTGAGCCTTTATCTGCTAATCTTATCATTATATCATCATTTAACAACTCAGTCATAGCTTGTTCTTCAGTATTGGTTAAATTAAGTTTACATCTTTTCTTTAGTCCTACTATTATTTCTAGTTTAACTACTTCAATATACATATCTAACCATTTATCTCTTCCATCCGGAGGAGTCCATGTGCTTGTACTATTAACCTTAATCCCATGCTCATAATTACCCTCTGAATCCGAGATATTTTCATTGAAAAAATATTCTGCTAATCTCATGCGTCTCTCCCACTCCTTTAATTCAGTGGCCAGTTTATCTTTATCGATGTATCTTTTAGTCGGTATAAACTTAAGTCCTTATATATATATATATATATATATATATATATATATATATATATATATATTATTATTATTATTATTATTATTATTTATTTCTTAGCAGACGCCCTTATCCAGGGCGACTTACAAGATATCACATTATTTTTACATACAATTTCCCATTTATAGAGTTGGGTTTTTACTGGAGCAATCTAAGTAAAGTACCTTGCTCAAGGGTACAACAGCAGTGTCCCCTACCAGGGATTGAACCCACGACCCTCAGCTTAAGAGTCCAGAGCCCTAACCACTACTCCACACTGCTGCCCTATATATATATATAGCTGCAAAAATTGAATTGTGCAGGTGATGCTAAATATGAGCTTGGGTGTGTGCAACACTGATATACAGTACTTTACTATGACATTTTCTCTCATTCAGCTTAGAGTTATTCTCAGAAGACACCCCTCGCTGTGGAGTGGGAATAGGGTCCAGGGTCACCTGTCACAAGAGTGATGTATTCAAGAAGACTAACACCAAAGTTTACTTATGATTTGTGCATTATTGATTTAGTGATTGAAATAGATAGAAACGCAATGGTGGAAATCCTACACTTCTCATTTACTATGTGGAAGAGAAATTAGAAACAAGGTATTTTACACTTACCGTAACATTAAAAAATAAATATTGTAATTCCAATAAAGTAGATATCCTGATACCAAATTACATTTTTTTACATAGGTAAAATTGTACATGAAGCTCCCCTTTCCATTTTCTTAAATGTACATACATTATTTGACATATAGAAAAGGTATATTATTATATAAACAACATCAATATGTCAAAAAAATAATGTTGGCACTATAGCCCCACTCACTAAATTCTTTGGTATCCCAGAATAGATCTTTGTCTCCTCATTAAAAATAAGCAAAATGTTTCACAAGTTCAGTGGTACCCTAAATATTACCCATTTCCTACTATGCTGAATGACTAGGTGGAGCATTTGTTCTGTTTTACCCAAGAAATGTTTTTCCTGACCTTTGATTGGCAATATAGTATTTTCCTGGGCAGTCCTTTCCTAGAAACCTGTTTTTTAGTATAATATAAAGAGAAAATGTCAAACAGTCATTCCGCAATTTCACCTCTATTACATATTCGATATTACATATATTTTGCATCGTTTATACAGGAAATTGATACATTTTGCTCAGGCTCCCATGATGCTTTCTCCTATCCTTCCCATTTTACAAGGTATTGTGTCGTCTTCTTCCTCTTCCTTAAAATCTTTTCCACCTTGTAGAATCCTATTAAAAAGGAGTAATACTTTTAAAATACTATTCAAAAATACAGTTTTAAGGGTGAGATCAATGGGTTTTTAGTTACTGGAGGCTTAGGTTGGCCAGGGTGTCCTCGGCTCACCGTGCACCAGCGACCCCTGTAGACTGGCTGGGCGCCTGTAAGCTGTGCAGAGCTGCGTTGTCCTCCGACGCTGTAGCTCTGAGGTGGCAGCACAGTGAGTCTGCAGCGGTCGGCTGACGGCACACACTTCGGAGGACAGCGTGTGTTCATCTTCACCGCTCCCAAGTCAGTGCGGGGGTGGTAGCGGTGAGCTGAGACTAAATTTAATTGGATATGCCAAATTGGGAGAAAATAATAAAATAATTGGCGATTACAAAATTTAGTAAAAGTACCTTTTTTTTGGTGTCACTTTCATAATAAGTGTAGTGTTACCACTATGCAATCTGTCTACTACCAATGCATTACAAGTAGACACTTTTTTTTTTTTTTAATTATTGCTGTAAAATAGTTTCCTGAGGACTAGAGTTAACTAGCACATTACGTATTATAGTTTGGACAGTAAAAATGCAGGAATCATCTTTCAATTTAAATTGAACAAACAGATTCCAAACATAGTTGTCTTTACTACTTAAATGTTGCTATACATATTCATTGTTCATTTCCAGTCATCACAGTATATGTTGATTTCTTTGTTACCATATATTCCAAAAATGCACATTTTTTTATTTTTTTGAATGTGTACTTACCTTCAGGTAAACCTTGTTTTGTCTCTGAAGCTGTGCGTCAACTGCAAAAATATTAATATTCACCAGTTCTATCACCATTTTATTTGTAAGCTTTTCAGTTCATTTATATTATTTGTATTTCATTGTAAGTAGCCCGTGTAATAGTATTTACACATTACATTCACAGAATCCCATCTAATGGAATTATTTCACGTTTATCTTATTTTACCCATTATGCATACTGTAGTATAACCCAAATATTTTGAATCCCTTATTTTACTATGTATACAAATATTTGCTAATGATTTTACACTTTGCATATTTTTTAAATTCTTTCTCAGCAGAAAATAATAATAGATACTTAAAGCCATAAATTATTTTGTATTTATCTGCAAACTTAATGTTTGAGTAACTTACCCACAGAAATAGTAGTACTATATTACCTTCTTTGTGTTTGTTTGCCAGATTTGATTCGGTAATGTTTTGGGGTTCTTTAACGTGTGTATTTCTTTGATCTGCTGCAGTCTTTGGGTGCATTGGCGAAGGTCAATGCTTCACTGGGACTACTGGGGCTGGACTGGGGTCCACCCGAAGCAGTGCGTCCTCAAAGGCCTCTGCCAGCTCGACGGCCTTGTCCATCGTCTCGGGACTGTGGCGAGCGACCTGGGCTCGAGTCTCTGGTTCCAACACCTCCAGGAACTGATCGACCGCCACAGACGCCATGATTTGCTGAGTGGTCCGTTCAGTGGGATGCAGCCAGCGGGTCAGATGGTCCCAAAGTTGCTGGGCCGCAATGCGGGGCCGGGTTCCCTCCGGCCGCTTGTAGGTCCGGAAACGCCGGCAATACGTTTCCGGGGTGATACTGAGGCGCCAGAGGATAGCTATCTTCACCTGGGTGTAATCCTCCACTGCCACGTTGCTCAGGGCCCGGTATGCTGCCTGCGCCTCACCAGTCAGACGGGGTGAGTCGTGCCGCCCAACATCCGGCAGGCCACCCTGACACTGTAGCCACCCGCTCAAACGTGGTCAGGAAGGCCTCCGGGTCATCTTCTGAGGTCATCTTTTGCAGCCGGATTTTGGGCCTCGGCGGCGCTGGTCCAGCTGCTTCGGCCAGTCATAGTTCTTAAGTAGCAGTAAAAATACATGTAAAGTTTGAGAAAAAGGAAAACTGCTGTGTACCAAAATGATCAATAAGAAAAAAGAAAAAAGAGAAAAGGATATTTCAGGTACTTAAAAAGGTAGAATAATTGATTACAAATCAGTTATCAGGACGTTTTGGACTACAAGTCCGAATACACATACACACACACTTATTAAAAAAAACTATATAATATAAAAAAATACATATATATATATATATATATATATATATATATATATATATATATATATATATATATATAAAAAACTGCAGTGTACAAAATTGAAGGCATATGACAGAAAAGGTTTTTAAAAAAAATGTACACAAAAAGTTTAAAAAATTATTTTCAGGACGTTTCGGGCAAAAGCCCTTCTTCAGCTGTTTAAAAAGAAAAGTAAACACAGTGCAGTAAACTTGTTGTTATTCAAAAATTGTAATTATACAAAAATTATGTGGATGATGTCATGATTATTAGAATAGAATGTTCATTCCCAGAGGTTCCAAAGTTCCCAGTTTTTCCTTTTGTTTCCAAGCAACATTTGTTCCATAACACTGATTGATCACACAGACTAGTGTAGAAATTAGTGTGGGAAAGTTGTTGTTGGGCTTCTTTTGTATAGAGGTCTTTACTCCAGACAACTACTGTTCCTCCTTTGTCAGCAGGTTTTATTACAACGTCATCTCGGTTTTGTATGTTCCACAGTGCAATGTGTTCCTCTTTAGAGAAGTTATGCTGTTTCATAGGGTGGTTAAAATTTATTTGTTGCATTTCTCTTTCACATTTGTTGATGAAAAAATCAAATGCTTGAAATTCACCTGAAGGGGGTGTCCAGGTTGATTTAGTTTGTCTGTTGTAGTGGCGCAGCTTTCTTAAAAAATGCAACCACAGTTGTCCATACGAAGCAATGAGTCTGACACGAATAAACACATATCCAGAAGGTTCTTCAATTGACTGTTTACTTGAAAAATAAAAGCAATACAAACAAATAGAATTTACACGGTCAAAAACTGTGTTACTCCATAGACTGCTGAAAGATCCAGACCATTCCCAAACAGACTTGCAAGAGACCAAAGACCCTCTACCTGGAGACATACTTTCTGCTTTTTAAGCAGCAGACATACCTGCATGGCTCCTTCCATCGTTGAAAAAGATAACTTACATGAAGCTGGTCTTGGGCTTGCACGAATAGCATTTAATGGTAGGCATTTATTTCTACTAGAAAACATACTTTGTTACATATTTTGTACATAGTTAGAGATGATCGGAACCTGTTGCCTGGAGGGTATGGCTGAAATAGCCGTGATACTTCCTCACGGACTGCATGTATGGAGAATAAAAAAATACTTTTTTTTTTTTTCTTTCATTGTAATACAAAACTTCACATGACTCCATACAAACACACTCTGAAACAATCAAATGAGAAGGATTTATTTACTTACCTGACGCCGATCCAGTCCCCTCACTGCCGGTAGAGGAACCTGGTCTTGAATTGAGTGTGTTATTTGATCCGGATGATCTTGACTCCAGTCTAAAAAGGGTGGCTGCTGGCGATGGAGCCGGATTTAATGGCTCTCCTGCAGCATTATTCTGTGGCGAGTTTAATATACGTATTGCTTCTTCGAAAAGATTAGCAACTTTGCCTCGATCCATCTTCGATCAATTCGATGTGCTTTGATCATAAAATAAAATAAAAAAATAGGTTATTTACTTAAGCAAAATGTACATCAACCTTAAACTAAGGCAGGGTTAGGTTAAAAAAAATCAGATCCAATCATTATAATGATTATTTAGAATGGTATGAAGATTAACACTAGAACCGCCATGCGGGTCAATGAGACTCATTTTGGATTTAAAATGTTTTAATTACTCACGTTGTGAATCACATGTGCATGTTCGTGCTTGACTTTTCCTAAATAAATATCCTGGACGGCATTTGAGTCTATAGTTATGTTTTTGAAAAATAAGAAAAATTGTTTAATGTTCACTGTAAATACGGTGTTTCTGCTATGAAAATGTTAGGTTATGATGTTCGTAAAAAAAATAATCAGTTGTATCCTATTGTTTTTCATTTTCATAACGAAGCAGTTTAAATATGTATCCGGCGGTTCTATTGTTAAGGATACACCCGCTACGATATATATATATATATATATATATATATATATATATACATATATATATATATACATATATATATATATATATATATATATATATATATATATATATATATATTTCACTGGCCGTGAGCTGGGGGGGAAGGATAAGGCAGAAGAAGCAGCAAGGAGCAGTTAGTAGGACAGAATGTGGTCACCGACTGGGGCCGACGCTGTCGACATCCCAGGGGCGGAGGACCCAGCAACCGGAAACAGGATAGAAAAGAGGTCACCGACTGGGGCCGACGCTGTCGACATCCCAGGGGCGGCAACTGAAAACACATATGAGGGTTATGACTTGGAAAGCCGCCCCTCGGGAGGAGATGAGAGAGGTACCCAGCATCTGAGGCTTCTGTAAGGGGCGCTCGTAAAACCCCTGATTGGCCGAGACATCACGCTGCCTGGGACCTGAAAATAAGGACAAAGCATTGAGGTTAGTATAGGACTCGGCACGAGTGACCATGTCCTGAAGAGAGGCAGAATAGAAGAGAGCCTCGAGTGAGATGAGCGCAGGAGCTGCGACAGGACAGAGTTTGGCCGGGGGTCCGCTCTGACTCACGCGGTGAAAACCCCTGAAGGTAAGGGATGCGGCTGCCTAGCCCTGAGGTCGGGGAAGTGAGCCTCACTTGCCCCCCAAAGGATGGACCCCCGGCACCTCACGAAAACTCCCACACCGTGAGACAAACAAGACAGCACATGCCAACGCATAACATAAACAAAAGACCAGAATGACGAACAGGACGAACAGAGGGAGATTAGTAAATTTGTTAGTAGGATGCGACTATGTGTATACCTGCCGCTCAGTGGAGAGGAAAAAAACCCTTGAGGCAGATTAGGGGAAAACCTCTGGTGGCCCCGGCGAACAGGTAGCCCCCACTCCGGGCATGCTAGCGATGTTAAAATGGGCTGCAACTATATCGGAGGAGATGAATGAACGTAATAATCTACTGCGGAAGAGGACCAGCGGCCCATGGTCTTGATCAGACTGTGGTTGATGCTGGCTCTTGCAGCGGAGGTAGCTGCACCTATAGGAAATGAATGGGGAGAATACAGCTGAGGAGTGAGGCCTGCTCTAGAAAGGAGGGTGGAGAGGTTGGCTGATTAGGAGATCTTCGTCGCTGCAGGGAAGCTTGAAGCTGAAGAAACTGTGTATTCTGAGCTTCTGAGGAAGCCGAAGAAGGCTGTGAGTGATGTTGGCCCTCGCAGCAGAGGGTGCTGTGCCTACGGAATGATTGGGGGGGAGGCCCGCTCTGGAGGCGAGGTAGGTTGGAATCCAGTGACGAGTGATCCTAGGAGCGAGAGAAATCAATGAGGGGGTGGAGTAGAGGAGGGAGGCTTGCTCTGGAGGGTGGAAGGTGGGTTGAGAACCAGCGATGAGTGATGATAGGAGCGAGAGGAATCAATGAACTGAGGGTCCTGGGGGGGGGGGGGGGTAGAGTAGAGGAGAAGGGGGGGGGGTTCTTGCTGGGGAGATACCTTGATGATGAAAGGGGCAGATAGGGGACTCTACTTGACAGCTGAATGGACTAACCACGTTGAAATTGATCCCTCTTGGAGGTACGACCAAATGGTGACGTAAATTAGAAGCAGAAGAAACTGCGAGTTCTGAACGTAATAATCTACTGCAGAAGAGGACCAGCGGCCCATGGTCTTGATCAGACTGTGGTTGATGCTGGCTCTTGCAGCAGAGGTAGCTGTACCTATACAAAATGAATGGGGAGAATACAGCTGAGGAGGGAGGCCTGCTCTAGAAAGGAGGGTGGAGAGGTTGGCTGATTAGGAGATCTTCGTCGCTGCAGGGAAGCTTGAAGCTGAAGGAACTGTGAATTCTGAGCTTCTGAGGAAGCCGAAGAAGGCCGAGAAGCAGATGAGATACCTTGACGTTGAAAATAAGGGGCAGATAGGGGAATCTGCTTGACAGCTGAAATAACTGACCGTGCCGAAATGGATCCGTCTGGAGGTACACAACTGAATGATCGAGTAAATTAGAACTGTGGATTCTGAGCTCCTAAGGAGACCGAAGAGGGCTCAGATGCAGATGATCTCCATAGGTAGATCCTTGTATGGGGAGAAGTGGCGTTTCCGAAGAGTAGAATGAGCAAACTGAGAATGGTCATTGATGCGGACAGCGGGAAGGTGAGGCAGAAGGGAAGGCTCTTCCGCAGAGTCAGACAAACTACTGGTATGGACAGAATGGTGGGAAGAAAAAAAAAATCCCTAGCTGGACGATGAAAGCCATGATCTGGTTTGATTTGAAGGAATAGGATGAATCCGATTCTGGCACAGAACGTTTAAAACACTGACCAAGCTGTACAATATGAAGCTGTCGAAGGAGGGAGAGAGCTGCAGATATGAAATGTCAAGCAGATTGAAGGAGGTTACTGAGAGTATGATTCAGTCAAATGACAGCTGGGGAAGCGGGGTGGGCACGCAGCAGACGGGACCAGTCGACGGAACTTGAATACTAAAAGTGGAGGCCGAAGGGGAGCTGGAACTGACAGTTGAGGTAGCAGCTGGAACTGAACGAACGTCTGTAAATCGACTGCTGGGGAAGCTCAGCACGCTTTGTGCTCCATTTTCTGGAATGGAGGGCAGAGATGAGATGTTGACTATCCTATGTGTCAGTTAATACGGGATCGATCTGCGGTCTGCTACTATCATGTCTGCTTGAAATGGAAAAGGTGAACTCACATTGAGAGACTGGGTTTCACAACTCCAGTTATTCTCCTAGAGTGGAACTCCTTAACTCATAAACAAGACAGATTTCCAGTCTCACCGCGTCTCTCACCATGTATTAATGCTGTAATATTTGAGAGGATGTGTGGACATATGAATAGATTGCTGAGAAAGACAAGCACCTTGTATTTTTGATTAGATGGGGATTAGCATTAGCCTTGACTGCGGAATGCTTCCACGATCTGCGTATTGGAGGAAAGCGGAAGCGTTGGAAATCTGGAGTAGTGCAGGTACAGATTTAGACTGTGAACTAAAGCAACTTGCATGCTATAATAGTGAGTAGATCTGAAGAGGGAGCAGAAATCTGCTGCAGTGAGGAGCAATTAACAGTAGAGGACGGGATCTGCTGAACGGTGCAGAGATCTGAGGAAGTAAACAAAGAAGTGCTGTCAATAATGAGCGGTGGTCTGCTAGAGAGAGAGAGAGAGAGAGAGAGAGAGAGAGAGAGAGAGAGAGATCTGCTGAAGCAGTGATGTTATTGTGAATGGTGGACTGCCATTGGTAGAGCGTGGTGGTCTGCTGCAGAACGCAGATATCTGCTGAAGCAGGGATCTGTAATAGTGAATGGTGGATTGCCATCGGTAGTGTGATGATCTGCTGTAGAGCACAGAGATCTGCTGAATGCGGTGGATGTTGGACTGTGAGTTAAAGTGATTTAGATGAAGCCAGAGATGGAGAATACATAGAGCTAAGGCCGCTGTAGAACCTAAGAGGATGAAGAATCCGTTGCTCTGAGGCTGTTGAAAAATCTAGTGATTTTGTCGGGAGTAGTCCGCCTCAAAGGGGCGAGGGGCGGGTGGGGGGGGGGGGGGGTAAGAGTTGAAATTGAAGAATGTCATTTGATATAGATAGACAGAGGATGAGGCAGGAGGGGAACTCCCAAGAATCCATCCGAGTGAGAACTGCGGGAATAGATAGAAAAGCTGTAGTGTCCGAGCTTTGCAGCGAAACCAAACTGGTTTAATGTACAGAGAGAGCTTGTGGTATTATACTGCCATCCAGAGGTTATGATTGGAATTACATCATTGACTTGAGTGAATCAGGGTAGAATCTATGAAGTTATTATGATTAAAATCCTTGTCTATGTAGAACAACATTTGCTTATTCCTTTAGATTTGAATAATAAATATTCTGGACATGTTTAGGACAGACAGTCATGAATATAAATAAGTTAACACAATATTCAGATGTCATGGTTCGGCGCGTTGAATTCGTCTCCGCCAGTTGTGAAAGCGCAGCAACAGGAAGCCGGAAGATTGCAGTGCTGAGGCGCAGAGCACGCAGAGCCTGATGAAGCTGCCTGGTCACCATGACAACTTACCACTCCCCGCAGTCACTCAATAAGGGCGTTGCCGTGGTAACCATAGTCTGTGAGGCGCCGGTGGAAAAGTTACAGTACAATAGTGTCGTTGGAGAATGTTGTGACCAGTCAAGTCACGAGCCGGCACTGGTTGAAAATGGAGTTTAGAATGGGCTGGATACGTCTTTAAAAGGTTGAACGTAGCTGATGGAGGTCCAGGGCAAGATCTTCTGATGAAACGGTAATTGTGCTGGCTCTGTGGGAGCGGGGGAGGGGCGTCTGATTGCAGGCGAGGAGTAAAGAAAGATTTTGCCGACAAAACTTCGTGGTAGAATTAAATAGAGCTAAGGTAAGGCAATCGCAGACAACGGGAATGTCGATGTCATGTCGAAGGAGCTTGAAAGTTTAACGGAGGACCAGACTTTCTGATAAAGTTGCAGACAAGTTGAGTAATGAAGCTGCGCTTTGGACGGCTATGATGCCAAGGTGGAGACTGGATGGAACAGGAAAGAGTAACGTTGGAGCTCTTGGAGCCGAAAAGAGAAGCTGAATGAAAAGAAAGATCACCTGAGCAGGTAAGAAAATGACTGATAATATCTTGGCAACGATGTGCAGAGAAACGACCTGCGTGAGCGAGGCAACGAAGTTTAGATATTAACGGTGAAGCACGAAACGACGGCGTCTGAGCGTTTGCTACAAAAACGAAACACTAGACAGAAAAGGTGCAGGTGATCAGGTCTTAAATAGATACTAATTAACGGGAGATTAGAAAATTGAAAGATTAGAGATTAGCGGCCCCCCCAGCTCCACACTCCCCGAACCTCGCAAGCTAACATATATATATATATTGCATTTTTGTTTACTGTCTTATTTTGGCTATTTCTAACAATATATTATACAGATTTGTTATAATTAGGTAGACCTACTTTCCGTAAAGCCCCAAACCCTCAATCAGTCTGTTGAGAGTCAGTTTGGGTTCCAGCTAAAGTTAGCTGTGATTGGCTGAACATGTTGGCAGACAGCAAGAGCTAACACCGATTTCCTCGATTGAAATGGGCGAGGCTGGGGAGAATGATTGACACTTTGTGCTTGCACACAATTCAACTAGACTAAATCGCGCTTCAACAAAACTAAACACTCGACTAAGTAACTGCGCACCCTATTGGTTTTTGTCATTCAATGCTGTTTTTGTCTATTCGATGAGGTTTTTGTCATTCAGTGCTGTTTTATTTATTTGATTCATTTTTTGTCTATTCGATGAGGTTTTTGTTAAATTATGCTTTTATTTATTTGATTCGTTTTTTGTCTATTCAATGAGGTTTTTATTAAATAGATGGGCAGCAGTGTGGAGTAGTGGTTAGGGCTCTGGACTCTTGACCAGAGGGTCATGGGTTCAATCCCCAGTGGGGACACTGCTGCTGTACCCTTGAGCAAGGTACTTTACCTAGATTGCTCCAGTAAAAACCCAACTGTATAAATGGGTAATTGTATGTAAAAATAATGTGATATCTTGTAAGTCGCCCCGGATAAGCGTGTCTGCTAAGAAAGAAATAAAAAAAAAATAATAATAATAAAAAAAAATAGATGCCGTTTTTTTGTTATTTGATTAGTTTTCTTTGTTATTTACTTTGTGTCACTTTCACCTCATAAAGAAGAACCCGATGACACTGAAAATTAACTCCAATCTCAATGCGTGAGTTTTTCTGCTTCAGTTAATTCAGGGTCAGGGTCAGGGTGAGTCTGTGGTTGCTAAAGCTCTCCTGGTGAGCACCATCATATTTCAACCTTTATGAACCACTACCAAATCGTTTAAAAAATCAACCAAATTAGCACTGTTCTACAATCCGAAAAGACGAACATGTCCATTGCGATTCCCTTGGTTCGAACCGTGATTTCAGACTTCCATGATTATTTGTTTTCTGTATTTCAAGAGTCTGAAGCTCAAGCTGCAGGAGTTGCCACCAGCTAGTTATTTCAGCCGAATTCATAGAATACGCAAAACAATGCAAAAATGCTTAGACACAAATTGTTAAGAAACTTTTTGCCAGAAAGAAGATAATGCAGATCTCTACTTCCGACCCCAGAATCAAATTTGAGCAAATTCTTTAAGCCTCTGTTTGAAATAGTCCTGGCTGAAATTGAAACAAGATTTGATTTCCTGCAAAAGTTCATCTCCAACTATGGATTCCTATTTGACATTAAATAATTCACTACTGACATTGCAGAATTGGAGAAGGCGTGCAAGGATTTCTCAGTACATGCAGTTAAAGATCTGTCTGGAGTGGAAATGGTTCAAGAATTGAAGACACTGGCGAGAATGCTGCCTGATCATTTGTCACCTCTGGAAACTATAGTTTATTATTTTCCCAATCGCTGTGCGCGGCTTTCCCAAATACCGTCATTGCATTTCAGTTGTTGCTGACTGTTCCTGTGCCCGCGGAATGG
Organism: Acipenser ruthenus; assembly: GCF_902713425.1. NCBI lineage: Eukaryota > Metazoa > Chordata > Actinopteri > Acipenseriformes > Acipenseridae > Acipenser > Acipenser ruthenus. The sequence goes on from NC_081215.1 coordinate 9,126,047, forward strand.
AGTTTCAGCAAGTTGAAACTTATTAAGGGTTATCTCCGGTCGCAGATGTCACAAGAACGATTGAATGCCTTAGCTCTCCTCTTTCGTCACAACTTTGCCTCTGGAAAATCAAGACGGAATTTGTTAATTTGACTGATGTCAGTTCAGCTCAGCCAAATTCAATACTGTAAGTACACTGTCAAATTTTCTATGTACAGTTAAAAATTATTATTTAGTGTGTGTTCTGTTTTCTGTTATGTATTAAGTATGCTACAGTAAAAAAGTAAATCTGCTAAAATCATTTAGTTTTAATTCAAAATAATCTTTTACTATTTTCACACTGTACAGTAATGTGTAAAATGCAGCAGCATGATTTACTTTGTGTTACCGGTAGGCTGAAGTAAAAATAAACTGCACTACAGGTATTCATTTGCTTTTACTACTGTATAGGCCTACTATACAGATTTATTACAACATGTTTTTTGTTTTTGTTTTTGTTTTTTGTATTTGACAACTCTTGTCTCCAGACAGGTCCAGTTTAGCAAGGGACTACTGATTTATGAAAACCTTTTGATAGAAAAATATTTTTGATTTGGGGGTGAAGGAGGGGGGGCCCACTGGAGATCAATTGCCCGGGGCCCACAAAAACGTGGTGCCGGGCCTGTTGTCATCCCCTTCATAAGCTGAATGGGACGTATTTCATACAGCTCTGCCTCTCTGAGGTATTTCATACAGCTCTGCCTCTCTGAGGTATTTCAGTTACACTGCTCTGCCTCTCTGAGGTATTTCAGTTACACTGCTCTGCCTCTCTGAGGTATTTCAGTTACACTGCTCTACCTCTGAGGTATTTCAGTTACACTGCTCTGCCTCTGAGGTATTTCAGTTACACAGTTCTGCCTCTGTGAGATATTTCATACAGCTCTGCCTCTCTGAGGTATTTCAGTTACACTGCTCTGCCTCTCTGAGGTATTTCAGTTACACTGCTATGCCTCTGTGAGGTATTTCAGTTACACTGCTCTGCCTCTGTGAGGTATTTCAGTTACACTGCCCTGCCTTTATGAGGTATTTCAGTTACACTGCTCTGCCTCTGTGAGGTATTTCATACAGCTCTGCCTCTCTGAGGTATTTCAGTTACACTGCCCTGCCTTTATGAGGTATTTCAGTTACACTGCTCTGCCTCTCTGAGGTATTTCAGTTACACTGCTCTGCCTCTGAGGTATTTCAGTTACACTGCTCTGCCTCTGTGAGGTATTTCAATTACACAGTTCTGCCTCTGTGAGGTATTTCATAGAGCTCTGCCTCTCTGAGGTATTTCAGTTACACTGCTCTGCCTCGCTGAGGTATTTCAGTTACACAGTTCTGCCTCTGTGAGGTATTTCATACAGCTCTGCCTCTCTGAGGTATTTCAGTTACACTGCTCTGCCTCTGTGAGGTATTTCATACAGCTCTGCCTCTCTGAGGTATTTCAGTTACACTGCTCTGCCTCTCTGAGGTATTTCAGTTACACTGCTCTGCCTCTGTGAGGTACTTCATTTACACTGCTCTGCCTCTGTGAGGTATTTCATATAGCTCTGCCTCTGTGAGGTATTTCATACAGCTCTGCCTCTGTGAGGTATTTCAGTTACACTGCTCTGCATCTCTGAGGTATTTCAGTTACACTGCTCTGCCTCTCTGAGGTATTTCAGTTACACTGCTCTACCTCTGAGGTATTTCATACAGCTCTGCCTCTGTGAGGTATTTCAGTTACACTGCTCTGCCTCTGAGGTATTTCAGTTACACTGCTCTGCATCTCTGAGGTATTTCATACAGCTCTGCCTCTGTGAGGTATTTCAGTTACACTGCTCTGCCTCTGTGAGGTATTTCAGTTACACTGCTCTGCCTCTCTGAGGTATTTCAGTTACACTGCTCTGCCTCTCTGAGGTATTTCAGTTACACTGCTCTGCCTCTCTGAGGTATTTCAGTTACACTGCTCTGCCTGAGGTATTTCAGTTACACTGCTCTGCCTCTGTGAGGTATTTCAGTTACACAGTTCTGCCTCTGTGAGGTATTTCATACAGCTCTGCCTCTCTGAGGTATTTCAGTTACACTGCTCTGCCTCTGAGTTATTTCATACAGCTCTGCCTCTCTGAGGTATTTCAGTTACACTGCTCTGCCTCTGAGGTATTTCAGTTACACTGCTCTGCCTCTGTGAGTTATTTCAGTTACACAGTTCTGCCTCTGTGAGGTATTTCATACAGCTCTGCCTCTCTGAGGTATTTCAGTTACACTGCTCTGCCTCGCTGAGGTATTTCAGTTACACAGTTCTGCCTCTGTGAGGTATTTCATACAGCTCTGCCTCTCTGAGGTATTTCAGTTACACTGCTCTGCCTCTGTGAGGTATTTCATACAGCTCTGCCTCTCTGAGGTATTTCAGTTACACTGCTCTGCCTCTCTGAGGTATTTCAGTTACACTGCTCTGCCTCTGTTAGGTACTTCATTTACACTGCTCTGCCTCTGTGAGGTATTTCATATAGCTCTGCCTCTGTGAGGTATTTCATACAGCTCTGCCTCTCTGAGGTATTTCAGTTACACTGCTCTGCCTCGCTGAGGTATTTCAGTTACACAGTTCTGCCTCTGTGAGGTATTTCATACAGCTCTGCCTCTCTGAGGTATTTCAGTTACACTGCTCTGCCTCGCTGAGGTATTTCAGTTACACAGTTCTGCCTCTGTGAGGTATTTCATACAGCTCTGCCTCTGTGAGGTATTTCAGTTACACTGCTCTGCCTCTGTGAGGTATTTCAGTTACACTGCTCTGCCTCTCTGAGGTATTTCAGTTACACTGCTCTGCCTCTCTGAGGTATTTCAGTTACACTGCTCTGCCTCTCTGAGGTATTTCAGTTACACTGCTCTGCCTGAGGTATTTCAGTTACACTGCTCTGCCTCTGTGAGGTATTTCAGTTACACAGTTCTGCCTCTGTGAGGTATTTCATACAGCTCTGCCTCTCTGAGGTATTTCAGTTACACTGCTCTGCCTCTGAGTTATTTCATACAGCTCTGCCTCTCTGAGGTATTTCAGTTACACTGCTCTGCCTCTGAGGTATTTCAGTTACACTGCTCTGCCTCTGTGAGTTATTTCAGTTACACAGTTCTGCCTCTGTGAGGTATTTCATACAGCTCTGCCTCTCTGAGGTATTTCAGTTACACTGCTCTGCCTCTGTGAGGTATTTCATACAGCTCTGCCTCTCTGAGGTATTTCAGTTACACTGCTCTGCCTCTCTGAGGTATTTCAGTTACACTGCTCTGCCTCTGTTAGGTACTTCATTTACACTGCTCTGCCTCTGTGAGGTATTTCATATAGCTCTGCCTCTGTGAGGTATTTCATACAGCTCTGCCTCTGTGAGGTATTTCAGTTACACTGCTCTGCATCTCTGAGGTATTTCAGTTACACTGCTCTGCCTCTCTGAGGTATTTCAGTTACACTGCTCTGCCTCTGTGAGGTACTTCAGTTACACTGCTCTGCCTCTGTGAGGTACTTCAGTTACACTGCTCTGCCTCTGTGAGGTATTTCAGTTACACTGCTCTGCATCTCTGAGGAATTTCAGTTACACTGCTCTGCCTCTGTGAGGTACTTCAGTTACACTGCTCTGCATCTCAGGTATTTTTTCCCAGCTTGGCAGAGAGGTAGACGAAACAGACTTGCCTGAAGATTGTCTGGTCTGGGAAGCCTGCATTAGTGGCATGTGACACGATTCTAACCCCACTGTTGAAGGTTGTCAGTAAGGTTTTATTCTGCAAACAGGTTTTAGATGCAGGCATTAGCAAAGTGCGGAATTCCCTCTAGGAGTACATCCCTCGTCTCTGGTCTCTCCCTGCAATAAAGGATCTGTTTACAGAGGAGGATCCCTGGCTGACACCAATCAGAGCACAAGGAAGTATAAGAACATGAGACTGGCTACACCCGTAGCTTACTGTTATAACACCATTTGTGAGGGCCAAAATGTAACTGCCTCCTATCCAGAATTCAGATTGCAAAAGGTCGGATGGTGGGTGGAGATTTAAGGCAGAATAGATTTAAGATCCCTGCCGGGAAAATGCTTTTCTGAATTGAATTTTAAAGCAGTTTGGGCTGATCAGTTTGGGGGCGACCTTGATTTTTTGCCTTCAGATTTTTTTAATTGCTTATAATAGAGTGTTCACAATGACCATGCTTTGTAAAATGGGGAGGGGGGCACATGTCCTGTGCCCAGTCTATCTGTACACTGGGAAATACCCCTCAGAAAATATCTGGGTGAAGTGTGAGTGGGTTTCCTCCAAACTGCCAAGCCAAAGATAATTGGGTAGCAGTGTGGAGTAGTGGTTAGGGCTCTGGACTCTTGACCAGAGAGTCGTGGGTTCAATCCCAGGTGGGGGACACTGCTGCTTTACCTAGATTGCTCCAGTAAAAACCCAACTGTATAAATGGGTAAGTGTATGTAAAAATAATGTGTAAAAATTATGTAATTGTATGTAAAAATAATGTGTTGTCTTGTAACAATTGTAAGTCACCCTGGATAAGGGTGTCTGCTAAGAAATAAATTAGCAGTTTTAATTGGATTAACCAATGCTCTTTGGCTTTACTGTAAAATGCCCCAGGTGTAAATGCTTTTGTGTTCAATCTCTTTTTCAAAGTTTCATCAGGTTCGCAATCTGGCAGAGAAGAAATGTGGCCCTCAGACACCAGATGAAAGTCATTGTACTGCAACTGTTCAAGTTTGGTATCAAAATGCATTTTGGTAAAGTGTATATCTATTGTGACAAAATTAGAACTGTTTATCAATACATTCCTCAGATACAGTATGTATGTGTGTGTGTATCTTTAGGAGGTGGTTTGCTGGGAAACACAGATTCAATCTGTAAAAGTTAGTTTTTTCTTATTTCATATTTAGTACTAGGTAATTATAGTGACTGATGTGTTTTTTGTTGCTTGAGTTTTCTTCCATGATTTATATTTATGTAAACTCCTTTTGAATTTGCATCATGTATTTTTGTAATATACTTGCTCATCTGATCGCAGAAGCTAATCCAGGTTGGGCTTGGTTAGTACTTGGATGGTAGCCCGTCTGGGAATACCAACTGCTGGAGGCTTTTCTCTTTTTAAATTAACTTTACCATTAAAATGTCAAACAAAAAAAAAAGGGTATTCCAAAAGAAAAAGCAGCCCTGCCAACATACGCATGCGTCCAAGGAAGCCAGTGACGGAGCCCCTTCCGTTACAGAGGGTATGAGGAGGTTGTACAATGCCTAGTGAGACCGCATTTACCATACTGTGTTCAATTCTGGTCTTAACATTGTGGCCCTGGAGACTCGAATATGATTAAAACCCTAACCCAATTCCAGCTTGAAACGGGTGAGCATGCAGGATAAATAGAGGACATTGAAACGGGTGAACATGCAGGATATATAGAGGACTTTGAAACGGGTGAGCGTGCAGGATATAGAGAGGGCTTTGAAACGGGTGAGCATGCAGGATATAGAGAGGGCTTTGAAACGGGTGAACATGCAGGATATATAGAGGACTTTGAAACGGGTGAGCATGCAGGATATAGAGAGGGCTTTGAAACGGGTGAACATGCAGGATATATAGAGGACTTTTGAATAATTGCAGATATAATGAAAAAATAAAGAAATGTTGAATAAACAAATAACATTTGAAATCTACTCATTATTTGCAAGACAGCAGTAATAATGTTGTTTATTGTATATGCTGAACATCTCATCCAAAACACATATTACATGTAAAGGTTTTGCAAATGTACTGTACATATTTAACTGCAGTCAGCATTGTTTACTTAATAGGCTAACAAGATTTTAGACACATTGTCCTCCTTTTTCTAAGCAGATACACAAACAGTCACAAAAGTCCCTTTATGCTTTATGAAGGTAATGTGTTTTATTTTTTAAGGATATTCCACCGCTTTATCCAACTTTATGTGTTACAGATAAAAGGATCCTACTCATACCCACACTGTATGCATACACACTCATAGCCAGTGGAGGGGCCCTACCCACACTGTGCATGTCATACACATGCCTAGCCAGTGGAGGGACCCTACCCACACTGTATGCATACACACTCATAGCTACACCCACACTGTATGCTTCATACACACTCACGGCTAGTGGAGGGATCCTACCCACACCGTATGCATACACTCACGGACAGAGGAGAGATCCTACCCACAACCACGCTGTATGCATACACACTCCTAGCCAGTGGAGGGATCCTACCCACACCCACACTGCATGCTTCATACGCACTCACGGCTAGTGGAGGGATCCTACCCACACCGTATGCATACACTCACGGACAGTGGAGAGATCCTACCCACAACCACGCTGTATGCATACACACTCCTAGCCAGTGGAGGGATCCTACCCACACCCACACTGCATGCTTCATACGCACTCACGGCTAGTGGAGGGACAACACAAAGACCTAGTCGACAGCAATTCTAGGACTATAGAATGGAGCCCCGGAGCTACAGTATTGTACTATTAAAAATCAATGGAATGGCATACGATTGAGCTACAGTGTGTAGCTATCCCTTGACAAAAATCAATAAGCCAGAATACAGAAGGTAATCACAAAGAACAATGGTTTTCCGAATAGCATGTGTAACAATCAAGGTAACCCAAAGACTGCTGTTGCATGTGAAACGAAGGCATACGTGTTTAGCTTTTTAACAACCCCACGTTTCATTACACAATATTTGAATAGAGAGCAATGTCTTTGATTTTCTAATGTAATGATGCAGTATTATGAAGTATGAAAGCACGTTCCTGTAGTAATTGAAAATTTGTTGCACTGAAAGCACTTTATTTTTTATCAAGATTTATGAAGGTACCACTTAAGACTGTCCGGCTAAAACAATTAAAATATTATAAAATATCTGGAACTTGTTTAACTGTGTATTGTCTTATTCCAGCTTTTATTGCCATTTAAAATATACGTTTGCTCTTTTCTGATAAAAGAAATATGGTTTGTTTTTTAAGTGGCCCCAAACTCTGTATGCATCTTTGTGTGGTTCAAGTTATACTGAACAGCCTAAATCCTAGTAATAATGCAGCAGCAACAAAGACTATGAAAGTGACAGAGGGGGTTTGTTTAAGATCTTTTTACCAAAAACCCAGCGCTGGAAAAAGCAGTAGAGTGGAATCCTTGAATAACTTCTGAGCAAACAGTAAAACAAAATGTTGGCAACTTCTCCTTTAAACCTTATATAGTCAAATGCAGAAATAAAGTTCAGTCAGTGGTTTAAATATAGTGGTTAATGACCTGTATACCACTGCAGCTGCTATTATCATGCACGTCTGTGTGCCATTAGAGGCTGTTAACAGGAATGGACATTTTTATTCTGTTCGGTCGCCACTGACTGCGAGTCTCCTGTGCATAAAGAATAGATTGCATACAAATACTAACTTTACACCTTGAGTACTTTACCAGATCAACAGGTCTGCCACCTAGTGTACACTGATGAAACAAATTATCAATACAAATTCAAGATGGTATTTGTTACAGTAAAACAAGAGCGGATTTAGTTTGAACATGTTCAAATATTTTTTTAAACCACATGGGGCACTGTACCTTTTTAATAAGATATTAAAGACATTTTTTGCCATTAAAACAAGAATCAGCCTTACTTAAGTTTTTTTTTTTTTTTTTAAATCATGAATGTTTTTAAAATGTTTGAGATGTAAAATAACAATAAAAGCAAGGACCGCCTTCTCCCCTGGTGGCTTCTGAACAGCTTTGAAACCAAGATTCTCTCAGCCAGGGGGTTCATAAACTAGAGCTTCATTCCCAATTATCCATGACCATTAAACACTCCATAGTACTAGATACAGAAACACAAAAAGAAATGCATTCAATTCAATGACAAAGACTTCTAACTGAAACATCTGTCATTGGTTTTATTAATTTTCTTTTAGTATTTCTAAATCGTTCAGAATTCCCATATAAAGCCTCAAATCTGCTTGATGTTTAACTTAATACTGTTTAAAGAAACAAGTGATTTATAACTCCGTCAAACATCTGATTTAGCCACACATTGTGTTGCTCCACTGTGATAAGATTAAGAAGTAATCTATGTAGCACAGGGCCATGTATTCTATAGTTTACACACGAGAGCACACCGCAGCAGCAGCAGCAATTAAATGTTCAATATAAGCCTTAACAAAAGCAAGCTAGACAGTGCTTGGGAATGCCAGCAGTGAATGTTGCAGGGATGTTAGAACTCCTCATGCACGTTGCGAGCGTAGTCCATCAGCTTGCTCCCAGTGAAGTATTCACTGTATTTCAGGATCTCCTCCAGCTCCAGGTTATGGTTTTGATTCTCGTCAGCCACTGCAATCATTTGCTTTGCTTCGTTCAGGGCATTGTATTCATTCATCGGGTCCATGTATTCCTGAAAAAGAGCAGATGTTTAAGCAGTGAAAACTAGGGGTGTAATGATACACCAAAGTCATTGTACGATATTTATCACAATACACATTGAACACCCCACTAAAAAAATTATATTAGCATCATTTTTGAGGACAACATTACTTTGTATACAAGGGCAAATTAAAAGAGAGATATATCATTAAGCCCCCCAAAAAACAAATACTGTATTAGAGATTTGTTCAAAGAGGGTTTTTTGTTCAGGTAGACATTGTTTGAATGCAAAAGAACATGTTTGATTAAAAGCTAATAAAGTTTAATTAAATTAACATATCAAAGTGTTCTGGTAAACTTTAGTGCCCTCTAGTGCAACGGTTTTGTCCCCACAGCAGCCCAGGCCAATAAAAAAAAACCACTGCGCCCCAAAGTTATCCTTCCGGGGGCTCCCGGTCAAGTCCCGTTCTCTGTTGTGTGAATACAAACATCAAACCAGTGGGGTTAGGTTGAGAAATCTATTGGCCAGCACAGGTAAGTGAATGCGTTTCTTGTAAACACTGCAGGGGGTTCTGTAACACTCATTTAAATTAAATGAAGTCTAGTCACACACATACTGCCAGCACCGTACCTCCAGTTCCTCCTCTGTGACAATCCCATCATGGTTAGCATCAATGACTTCCTGAAATTCCTTCCTCCTCTCCCGGACCCAGTCATCATCAATATCCTGGGCCTGCTGGTTCTCCACTGTGCCCACAGGCAGTGAAATGAACTCTGAAAGGGTCAATTTTTTGTCTCCATCTTGATCTGCAAAATCCAGAAAAGAAAATGTGTCAAATTTACACACAAACACTTAGGAGCTAACAAAAGAATTAGAACCAAGATACGGAATGCTAGATGTGTATGTTTACAATGGGACAGATATTTTTGTTCCAGCTAAAATTTTAAAATCTGTTACAAAACTAGACCCAACACCGAACATACTGGAAAGAACAAGAGAAAAGCTGCCATGTAGGACTATGGAGGGACCCAACGACAATACAAACAGAGGCTTGGGCGGGTCCAGTAGGCTGTATTTTCTATAAATCATTTATAGACTAGAGAGACTGGAGAGGCAGGCAGGTGTAGTGGTCCAGTGGTTAAAGAAAAGGGCTTGTAACCAGGAGGTCCCCGGTTCAAATCCCACCTCAGTGACTGACTCATTGTGTGACCCTGAGCAAGTCACTTAACCTCCTTGTGCTCCGTCTTTCGGGTGAGACGTACTTGTAAGTGACTCTGCAGCTGATGCATAGTTCACACACCCTAGTCTCTGTAAGTCGCCTTGGATAAAGGCGTCTGCTAAATAAACAAATAATAATAATAATAATAATAATAATAATAATAATAATAATAATAATATTATATATCAAATCATAATTTCTCCTCACTAGTTCTAAACAGTCAATCAATTAAGAGTCTGATTTATGATAATTTGCTTTCATTGATTAGAAAAGTGAGGGTTCCCTCTGTAGTCGTGATTATTACTAAATTGTAATATTATTTAAAAAGGTATTTCCCTCTTTCCTTTATAAAAGTGGGTTGCAGTGTTGCGTGGATTGAGTTTACGTCAAATATGTCACTCATAGTCAACACAAAAAAAAAAATCTGAAAGTAGTTGGTTGTTTTTACACTAATATAATCTCTTCATTGTTAAAGGCCAACACAACCACACTCTACCCCCGTTTAAGAAACTGCTGATCGGCGGCATTCGGTGCGAATGACCGGGATGCTCAATGGCATTCTCGCTGTAGCCGACCAGGTACCTGGTATGACTTTAGGCTAATGAAGGCTCTCAGTATCTACGGCTTATTCTTTGGTTACCTCTTTGCACTTCCTGGGTCATTTCACCTTAGCAATGTGTTCTGTGTGACAACACTGGCTGAAAGCATGTCAGTCAACAGCAGAAGCAACCGATTGGTTGACAGGCAAGAAGCCAGTGAAGGGGTGGGGACAATTTCACTCTCTTGGTGAAATGACCCAGGAAGTACAAGAGAGTCTAAAAGCATGGCTTGCAAATTTTAGTTTTAGCTTTAATTTAGTGTAGTAACAGATACCATGTTCTGAAATGAAAATTCATGTTTTCTATAACATTTCTTTAAAAACTGCACATTTCAGACCTATATAATGAATGGATGTGCAGAGCAGAGACATTGCATGGAACAGTTTTGTTAGCTACAGTTACTTTAAGTGACAGTTAGATTTTAACATTATCCTTGAGAAACCCCTACAAAAGAGTCAGGGTCATTTCCCTGGCACCAGTCCTGCCATTGCTGCATTTATAACAGAGGACCTGAAACAGCTTTCTAAAGCAACCTACCCAAGTCCCGGACAATCTCCTTCACCATGAACTTCAGCATGCCGCGGCTGTGCTCGGGGTGCAGGAACGACAGGAACTCCTCCTCGTTCAGCAGCTGGTCAGCAGGAGGGTTATCTGCCTGAAACCAGCGGTCCTTCAAGTTCTCCAGAACCTCCTGGGCTGAAAACAACAAGAACACAGACACCTCTAGTCAGCAACAGGGCCTCATCTCATCCTCTCCACAGCTTTGTGGATGACTAACCAGGGCGCCCATTAAGCAACTCCATGGAAGTTTAAACTTTTCATTTTTGTATCCATGCTGGACTGTATGTATATACAGAGCAACACAGTTTCAGTGCAGTAGTATTTACTTTTTTACAACACCCGTTAAGAGATCTAGCTTTGATTCAAACCCAGGGAAAGTCAATCTCCGAATTCATGGTTTAATTTAGGCTTAAAAGCACTTTCTTTTTCAGAACCATACTTATCTAAACAGAACCCTCCATGAACATGCATAGAGTACTGTGGTTATTTCACTCATGAGGATAAACAACCCACTCCACCACGTTGAGGGTGCTGGTGGGTTATTCGGCTGTCCCCATTCGTGGAATAACCACAGTACTCCATGAACACTCGTGGTTTATACTGAAGCACACATGTATGCTTTAGAAAAAGATTGTTTTCAAATGAAATTTGAATCTTTGAATGTGACACAGAGACAACCAAGTTCCCCCAGATTAGGACGCTATTGATAACTTGTACTAAAGAAGGTCCTTAAGTTTCCACTCAATCGGATGAATGATTATATAGATACTGTATATCTGTAGAGCCAATGATTTTCCGTTTCCATTTTCTACTTACTTGACATTTGTACTTTTACCTTCAAACTACGTTGTTCAAGTAAAGGCCAATACATTATTGTTGTTTGTGTTTATTTTAAATCAAGCAAAAGTTCACAGGAGAGAAATACAAAATAAAAACCAAGTTAAAAAACAATGTTTATACTGAACCTCGGCTAACAACGTTAAATGCTTGATACTGAAATGTATCAACTAATAGTCCAAACCAGCTAACATGTACAGTGCCTTGCGAAAGTATTCGGCCCCCTTGAACTTTGCGACCTTTTGCCACATTTCAGGCTTCAAACATAAAGATATGAAACTGTAATTTTTTGTGAAGAATCAACAAGTGGGACACAATCATGAAGTGGAACGAAATTTATTGGATATTTCAAACTTTTTTAACAAATAAAAAACTGAAAAATTGGGCGTGCAAAATTATTCAGCCCCTTTACTTTCAGTGCAGCAAACTCTCTCCAGAAGTTCAGTGAGGATCTCTGAATGATCCAATGTTGACCTAAATGACTAATGATGATAAATAGAATCCACCTGTGTGTAATCAAGTCTCCGTATAAATGCACCTGCACTGTGATAGTCTCAGAGGTCCGTTTAAAGCGCAGAGAGCATCATGAAGAACAAGGAACACACCAGGCAGGTCCGAGATACTGTTGTGGAGAAGTTTAAAGCCGGATTTGGATACAAAAAGATTTCCCAAGCTTTAAACATCCCAAGGAGCACTGTGCAAGCGATAATATTGAAATGGAAGGAGTATCAGACCACTGCAAATCTACCAAGACCTGGCCGTCCCTCTAAACTTTCAGCTCATACAAGGAGAAGACTGATCAGAGATGCAGCCAAGAGGCCCATGATCACTCTGGATGAACTGCAGAGATCTACAGCTGAGGTGGGAGACTCTGTCCATAGGACAACAATCAGTCGTATACTGCACAAATCTGGCCTTTATGGAAGAGTGGCAAGAAGAAAGCCATTTCTTAAAGATATCCATAAAAAGTGTCGTTTACAGTTTGCCACAAGCCACCTGGGAGACACACCAAACATGTGGAAGAAGGTGCTCTGGTCAGATGAAACCAAAATCGAACTTTTTGGCAACAATGCAAAACGTTATGTTTGGCGTAAAAGCAACACAGCTCATCACCCTGAACACACCATCCCCACTGTCAAACATGGTGGTGGCAGCATCATGGTTTGGGCCTGCTTTTCTTCAGCAGGGACAGGGAAGATGGTTAAAATTGATGGGAAGATGGATGGAGCCAAATACAGGACCATTCTGGAAGAAAACCTGATGGAGTCTGCAAAAGACCTGAGACTGGGACGGAGATTTGTCTTCCAACAAGACAATGATCCAAAACATAAAGCAAAATCTACAATGGAATGGTTCACAAATAAACATATCCAGGTGTTAGAATGGCCAAGTCAAAGTCCAGACCTGAATCCAATCGAGAATCTGTGGAAAGAACTGAAAACTGCTGTTCACAAATGCTCTCCATCCAACCTCACTGAGCTCGAGCTGTTTTGCAAGGAGGAATGGGCAAAAATGTCAGTCTCTCGATGTGCAAAACTGATAGAGACATACCCCAAGCGACTTACAGCTGTAATCGCAGCAAAAGGTGGCGCTACAAAGTATTAACTTAAGGGGGCTGAATAATTTTGCACGCCCAATTTTTCAGTTTTTTATTTGTTAAAAAAGTTTGAAATATCCAATAAATTTCGTTCCACTTCATGATTGTGTCCCACTTGTTGTTGATTCTTCACAAAAAATTACAGTTTCATATCTTTATGTTTGAAGCCTGAAATGTGGCAAAAGGTCGCAAAGTTCAAGGGGGCCGAATACTTTCGCAAGGCACTGTATGTGTTGTATTTTAGACAGCAGCTGAATCAGTATTCAGCTCCTATCTAAAATAGGACACATACATTTTACTATTAGAAACAGATCTTAATGCTGGAAGGCCTTTGTTGCAAAACTGGAGGGTTATTTTTCCCTAGGGATATTTGCTCTTCAACCTTCTGCCCGCCTTTGAAGGATATATCCACATGATGCACAATCGATGTCAATGAGATTGCTGCGTACATGCAAGAGATCAAATTCAAGATTTCTAATGTTTTTATTCATTATTAAACCGGAGCACTTAACGAGGACCTGGACATGTCTACTTCAGTGGATGAGCGCTGAACAACTACAAATGCAGCTCATCCAGTCCTACAGCTCTGACCTGTGGTGATCAAGGTTAAGAAGCCTGCGGACTGAACTTGAAACAACTAAAAAGATCCTGGGGCCTCTATTCAGACCTGTTGGGCATCACTTCCTGTAAAATGGAACTGATAACTGCATTTGCTATGCTTTCAGCATTCGGATCCATTTACTTTGTGAGCAGATATTTTCACACCTGAAGTTTGATCTCTGTCTTTCTCGGAGCTGACTGACTGGTAAGTTTCCTTTCTAATTTCTATGCATTTAAAGTGTTTTACCAGCACAAACTGTATTAATATTGTTTCAGTTTTGTCAACAGCATGCTTAATCTCTAATTTGGGAGAAAAAAAGATATACAATCTCCACCATTAAAAGGTTGCTAATCCGGCATATTATACCGGATGCAAAGTTAGGCAAATCGATGTATACAATTACAAAGATGAATGAAACCACTGCATGGCATCTGAACTTAGAAAACTGCTTCAGCAACTTAACAAGACTGCAGAATCCCCACCGTGCTTCCCCGGAGCCTCACATATTGCATGAGCTTAGCTGTGTAAGGCAAACCCAAGTGATAATCATAAACTCATTTTCTTTTCAGTATTAGCACAGTTATATGCTACAACATTGCACTGACATCACAATATGCATTGTAGCAATGTAACATTCAGTATAGTATTAATATAATAAATATAAATTTTGTTAATCAAACCTTCTTGCAAAAATACAAACATGCCACTTGTTGCAGTTTAATGATTCTTAGATTCTTGCATTAATTCATATGAGACAAGGAAAATAATAAGCGTCCAAATCGTGATAATATCTTGAGAACAGGTAAGACTTCTGGGGTCATGTTGTCAGTTACAGTCACTTTAACTATTTGACTACTTACTTTCTTCATCAATTTTCAGCTCTTCATTGTTTTTTATCTTTTCTGCAACCTCCTTCTCGTTGAATCCTTTGCTCGCCAAAAACTTCACCCGATATTCATCCCAAGCAACATGGCCTAGAAACATTCAATAAAAAGTAATTCATACATAATTGTTTAAACATTAGCCAAGTGTTAAACATTCAGAATGTTTCTCTTGTCAGAAATATGCAAGTCAAATATAGGTGTTAGCCTTAGTGTTTTACATAGTAGTAATTGTATGCCAATTTCATATTCCACATTTATTCCAATACTTTCATAAACAATTACATGTTGAACATACATGTTTTTAGGAAAAACAGAATCTAACATTATTAATATTATAATTCAATGCAAAACTGTACAAGCATATCTGAGCCTTACTTTCCTGTTACATTTCTCACAAATTAGCCCGTCATAACAATACAGTTTAAATGTTATGCAGACAACAGAACATAACAATGGACTGTTACTGAAGACATGTAATAGAATAACAAGGGAAACAGCACTCAAAAACAATTTAGAAAAAAAACACATGCTTGTCATGTTTTTATATATCCTGAATGACCCTTAAGGTGTGTTTAGATCACGACAGTGAAAACTGCAGTAAGTGCGGAGGAGACGTATTCTTTAATCCAACTATACTGATACCTTCCTGAGCTGTAAGAGACCGGCACAATAATACATGTAACTGAAGTAGTTATTAATGTGCAGGGCAGCCTAACACAGCTTTGTTTATGGGTAGCATGGGACTTAGCAGGCGTACCAAGTGAGTTCTAGTACAGCTATACCCAAAGGTTTTTATATAATTTTTTATATATATATATATATATATATGCAAAATGTAGCCTAGTTTTGGATCGGGAAAACACCTGCCAATTCAGTACCTACTGTGTGATCAGCTCTGTATATATCTTTTACCCATAGTGACTGAAACCAACTTGCAAACAGGGAGATGCAACTTCTATATATTGCAGAATTTATTTCTTATTTATTTCTTAGCAGACACCTTTATCCAGGACGACTTACAATTGTTACAAGATATCACATTATTTTTACATACAATTACCCATTTATACAGTTTTTCATTTTTTTTACTGGAGCAATCTAGGTAAAGTACCTTGCTTAAGGGTACAGCAGCAGTGTCCCCCAGCTGGGATTGAACCCACGACCCTCCAGTCAAGAGTCCAGAGCCCTAACCACTACTCCACACTGAATGCAGGTGGGATTCCATTTGCAAAACCAACTAATCAGTCATGTGAGGTTCAGCCCACTGCCCAACATAATATACCAAATGGATGCATCTCATCAGCTTTTATGTTCATAAAAATAGTTATTTGAACTTTTAAAATGCATTTCTTCTACATATCTAATAAGGGCTATTCAATTAAGACAAGGATTTTGCTACCTTAAATAAGAACAATTTTAAGAAATAAGAGGGGGCTCCCGAGTGGCGCATCCGGTAAAGGCACTCCGCGTGAGTGCAGGATGTGCCCTATAGCCTGGAGATTGTCGGTTTGAGTCCAGGCTATTCCACTGCCGACCGTGGACGGGAGTTCCCAGGGGGCGGCACACAACTGGCCGAGCGGCGCCCAGGTGGGGAGGGCTTAGGTCGGCCAGGGTGTCCTCGGCTCACCACACACCAGTAACCCCTGTAGAACGTCTGAACTATGCATCAGCTGCAGAGCCACTTACAACATCTCACTCGAAAGATGGAGCACAAGGAGATTAAGTGACTTACTCAGGGTTACAGAGTGAGTGAGCTGGGATTTGAACAGGTGACCTCCTGGTTACAAGCCCTTTTCCTCTACGTAGCACTATTCCCACAGTACTGTACCTTACAATAAAATAAAACGGACTGTAGAATGAAATGCTGAATTAAAGATGGATACAGGAGCCTAGGAGGATACAAGAATAGAAAGGCAGCTTTGCTTTCAAATTCAACAACAAATGCACTGCCTTCACATGGACACCCTGTGAATGTTTTGATTTATTTGTATGTGCCAGTTTGAAGAATGCTTTTTCAACAGAAAAAAAAATATTACTTTATTTAGAACCCTGTACCATCATTAGACTTTAGTGCCCCTTACTAAAAACAAAAATAATATCTGGGCTAAAAAAATAAACATTTTATATTATATCTATCAACAGGAGTTTATACCAGCGCTAAAAAATATATTTGTCTGCTCCTTTCCAAACTGGGGTGCCTTGTCCCGGAAATTAAACTTGCTGACTTTTGTAATATGAACATGCAAAAATAAAAATACTTTGATCTACAAATCAAATGCAGATCTGGATCAATCCAAGGGAGTTGCCGTTTCCCTCTTTCTGTGGTTTTCTACAGTTAGATATTTATCTATCTATCTATATCTAGGGGCAGCAATTCCAAACAATTTATATACTGAAATATGTCTGGCCTCAGAGAGAAATTCGATCTGAACTACCTCAGCAGGACAGTAAAATGCTGATAAAGGCTGCTCACATTCCCCATTAATGTCCAATTATAGAACTCGGCCATATCAAATTACATGCATCATACTGTACATTAATCCATCTCCAGGTGAATCACTGTGAGATTGCAATTGCTTTGTGCACTAGGTCATATCATTCCAAAGGTCCACTGCCACCTTGCTCCATACTGAAAAATCACCTTTAAACATTTAAAGTCTTTCTTATAAGAATCAGCTTTACCAGCATGAATTCAAGATATTTCAATATTTCAAATAGTACTACTGGTAACGCTGGTCTGATTGCAGCCAAGATATTGGAGTGAGTTTGAAAAACACGTGATTAGGTACCAGGAAGCAGCATGCAGATGCCTGGCCAGGATCGGTATGTGAAGTACTATTTGAGAAGGATAGTGGTAAATGTTTGTACCAATGCTGATTCTTGTGTGTATGGTGTTTGGTGTGTGGGATCCGTAAGCCATGTCCTACTACTGGCTCTTTTAGTGCAGCAGCAGTGCAGGGCAGCCTCAAAAGCCTGATTTAGCATCCCGTCCCAAGTGCACAGCATTCATTAAACCTTGATACAGCTTTGTGCATGGGTCTTTATTTTCAAATTAAAAGATACCCAGCCAAATCTAGGATTCCTAATCTTGATCATGGGCTTAATATCAGTCTAAAGAGTACAATTCAGAAAGATGTTTCAGTCCCTTACCATCACCATCAGGGTCAACAGCTCTAAAGTTCAGTTTGTTCTCCTTCACCGCCTCCTGGAAATGCTCCTCAGTCTTCTCCATGATCCATCGCTGCATCTCCTTAGCACTGACACTCTTATCCTTATTGATATCCACCCTGCACAGAGGTTAACAAACACCACATATGTATCAATCTGGTACCAGGTCATTTGAAAAGTATGCAATGGCAAGGACAGTGTTAATATTCATTTCAAAAGGTATGATGACGTCTATTACTTGCTATGTACAACCTACACTGGAAATACTGAAAACAATCTTCAACATCTGTGAGCATAATGCATTTCATTTGCACAGACCTGCGTCCCTACAGTAGTGTGGAAAACGAAGGGTTTGGAAAACTGATGCATACTTTGGAGACAATGCACACAAATTCTACCAGTCCTTATATTTACACATGCAACAGTTCCCCAAAACTGCAATCCGACCATGTGACCTTCAGCCAAGGTACCAGGCTGTAGCAAGTTTTCTTTATAGTTTTGTATTTGAAATATGAATAAAACATTTTTAATAACACAAGCAAAGAACCAAAACATTCTCAGTAAGAATGCTAACAAAGCCAAAACATTGTATATGTTAAAGTATTGGCAGGTATGTGGTTACAATCCCATCCCTGCAAATACCACATGCAGAATGTGGCTAGGTTCTAACTGATTGACTATCAAACAGACATTTCCACATAGTATGAGAGAGCAGCCAGTTCCTTTGTTCTGGGCTACTTCGTTTTGAGAAAGGAACCGAAGCAGTAGGCTGTATACTGTAGGCTGTGCTCTCTGTCCAAGCACCGTGACAGCCAGGGAGGTGGAATTAGAAAATAGTACATAAAGTTGACAACGCATTTTATATTTTTTATTATTATTTTTGTCATTCCTTGCCATTGCTGTTTCTTCACAGTAAACAGTGGCCACCGACACGTTTTCATAAAGTAATAACATGAGGTTTACTTGTGCCTGGCATGGAAATGGCATTCTAATAAATTCTAATAATTCTGGTTTATTACATTCCACACAACAAAAAATATATAATATATACAATCTATATAAAAATCACTACACACTTCCAGCAAGTTGGGTACTGTTTAAGTGAGGCATTTCAGAATGACGTGCTTGCCTTTTTTCTGTCCCATGAGATTCTGGATTCTGACTCGCTCTAAAGCAGCCCAACGCTTTTTTGACCCAGATGGCTTTCCATAGAGATCACTATGCATGCCCGCGCATAATCTGGTTTGTTTACTTTTTGCTGTATGAAACTTGAATAGAGGCTCAAGAGCTGCTGTGTGTTTTCTTATATATATATATATTTATATATTTTTTTATTAAATCTCACATATCACAGGGAGCTCTTTTTCATTTGCCATTTTTAAAACTGTCACGCAGCTTCTGGTGAGGCGGTAAATAAGTGCAAGGTATTTTGGTAATTTCTGGCGAATACGAATATCAGATTTTTGTATCCGAATACATGTCAAAAAATATTCGTTCTAATATTCAGATATTTGTCCTAGCACTAGTTTAAAGTGAAATGTGCCATAGTGAGCAAACACCACAGTCCCTGGGATAGTTCCATGACATCAGCGTTAAAATTATACTTTAATTTGAATGAAGGGCAAGAAAAAAAAAAAAAAAGACCTTCATCATACAACACAGGTTCACTCTCATTTTGGGAGATGCTGCTGCACAGATTATACCCAGAACTGACAAAGCAGACAGGAACTATAGCTGAGTGAAACTGCAGATGAGTGAAACTGCAGATGAGCTAGTGAAAGAAAAAAGAAAAAAAATTGTGTATTGCACAGTGGAGATTTGCTAGTCTGCCAATGTTTTGTTTTTAACGTTATGGAGGCATCATTGACATGCAGATCAAGGAGGAAGATAATGGACAAAAGGCCAGGGTCAGATATCACTGGTAGATTACTGACCACTAGAATAAGTGATTTGAGTGCTGTGTGCACAAAAGAAACCAGACTGCAAATTCAACCAGCCACATGACTGGAGGTGCCAGGCAATCACCTTTCAGAAACCAGAAACAAAATGTGTAAATTAGAATGACATACTTGGAGAAAATGTCTTTCAGTTTCTTCCTGTTTCTCCTGGGCTCTGAATCCTCTTCAAATTCCTCCAACTCTTTACCAAGAAAGACTTCTTGGTGGAAATCTTTATTGAGGTGCCCGTCCATCTCCATCTTCAGCCCATTCAAGTGGTCCGGAGGCAGGATCTCATTCTCCTCCTTGCTGTTGGGGGATTTGTCTTTATGAGCCGACATATTGGCTGGCCTTGCGTTGACGTCCATCATCAGAAAGATTAACAGCAGGGCCAGGTACACTGAGCCCAGCTTGATAAGCAGTGCTTTTCCTAAGATCATTGTTGCTCTACTATATTCTGATTACTGTGTATTGCCTGAGGGGGGGAAAGAAAAAAAAAGCTGCAGTTAAAACATTTTTTATAGATACAATCCAGGTGATTTTCCACCACTTCTAACACATTAAAACACAAACATCTTAAAAGGAATGAACCGACTGAAATCTTTAAAATCTTAAAAGAAGTTAACCCTAACAATACTATGAATGCAACACCCAAAACAGGACCAGATATAAAATTAGGTGGAGAGACATAGGACAGAGGAGACACTTCTTCACACACAGAGTGGTGAGGGTATGGAATGGGCGACCTAGTCATGTTGTTGAAGCTGAAATCACTTGAATCCACAAAGACGCAACTTGACAAAGTTTTGAGATCAATCAGCTACTAGGAACTGGACAAGCACAGATGGGCCGAATGGCCTTCTCTCATTTGTAAATATAACAGATATTGTTCTACTTGAAGAGAAATCTGAAAACCTTACCTAGCCTGTATTCTACTGGGAGTTACGGGAGGTGTGTCAAATGATTATACGGTTATTCTGCAATCTTTCCTTTTTAAAGAATGTCAGAGTGACCTTATTACCTTATCAACCTTTTTTCTCATGGATTAAAATATAGTGATGATAAGCGCCAAAGGTAGGCACAGGTACCTGAAAACCTAGGTTCTAAGGCAATGCATCAATTTATCTATCGATAGTCAAGCCTGTGCATCGTTTTTGTGTAAAGGGTTTAAGCACAGGAAAGTTTTTATTTTTTATTAAATTTGGAATCGTAAATTATTTTTGGCGTTAAGCGCAGATTTTCTCTGCTCCCCTCAGGTCTAACTCACTGAATCTGCATGCAATTGAGCTCACCTTCTCCCCCCCCGCCCCGCCCCGCCCCGCCCCGCCCCCTGTGAGTGTTCACTGATGAAATTGTATCTGTGCAGGAGTCTTCAAAGTAACAGAGCAGGTTAAGAGCGTTTTGCTGGAATTACAATTACTGTATCTACAGCTACAAATACAATACCTTCCGATGTTTGGGAATTATTTTCTAAAGCAAGAAAGTAATGTTTGGGATACTCCGGTAACACAACTAATCTGTGTGACCATTTAATGAGATGGTACCCTACAAAACTTCAAACAAAACCTGCACCTATTCATCTGAACTACCCCGGAGTAAAAATGAAGAAAAACAACCAAGATCATTCAAAAAGTTGTAAAGTTGAAGTATTAAGCATCCTGGCAACATCAGACCCCAGTGAGCAGGTATTCAGCAATGCTGGGCAGATTGTAAGCCAGTGCCAGTCATCACTTACATTAAAACAAAATGGACACTATCATGTTCCTTAACACAATTCAAATACAAGCCATGGACAACACTCCTGTTACTAAACTGCTGTGGACAGCGATAACTTTTTAAAAATGATTATTACTTTTTTCTCGATTGATTGTTACTCTGACGTGTTATGGATTTAAACAACTTTTTTTTTTGTTGTTGTTTGGAAGGGGGGGGGGGGGGGGTTGCTTTGACCACCCAACTGGTACAAATCAACACAAATAAGGTAAAAAAATATATAATTATAATATCCATAAACAGATGTAATCAATGTAATATGCATAACAGTTTTAAAAGTGTTACTAGCAATGTTACACAGTAATCCACAGCTCCACATGTATTTTTCTTTTTACCCTTTCATAATGTTGATAAATCGATGCATCTGCTTTTTTGGAGAACGATATATCGATAGTGAAAAATTAGGCATCGCCCCAGCCTTACGAGGTTCCCACCCATTGAATGAAGGAATATTATGATGAGGTCGTATAATGCACTGGCAGGGCTGCACATACTGTGTTCAATTCCACTAATCACATGATGAAAGGTACATTGCAGCCCTGGAGAGAGTGAAATGAAGCGCAACCAGACTGATTCCAGACCTTAAAGCAGTGTGCTTCCAGGACAAGCTGGAGGAACCTGGAACAAAGAGGAATTAGGGGGAACTTGAATGAAGATCTTAAAAGAGTTGATAAAGCACAGCACAGCAACCAGGACCAGTGGATTGATCTGTAAAGTGTGGAGATAGACTCAGGGTAGAGACCAATAGCACAATCTGTATCAGTAAAACTTTTTTTTTTTTTTTTTTTTTTTTTTAAGTCAATTTTATGTAAAACATGTTTATTGTTAAAGCTGTATTTGCAGTTGTTGATTTACATATAATCATGAGTCAAAGCAGCAGTTGCTGTGTGCTACCGCCTCCTGTTCAAAGCAAATAAGCTATTATATTATCATGACTACATTTAGTGTTAACACATAGATTCCTGCTACTGTCTGTGTTTCAAACATCACCAAATGACTGCAGTAAATAATATTCCCTTCCATTATTTTTAATGTCACCATATAAACATACTGTAGAACAAGATGTCCTTTAGCAACTTAAACAGTTATAAACCATGAGGTGCTTTTATAGACTGCAAGGGAGTGTAGCTAAAGTGCCATTAAAGGCAGGGAACATTTTGGAAATTTCCAGTTGTTACTGGATGCAAACTCCTGACCATTTTCTGATCCCCAGATCCCTTTGCTATTCCATGCTACAGTAAATCTTAACAAGCCTGTCAGATTCCCTCACCACCGCTGTAAATTCAAAATATGAGCCATCAGTAACACCAGGGTTATCACCATTATCTATATCCACTGTATGAACTTGTAAAAGTACAGACAAACAAGGGGCCTCTATATACCCGCCCAGATTCTGATAGTCTTCATAACCTGTGTCCAGTTTCATGACATTGGGTAAGCAGTTCTCTGGACAGACAGCCTCCTGTACACCCAGATTATGATACACTCAATAACTTGCTAAAGAAGGTTCTTAGCAAGTTTCATCACACTAGACAAGTGGTTCTCTAGATATATTTAACAATCTAAGCAGACAGACAGCTTACATAAAACCAGAAATTCTGCAGCACTCAATTTGAGCTAAAGGTGGTCCTCCGCAAATTTCAGCACTATTGGGCAAGCAGGGGATGACTACAGTAAGACCCAAGTAAAAACAAACAAAGTCTACTATTCAAAAGGGTCTAAAAAGGGTCTAGAGGACCATTCCATCCCCTCACCTTTATATTTTACTAGAAACAACAACTAGTCAGCTTCCCAGAAGTGCTCTCAAAATGAATAGTAAAACTGTGTGTCATTGAGTGCTCAATAACGATCCTCAACAGTTTATTTCCTCAAAGCAAAGAAACATTATATTATTTACAGTGGCACGACTTCCTCATTGTTGCAAAATATGTTTAAGCACACTGTTGAAAATAATGTTTGGCTATAGCTAAAGCAACAATCATTTTCAAACACAGATGTTGGACCATATTCATAAAAATGAAGTCTCTTAGATTAAACAGGGATTTGTAAAATGAAAATAAACTTACAGTTGAGAAAAGATTTCATGAACTGCAAACTTGATTTAATTCAACAAAAAGTTAATTAAAAAAAATAGTGTGGTGCAAAGCATTCCTCAAATAGCATGTCCTGTTAGATTTAGGCGTGCCACTAACACGGTATTTATACACAGTAGTCATATACAAAAGTAACAGCATCTTTTTAAATAGTTTCTGACTCATCCAGTAGAATGTAATGTATGGGTCACCAAGAACGAATCTGAATAATATCCATACTAAAATACTGTTCTCTTATTTAGAGGTTTGCAATTACACTTGTTTCTTATGTATTTCCTATTACATGACTAAAAACGTTACTATAGTCATACACTGCATAACACAACACTAAGAGAGTTATATAGTAATCTTAAGGATATTTCTTAGGCTTCTGAATGTGGCCACGCTGAATGGATAATAGCAGTTAATGTATCCTGAATACTATGTTCACAATTGAATGTAAATATAACGACTTGCTGTTTCGTGGGGATACATAGATTTTGCTTCTTCAAGAACCATAACATCCCACCCATTGTTGATGGCCTATTTCTCTAGTATTGATATACACGTAGTTCCTGGTTAAACACGCGACTGGTGAATATTAAAACACTGTGTTTGAATGGGAAGTTGGCGTTAGGAATAAACGGTATCGGATCTGTATTTGACAAAGCCGTGGCGATACACTACAATTTCCATGATGTTTGAACGTTAATTCCGGGTTCTTTTTTTGTCCACCCTTTCCAGTACAAAGTAGACAAGTCTGCGTGACTTAACTACACGTCAACAGAACGACAAGCAGACAAACGTGTAGGTTTCAATCACGACGGTGACATTATAAAACAACATTGGTAGATTTTAAAATGACTAAATAATATGCATCAGATACAGCAAGCACTGTACTACAAATAGCCCTACCTGTTTAACTTGTCCCAAATGGCGTCAGGCGCGTAGGCCAGGTATTCCTGTGCTTGTTCTTAGCTATGCCCTAGCTGATATGCATGGTATGTAAACAGACAGTATCCACGGCTCCTTGTTCGGATGGTTGTTCTCTTAGTCCTGAGGCTGTACACGTGGCTATTCCGCTGATGTTATGGACGAGTCCCTCCCCTCTGTGCAGGATCCTCTCTAACCACATTAACAGAGCAGAGAAAGCGAAGACACCTTTAACACAGTTCTCGTGTCTCAGGTTTATGACACAGACCCCGACCTTCTGCGCATGTGGTGCTTGATCGGTCCTCTATGAGCTTCCTTTATGACGTATTTAACAGTAACTTCTGACTGTTCTGCGCATGTAAAAGTTTACAGTTTTGTCAAAAGCAATTATGGTAATTTGTTCTGAACCATAGAAATTATTGCTACTCCAGTCCTCACGTATTATTATTATTATTATTATTATTATTATTATTATTATTATTATTATGATTAATAATAAACTATTTTACAAATGCGTTATTATAACGCATACTCAAAGTTTCAGTATATTTGCGTTTTAAAGGTTGGATTGGTCTCTTAACCCTAAGTAATGCAGTATTTTAAAGAGCAAGTTGTCTTTGTTGAAGTTTTAAATGCAGGGACGTAAAGTTGGTTGCCTATTGCCGATTGCTTTTTCGTTTAAAGGCATTTCAGGAGAGAGACGAATCGAGTTCAGATTTGCCGATTACTTTTTCAATTACAGATAGTGTGTAAGGAGAGACGAATATATTTAAGATTTGCGATTGCTTTTTCAGAGATTTCAGTTAACATGAAGAGAAAATAGATCAGACCCGTTTAGTAGTTTTAGGTAAATTACATGAAATGCGCTTTAAATAGTTTTAACCACCTCAAAAAAAGTTTTAGCCACCCAGGAACGTTCCTATTCACACTAATACATAGACAGTTTTAGCCACCCCAAGAAATTGACTAATCACACTATACATAGAAAAAATTAATGGAATCAGCTTTAAGTAGTTTTAGCCACCTTAAAAAAAAGTTTTAGCCACTTCAAGACTAACTCCATTTTGATGTTTTTTGACTACAATATTTATATCATTATATAATCTCTGTTTAATTAGAGACATATATGCAGTAATCATAATTGCTGCATTTACCCAATTCATTGAACGTTTGGTTGAATTGTTTATTTTTAATTTTAGCTGTTGGTTTTTTGGTGATATGCTTTACAAGTGGTTTGCAATGCTCAGCCAAACAATTTTACTGTTGAAATCCCAGTCTACTAGCTGTGTCACACATAATTGACTGTGCACAAAGAATCACCAAAAACACCACAGTCACAACTGTTTTTCTGCTGTGCAATGTCAGCATGGGCCAGAAAGGACACCAGGACACTCCCTTCACCCAAATGGAGCGCTGGGCTCTCCTTTTATGTGATGTGGCTGCTCCCAATTAGCACTTAATCATTCCATTAAGGAGCAGCCACATTCTCACATGTTTTTAGCAGTCCTCCATGCCAGCCACCACCAAAACACCCCACTTTACAAGCACGGCCCTGCCCTGCCACACAGAGGCATTCACAAGCTTCCATTCGGCCATAATTTACATTTAATACATCTAGATTATATTGCTGGCTAATTTCCAAACATTTACAAATGAACAATGTACAAGTAGAGATGACCGCTTCCCCTTTAACAGATGACATGGTCTTCTCATAATATCTTCAAGACATTAGACACCAACTCATTGGAAACATGTGTAAATTATTGTCTAATGGCAAGTTCCAATTATAGGTCTAGAATTTGAGCTAAGATACAGTATACTAACGGATTGTTCCAATGATAATATATTCTCAGGTTGGGAATAAAGGGTCCAGGCTATTTTTGCCTGTTTTTATTTTTTTATTTTTTTTACTGTTGTTAGATTTGTGGCTCTTTAACTATAAAGGTTACAGGTACATGTTGTACATGAAATGAATGTGCACACACTAGGCTTCCATAAAGAAAGTGAAATAGTCTGAGACTCACCCTGTTTAATACAGATAACAAAAACCACAAAACAGAGGAGACACTTTTTAGAAAAAAATCATTATTTATTGTTTCTAAAATTTATTTTAGCATGGCCAGCTCAAATCTGACAATGTACAGTGAGACTTCAACATGATGGAAACATGGGAAAAACTGTGAACAAATTGGATAATAAATAAAAAAAATATGGCTATATATACAAAAAGTACCAAAAAAAAAAAGAGAGAGAACAATTGAAAAATGTGCAAAATACAGTCGGTGCCACTTTATCGGGACACCTCAGCAGAAGTAGAAATATCGCTCAGAACTACATTTCCCATCATCCTCCTGCTCACATATGTAACTGAGATAGATTTACCAGTGAGCAGGGGGATGATGGGAAATGTAGTTCTGAGAAGTCCATGCAGGTACACGTGAAGCCATCTTGAGGCAGGGAATGCAATTTAAAGGTTTAATAAAGTGGTCAAAATGTAAAAAAAATAAAAATAAATTAAAATTAAAAAATACACACACCATACGTAAACAGTTGTAGCAACACATGGGAACATGTAACACAATAAAATAAAAAGGTCCTTATGTACCCTTTAAATCAATTAATTGAGGGATTATTTTACCTGGCGGATCTTTAATTGTCACAGACGATGCTTTAGGAATTTCTTTATAATCCACACATTTTACTGATTATATCGACTTTCAATTAGTTCTGTTGAAGGGCAAAAAAGAAGGTTTTAAAAATATGATTTGCCAAAGATATCCCGTTTAAGGATAGTTGTTGTTTTTTGTTTGGGTGCTTATAAAAGAAGCTGCATGAGCGCAACGAGAGCCGTAGTTGTATGTATGGTACAGCTGGATTTTGTTTTACTATATTTTTGTAAATAAGTTTAGAATTATTTTTATTTTCACTTTTTTTTCTTCTTTATATTAATAAACTTTCTCATTTCTGACAAGATCTTCCTGAACACTTCGATCTGCCCACAGAGAAACAAGAGCCTGCACTTCCTCAGCGTCCCAAGGCTGTACTTTCCTCATCACACTCGCTGCTTGACAAGTTGTTTGTTGTTTGTCTTTGTGGAGTGTACTGACTGATGGAATGTAATGATGAAAATCCTTAACCCCGCCGCTGGCCCGGCTCAGCTCCAAGCCAGATTCAGATGTCTTGTGAAGCTGGAGTTTCACAGTTTGATTCTCGCTCGGCTCGACAAATAGCCAGTGGAGAACCACCCGTACCCGTACCGTACCGAGCCTTCAAGGTCAGATGTGCCAGTGAAGAAGAGGTACATGATGCACCTTTAGCAGTACCTCAACAGGATGGACTTGCTGATGGGCAGTGTGGGATGACATTGTAAACAATGACTTTTGACATTGACGTTTCACATGAAAGATATGTCATTCTCCTACATCTTCATATACACAGCACACACACGTTAAATAAATAAACATTTGTGTTGGACATTATGTAAATAAATGGAAAACAAAGCTGTTCTTTGTTTATAAACAAATATAAACAAATAAATATGTGAAGCGTGTATTATAATTCTCTATCTGGACATATAGTGTGTGTTTACTATTGAAATTCAAACAAGATATCTATGTTATGATTATTTAAATGTTACACCTTCACAGTAGGATCAAAATGATTCTAATATTTTGAATAAAAGTAATCCTGATCTCCTCTTTAAATTCAGAAAAACCCAATTACAACATTTAATTGCAATTAAAAGTGAGATGGGATTACCAAAGCGATATCCGGATGACAGTAATCCCGATCGCATGTTGACGTTTTGAAAAACCCAATTTCACAATAGAATCCCGGTCAAATGCGGAAATCGATTATCGAAGTTTTGAAAAACCGTCCGTGTACTGTGAACGCTTACCCATTTCAAGTGGTAGCGTTTTTTTATACCTTGTATGAGCTACACAATTTTGTTTAGAGATTCCAGTTAATTAGAAAGCCGACTTTGTTGCTGTACAGGTTGAGCGGTATGTTTCAAATCATATGGGGGACACAGTGGCATATGTGGAATAGTTACTGATTCACTTCACTAGGAGTCAATGAACAAGTCAGCTCTTTGTTTATATTCCTGGTTTGTAGAAATGATTTCAAAACTATCACGTGGGCTACTTATGTTTGACATATAGGCCTACATTTTTATCAGTATACGAAACAAGAAGCATATGGAAAACGAGTTTGTTGCTTCACAATGACCCTCACAACAAAGTATGCAGATGGCATTCATAAGCACCGGCTTTACCTGTTTAGTTTGAACGACTGTATTAAAAAGAGTGCACCCAAACTGGAACTACAACATTGTTTTGTACACAGTTGAGCGTTTCACTGCTTTAATTTAAAGATGTGAACAGGAGATAGGTTGAAGTTGGGCTGTAGTCGTGATCACGGCCCTTTAGGTATTACACCTAAAGAAAAATAGCATCCATTGTTTGGGACACAATGAACTTTATATTGGGCAGTGATCGAGTAGCTTCACAACACACACACAAAGTGAAGCAAGGAGTCAGAACCTTATATTAAAACCACAAGTTAAATCACATTTTAAAACAAATACCAAATGAATATTCCCCAAAAAAGAAGCAATACGTTCTTCAATAATGTTATTGTATTAACCACAAAAAAATGCAAACAATTAACACTGGGTAAAAGGATTTGAAGTCGGTTTTCAAAGAAATAGCACAAAAAGGATTCTAAGTAGGCTTTGTAGATAGCAAATAGACAATAACACTTGTTTAGTGATTGGAAAGCGTTTTTATCTCTTGCCCCCCCCCCCCCCCGACGATTGTATTTTAGCCCATTTTCTCCCCAATTTGTAAGCTGGCTCACTGCTGCAACCCCCGCACTGATTCGGGATAGATGAAGACGAATACACTGTACCCACTTTACACTGAAGCATCTTCTGAAGCATGTGCCGTCAGCCGTCTGCTTCTTTTCACTCTGCAGCCCCGCCATGCAGCTACCTCAGAGCTACAGCATCGGAGGACCACACAGCTCTGGGCAGCTTGCAGGGGCCCAGCGAGTCTACAGGGGTCGCTGGTGCGCGGTGAGCCAAGGACACCCTGGCCAACCTAAGCCCCCCCCCCCCCCGCCCCCAGGCGCCGCTCGGCCAATTGTGTGCCACCCCCTGGAAACTCCCATCCACAGCTGGCAGTGGAATAGCCTGGACTTCAACCTGCAACCTCCAGGCTATAGGGCGCATCCTGCACTCCACGTGGAGTGCCTTTACTGGATGCACCACTCGGGAGCCCCTCTAAACTACTCTTTAACATGTTTCTGTATTAACTGCTCAGCAAAATGATAAATCCTAGTTCAGCTTTACTTTGACCAGTTACTTTTATTAACCATATACATTCAATATTAATAATCACATTCATGTTGTATTTGCCTTAAAGGACATACAGCTAAAAAGATCAGTCCAGTAAATGTTAACGAATATGCATTACCATTACTTTGTGGTCCTGTAAGAAGATGCACATGTAATGGTAAATATTGTTTTGGTATTCTTGAATGAATAAAACTGTGCCGAGTGTACCCTGTCATGATCCTGCGGACTCCAGGCAATGGCATTCCTGACTCTGTTTTGTAGTGCTGTTCAATTGCTGTTGCAGTTGTTTCACTGACAAAAAACAAATGGATGATTGGAATGTTCGTCTGGAAGTACTTGAACATATTCATTGGGGTGAGAATTTGGTCATGATTTAGGGATGCCGTTGTCATCAAAGGAACACAGTGATTACATTGTTTCAACCCCATTTCTCAGAGTCTGGTGAAAGTCTTTGAATTCAGCCAGGGCTTATTCTCCAAAGCTGAGAGAGTTAGCTTGAGTGTCAAAGCTGGTGCTCGGGAACAGAAGAATAAAGTTCATGACCTTAAAGTAGGATCATA
The DNA here is from genome assembly GCF_902713425.1 of Acipenser ruthenus. NCBI lineage: Eukaryota > Metazoa > Chordata > Actinopteri > Acipenseriformes > Acipenseridae > Acipenser > Acipenser ruthenus. Next base: position 9,156,519 of record NC_081215.1, read on the forward strand.
CATATATATGACACTATATTCTGGTTTGGACTGATTGAGAAGTCAGAAGAATTTGCTGATTACCTCATCAGATTCAAGCACCCAAGTGGAATATACCCAGTATCACTGGCCAGAGCGTTATGCATACTGGATTCCTTCTAATAATTTGTTCTATGAAATTCAGATTCCCAACATGACCGCTTCCTCTACCAGGAAATACAATATCAAGCAGACGTGCAGAAAACAGTCAGGTTACTCAATGTGCATAAACATTCAGAGATTATTATTATTATTACCCAGGGCAACTTACAGTTATATACAGAGATGGGCACACTTTATAATTCTGCCAAAGTAATAAAGCAAACTGTCTCTGAAAATGTGTTATCCTTTACTTAATATTGTAGCGTTCATGGGGGAAGGCAGCAGCAGGGCTGGTAGGTGACGTAATCACACACTAAGACATAAGCTCCTTGCAAAGGAGCCGGCTCTTTTGTACAGCGGTATCGGCGCTATGCTTTAGTGCGAGAGGTCCCGGGTTCGCGCCCGCCCTCCATCTGTATGTGGATTGCTTCGCCCTGTGAACATCTCTATATATCCAGCAGTTTTACTGCTATCATTATTATTCGTAGTAATTGTACAGTTGTAGTCGTAGTATATATATTTTTTTCGTGGTACCAGTAATAGTCGTAGTCTGATTTGAAGCCCGGTACATCTGTCAGAAGACAGCTGGACAATAGTAGAATAGTTGAACTGATATTTTCAACAAAATTATTTTATTGTTTCCATTTATATATACAACTTACTGCAATCTCAATTGTGTTTCTTTACAAATTATTTCTTTGACCCTTTTTGTTTATTAACTTTTTAAAGTATTTTAGGGTGCAACATAATTATTATTATTATTATTATTATTATTATTATTATTATTATTACATTGTTGATGTTAAGCATAATCACCATCTTCATTATTATTATTATTATTATTATTATTATTATTATTAAAATCTGTGTTATTATGCACAGGTTGGCACTTACCTGTATTATTATTTACTTTTATTTAGTTTTTCCTTCTAAAACAGTCTGGTAAACTTGACAGAAAATGCTTTATAAATATGGCTCATTATCTTCAAAACTACATAGAATAGAATACAAACATATTGCTGATTTTGTTTTACAACATATAGAATAGTAGGACCTTGATAATATTTTTGTTTGTTTGGTGAATCTCCACAAAACTTTGCTTTATGCGTTTGTAAAGACCTTCTTCTTTTCATGGATTTGTGCCACAGAACAATTTAGTGAACAAAACGTTATAAAAACAAACAAACCGAAAGAAAAGCCATAGCTTAAAATTAGGTCACATGTTCAAGTTGTGTGAATGCAGGACCTTTTTTCTGTCATTTTTAAAAGCCAGCAAAAGTGCACATTTTTCATTTAAATGCTGGATATGTAGACTGCTCCGGTTTATTTTTACTCATTAATAAACCTATTTTTATGCAACTTGCATAATCGGAAAGAAAATGTCTCAGTGCTGCTAAATGCACCACCTGCAAACCACCCAGGCCTTATCTTTCGTCTGGCTGTCTTTAATCATTTAATTTGCAATCATATAATTAATGGATACTGCTGCACCTCATAAATTAACTTTTCGTCGTCCATGATTAACTTGTTTTGAGGCGTGACATGTTTTGAGGCATGTTTGACTTGTGTCAAGGGTGTTGCTTCTGATTGGTTAGTTTCATTCTAGTTGTGCGACACAAAATTTTCCCAAAGTGATGTCGCTCGCTGCTGGTGTGGATACTCCCATTTGACTGCAGTGACTTCTAAATGATTTGAGGGTTGAGCAGCTTTGTGTGTCTGTTTGTTCGCTTAAAGTGATTGAAACAAACATAATAACTGCACAACTCTTACAGGTTGTGTACTTCACTCTTTCAAGTCCAATTGTGGCTTCTTTCCTGTCATTAACCAACCATCTGCTTCCCTTATTGACTGACATGCTTTCAGCCAGGAACATTTTCCCAAAACAGTGCCGAAGTGAAATGACCCAGGAAGTACAAACAGATAACCCGAGATTAAGGAATAGAAACTATGCGCTGCTTTTAAAACCAAAGCAGCAACAGATAACAGGTTTTAAAATTAAAATGTGTGTGCTGTAACATGTGTTTCTTTCAAAACTGTACAACAGTTAACTGTGTGCAAAACTGGTAAGAAATGATTTTGTTAGCTACAAATACTTTCAAGTCATCCATTCTGAGTATGTATGGATTTTTATTAGAGTAGACTGGACTACAGCACTCTTTGACAACGGTTATTTTAAATGGCACTAGCAGGATACAAGCAACCAGTGGGAAAGTCAACAGTTTACCAGACTGTGGCACCTGAGGTGATAAAGTGTGTGTCTCTCATTTGTAGCAATTCTCTCCGAGTCCATCCTCCAGCAGCTCAATGCCAGTCCTTGTTAGAGGCATGATCATGAGAATAATGTGCATCAAAAACAAAGCTCTGCCATCCTGGCCATACGCAACACACAGTACCTATAAAAGCCGTTTCTTATAGATCAGCAGGATGTGAATGCAGCTGACACGTGCACACACAAACAAACAGCAAAGTGGAAATAATATTATATTTTAGCCATTAGCTCCACATACTCACTCGAGATGATTTACGGCTAGTTTACAGATTAACGCTAATCTTGGACTACCTAATGTAACGCTAGGTGAAGTAGTCCAGCGTTAGTTCAATCAGGGTCTGTGAAACCAGCCCGTTGGAGTGGATTTGATGAACCTGTAAAAATAGGGGCTTAATGAAATACAGGTAGATTCCCCAGCTTGGACAGTTATTCAAATGCATTTGGTGAACATCTGTTTATGACTGTATGAAAAAAGAGACCATGAAAGGGTAAATGTCTGAAATAAAATTGCACATTCAACAAAAGAGTGTTTCTCATCTAAGCACATCTGGTGAGTTGCCAGATTTCTTTTTTTACTGGAATAGGGTATGAATTACACACTTGTTTTCAATCTATTTTGAAAGCATATTTATACATTAGAAAGCCATGTTTGTCCCAGCACTATAAAGCCCAGAGGTGTCTTCATCAACTCAATCCATTGGTTTGTTCTACATTTGCCATTCACTTTTGTATTGCTATTCAAAATGATCAGAAAGTGAAAGGAAACCAGGCAAAATAAACAGAATGCAACATCACGACATGTAGTTCACAATGAAGCTGTTAAAAACACTAAAAAGCTTATTTGGCAAACAGTGATACTGAACTCAAAAAGCACACAAAACAGTAGCAGCAGCAGCACACTCTGTCAACATTTAAATTAAATGACTGTACGTTTAGCACGCATTATATATTTGAATATCAGTAACAAAGATGATATGGTCCATTATATCACCTGTTACATTGTTAAGATCAGTAATACAGTTATAGTATCACACAAAGTTAAAAAGTTCCCATTACATATATAGTTTTAATGTCGTCTGAAGTGGATCCTCAACCTAATTTGAGTGTTTCAGAGTACAATTTTCCATCAGTGCAGAACAGTATCAAAGAATGCCATCTTTCCTTTGGCAGCACTGAGAAGGTGGAACGTTCCAGTCATATATATAAGACAGTCGAAGCTTGACTTCCTCTTTACACAGTTTCCCTTCTCTGATCAGTGTCTGGTGCTTCTCCAGCATATCCTCAATGCTCTGTTTGTGGGTCACAATGTATTTATTATTGCAGCCCCTGGATTTGAATTCTGTGTCAAATCTGGGGTCATGAATGCGCTTCACATCCACTGGTCCCAACCACGCCCCCAAAGAGACATCTTCACTCTGCCAAAACTTAAGGTAGTCCCTGTTGATCCTGACATAGTGTGCCAGATCAGCGGATAAGACATAGCCACCTCCAAACGCATATGGTAGGTAGTAGTCACAGAGTACCCAGGTGCTTTCTTTCCACTTCCCTGCAGATTTAACCCTTCCCCTACCATAGAAGAACCCCCAGTACAGTTTCTTGGGTTCCTTAGCCTGCAGCTCTTCTTTGATTACATCAAGTCGAGCAAACGTGTCGTCATCAGCCTTTAAGACAAACTTGCAGTCCACATGCTGGTCCAGCCAGGAATACATGTGAACGAGCTTGCTGGTGAGATTGTCATAGGAGTCCTTCAGATCTGGCAGAAGCAGCAGGTCATGGTGCCTGGCGTTCTCCAGGCTCAGGTTCTGGATGTCCTCAGGAAGAAGGCCACTGGTCCCAACCACAAACCTACACAGAATGTCAGGGTCATGCTTGGCGAGCCAGGTGCTGCGAATGATGCTCCGTCTCTCTGTGTATTTGGGTCCGGTGGTGATGAGAACGACGAGGAAAGCGGACAGCTCCTTGGTCTGTCGCTGTTGGGGTTCATCTCTCTTTTCTGCGTGATGAGGGAAGCCCGATTCCGAGTGTTTCAGTGTTTCCGACGTGCATTTAGCCAAATACAAGAGGACCAAGGCAAACAAAGAGAGGCTGCCGAGCCCAAGGGCAGTTTTGTGGCGGCTCAGAAGACGCACAAAATTCATTCTGTTAAGTTGTGACCTTTAATGGAAACTAAAAGAGAAAAAGAAAAAACAAACATGCCATTGGCAAATAAGTGAATTAGAAAACTATACTGTAAATAGAAAACCACTGAAGAGCACCAAAGAGAAGACCTGTCAACAGTGAAACCGACAGCAAGACGGAATAAGAAATCATGGTTATGTGCATAAAAATTGACAATTTTACATATCATTTGAAAGGCATTTTCTAGAGTAGAGACTGAAGCATGTGTAATGGGGGTGAAAGCTGGGCGTGACCTACCGATTTCACACCCTGCCAGCTATTTAATTACTATGGAAAAGAGCTGGCCTTGTAACGGCAGTGCATCTCACACACACACTGCCTGCTACACATGCATGGCTATTTTAAAAGATGTATTTCTTCTCACGCACAGTGCAGTAGCTTAAGGGTCTGAGTTATAAAAATAGTTTAATGGAATTGCGCAGACACTCACTTCACATTTGGTTTCATAGGTATTGCTGGTAACATTTTGTTTTGACAATGCTGTTTGATACATGAACCACATCCCATTAAGAAAAGGGTCCTGGGGTCTCTCTGCACCTGCACAGTGATTTATGTGTAACATCGCAAAGATGGTAAAAAGGTAAAAATGCCCATTTTGATGATTTTTGATTTATTTTTATTCTCCATATGGCGGATAACCTAGAACAACAACAATTTTAAGCTTGTTTCACGGGCTTTACAACAAAAACATAATTCATTCGCTTATCTTTTACATTAGGAATCAAGATCCATTTAAAATGGAATTAGTATTCTATGAATAACTTTCCAACAAATCTATTGCGAGTCCAGCATCATCAGCCTCACAGCTGGGTAAACATGTATTATTGTTATTTACATGTCTAAATACAACAATACTATAACTGTAATCTTGGCATACAAACATACTACAATACTATAACAGTATACTATGTGCATACAATCACTGTAGGCTATTATTTACCGAGAAAGACTTCTGCTTGAAACGTCCGTCATGTCATGTATTAAGTCTCTTTTAGTATTTCTAAATTCAGCTCCAATAAGAGTTTTATAGTTATGGAGGAAGGCTGAACACAAAACGCATTTTAGATTTGCTGAATTCTATCAGTATTTATTTTAAACTTCGTATAGAATTTTGAAGCCGGTAATATGTATATAGATGTGACGCTGAATATGTACTGTGGTAGTACTGAAGCGGCGTGTTCCGGGCATAGCTCAGACAGGTTGATCTGTGGATCCTGCAACCAAACATGAAACACGAGCGACCAAAAATGTTCTCAATGTAATTCGTGCTTTATGATACATATCTGAATAATTATTAAAACAGTAATGTCATGTTTCTCCAATCAACTAACAATACTTTGTGAATATATTGTACACCAATTTCATATGCCAAAAAAGACGTCAGCTGATCAGTTTAGTGCATGAATAAAACTGTTAAAATGAAAAATAATAGATATTCCCTGTTATAAAGACAGACACAGTGTGGGGGGCCCATCTCTTAATCTGCCTTTTACTGTTTTATTAAATTCGTATTCAGATGTTCCATAATCTAAACAAGGCATTTTTAAATAATGTAGTCATTTTCAATGTTGTACTGATCTTCACTGGTCAATCAGGCGGCCCAGCTAGGAAATAAATCAGCGACTCGGTCAGTATAATTATATTTACCACCTACAAACATAATCACTATTATATTATGCGAAGACATTTCATTGATTCTGTATCAGTACGCGTATCACTCCTAACTGTACCGTATAACTCATTTTGATAACGCGTAAGAGAAAACGTAATTTTGAAACAGTACCTTTAATACATCATACAAATATGATCGCTGCTTTCAGTGATATCTTGATACACCCGATCTGCACAAACAGCAAACACCGTCTCGTCTGTAGCGTCTGGAATCAGACATCGCCGCACATTAATACAACACATAACGGAAGTGCTCGGTATAAACATCAAGCAAAATGAACCTGTAAGCGGTTGATATTCCTTAGTTTGATTAACCAAAAACGTACACAGTGCATTCTAATCTATGCATACTGACAGCTGCCAGCACCTTCTGTGGTCGCATTCAGCTTCTGTAATGAATTGAGAATCGGCACCAGAAATTTCAGCTGGCTGCATTTACAAAGAGAACTCTGTTAGAGATTAAAACGAACAGGCGCCCTCTATGGACTGGAAGAATACATTATTTATTGTTAGTTTTAAAAAAAAAAAAAAAAAAAAAAAAAAAAAAGGTCTCTATATGCGGGAAAATATAAAGTTAGACTATCTGTAAATAACAGGGGACCGATTTGATGAAGTTGAAGAAAGAAAAAAAAACAGCTGGGTGCTTGATGCAATAGATTTAAATATTTTAACCCAATTCCTGCTGTTTCACCGGTCTGTGAGGCCTCCTCAGAATCAAAGTACATTTGTTTGTAGACTTTCTACAGACATACATTTTGAGCACGCTTATCATTTTCTAAAATATACATCTTTTCTTTTGTATTTCTACTAAAATTAATATTCTGTGGTTGTTTTTTGTGTTGTCACCCCCCCCCCAAATTTGGAAAGAATGATAGTTAAAACAAACACAGGAAAAAGCCTTATAGTAATAATGTAGTGTATTTATTATTTTACCAAACAATGATGCCACGAGCATAAACAGTATGTGTCATGTCTTTAAGACATCAGTTTAATCAGTTTGAAGGTTGCTAATAATAAAGGCATTCTTAGATAATGTCTGCTGCTCTGTTTTTGTAGGTACAGTTTTGGTTGTGCATTATACAGTATATTAAATCTGAATGCAAGTTTTAAAACTATTTAGTAATGTTCTAAAATATATATGTAATGGATTGCAACTGCACTTCCGTTCACCTGAAACCCCACATTGTAACTGAATTTAAATCCGTTCACCTGAAACCCCACATTGTAACTGAATTTAAATCCGTTTACCTGAAACCCCACATTGTAACTGAATTTTAATCCGTTCACCTGAAACCCCACAATGTAACTGAATTTAAATCCGTTCACCTGAAACTCCACATTGTAATTGAATTTAAATGCGTAACGTTAGTGGATCACACACACTGCCCGCTACACATGCATGGCTATTTTAAGAGATGCCTTTCTCCTTATGCACAATGCAGTAGCTTAAGGGTCTGAGTTATGAAGATAGTTTAATCACATTTGGTTTCCAAGGTATTGCAGGTCACATTTTGGCTTGACGATGCTGTGGATGACACATGAACCACATCCCATTGAGAAAAGGGTTCTGGGGGTTCTCTCTGCACCTGCTCAAAGATTTCTGTGTCCCCTATATTGTGAAGAGCTGAATACATTAAAATATTGACATTGCTAGTGTGCACTTTAAACACACACACACAAAACATTAATGTGTTGTTGCTGCTTTGAAGTGGAAGGGTGCAATTAGTCAACTACTGGTTTCTGAGGCTGACTGCTACTTTTCTACTCTGACCAGGACCTCAGGCGTGCAGCAACATTATCTTCCAACTCCACCCAGCTGGCTGTGACCGAGTTCTCCTCTGAGCTCAAGTGGACTCCAAGATATTTAATACTGCTCATGCGCTATTGGAAATGCTGGATCACAACAGGAAGGAAGTCCACCTACCAGGGACCTACCAATAGCCCAGTTGATTCTGGTAGAACAGGCAAAGTAAACACTTGCCAGCTCTGTATCCTCTCCAGATGAGCCAGATCGTAGGCCACTAGGAGCACGTCATCAGCATAGGCTGAGAGGACTACCCTTGTGTTTGATCTGTCGAGCACCACCCCCATCAGTCTCCTTCACAGGAGACACAGGAAGGTCCTTTAGCAGACAGGTGCCTGGTTTTCTGCCCTGCCCTTCCTCTGGGAGGGTATTGCCCAGTTAGCAGCTTTCCCACTATCAGGTGGTGCAGAGGATCCGGCCACTTCAGGGGTTTCCTCTCCCTTCCCCCCCTTTGGATGTACTTGGAAAGGGGGCAGGTGTTTTCTTGTCCTGTACTGCTGGACTGGAGGGCTCCGTCTCATCTGAGGGGGAGGTGTCCGGTGGGGCAGGTGCTTTTTCCTCTGCATGAGCTTGGGGCACTTTGCAGCCTAGGAGGAAGGGTCAGAGGTCAGTCTATCTCCCCCAAGGCCTGTAGATGGGGCTTAAGCAGGTCATCCTATAAAAAAGTTTGCACATTGTGTAAACAAACAACCTTTAAACAAAAGGCCAACCCAATATTCCCAGAATCTGAATAGGCTCCTCCCAAAGACCATTTAATAATACTGTCAAAAGTAGATGACAGAAAGGCAGATTGACAGCAAAAATAGCATCGCTAGGTTCGCTGAGTGCAAACAGTTTAATTTCTGTACCACACACGCACACATTTCTGTACCACACACACACAAGCACACACAAAACTGGAATACTTAACAGAGTAATTTTATAAACACCAGTAAACTAGGTAAATATCAGACCCGTGAGCACAGAACAGGGTTAGAAAAGAAACAAAACGATTTATGCACAGGTAAGGGCCAAGAGTAAAATAAAACAATAATTTCGCAAAATGACTTTTGCCTTCCACCCACTTAACAGTAAGTAGACGCCATTAATATATTAATAGCGATACAAGCAATAAAAAAACAATGTAACAGTCCTGTAACCCATTCATGAAAAAATAGAAAAACTCTGTAGTAGTAATACACAAAAAATATCCAAACGGATTTATAATCCAAAAACCCAAAGCAAAAAAAAATATCCAAAGAAACAAAACAATGCGCGACATAAACAAGTAAGAATAGTAATAGCAATCAGTTCGGTCTCACTGGCTTGCGTGGCTCTAGGCGATCCAGTTGGCAAAAAAAGTGATAATAAAGTGTGCAGCAACAAAAAATCTGGCTTGTTCCAGATAAACGGCAAGATAAATATCAGTGTCAGCAAAGTTGCTTAGTAGAAGAAAATGTTTCAAACCTGTACTAACAAAGCAAAAGCTAACCAAAGGTATTGACCTTAATGCACTTCTACACGAAAACAAAATCTGCTTAACAAACCTTAACACTGTTCAAAAATCCCGCGGCAAACCTTTTGCAACAACCAAAACATAAGAAACTCCCAACAAGAAAAGGTGACGCAATATAGTGCATTCGTGCAGGGTTTAAAAAGGTCAAGGTCCTCCAACACGTTTAAAGGGGAAGCGTTTCCTAAAACCAGCACTTAACAGGGAAACAGCAAACATACTTTTAAACTGTAGTTTTCTTAGTCTTAGAACCGAATTTTAAATGCCTGGGCAGGCTAAAAGAGCTGCACTTCAATGGACCACTCAACTAATATCATTTTGTGTGATGGGTGTCACAACTGGACAGGATCACCCTGGTTCCCAGCCCCACGAGGGGTTCAACAGGGTGAACATCCCGCTATAGTCAGACCCTTTCAATGGTGGTTTGCGGAAGCCTCTGATTTTAGGAAGAAAACTGCCTTCCTTTACATCTTTTAGAGGCCGCCACGATGGAAGATGGTCCCATCACCTTGGCCATGGCCTTACAAAGGCTTTAATTGAGAGGGTGTCTTGAAGGAGGCACCTGACCCCGTGCCTCCTTGTGATGTTTTTGAAGGGGGCTCCATTACCTGCAGCTACCTGTGTCCACCTTTACGAGGGCTGTGGACGTTGTGACTCATGCAAAAATCACCAGTGCAGGGACACACAAAAGAAAATACCCCCCCCCCCCCCCCAAATAAAAGGCAAAACAAAAGGAGAAAATCAAAAGTAAAAGGAAAAAAACACACTATAAAAATAAAAATGCAGTGCAAAAGGGAAAGACCGCTGTAACTAAAGCACACAGCCTGTCCTGCTTGTGATCACATGGTGGGTAATGTGATGCGCAGGTATTGTGATCACCACTGGTAATGTGATGCGCAGGTATTGTGATCACCACTGGTAATGTGATGCGCAGGTATTGTGATCACGTGGTGGGTAATGTGATGCGCAGGTATTGTGATCACCACTGGTAATGTGATGCCCAGGTATTGTGATCACCACTGGTAATGTGATGCGCAGGTATTGTGATCACCACTGGTAATGTGATGAGCAGGTATTGTGATCACCACTGGTAATGTGATGCACAGGTATTGTGATCACCACTGGTAATGTGATGCGCAGGTATTGTGATCACGTGGTGGGTAATGTGATGCGCAGGTATTGTGATCACGTGATGGGTAATGTGATGCGCAGGTATTGTGATCACCACTGGTAATGTGATGCGCAGGTATTGTGATCACCACTGGTAATGTGATGCCCAGGTATTGTGATCAGCACTGGTAATGTGATGCGCAGGTATTGTGATCACCACTGGTAATGTGATGCGCAGGTATTGTGATCACGTGGTGGGTAATGTGATGCGCAGGTATTGTGATCACGTGATGGGTAATGTGATGCGCAGGTATTGTGATCACCACTGGTAATGTGATGCGCAGGTATTGTGATCAGCACTGGTAATGTGATGCGCAGGTATTGTGATCACCTGGTGGGTAATGTGATGCGCAGGTATTGTGATCACCACTGGTAATGTGATGCCCAGGTATTGTGATCACCACTGGTAATGTGATGCGCAGGTATTGTGATCACGTGGTGGGTAATGTGATCACCACTGGTAATGTGATGCGCAGGTATTGTGATCACATGGTGGGTAATGTGATGCGCAGGTATTGTGATCACGTGGTGGGTAATGTGATGCGCAGGTATTGTGATCACCACTGGTAATGTGATGCGCAGGTATTGTGATCAGCACTGGTAATGTGATGCGCAGGTATTGTGATCACCACTGGTAATGTGATGCCCAGGTATTGTGATCACCACTGGTAATGTGATGAGCAGGTATTGTGATCACCACTGGTAATGTGATGCGCAGGTATTGTGATCACCACTGGTAATGTGATGCGCAGGTATTGTGATCACCACTGGTAATGTGATGCGCAGGTATTGTGATCACCACTGGTAATGTGATGCGCAGGTATTGTGATCACGTGGTGGGTAATGTGATGCGCAGGTATTGTGATCACCACTGGTAATGTGATGCGCAGGTATTGTGATCACCACTGGTAATGTGATGCACAGGTATTGTGATCACCACTGGTAATGTGATGCACAGGTATTGTGATCATCACTGGTAATGTGATGCGCAGGTATTGTGATCACCACTGGTAATGTGATGCGCAGGTATTGTGATCAGCACTGGTAATGTGATGCGCAGGTATTGTGATCACCACTGGTAATGTGATGCGCAGGTATTGTGATCATCACTGGTAATGTGATGCGCAGGTATTGTGATCACCACTGGTAATGTGATGCGCAGGTATTGTGATCACCACTGGTAATGTGATGCGCAGGTATTGTGATCACCACTGGTAATGTGATGCGCAGGTATTGTGATCACGTGGTGGGTAATGTGATGCGCAGGTATTGTGATCACCACTGGTAATGTGATGCGCAGGTATTGTGATCACCACTGGTAATGTGATGCGCAGGTATTGTGATCACCACTGGTAATGTGATGCACAGGTATTGTGATCACCACTGGTAATGTGATGCGCAGGTATTGTGATCACGTGGTGGGTAATGTGATGCGCAGGTATTGTGATCACCACTGGTAATGTGATGCGCAGGTATTGTGATCACCACTGGTAATGTGATGCGCAGGTATTGTGATCACGTGGTGGGTAATGTGATGCGCAGGTATTGTGATCACCACTGGTAATGTGATGCGCAGGTATTGTGATCACCACTGGTAATGTGATGCGCAGGTATTGTGATCACCACTGGTAATGTGATGCACAGGTATTGTGATCACCACTGGTAATGTGATGCGCAGGTATTGTGATCACGTGGTGGGTAATGTGATGCCCAGGTATTGTGATCACCACTGGTAATGTGATGCGCAGGTATTGTGATCACCACTGGTAATGTGATGCGCAGGTATTGTGATCACGTGGTGGGTAATGTGATGCGCAGGTATTGTGATCACCACTGGTAATGTGATGCGCAGGTATTGTGATCACCACTGGTAATGTGATGCGCAGGTATTGTGATCACCACTGGTAATGTGATGCGCAGGTATTGTGATCACGTGGTGGGTAATGTGATGCCCAGGTATTGTGATCAGCACTGGTAATGTGATGCACAGGTATTGTGATCAGCACTGGTAATGTGATGCGCAGGTATTGTGATCACCACTGGTAATGTGATGCACAGGTATTGTGATCAGCACTGGTAATGTGATGCGCAGGTATTGTGATCACCACTGGTAATGTGATGCACAGGTATTGTGATCAGCACTGGTAATGTGATGCGCAGGTATTGTGATCACCACTGGTAATGTGATGCGCAGGTATTGTGATCACCACTGGTAATGTGATGCGCAGGTATTGTGATCACGTGGTGGGTAATGTGATGCGCAGGTATTGTGATCAGCACTGGTAATGTGATGCGCAGGTATTGTGATCACCACTGGTAATGTGATGCGCAGGTATTGTGATCACCACTGGTAATGTGATGCGCAGGTATTGTGATCAGCACTGGTAATGTGATGCGCAGGTATTGTGATCACCACTGGTAATGTGATGCGCAGGTATTGTGATCACCACTGGTAATGTGATGCGCAGGTATTGTGATCACATGGTGGGTAATGTGATGCGCAGGTATTGTGATCACGTGGTGGGTAATGTGATGCGCAGGTATTGTGATCACCACTGGTAATGTGATGCGCAGGTATTGTGATCACCACTGGTAATGTGATGCACAGGTATTGTGATCAGCACTGGTAATGTGATGCGCAGGTATTGTGATCACCACTGGTAATGTGATGCGCAGGTATTGTGATCACCACTGGTAATGTGATGCACAGGTATTGTGATCAGCACTGGTAATGTGATGCGCAGGTATTGTGATCACCACTGGTAATGTGATGCGCAGGTATTGTGATCACCACTGGTAATGTGATGCGCAGGTATTGTGATCAGCACTGGTAATGTGATGCGCAGGTATTGTGATCACCACTGGTAATGTGATGCGCAGGTATTGTGATCACCACTGGTAATGTGATGCGCAGGTATTGTGATCACCACTGGTAATGTGATGCGCAGGTATTGTGATCACCACTGGTAATGTGATGCGCAGGTATTGTGGTCACCACTGGTAATGTGATGAGCAGGTATTGTGATCACCACTGGTAATGTGATGCCCAGGTATTGTGATCAGCACTGGTAATGTGATGCGCAGGTATTGTGATCACCACTGGTAATGTGATGCGCAGGTATTGTGATCACGTGGTGGGTAATGTGATGCGCAGGTATTGTGATCACCACTGGTAATGTGATGCGCAGGTATTGTGATCACCACTGGTAATGTGATGCGCAGGTATTGTGATCACGTGGTGGGTAATGTGATGCGCAGGTATTGTGATCACCACTGGTAATGTGATGCGCAGGTATTGTGATCACCACTGGTAATGTGATGCGCAGGTATTGTGATCAGCACTGGTAATGTGATGCCCAGGTATTGTGATCACCACTGGTAATGTGATGCGCAGGTATTGTGATCACATGGTGGGTAATGTGATGCGCAGGTATTGTGATCACCACTGGTAATGTGATGCGCAGGTATTGTGATCACCACTGGTAATGTGATGCGCAGGTATTGTGATCACCACTGGTAATGTGATGCGCAGGTATTGTGATCACGTGGTGGGTAATGTGATGCACAGGTATTGTGATCAGCACTGGTAATGTGATGCGCAGGTATTGTGATCACCACTGGTAATGTGATGCGCAGGTATTGTGATCACCACTGATAATGTGATGCGCAGGTATTGTGATCAGCACTGGTAATGTGATGAGCAGGTATTGTGATCACCACTGGTAATGTGATGCGCAGGTATTGTGATCACCACTGGTAATGTGATGCGCAGGTATTGTGATCACCACTGGTAATGTGATGCGCAGGTATTGTGATCACCACTGGTAATGTGATGCCCAGGTATTGTGATCACCACTGGTAATGTGATGCGCAGGTATTGTGGTCACCACTGGTAATGTGATGCACAGGTATTGTGATCACCACTGGTAATGTGATGCGCAGGTATTGTGATCACCACTGGTAATGTGATGCGCAGGTATTGTGATCAGCACTGGTAATGTGATGCACAGGTATTGTGATCACCACTGGTAATGTGATGCGCAGGTATTGTGATCACCACTGGTAATGTGATGCACAGGTATTGTGATCATCACTGGTAATGTGATGCACAGGTATTGTGATCACCACTGGTAATGTGATGCGCAGGTATTGTGATCAGCACTGGTAATGTGATGCGCAGGTATTGTGATCACCACTGGTAATGTGATGCGCAGGTATTGTGATCACGTGGTGGGTAATGTGATGCGCAGGTATTGTGATCACCACTGGTAATGTGATGCGCAGGTATTGTGATCACCACTGGTAATGTGATGCGCAGGTATTGTGATCACGTGGTGGGTAATGTGATGCACAGGTATTGTGATCACCACTGGTAATGTGATGCGCAGGTATTGTGATCACGTGGTGGGTAATGTGATGCGCAGGTATTGTGATCAGCACTGGTAATGTGATGCGCAGGTATTGTGATCACCACTGGTAATGTGATGCGCAGGTATTGTGATCACCACTGGTAATGTGATGCGCAGGTATTGTGATCACCACTGGTAATGTGATGCGCAGGTATTGTGATCACCACTGGTAATGTGATGCGCAGGTATTGTGATCACCACTGATAATGTGATGCCCAGGTATTCTGAGCACCACATGGCCTCGGAAAGAGTCCAACAGAGAGCAGGCAGACTAATCACAGGGCGTCCAGAAATGAGCTATGAAGAAAGAAATGAACATTTCTGGCCAGCACAAAGACGAATTAGGGGTGGCTCTAAAGTGTTTAAACTCGTAAATGGAGTTGACAAAGATAACACTAACCTATACAGCACAGCACATAACCCAATTCTTTTTTTATATTCTTATTATGTGTGTCTCTTTACTATAGGAAAATGTGAGATCTACAAAGTGATGGTATTACATGTTACATTTACTGGAATTATTTTGATACCCTATATATTTCACTATACTTATAAAGAGGACATGCCACAAACCTTCATTGAGCAGGCCCTATACAAATAGTATTGAACTGAGTTACAAACAAATCACTTAGTGCCAGAGATAAAATAAACTGGAATAAATCCTGAGCACAATGTAAGGACCTAGCATCTCTGATAAAATGGTTTGTGCTATAGCTTTGTACCAAATATGAAGACAGTGGGGTAGATGTAATGATACGCGCAAAGTGATTTGCGGGTGCAAACCCCTTATAATGCTGCCGTAAATCACGTTTAGCAGACGTAAAGTCTGATTTTAAAAATGCACTTTGCCATCCATTAAAATGGATGAAATGATTTCAAATTAAGAACATGGAATTGGGCAGGATCTGGATACTAAGCGGGCACTCCAAAAACTTTACACCTTCTTCTTACAAGGTGCAAACCATTATAGAAGCAAGTAATTAAGAGCTGTACAAAAGCACACACCTGCAGAGACTGGCTTCAGGATGGCTGCTGTGGTACACTTCCTGATGTAGCGACACTTGGCATTTGTTGAGGAGAGGCAGGAACACGTTTGGAGGACGCTTTGTTTGGGATGCCGGAGGATGCGGTGCTAAAGCATTAGCGTCTCACTCCTCAGGTCATCCTAGACCTAATAGCTGAACTAAGGGATGAGCTAGACCCCAGCATCAATCTAGGGACCACTATCCCTGCACATGTGAAAGTGCTGTTTTCTCTGCATTACTCCTTTCAGACCACAGTTGGAATGTCTGGAGGGATAGCCCAATCCACCTTTTCCAGAGTGCTAGGCACATTTTTGGATGTCATGCTAAAAAAGGCAGGCCAATACATATCATTTCCTAAGGATACTAGCATAACTGATGTTGGCTAAGGCTTTTCCAAACTACTCAAGCCACAATGCAATTTGAATTTTGCAACTGCACTTATTTGCACTGCGCCTATACTTCCATCTACCCCAATATCTCAATGCGTCCAGAAAACTGAATATGAAGCCAGCATCTGAAATGGTTTATGGGATATGAAATGTCAAGAGGCAACCGATTTACTAATTCCTATAAGACTGTATAATGCACTGCTGAAGCTGCACTTCTGTTCAATTTGAACCCTGGTCACTATTGTAAGCACAGCACAGAGACCAGGACCAGAGGACACGTATACTATACTTGAACTGGTCTTTACAGAAGAGTAAGTCACAAAGTTTCAACTCCAACTCCTACATCCACTGCAACCCCTACTAACTCACCCTCCTTCTCCACCTTCTTGCCCCTCTCAGACTCTGACCTCTCCTCCCTGCTCCAGGGTCACAAACCCACCACGTGTGCCTTGGACCCCCTCCCCACTCACCTCTTTCAAGCTGCTGCTCCTGCTCTACTCCCCTTCATCTCCTCCCTCCTCAACACCTCTCTACTTTCTGGTATCTTCCCCTCTGCCTTCAAAAAAGCCTCTATCACTCCCCTCCTCAAAAAACCTACCCTCGACCCCACCTCCCTCCAGAGCTACCGTCCTGTCTCCCTCCTACCCTTCCTCTCCAAAACCCTCGAGCGGACTGTACACCGCCAGCTCTCTGCTTTCCTGTCCAACCACTCTCTGCTTGACCCTCTCCAATCTGGCTTCCGCTCTGCTCACTCTACTGAAACCGCCCTCCTGTCTGTCACCAACTCACTTAAATGTGCCCGAGCTGCCTCTCTCTCCTCTGTCCTAATTCTCCTCGACCTCTCTGCTGCCTTTGACACTGTTGATCACTCTATTCTACTATCATCTCTTGCTGACCTGGGGATCTCTGGCACTGCTCTGGCCTGGTACTCCTCCTACCTCTCCAACCGCACTTACCAGGTAACCTGGCGTGGAGCAACCTCCACACCTCACCCTCTCTTAACTGGAGTCCCCCAAGGGTCAGTCTTGGGTCCTCTCCTGTTCTCTCTCTACACCCGCTCCCTGGGCCCCCTCATCGCATCCTACGGTTTCTCATACCATTTCTATGCTGATGATGCTCAGATTTTCCTCTCCTTCCCCACCTCTGACTCCACCATCTCCTCCCGTATCTCTACCTGTCTGTCTGCTATTTCCTCCTGGATGCACTCGCATCACCTCAAACTCAACCTCTCTAAATCTGACCTCCTTTTCTTTCCCTCCTCCTCCCCCTCCTCTGATCTCTCCATCTCTGTTCCTCTGGAATCTACCACACTCTCTCCCTCTTCCTCAGCTAAGAACCTTGGAGTCACCCTGGACCCCTGCCTCTCTTATTCCCAGCACATCTCCACTCTGGCACGCACTTGCCGATTCTTCTTGAGCAACATCCGAAGAATCCGACCCTTCCTCACCAACTATGCTACCCAGCTCCTGGTCCAGGCCCTGGTACTCTCCCGCCTAGACTACTGCAACTCCCTCCTGGCTGGCCTCCCTGCGTCCGCCACCCGTCCGCTCCAGCTCATCCAGAACTCTGCTGCCCGCCTGGTGTTCTCTCTGCCTCGCTTCGCCCACGCTACTCCACTACTCCGCTCGCTCCACTGGCTCCCGATCACCGCTAGCATCCAGTTCAAGACTCTTGTACTAGCCTACAGATGCCTTGACCAGTCTGCACCCAGCTACCTCCAGACCCTCATCTCTCCCTACACCCCCACTCGACCTCTCCGCTCGACCTCGCCTGCACTAGAAGACTAGCTCTACCACCGCTACGCTCCCCTGCCTCCAAAGCCCGCTCCTTCTCCACCCTTGCTCCGCAGTGGTGGAATGACCTTCCTACAGATGTCAGGACTGCCCAGTCCCTGACCACATTCCGGCGCCTCCTTAAGACTCATCTCTTCAAAGAGCACCTGTAGAACTCCTCTGTTTGTATCCTGGGACACTATCACCCTTCATGTAAATGTGCTTTATTTTGCTCTTATCAGCCCCTATTTTACTGCATTTAATCCTGTACTTCAGAATACTGTAATCTGCCAAGTTTTTAACCTGTAGTACTTTGTATTTACTCACATCCTGATGTAACTATCACTATTTAATCATATCTTGATGTAACTATCACTATTACCTGCTGTATTATTGAATTGTGGTTTGTCAAACTTGTACTTTACTTGAACAAAAGTTATTGTATTTCTTGCTCTTATTGTATTACTTGTATTGTAACGCTTGAAATGTTTTTGCTTACGATTGTAAGTCGCCCTGGATAAGGGCGTCTGCTAAGAAATAAATAATAATAATAATAAGTTTCTTTGGTAATTCTTTGGTGTAATGCAGATTTGTTTCCACTAGATGGTGCTGTTACCTGCAGAATAAAAACAACTGAACGGTCATGCTGAGTTTTTTTTAGTCATCTATAGAGATGTTCATTCACAGGTTTTACTTCCAAACCTGTCAGTGTTGTTCATGTCGTTCTTGTACTATTTTTGTTTCTCCTGTGATGACGGCTCTTGTGTTTTATTAAACTGTGTACCAAACACTAAGCTTTGTAGACTTAAACTGGTAAATTGGGAAGGCAAAGAAATGTTACTAGTATTAAAATAAAACATTGAAATATCGCATTAGAATGTTATGAAATAACAGGATTTTGCTATTTTAAAAGATGTTCCCGTTTTGATTATTTTGAGTTGTTAGACAATAGTCTGAATGGACCTGCACACTGAGAAACAGTCCTGTTCGGAACTCACACTCGTTTTTTCGATACATGAAGCTCATCGGTGATCTGTGCAAAGCAGATATTTCTCCGTTCTAGAAAAAAAACACTTGATAAGGAAAATGATAAACCTCCTGGATCATCTCAGCCAATCAGATTCCAGCTGAGCACTCATAACCCTACAGCCCTAACAACCTAACAGGACTGTAGAATCGGGAAAGTCGCTTTAAACTGCAACCATAGCAACACATTTAAATAACTGTAGCTAACTACATAATTCCCAAAATCTTATCATTGTGCATTTCCATTAGATATATAGGTCTCAAGTGTGCAGTTTTGAAAGAAACACACTACATAGCAATCATTTGATTTCTATTTAAAACAAACATCTGGTAGTACCCTTAATTCTTTGTTAGCTTGCCTTTACTTCCTTGGTCATTTTACCCTAGCAGTGTCTTCTGGGTCATGTTTCTGGCTGAAAGCATGTCAGTCAATAGGAGAAGCAGCTGATTGGTTATTGATAGGAAAGAAAGGGTGGGGACAGTTTCACCCTCCAGGTGAAATGACACTGGAAGTGCCAGATAGTGCATGGCTTGCAAACAAGATATTTCTTTAACCCAGATTTTTAACAATGAAACTATGTATTTGCTAAAACATGTGTTTCTTTCTTAGCTTCACATTGAGACCTATATAATGAATGGGTGTGCATGGCTACAAATGTATCATACACAAAACATGTTGGGTTTATAATAGCATTGATGAGCTTTGCAAGGGTCATGACCTGTGGAGTAGACTTCGACTCGGGACACCAAACCGTCTCCGCTGTCAGATATCTAGTAATGTGTAATTTATGGAGAGGGGAATTCATTATTGGTTGTCGTTGAAAGTAAAGTCTGAAACTAGTGGATGGATGAAAATGCGGGTGAGGTTTCAGTTCTCATAGATGCCTGCTCTCAGCTTAACCTATTAGAATAATTGTGCTTTTTGTAAGTAAAATAAACTAGATATGATTTAAAACCTGTGATTATGAAGGGAGTGTTCAGCTCCAGTTTCACCACTAGAGGCCACTGTTTCATAATACAGGACTGGTGGCAGCACAGTTGGAACCAGTATCTTCATGCAGCCAATCTTACTGTAACTAATGTGATGTGGGACCCTAGAGAGATGCTCCTGCAAGATGATAGGCTGTTAACACGTCTTCTGCCTCATAAATGTTTACTGCTCTAATGTTTCTGTTCCCATGCTTTTTCCATGGTTACACTGGGTGTTTACCACAGTTTAGCATGGTTCGCTTGCTTTTTAATATGCTTTACCACACTGAACTGTTTACCTATGCTTTACCATACTTTTACTATGCTTTATTATACATTGCTATGCTTTTACTATGGGAAACTTCTGTAAGGGGTTGTCCTGACAATTCCAGTAGACCCCACTGTCATAGATATAACATTGTGCATTCACCATAAAATGTGAATATCAAATACATTTTTTACTCTGCCATGAGAAAATGTCCTTTTGGTCAAAAACAGAACACAAGAGAATGTATTTCAGGTCTTGCATTTGAATAAGTGATTGTGGATCTCCCCACCTGCCAGATGACTCCCATATGAGACCTCCCCTTTTCTTAAAACCCATGGAAAATATTTCAGGAACTGAGTATTTATTCAGTGAGGTAAATGAGTGCTGGGAAGTGATTTGCCAATTTGCTGATGAGGAGAAAGACAGAAAAAAAATCAGGTGATAAAAACTGCACAGAAACTCCCTGAGAACTCATTCTTGAAAAGAGAATTCAGAGCAGACAGCCAGCCAGCAAGGAATGCACACCCTGTCTTCTGCTATTTACAAAACAAGGAGTGATTGCCAGTCCCATTCAAGTAGAGATTTAAAAGCAGCTCAGAGAAGTTTGCTAGCCCTTAATGGATTCAGCAGCCTCTTGATGTGTGTGTGAAACCTCTTAAGGATTATTCTTCACGGATCTGGCACTTTGTACTTATCGTGGGCTGATTTGGGTTTGTTTTCTCTCGTCCGTCTAGAAAAAACAGGGAGGCCAAAGGCTAAAAAACTTGTGCTGCTGCAGATGCTCTGGGCAATTCCTTCTCAGCCACGTGTGTGAGTGACAGAGAGGACTTTGAACAGCAAATCCCCCGATGCAGTCATCTTTGGGAAGGAGTGTTATGGATGTGACACATTGCGTCTGATCGCCTAACTGAAAGAGAGTATTTGGGGATTTTTACAAGACGTTAATGAAAGAAGGTGAATGACCCCCACTGAGTCCAAAGCGTGAAAAATCTCACTAATGGGTTTATTTGCTGTCAGATCAGTGCAGATCAGTTGCTGCCTGGGGCCATTTCACTTGGTATATTTCATAGTCGAGTAGGTTTGCACTCAAGATCTTTGGCACTTTGCTGGAAACTATTGACCTTTCATTGAGAAGCCCTTCCAGCAGCAGCAGCAGCAGCGCTACATGGACTGAGCATTTATACAAAGGCAAGGTGTCTGTTTAATCCTACGTTTGTACTTTTCTGTGTATTTGAAGTTGTGGCCATTTCAAGACTTGGAAAGATTTGTAAAGCTAGACTGGAGCACCTCTCTAAAGCATATTGAAGTGGTGATTTTCACAGGATTTCTACAGCATCACAGTTCAGGATGAGGTGCTGGGTGCTGGCTTTCCTGGCTACCACCCTATGGCTACAGCTTGCCCTATTTAGGGATGTGACTGCAAAGAAGGAAAGAAAAAGACAGAAAGAACCAAGCCAATATACTGAACCTTACAACGCTACACTTTCTAACAGCGAGGAGGTGAGTGGCAGTACCAAGGTATGTATAGGAACATTTCTTGTGATTTCTTATGCATGTTTTATGAAGCTGTCAGGCTCTTTAATATCAGTTCAGGGGGTCAACAATGACTTATATGGCTCTATCAGGACTTCACCAATAACCTGTCAGAATAAGCATTCAAACACACAATACAGCAAGTGTGTTTACTGTGGAGCTCAAATATAGTACTAGATATTGCATTGATTACAGTATACATTCTACAACGCTGTATAACATAATGTAAAACATAGACATACGCATTGTGGTGCTGATACGTCAGCATAGCAATACTATAGCAAGTCATTTACATGTAACCCTTCCAATCTTGTGCTTGATTTCCTGAGTGAAATGAGCAGGGTGGAAATCAGTTGTATGACTGTTCAATGTGAATGCGATTAACCGGAGTGTGATAAGAACAGGTGGTATTATCAGGAACTTGTCCCCATTGACTCCCAGGACAACGTGGTGATAATACGCCCAGGGTGCATTAACAGGAGTGGTGTTAAGCAGGTTTTACTGTACTTGTTTCTTTGCATTTTAGAAATGCAGATCAGTTGTAGGGCTAAACTGCTTGGCACCGAAAATATTGGAAAAGAAAGCAGGAGCCTGCTGCTTTCAAAGTACTGAAATATTGTGACAGAGCCAAGTATGGCTAAAGACACTGTTAATTAAGTTTTAGTAGCTGGTGCTGAATTTATAACAAGGCTAAGTTACCTTGGCAGGCGATCATGTGACTTGTTATCTTAAATTCAAGTCTCAAATGCAGCTACAGTATAATTAAGAGACAGACTCCTTGTGCTGTTTCCCTCTATGTCAACTACTACAGGCAGAGTAAGCACCCCATCAGCACAGCCCTTATACATTACCATGGTACTGAAACACCGTCTGCAATTGTCTTGAGTTTGTACTTCAATTGCCTCAATATTACTGTAATTGCAATGCCTTCACCCCTCATAGCTAAAACAGGTTTAATGTTTCATATGAATGTAAAGACTACCAGAAAGTGTACAGAAGTGCTCCAGAACCCCTGCTGTGTTTAAAGAAACACATTCATTCACCTTTGCTGTATCTCGGGTTATCCATATTGCAGCATTTGTTTTACACATATTCTTGAGAGTTTTGATAGTTTTTTGTTCACACATAGATAAGTTAATTAGGGAATTGGTTGTTTTCAACTGACTCGCGCTTCCTCCTGCAACAATACTGGTGCTCAGATTGAAATGACTGTTGAGAAATGTATTGCCATTGATTTAGGACCCATGAAGTGTGATTAAAAACTGTAAAAGAGTCGGCAATATGTTTAAAAGGACACCACTGTGATACGGACAGCACAGCCACAGCAAAGGCAATGTGATGCATTTCTTGTATACACTGCAGGGGGTTCTGTAACACATTCAAACAGATTTGATCAAAGAAAACTAGCCCAAAAGAAATCGAGTTCTTGTGCTACGGACACCCTGAAATGTATAGCCAAGTTATTTATCCCTGACTGCAATAGCTCACATGTTTACAATTATTCAGAGATGCATGTCCTGCTGCCTTAATAATTCTACTGGCACCACTGAAGGCTACATATTTAACATGGAACTGCTTCCATAAACAGAAGTATTTTCCAGTCATGTTTGATTTTACTTAGACTTCTTTCTTGAAATGAAGGCTTGAGGTTTTCTTTGGATCTGAAATCTGGTTTGCTGCTACTGGCGCTATTAGTGGAAGCAGTGAAATCTCTGACTCGCTTGACGTTTCAGTGGGGTTTTGTTTTGCAGTGTGAATTCTATAGATGGCAATGTCATGATGTCATGCAGTAAAAGTTTTTAAAGACCTGTGATTAGCAGCAGTTTCAGACTGTCACTCAGTAGTGTGAATAGTGGATCAGTCTATCCATCAGTCTGGACAATTCCATAGCAGTATACACTCAGGACTACCTATAACCACAAATGTAGGTCTTGTGCACGTTTGTCAGAGTATTAAAGCACATGTCTGAAGGGAAAGCGGGCTCCCTGCAGTGTCTCCTTGCACTTTCCTAGCTTTGCGCTGGTTAGCTGGGAATCACATTCAGGTTTACTGCACCTGAAGGCTGCTTGGGAAGCATTTAAATGCTAACAGAGGCTTTCAAATACAATTTCTTACCCCTTGTTAACATTGGCAGTATTATCACTCAACACCCTTTTCTTGTGTTGAAGATTTTGGTCATACTTTATTTTATAGAGCACTCATTGTTTATATTGTTTATTATCTGCACACCATACAGTAATGCATACTATTATGTGGAGAGCTGCTACTAAAAGTACACGGTGCTAACAAGTAATTCTAGTAAATCTTACCTAATATGCATAGTCTTCACTTCATAGGTCTCACGTTTCCTATATAAAAACCACACACATTACAGTATGATAAAGGTGAAATAGATGTTTTAATGGTAATTTATTTGGAGCTGTTGGAGAGGAATATATCGAACGCTCCTTGCAGATAGATCAATGCTACACTTTCGGTCTACTTTGTAAGGTCACAGGAAGGAACCGTGTTGACATTGAAAACTCGTAAGTCATAAGAAATGCAGTGATTGGTACTCAAATGAGAGTCATTGCTTCTAGCTTTGGGATTTTTAGTTGTTTTAAATACAATAAATGACAAAGATTTAGAACACAGTCCTGGAGGGCTATTCCACTCCAGGTTTAACAGGTAACATGAGATAATGAACTCCTTCAGGGTCTGGATGGAGGTTTACTTGGTTCAATTAAACCATTTAGACCAGGGTTGGAACAAAGACCAGGAGTGGATTTAGAATGTGTGGGATGTGTTCCTTCAGCAGGAAGGGCAGCACGGAAGAATGCAGCATCCTTTCCACAGTTTGCTATGAAAAGATCTACTAAAAATCAAATACACATTCCACATACATGTGCACAGTAATACATACACATGGATTAGACAAGATTGACTGGAATTCTTAACTCTGTGGAATCTAAAGCATTTACTTGAAACATACTGGAACTGATGGATTCCATTATGCCTCCCGTTATAAAAACGATCTCATTGTAATTTCCTTTTTTTACATTTCCTTACTATTTCATGGTGGTTGCTGTCATTCTGATCAGTTCTGGGTTCTCCTATATTGAGATATTATCAATGTTCTCTAAATCTACCCTTTGAGCTTGTGAAGAGACTCCTAAGTGCGGGAACTGCACAGCCTTCCTCATTTTACTCAAATCATGTGATCATGTAACCTTCCAACTCTCTGTGTACTGGCAGAGCTGAAGGGTTCTCTA
This sequence comes from Acipenser ruthenus, assembly GCF_902713425.1. Taxonomy (NCBI): domain Eukaryota; kingdom Metazoa; phylum Chordata; class Actinopteri; order Acipenseriformes; family Acipenseridae; genus Acipenser; species Acipenser ruthenus. The sequence goes on from NC_081215.1 coordinate 9,181,865, forward strand.
GACTTTGCTAGACAAGCTCAAAGCCAAGTACAGGCAGATTTAGAGGAAAAGGATAACTCAATATTGAAGCTAAAGAGCCTAGATTCATTCAGAATGATTGCAGACACCTTTATATGTCTGAACATCAAATGAGCAGGCTTTGTAAGTAGAGTAGCGTGCCTGAAACTCTCAGTCTTCTACTATTTACAAAAGCAAAGATAAATGATCATTTCAGCCATTACACTTCATAGTTTATGGTTATAAAGTGTCAGTCACTATTGACCAGTGAAAGATTTACAAGGTATTGCAATCTAGACTAATTTCACACCTAGCTCCATGCGTAATGGCACAGGTTACCCCATTGGGGTCTACAGTATTGTCCTGTTCGGCTACAATGAAGCACCAGTGTCTTTACAGTCCTTTTACAGGCAAACTTGCATGCAGTCTTCCAGAAAGCTACAATGTAGTGCAATAACACTGTGCTTATCTGTATAATACACACACACTTTAAAGGAAGGTGATTGCTCAGATACGTCAGGATTAATATTACTATCATGGAGGCTGTGTGGTCCGGTGGTTAAAGAAAAGGGCTTGTAACCAGGCGGTCCCTGGTTCAAATCCCAGCTCCCTCGCTGACTCGCTGTGTGACCCTGAGCAAGTCACTTAACTTCTTTGTTCTCTGTCTTTCAGGTGAGACGTTGTTGTAAGTGACTCTGCAGCTGATGCATAGTTCACACACCCTAGTCTCTGTAAGTTGTCTTAGATAAAGGTGTCTGCTAAATAATAATATGGGATAGAAGTAGGTCATTTAAAGTCTAACAGAACCCCCTGCAGTATTCACCTTTGTTGTCCATTATGTAGCATTTTATTTCCAATAGATTTCATTTTTTATTCAAATATCATAGGTAGTAAATAAACTAGGGAATTACTTTTTCAACTCAAATAAGTTTGCGAAGACAAAGAGATTTCTTGTTCTAACCCTGGCAGTGTATCCAGTTCATGCTCCCTCCTGCAATAATGGTGGTGCTGTGTTTGGAATGAGTGGCATGTTGTTGGACCAGCATTGTTGCAGGAGGGAGCGTGATGGCAAATTAAATGTAATGTCAACAAATGTAAAGTGTTACAGCCGGTCACAAAATATGTACAAACAAAATGCTGAAACAAAATTCTCTCACCAAGAGAAAGACCTTGGCGTTGTAATAGACTAATCACTGTCAGGAACCACACAGTGCGGAGAAGCAATAAGAAAGGCAAACAAAGAGTACAAATCCAAGGAGGTTGTGATGAAGCTGCGACAGAGGGAAGGAGACACTTCTTCACATAGAGAGTGGTGAGAGGATGGAATGGGTCACCTAGGCATGCTGTGATGCTAAATCACTGGGATCCTTTAACACAAAGCTTTGAGATCAAGATGGCCCGACTGGCCACCTGCCATTCATAAATCTTATGTTCCTGTGCTCTCAAGTAATATAACTACACTGCATCAGGTTTGAGGTCACTGAAATACATTGGTTTGTGTTTTTCTATTTACTTAAGTGAATATTTTACAGGTGAATTGAGGACAGGTGGGTGGGTTGTGGAGTGTTCCTTAATCCACAATAGCCATTCTCAGTTCTCCAGTAGTACATGCATGTGTATTTACTAGAGTCAACAGCACAGCTCTACACAATCAATAGCTTTTAAGCGGACAGCCGATCAAGGGGTGAGAATTTCACCAGCTATGATCAAATAAACAATACGTGCACAACCGCATTGTAGAAACTTCACGACCCACTGATATAAGTACCCGTTGCTTATTGCATAATGTTGGCTAATGTCAAATAGGCACATTTCCAATGTATTTCTGTTCGGATTGATATCCTACAGTTCAGAGCAGATTTATGGAAAGCCTTTAAGCTAGCCTGAGTCGCATCATGTGCAAGTCATGTTATGATTTATTTGTCTCTTAGCCTGTTATGCACAATATGTAATAAGTGTTCATTTTCAACAATGCCCTGTTGGGAAAGGATCAGGAATTAGGAAAAGAGTCAGGCACTTAAAACAATGTGTTGTCTGCTGTAACATGATACCGTGTTCCCATTTTGTAAAGGTGTTTTACTTTGCATGCAATGTCCACTACTGTGCAGGAAACAAAGCTAGTACAGTAAAAGCTAATAAAGTGATTGTAGCTGACAACATATTTCCATAAATCTTACCCGTGTTGCACTTCCATTAGCTACATGGCTCTCAAATGTGCAGTTTTGAAAGAACATTTTCATTTTCAAACAGATATCTGTTACAACACTCAGTCTGTTACTGCATTGCCTCGTTGGCCATTTCACCCCAGCAGTGTCGTCTGGGTCAAAGCATGGTACTGACTGAAAGCATGTCAGTCAATATTATAAGGGGTATAGAAAAACTATTGTGATTCTATCACAGCATCACGCTTCATAGCAATTCTGAGGTACTGCCACAGCCACAATGTTGGAATGATATTGTGATTCTAAACAACTGAAGACACTTTTAATATCTGTTTGAAAATACATGTTTGCCATAACGGTGTAGCCAGTTCACGCTCCCGCCTGCAGCAATGCTGGTGCTGTGATTGAAATGAGTGCTGTATCGTGGGGACAGAAAACCAGCATTGTTGCAGGAGGAAGTGTGATCTGGATATTTCATATATGATCTGGACTTTTTTTTTTCTCCTTGAATGCTCCCGAGTAAATGCTGGTCTCAACTTTACAATGAGATACTTTTCTTTCCATGCTAACATGTACAAAAAACAAACACAAAAACCTGGTAATAATACTGCAGGAAACTGATTCAAAATAGATTTCCCCTCAGCCGTTTCAAAATGTTTTAGAACAGTAACATTTTACTGGGAGTTTTCACAAGAATCGTTTTCATCTTTGGAAAGAAACCCTGGCTAAATCTCTTCAGGATTAAGATCACTTGTCACGTGTCAACCAGCCAATCAAGATTGTCCTTTAAGGTGGGACTGCTTGGCTACAGAAGAAAGCTTCATGAAAAATGTGCCCAGGAGGTGGGAATGTTGCAGCGTGTGCTTGCAACACAGATGAATCTGTTCTGTAATGTAATACCTGCGGTAGGTAAAACTGAACTATACAAGCTTCACATTTTTGTGTTCTCTGGTAAATCCTTTAAGAAACGGCAACTGTTGATGCTGTTATTAAGCAACAATGAGTAAATCTTCCTGAAGTTTTTAGATTGCATTACAGGTATTTCTACATCTTGTGGCACCAAAATATATTCAGACAGTTTGTTTTTTATCTATACAGTAAAACCTTGCTATATATAGAGAGAAACCACCTCACAATTAAGCCACTTTTCTACAGTCTGAATTTGCTCCTGTTGACAATATAAGCCCTCCTCTATTCTGTATTAGGGCCACCATTTCCAGTCCCAAACGTATACTGTAAATATAACTCCTTTTTGCATTTGATTTAAATGATATATTAATATGTAACTATTATAAACTAAAACAGTAAATCAGAACAGTTTCAATAGAAGCTAGCATCTTAGTAAAATTCTTGGGCAAATGTTTTGACTGTATCTTCAGTGGTAAGGCCACCTTCCTTGTAAGGCCACATGGGGGTCCCTTCACTGGACTGAATAGAGAGATTTCACTGTAGCTTTTATAGTGTGTCGCGTAAAAGCCCTTTCAATTTGCTATTCTTTGAACCTTCCTGAGACTATGTGGTTGAACCCACCAAGAAAAACATGTTTTCAGTGAAGGTGTTTGCCGTGCTGGATATCGTCACGCTGAGTGCACTGTGACAAGCAATGATGTCCAGGGCCAAGGCCTGAATGCCATTAGAAAAAGGAACATTTTGACCTTAAAAAACAGTACCGTTGTTGTTTGTCACACTGGTAAGTTCATTATTGTAATAACCAATGATACTAGGAATTCATTTGATGCAGAATGATGGAGAAAAATGCAGATCGTTAGAGAATTTTTACATTGTGGGGGAAAAAACGGAAACAATACAATGATCTACATCAGTGAATTAGCTCTGCATTTACAGAAACATTCATGGGCAACTTTCCCTGGTGTATATCCATGACTACACACTACAGAACTGTCAGCAGCACAGATGATATCAAACTAGGGGGAGTAGTGGACTCAGGACACCTCACCCCAGTTAATTCAGAAGGATTTGAACCTTCTCTGTAACCTCTTTGGATTTGTACTCTACATTTTTGGCATTCTGTTAGCCTTCTTTATTACTTCCCTGCACTGTGTGGTTGCTTACTTAATCTATCACAACACAAGGTCTTTCTCTTGGTAAGCCTGTTCTAGTTCTATCCCACCCATTTGGTATTTGGGTCTTACATTTTTGTGACCATCGTGTAACATTTGTTGACACTGAATTTCATTTGCCAGGTTTTGCCAAGTTCTGTATGTGCTTTAATACCAGGGCTAGTGGACTGAGCTATGAAGATAGGCTGAAAGAACTGAATCTATTTAGCCTAGAACAAAGAAGAACTCTGATTGAAGTTTTTAGAGTTTGAGTGGAGTTAACATAGAAAACCTGAACCAATATTTTAAGCACAGTACAGAAACCAGCACCAGAGGACACAGTTGCAAATTAAGTGGAGATAGACTTAGGACAGAGGGGACTCTTCTTTACACAGAGTGGTGAGGGGATGGAATGGGTTACCTAGTCATGTTATTGAAGGAGACTCTTCTTCACACAGAGAGTGGTGAGGGGATGGAATGGGTTACCTAGTCATGTTATTGAAGGAGACTCTTCTTCACACAGAGAGTGGTGAGGGGATGGAACGGGCAACCTAGTCATGTTGTTGAGGCAGAATCACTTGGATCCTTTAAGATACAACTTGACAAAGGTTTGAGATCAATCAGCTACTTGGAACTGGACGAGATTAGATGGGCTGACTGGCCTCCTCTGTTTAGTAAATATTCTTATGTTCGCATGTTGTATTGTGTAAAAAAAATGTCCCCTCTATCAAAAACTCAGTTGAAATTTGGAGTTCTCGGAACCACCTTTCTCCTACTGTATCTCAAAGTCAGACATAAGGAGCTCTTATCAGGTACTGTGTGGCAGCGGCTTCCCCTGTATGCATGCAACTCTAACCATCAACCGTGCTAGCACTGCCTGTGTATTAACCATTCAACTTACAATGAAGGAATTAGCAACATAATTAAGAGATACATGCAAAAAGGGAAATGTTTAAAATGACACATCCGCCTGCAAGCACTCTAGTACAACTAATAGTCTGGTTAAGTTAGAGTGTGTTGAGTAATTAGAGAAATGTGCAGCACGATGGAAAATCTCCTGATTGCAGTTCCCTTTGTTGAATTTCCTCTGTTAAACATTCACCACTTGGGAACCTGCCTGCACAGCACCATTTGTTTTTGCTACATGGTGAAATCAAAACTTGGTGATCTAGAGAAATGGGTTGCAGGTTAAAAAATTATTTAAATTGCATCTGTATCAGAATATTTGGATAGAAATGTACGTGCAGTGCTATTAAAGTAATTGTATGTAACAAAATAGTTCTATAAAAAGGGGATGGAATAGGATACCTGGCTATGTTGTGGAGGCAGAATCAGAAGTTCTGAGATCAATCAGCTACTAATAACAGGACGAGCACTGATGGGCCGAATGACCTCCTCTCGTTTGTACATTTCCTTATGTTCTTGAAGGTTTCTTCTACTGGTGTGTATTTCTGAATAAGGAGTTGCATGCACTGCATTTGGCTTGATGGTTGCATTAATTGCCTGTTTGTATGTGGTTTGTGGTATTATTATGTTCTGATTGCTTTGTTGTATCTGAATTGTTTTTCAAATGCATTTACATTCTAACTGTATCTTAACCTATTACATGATAAATCTCATCAGGGATTGGTTGTAAAAATGGATGACTATAACTGGCATTACCAGCCTGGAATTGGAGAATCTGAATAAGACAGAACTCCAAACAGAATGCTTTAGATGTTAAATGTCAAGGCACTATAAGTGCACCCCAGTCATGACAACCAAGCAAACATTATAAAATTCACATGGCAATGGTTGTCTAATGTGGGTGTGATATGAGGATGACAATATATAACAAGGGAGTAATTCATGCTTTTTACCCTAACCCTAACCCTATACCCCAACACTGTATACTAGTGTCTCCGGCCCAATATCTCCAATGTCAGAGTTCCTAAGCTACCTATTATTATTATATAACGTTTGTTAAGTGTTCTTTTATAAGGGTTCTGAGGAGCACCAATACACCACCAATGTACCGTGTGTAAGATTTATTTTCACATTGTATGTAAAATAAACAGTGGGCAGAAACATTTTAAAACGTGATATCTGGTACTACTTTAGGTTATTCTCAGTGTCTTTTGGCTGAAAGCTTGTCAATAAGAGCAGCAGCTGATTTGTTATTGACAGAAAGATTGGTTATTGACAGAAAGAAGGCAGTGAAGGGGTTGGGACCATTTCCTTCACAAGTGCAGCAGTGTGGAGTAGTGGTTAGGGCTCTGGACTCTTGACCAGAGGGTGGGTTCAATCCCTGGTAGGGGACACTGCTGCTTTACCCTTGAGCAAGGTACTTTACCTAGATTGCTCCAGTAAAAACCCACCTGTATAAATGGGTAATTGTATGTAAAAATAACGTGTAAAAAATAATGTGATATCTTGTAACAATTGTAAGTTGCCCTTGATAAGGGCGTCTGCTAAGAAAATAATAATAATAATAATAATAAATAAAACATTGCAAAAATATATTGATACACCATTCTAGGGATTGACAGGGTGAGGCTGCACAAACTCAGTGCCTAGTGCCAGCCCAACATCTCCAGGCGCTTGGACATGAAGTATTGCACACTCTCTCTGCAGCTTTCTCTTCAGACCCCAAATTGTGCATGCTACTATATTTAGAAATATTAATAATGCAAAAGTAAAGCTGTTTTAACAGCTGAGATACGGTACACTTCATTTTGGATAGAAGTTCAAAAACAGTAAAAGGACTGTCGTTTGCCATGTTAGACTTGTACGTGTGAGCAAAGCTAAACATGTTGGAAAGGCAGTCTCAGACATAGATTGACTTTATTAAACAAATCTAAATCCTTAGGGCTTAGCACTAATTATTTAATTGCAATGGCATGCGCTAACAATACAGAAAATTACTGTACATTCCTGCTTCTTTGGCATGCAGTGTGTATAGTTATATTTGAACAAGCTCCTACTAGAGGGGTGGCTATGACTTATTGCTGAACATTCTGCAGAGCTGTTATGATTCCATGCTCATTAAAGAGGCAGGAACATGTGTATGTTTTACTCAAAGGTAGGACACGAAACACTGTTGCATATAAAAATACTCAGATTTTCCCAGTCAAATCAATCAAAGCAATCAAATTTACATTTAATATAGAGCCCCCTATACACGGGGAGCGTCTCGGGGCGCTTTACAATACTCAGCAAAGGAAAATGCAAAAAACAAACACTTTACAAAATCTGCAAAAAAATATAATAACAAAAACAATATACTACAATAAGAATTTTTACTAAAAACCTGATCAAACAAAAAAAAATTGTATGTGTTTGTCACACGGCTGGCTGAGTGGTGACGTCAGAACCAGAAGATAAATAACACACAGACAGATGAAATGAAATGATGAAGGCGTTTGCTTGCGCCGGTTTATTATTTACGGGAAAATAAAAGATTTTAACAAACACAAAACACGGCACTTTACGCCCAAATAAATAGACAAACAAAACGGACTAACACTTAACAAACGGTGCAAGGACAGACACACAAACAAACACGGCGAGTCTATATAAACAAACAAGTATCGTGCTGGTCCTACCAGCACACGATAGCAATTGTTATTTACTTCAGTTTTTACCTCCTCTCCAAATCCGTTCTCCACTCACGAACACACAACCCCGAGTGAGTAAAACATGCATCTATATATACTGTTGTGCTGGGATTCAATTACTAATTAATTATTCACTTGAATCCCAGCACATGAATTAATTATGTGAACCTTGTGCTCACATATTATATATTTTAAATGCACATGAAGTGATGTGCAATCCCGTGCCTAAATACAATTATACATTTTAAATACTCATGCTGCACACACCCATTTATATCCCGTGCAGCCATCTCTTACACCAACATTAACACACCACACGCAACATACAATATAGAAATGCACACATGGGTGGGGCACATTGCCACAGTGTTTTAAAAAGTGGAAGAGAGTGGATTCTTCTAATGTCCCTAGGCAATTCCATAGTGTGGGTGCTAGATGGCTAAAAGAACGCGATCCATACGTGGCAGTTTAAACAGACAATACACTAAGTAGGTCAGCCTCCGCAGCACCCGACTAGGAACATAACAGAGTATGAGATCAGAAAGATAGGAGGGTGCTAGGCCATGTAATGTTTTAAATGTAGATAATAACATTTTGTAATTTATTCTCTGAGTGACTGGTAACCAACAAAACTGGGGTTATGTGACCACAGGACTTTACACGAGTCAATACACTAGCTGCCGAATTTTGGACCAGGTGAAGCCTGGAAATAGCACCTTTTGGAAGTCCAGCCAGAAGGGCGTTGCAATAATCAAGCCTAGAGGTAATGAAGGCATGGAGCAAGGTCTCCTCTGCAGACGGTTCCAAATAAGAGCGGACATGTGCAATATTTCTAAGTTGGAAAAAGAAGATTTACAAATAAATTGGACATGTGCATCAAAGCGTAATTCAGAATCGAACAAAACTCCCAGATTTTTAATGACGGGGCTAACAGTAAAGCATCAGTTTCCCAAGGTCACATTTAATACAGAGAGAGAGAGAGCAAATTTGTATGAGATCCAACACACATAACCTCTGTTTTGTTAACATTTAGTTGTAAAAAATGTTGGCACATCCAGTTTTGAATCTGGGTAAGACACTCCGACAGCACTGAACCCGTCCCCGATAAATGGGGTTTTGTGGAAACATAAAGTTGGATATCATCCTTATACATATGGAAGCTAAGACCCCTATTTTGTAAGTCTTCCAAGAGGTAACATATAAATCAAAAACAATGGGATCCAGAATAGAACCTTGGGGTACTCCAGAAGTCAAACCAACAATTTGAGAGGAACAGCCCTCAGCTGAGACATATTGGCCAATTTAAGGCAGTATTGCATTGCAATCGTAACTGTAATTGTAACAAGATATGGTGATCTACAGTATCAAATGCTGCGGACAAGTCCAAAAGAAGCAATATAGAACACGCACCTGAGTCACAGTTTAACAAAAGATCATTGAAAACATAGACAAGAGCAGTCTCAGTGCTACGAGAAGATCTCAACCTGATTGAAACCTCTCATGAAGGGCATTTGTAGCCAAATGTGCCTGCAGCTGCAAAGCAACCACCCGCTCCAAGACCTTAGACAGAAACGGAAGATTTGATATTGGGCGGAAAATTGAAAAAATATTACTATCAAGATTAGGTTTTTTAAGTAATGGCGTAATAATAGCTAATTTAAAATGTTTCTGGAACTTTTCCAGAAGATAAGGATAAATTAAGAATATGCAATAAAATAAAGCAATTTTATCAAGTTGAATCTTCAAAAGAACAGAAGGAAAAGGGTCCAGAAGATATGTGGTAGCCTTCACAGACGCAAACACATTGGCAAGCATAACAGGTTAAAAAGTTTGAGAAATGTGATGTTATTGTTCTCAGAGAAGGTAACTGGGGGCAGAAACAGCAGCAGCATCACGGATAGTTAATATTTTTGACACAAAGAAATCCATAAGCTCCTGGCAACAGGCATTGGGAAAAGGAACATAAGTAGAATTTACAGGGGGTGACAACAATTTACTAATGGGGAAAAAAGGACTCTGGAGTTTTGATTTTCCTTGATGATATTGGGAAAATATCTAATTTTCTCAGCCCTCAAGGCCTTTCTGTATTCCTTTAGATGCTCGTGCCAGATCTGCTCATGGATCACTAAGTGGGATTTCTTCCAAGCTTTTTCCAATTTATGAGTTTGAGATTTCATAACCCTTAGCTCAACTGTGACACAAAGGGAATTGTTTAGTACTACAGAGCCAGGTCATCAATTATTTCAGAAAGAGAGTGATTATAAGCATTTATACACCAGTCTAGATCTGAACTAGCAGATAATTTCATGTTTTGAGACTGCATTACATTTTGAATCGCCTTCAAGAGCAGTGGGAGATAGGTCGGACGGCTGACTGAACAGTAGAAACTGAAATCTTAAAAAGTAACAAAAAATCATCAGAAAGACCCAAGTCAGAGACAGGAAAAACAGACTGCAGGCTGCGTTTATGTTTTACTATCTGTATATTAATGTAATCAGGGACAGAAAGCACATATCTAGTGCCATGATGGGTGCTATAGTTCCTGTTTAGCAAACCCAGTGCTTTACAAAGTTTAAAAACATTAGAGGGAATCTTCCGCGCAGCCCCGCTCCGTAGAGAAAGGAGACTGTAAATAAATAAAAAGAGTTTCAAGTCCATATCAAAAAAGCGTGGCAGAAGGGCAGTCAAGCAAATACAGCTCGGCACAGTTTTGTAAAAACAAGCACCAAAGCGCAGCAGTGCAAGCCCAGACAGGCAAGCGGGCAACCAAGCACAGCAGCCACCAGGCAGCAGAGCAGATGCAACAGGTAGGTAAGGCAAACAAACAGAGCACACAGGCAAGCAAGCCTGCGTGCAGCCAAGCACGCAGACGGAGAGCCAAGGAAAGTCTTAATCAGGCTGGACAACACGCAGTATACAGCAGCATACACCAGGCAAGCAGGCAACCAGGCAGGCCAGCCACCATCTTTGTAAATATAAGTTGTGTCTGTTTGTTTAAATTAACCTCCCCAACACTGTCCACTTATAAGGGAATGAATTGATAAAAGAGACTCAAATCGGCTATTTGTAAATTAAACAAATTGTTCTAAAGTTGTTGTAGCCCAAATAGTCCATAGTTTTTGACATTATTTTGAAACTATAAATGACAACCTTGTACAGGGAGCTGACTAATGCTGATGTAAGACCATAAACTTTGCCTACATCCAATTTGTATGGCTAAATATCCAAAGACTTCATCTAATACCCACCCTGCGTTAGGCCATTGTCTAAAGCGGCCAATTTCATTATTTTTATGGACTTTCAATACCATGCAGTCCAATGTCGGACAAATTATTTCCATTGTCAGCCTTTGGAATGATGCCAGCTCTGGGTGTAACATATAGACAGGTTGTTATCAGTAGTTATTCACATATAGTTAAAGTAAACTATATCTTGCATGCCAAATACATGCATTCCTTAATACACAGCTCACTTCAGATGAACTGCATTATTTAACCTTTTTATCTTAACCGCAGTCATTTGACATGTGGGAAGGGGTGGGGTAAGATTCAAATCATATTTGTGGTTATAAATGTTCATATCAGTGGAAAATAGTATAGCTTTGAGAAAATACTGAACATGTGGAGGGTGTGGAGTAGGAGATGGGTTATCAGTTCAGAAGTGATCCAAACTGGGTGAAATTAAACTGGTTTTGCTTCTTCAAGAACACAGGGCCTGATTTTACACTGTGACATTATGATAAAGTATTTATGTAAAGCGATTGTGGTAAACACAAGAATTCCATGCACTTTCCATGCCGTGCACATCTATTAACTATATAGGTCTGGAATGTGTTAATTGTGAAAAAATCTGTTTTAGCACATGTATTTTCATTTAGAAACGTGCTGTCTGGTACTGCAGGTTAAATAAATCTCTTTCACCTAGTGTACTACCAGATTCTTTTACCTAGTGTACCAGCTCTAGTGTACTACAAAATACAGGTGGTGGACAAACAAATGGAAACACCTGGGTAAATGAGGGACACCAAGTATATTGAAAGCAAGGGCTTGCACACAGGTGTGGCCCATGCGTTAATTAAGCAAATAACATCCCAGCATTCTTAGGGTCATGTATAAAAATGCTGGACATGGACAAAATGCATATAATTATGGCTAGCATGGTTGCAAGAGGAGACCTCAGTGACTTTGAAAGAGGGGTGATTGTTGGGGCGCATTTGGCAGGAGCTTCAGTGGCCAAGACAGCTCAACTTGCTGATGTTTCACAGACTCTCTGCGTAGAGCAGGGTCTGCATCTGGGTTGGGAATAGACTCTTTCTTATTTAAGTTGTGAAAGTGTTAAGAAGTTTTATTTGCTATTTGTAGCTAGGATCAGGGGCTCGTTTCTGTATACCAATACAATGTTGCATCATGCTATTACAATAGGCCGGGGCACTTTGCACGGTTTTTTGTCCAATTAGTCTGATCACCAGCTAAATATATGTATTTTGGGCTGAAAAATCGATTGGTGGCATTAGTTTTTCATTTAAACTAAATACCAATGACCTACCACCCCCTAAAGGTCCAAAAACATAAATCACGTCTATATTCGTATTCCAACATTGATAAATGCAGAATTAAATAATTATACCTGGAGTTATTAATGATGCTAAATCCATTGGTCACCTTAGATTTATGATCTGAGTGGATATACTGATCCTACTGCCCCCTAGAGGACAAAAACCCCTAAAATCCATACGTTTCTTGATCTAAATGTTGGAATGTAGAACAAAATGGAAGAAAAAATACACTAGTGTCATAAGATTTTCATCTTCTTCCATAAGCTTCAAGTTGATAATGTCACCATATGCAAACAAAGCATGTAAATGTTTTTGGCAAATTGGAATTGTTCTGGGAACGAGCTTAAGAAACTATAATAATTTTGCACGCCCAATTTTTCAGTTTTTTATTTGTTAAAAAAGTTTGAAATATCCAATAAATTTCGTTCCACTTCATGATTGTGTCCCACTTGTTGTTGATTCTTCACAAAAAATTACAGTTTCATATCTTTATGTTTGAAGCCTGAAATGTGGCAAAAGGTCGCAAAGTTCAAGGGGGGCGAATACTTTCGCAAGGCACTGTATATATATATATATATATATATATATATATATATATATATATATATATATGCAAAATTTAGTGTTTTTTGGTCTTTAGGGGGCGGTAGGACATTGGTATTGAGTCAAAATGAAAAACAGATGTCGCCAATCAATTTTTTTGTCTAAAAAACATATATCTAGCTGGTGATCAGTTTTATTCGTAGAGCCCCAGCCTAATTACAATGTCTGGAGCAGAATATGTGAGATATATACAATTATGCAATTACAGAAATTATGCAATTATGGTTGTTTCATGCATAATGACAAAGAGACCAACAAAGAGACTAAACACTACAATAATGAACCTCACAGATGATAACTCAATAGTGTATTTTGGATGAACCAACAGCTACATTAAGTTGATTGTCGCAAGGTTTTGTACCACAAGCCATGGAATGCCAGCAGAAATGGGAAAGGATACAAAACAAATAGTTTGTGGTAGGAGCCATGCTGAAAGGGGGGTTTACAGCAACTTCAGAGCTGTAGCTGTATTGGAAAGAACTGGCACACATCTCTCAAGAAAAACAAATGGAAGAATAGTTGTACCCTGAATAAACTGCATGTTATTAAGTCCTGAATAATGTATTCCAGATCATGTATTTTTTAAGAGAATATATTCTTCTTTTGTGGCATTTAAAATGTACTTAAATTCCGAGACACCACAGATAATGATTATGTGCATATTCAAATGTACGTCCAGTCATTATCAAGTATACATCTATATTTTTTAGAGCGTGTGCACATGCAGTGTTGGAAAATAGCATTGTGATAGGGGAGACCTGTGCTGGCTATGAGGCGCATACATGATCCTGCAGGGGAGAGGGCGGGAGCCCCGTGAGATCCGCCTGCCAATCATGGCAATGACACAGAGAGGCTGGGTGAGAGGGTGTCGCGTCTCTCTCTCTCTGAGTGGTTGGGAGGTGGATCTTGGGGGTTTGATCGACCAATAAAAATGACACTTTGCTTTTTCTTCGCTCTTGCCCTTCTAGGAGAAATTATTATTATTACTATTGTTGGGTTTTTACTGGAGCAATCGAGGTAAAGTACCTTGCTCAAGGTTACAGCAGCAGTGTCCTCCACCTGGGATTGAACCCACAACCCTCCGGTCAAGAGTCCAAAGCCCTAACCACTACTCCACACTGCTGCCCCCACTACTCCACACTGCTGCCCCACAATGACAGCAGGAGCTCTGTTTGCAAACCTGGATTAAAAACGAGAGAAAGCCTGGTTGAGGAAGGCAGCCGCTACAAAGAATTAGTGGTTTACCACGTACCCCTAGTGGGACGTTATTAGCTTAGCTGGGGAAGTCTGGGCCCCTTGAGTGATAGTGAGGGAATAGCAAAGCATAACTGAAGCCCGGGCCGCCCCGGATAGCGGAGGTTGCGGGACACTGCAAGTTTTGTTATTGTGTTTTATTTTCCTTCTTGCTTTTGCCTTTTGTTTTTGGAATATTATTTTCAGCACCTGTGAGTGCAACCCGGACTGTGTTCACCCCTACCATTGTTGGTATTCGGGCCAGGGCATAAGAGCGACTATCCTCAATCGAGTGGGGGCTACTCCAGAGGGCTTCTGGAGGAAATTTCAAGAGGAGGTCTTTCCCTAGACCATCGCTCATCACCTGAAGGATTACACCATGGGATGGCTGAACCCGGATGCGACCACCAAAGCCAGGCTGGTGGAGGTGATCATGGTTGAACAATTCCTGGAATGCTTGGCTCCGGGGGTGCGCCTGTGGCACTAGCCACATTGGATCAGGCAGTACAGCTGGTGGAATGGTACCAGGCTGCAGAACCAACGCCCGCTATGCCGCCTGGAAAAGCTGGTACTCCAGCATCACACACACGACTGGCCCAAAGGAGGGTGAAGGGACTGGAGGGGAGGGGTAGCCAGGTATTTGGATGGGGCATGATGGCGGGAGGTCCCGGCCAGAGAATCGGGGCAGAGTGGGGTCACCCACGGGCTGCTGCGGTGTTGGACCAGGGTCTTGCACGGCCACCGTACTGTCGAGCCCCTTTGATGGCTCCTGTTTTCCAACCTCCTGGTGAAGCTTCATGCCGAGAAACCAGTCCACTGAGGTGCTGGAAATGCCAGGAAGTGGGCCACATTGCTCGGGATTGCCCTACTATGGAATGTGAACTCACCTGTCCAGGTAAGAATGTTCAATTACCTCAGTCACTCCAGCAGACACGTTTTGTCATTCCTGTGACAGTGGTTGGTACACAAACCCGGGCTCTCTTGGATTCAGGGTGTGGTCAGTCCCTAATACAAGAAGGGTTAATCTCACCGGGGCATAAACAAATAACGGACAGACAGGTTTATATTAAATGCATTCACAGGGATATATGCACTTATCCAAAGATTGCTGTAAATTAAAAAAATTGGCCAGCAGGTGACGCAAGTACAAGTGGGTTTGTGTCCTCGCTTGCCAGTTCCTGTCATTCTGGGGTGGGACTGCAAGCAGTTCAAAGATTGGTTGGCTGCTGTGACGGCCCTGTCCTCCCTATTGGCTAAGAAAGAGGAAGTAATTGAAGAGATCTTCCCCTTTTGCGACCCTGTGTGGTTTTGCCATAGATTTAAACTCCGAAAAACGAAATGGGAATGCAGGGCCGCTAAGAATGAGAGTTGGCAATGGAGAGAGTCTGAGAAGTTTTAGGTGAGGGCGATTGGTGAAGGTTCTGGGGGGCAGGCCGAGGAGCCAGCACACTGACCTGATCCCGAGCAGGAAGCCATGGGAGCTGATTTTTTAGCTCACTCCCGTGACTTCCGACTCGAACAAGGGTGTGACGACATGCTGGGCAGGCTATTTGACGAAACCGCTGTGATCAATGGTCAGGTGGTTGAGCCCAGACACCCCGCCATGTACCTTCACTTTGAAATTAATCGAGACCTTCTGTACCGTGTTGAAAAATTACCCCAGACGGGGCACGTGTGTCACCAGTTGCACATTCCTCAGCCTTTCAAGGAGGATTTATTGCAGTTGGCTCGTGCTATTGCCCTGTCTAGTCATTTGGGAAGGGACAAAACCAAAGCGAGTTTCGTGACATGGTTCTATTGGCTGGGGCTGGATGGTGATGTGAGGCGTTTCTGTGAACGCTGCAGGGAGTGCCAGCTGGCCAGCCCTACAGCCGGTCCACGAGCCCCACTGGTGCCGTTGCCACTAGTGGAAGCTCTGTTTGAGTATATTGGGGTGGATATAGTCGGGCCGCTAGAGAGGAGTGCGGCGGGATACACGCATCTATTGGATTACGCTACGCATTATCCGGAGGCCATTCCCCTCCGCTCTGCATCTGCTAAATCTGTTGCTAACGAGTGATCCCCCAGGAAATGCTGACAGACCAAGGTACCAACTTTATGTCATGACTGGTCCGCGGAACATGTAAACTTTTGGGGATTAAGACCATCAGGACCTCAGTTTACAATCCCCAGACCAATGGGCTTGTGGACCGTTTTAATGAAACCCTGAACAACATATTGCAAGTGACGTGCGCTACTGGGACCAGCTGATTCCTCCCCTTCTCTTTGCTATCAGAGAGGGGCCCCAGGCTTCCACTGGGTTTTCTCCATTCGAGCTGCTGTATGGGCGGAGACCCCGGGGCATGCTCGATCTGGTCAGAGAGACGTGGGAGGAGCAGCAGGACAATTCGACCAATACAGTCCGGTATGTGTTGGACCTGCGCAAACGTCTTGTGACTGTGGAAAGTGACCGCATGACAATTTGCAGCAGGCTCAACACAGACAGACCCAATATAATAGGGGGGTCCGGTTGCACACGTTTAAGCGGGGGGGATAAAGTGCTTCTATTATCACCCAGCTCTGAGTCTAAACTTCTGGCGAAGTGGCAAGGACCTTTTGAGGTTACACGCCGGGTTGGGACGGTGGACTATGAGATCTGCCAGCCGGAGCGGCAGAGAGAAAAGCACATTTATCATGTGAACTTCTTGAAGCCCTGGTTGCAACAGGAGGCATTGTTAGTGGTGCAAGTCCATGACGTCACAGACCTGGGACCTGATCTTTCTGTTTTGACAAAAACTGGGTCGGTACAGATTGAGACAATCTGACACCAAAACAGAGATGTCAGGCTCGGGCTCTGGTGACGGAATTTCCTGATGTGTCTCTCCAGTCCCGGGACAGACCTGAGTAGCCCTACATCAAATTAAAGTTGAGCCGGGGGCGCAAGTTTGCCAGAGGCCATACCGTATATCTGAACGCAAATGGCAGGTAGTGAAAGTGAAAATTGACGAAATGCTCAGGCTGGGGGTAACAGAGGAGTCTCAAAGTGACTGGAATAGTCCAATTGTCTTTTGTGGACAAGCCAGATGGATCGACTCGGTTTTGCATTGACTTCAGCTGAGTCAATGAAAAATCAAAGTTTGATGCTTATCCCATGCCCTGGGTAGATGAGTTGCTGGAGCGTCTAGGCACAGTACACTTGATGACGACACTGGATTTAACAAAGGGGTACTGGAACCGCGGGTTATACCAATTTAATACCATGCCCTTTGGGTTGCATCATGGAGCGCCAGCCACTTGCCACTTTATATACATTAAACAAGCAAAACTGGACTTATACCAAAACTGTAAATATGACATTTAAAATACTCACAGTGGAAAATACAAAACAGTACTTGAAATGAAATGAAACACAATTACTTGCCCTAAGTAACAATGTTCTGCAACTAACAGACCACAAAAGTATTGTGTATGTACAAAGTGCAAACATATCCGAGCACCTAATGCTTTCTCCTAATACTACTACCTCAGGGACTGTCTCCAGGCTGCTGGCATCAGTGATCTCCAAACCTGGTACTGGAGCTGACAGAACTAAAGTAACATCAGCACTGGTTGCCAAGGTTACACTTCAACACTGTACTGGAGCTGACAGAACTAAAGTAACATCAGCACTAGTTGCCAAGGTTACACTTCAACACTGTACTGGAGCTGACAGAACTAAAGTAACATCAGCACCTCGTTGCCAAGGTTACACTTCAACACTGTACTGGAGCTGACAGAACTAAAGTAACATCAGCACCTCGTTGCCAAGGTTACACTTCAACACTGTACTGGAGCTGACAGAACTAAAGTAACATCAGCACCTCGTTGCCAAGGTTACACTTCAACACTGTACTGGAGCTGACTGAACTAAAGTAACATCAGCACCTCGTTGCCAAGGTTACACTTCAACACTGTACTGGCTAACGGCGTCAGCATATGTCATTTATTCCTTTCTTGTTCTTGGAGCACCCTGTGCAGACCCACAGTCTTTATCAAATTATTTATTTGCAGCAAAACCATTACAAATATACATATTTACACTAAGACATATGATTTTAGATGTATGTCTTCAGTTCACATGACATATTGCACAAGTGTGCTTCCAGTGTTGTTACAAATGATTGGTACATCTATAGTTTGTATAAAAAAGATTTCATCACTTACCTAAAACATTTGACAACTTCCTTCCAACAAAAGTCGAGAGATTGAAATTTGTATTCTATGTTGCTGGCAGTTTCCTCCAAAATCATTATCAAAATACAGTGATTAGTTTACACTAAATTAAAATAAACTTACTGCAGGCTATTGTCAGTTCACACTAAATGAAAATTAACTGACTGTATTGCATTTAGTGGAGCTATGAATAAGACGATAAGCATGTAATAGTGCAGCTTTTATTAGGCAGCAGTATTATACAATCAAAATATATATAAGTTCTATTTAAATAAAAATGATGCTCCATTGACAGTGGAGATAATAGCCTTAATACACATTCTGTTAACCCTGTGCTTCATTGCCTAACTTTTACTCTGCTCTTCGCACTGTTTGTTTCTATTTTTTTCTTGGTGTCTGGAGATTTGTAATTTATAAAGTACTTCAGATTTGTGCTTTCACTACAGAAGTGAAATGATTTGTGGCAAATGACAAGTGACCAGTCTATAAAACATGACAGAATTGACAGCATTTCATGATAATTAATAAATGAATAAAGACATAAGAAAATGTAGTTGGGGTTAGGGTTAGGGTTAGGGTTAGGGTTAGGGTTAGGGTTAACTCTGTCAGTAGGGGTTGATGAGATATTGGGTTGTAATTTTGGATCCTTTTGACATTTTTAAACATGTTTGGTGCTGTTTTACTTCTCGTATACAGTAAACCTGTATTTGGTGTAATGTTTTTGTAGAGCAGTAAAATCAGGACATTCTGAGCTACACAATTCAGAATACAGGTAGAACTGAGGGAGTCCTCAGCTCATGACATTCTGAACTACACAATTCAGAACACAGGTAGAACTGAGGGAGTCCTCGTCTCATGTGTGATCCACCGCTCTTCACAGATACTCCAATGCTACACTTCCAGTCATTTTTGAGATGTCGCATAAAGGAACGAAGTCGACACTGAAAACATGCCAGTCATAGGAAGAGCAGTGGTCTTTTTTGGGGGGAGAAATATATGTATATTTAAAAAAAAGCGCTTAGAAAGAGTCATTGTCTAAATAAATGAAATTCTGCATTTTCTTTCCTACAAGGATTTTTCAGAATCAACTCAGGTGTATCGGCTGTGTTTCTTCAACAGGAGGAGTAGCTTGGGAAAGAGTGCAAAAGACTTCGCCAGTTTCATTGTTCACAAATGCTATGAAAAAAAATGCCATTCAAAATGAAATACACTTTTAACATAATGTGTGCATCTTTCATATAGGAAACGTGAGATCTATAAAGCGATGGTGAGAGATATTACATTTCCTGGATTTATTTGATTAGTTCTGTGTACATTAAGTTTAAGAGTCCCCTTTCCTCAGAGTCACATGGGTGAATACCAAATAGGTTCCTGTTTAAAATGTGAATTGAAAGAGGTGTACACTGTTTTCTGTAATGGTTTTAAGGTAGAGGAATTTTAGAACTATGTGTGAATAATGTCCCTGTGTTTGACTGTTCTTGCAGTTTCTTTCTGTCAGGACAACATTTGAAATGAGATGCCAATCTCACATTTAAATTAATAGATATTTTTATCTGTGTAGCTTCCAGAACCCCGAGATCACCGCCCAGTGGACCCTCGTGGCTCCTGGTTTGATTTTGTAAAGAGACCCGAGGAAAAAAAAGAAAAAAAGAAATGCAACGGAAAGGGGAGGAAGCCATTAGTAAGTTAATTCTGTTTTTGTTTTGTTCCCTTGAAAACATGACTAGACAAGATCAGGACAGGGTTGAGGGGCTTGGTGGTGCCGGGGGAGGGGAGGGGGCACTTGATTAATGTCTTTAACATCTTAACAGGAGTTGCCATTATAGTTAACCTGAACCAATCCTTTAAGTGCAGTGCAGAAACCAGGACCAGAAGACACAGTTGGAAATGAAGTGGAGACACTTAGAAAGAAGGAGACTCTTCTTCACACAGTGTTGTGAGGGGGTGGAATGGGTTACCTAGTCATGTTATTGAAGGAGACTCTTCTTCACACAGAGAGTGGTGAGGGGATGGAATGGGTTACCTAGTCATGTTATTGAAGGAGACTCTTCATCACACAGAGTGGTGAGGGGATGGAATGGGTTACCTAGTCATGTTATTGAAGGAGACTCTTCATCACACAGAGTGGTGAGGGGATGGAATGGGTTACCTAGTCTTGTTGAGGCAGAATCACTTTAGGACCCAACAGGATCCTTTAGGACCCAACTTGACAAAGTGTCTTATGTTCTTATATGGAGACTGTCTGTCCTGTATGTCACACTTACATTTTTACATATACCTAGAAACGGCTCCTCCAATTCTAATGAAACACCTGAATCTCGAGGTCACCGTCCAATTGCACATGCTTTAGCAGAGTCTATTGTTAGTATAAGAATATGCAGGTAATACAAGCTGTTAGTCTGTATGTCACACTTACATTTTTACCTTATCTTGAGAACCGCTTTTTAAAGTACATATACAGTAGCTAACAAAACAATTTCAGTACATCTTATTAGATATGTATGGCATCACTTTGTGGATCTCACATTTTCCTAATGAAAGAGACACACATTCTGATAAATGTGTATTTGATTTGTAATTATATTTTTTCATAGTATTTATAAACAATAAAATGGATGCATGTATTTTGCTGTCTTTTTAATGCTGTACTTCTCGTTGAAAGAATGCATGCGACACATGTGAGGTGCTTCTAGGAGTTTGAGTCCTTGTAGGAAAAACAGTTATCAACATTTTGTTATTTCAGACAATGACTCTTCCTAAGCACATTTTTTAAAAATATATATATTTCTCAAAAAATAAAAAGGAAACATTAGAAATGTTTGACATTTATTGCTTTAAAAGAACTCAAGCTCCCCGAAGCCAGATGCATTGGCTCGTATTTGAGTACCAATCACTGCTTGTCCATTGACTGACGTGTTTCAATGTTAAATCCTTCATGTGACTTTAGGAAGTTCACCAGAAGTACAGCATTGAGGAATCTGCAAGGAGCCTTCAATAAATTTTATTTTTCAACAGCTTCAAATAAATGACCATTTAAAAAATCAAATCCACTGTACATCACACTAACATTTGTATCTATTTCTGGAGAATCGCTTATCCCATTGTCATGCTAAATGGTATTAACACTATTTAGCATACGTAACTGAGAGGATCAGATTCCAGGGATATATGGAGGTCTGTCTGTTCATCCCTCCGTAACACTGATTTTTTTGCATCTATCTGGGGAATCGCTTATTAAATTGCTCATTCTTTTTCTGTTCTGAACACTGTTGCTATATTTCATGGTCCTGATCCTTTTTATAGTAATGCCAGCTCTCCTGGTGGATTCCCAGCCGTGGCATGGGATGCATGTAAAGGACATGCCTGTTTGTATGTGTCTCTGCAAACCCACAGCTACACGCATGTTACTAAAGTTAACCTCAATTAGGCCAATATTAACAAATGGAATTTCTATCACTTTCTATCACTTTTTGCGCTGGTCACTCATTTCTATGCTTTATGGCAATGGCGTGTGCACAATGGCAACTCGAAACGTGTCATTGGATCAGTAGTCCCAAAATTAGCACTAAATACATAACAGGGATGCTGATCTGGATCCAAGCGAATACATTTCCCAATACCCTTTGCACTCAGCTGTTAGAACCAGGGCAGTTATTTTTATTTATTTTTGTTTTCCCTGGTGGGCTCCAAAAGGAACTTCATCAGTAATTTACAATAAGAGACTGCTAAATGTGGCCATGTAGAAAAATGTGTATTATCAGGAAATCTGAGTTTGTCTTAATGAGAATTGACTGTATCATGTTTCAAATAGAAAAACATGTTTACTATAGCATGTGTTACTTTCAAAAGTGAATATTTGATGCCTAATATAATGAATGAAGCGAACAACAGCTTATGGAATTATTTTACAATCACTTTAAGGTGTCTGTGTCTGCTGGTTTTCATTCCAACTGAGCTCTCAGTTACTTAACTAGACCCTTAATTGAACTCATAATTTGCTTAATTAGACCTTTTTACTTGTTTTCAGCTCTTGAACAGTTGCATATTTCAAGTTAGCTGTAACATTTGATAAGTAACTTGAACTGCAACTCTTTAAGAGCTGAAAACAAGTAAAAATGTCTAATTAAGCAAATTATTAGTTCAATTAAGGGTATAGTTAAGTAATTGAGAGCTCGGTTGGAATGAAAACCAGCAGACACAGGGGGTCCTCAGGACCGAGTTTGAGAAGCCCTGCTTTAAGGCTTTGGGTGTGAGGGGGTGGGTTACAGGCTGCTCCCAGACCTGTGGATACATTTACTGTTGCAATCGTACAAATAAGCTGCTGAAGCCCCGGATGTTTTCTCTTAGTTTACAAGTGCAGTAATTTAGTCCTCAATAGTCATTGAAAGACTGGCTGGATTTATAGATGATTTGCCTGCATACAGAGTATCAAGTATTCTTCTCCTCTGTGTTATTTCTCAAAGGTGGGAGACAGTGGCACTGGTTATGATGAGGCACAGGGCTGGCAGGGCTTCCTGTCTCAACTGTACCAGAACGCCCATCTCTGCTTTGGCAGCTTTAATCAAGACATGCCAGTGGTGCTGAATTGTATGGTGCTTGTGATGGCACTGTAGTCACCTGGGGGCTAGGTTGAAAGCTAGATTTGAATCATGATATCTGTCTCTATATTTTTATGGTTGTACTCTATTGAAAATTCTCAGTCACACACAACTTTATACACATTTTTTCTTGTTGCTTTCATAGCCTGGACCTGCTGGCCCCCCAGGTCCCCCAGGGCCACAGGGCCCACCCGGGCCCCCAGGAGCCGAGGTGACTCAGGAGGTCTTACTGAAGGAGTTCAGAGAGATGATAAGAGGTAGGTCACGCTCGACATCTTTGTCATTCTGCTGCTATGGGAATGAATGGTAAAACCTGAAGAAACTGCCATCCATCCATGTGCTTTCTCATTTAGCTTTTAGACTAAAACCTTCAATGCACTGGAAGTTCTTTAGTAGCTCCCACTGGGCCAGTACAGTCTCCAAGCTCATTAAGATGTTTTTATTGGAGGCAATGGAAGCACTTAACACAACCAAAAATGTATTTCTCCACAGGGGAATAACTAACCAGGGCAGCAGTGTGAAGTAGTGGTTAGGGCTCTGGACTCTTGACCGGAGGGTTGTGGGTTCAATCCCCAGTGGGGGACACTGCTGTTGTACCCTTGAGCAAGGTACTTTACCTAGATTGCTCCAGTAAAAACCCAACTGTTAAATGGGTAATTGTATGTAAAATAATGTGATATCTGTATAATGTGAAATAATGTGATATCTTGTAACAATTGTAAGTCGCCCTGAATAAGGGCGTCTGCTAAGAAATAAATAGTAATAATAACCAAGTTTTACTGGTAGATGTTGTCTGGCATGAAGTTGCTTGGGGTAAATCAACACATGCTGTGACTTAGTGCTGAACTGGCAGGCATAGAAAAATCACAGAATGAGGGTGCAATCAAACAAATGTCTAGAGGTGGCACTTTTGAAACCTCAAATGGTTTATTAACTGGTGAATAAATAAACTGAACCCTCAAACATGCTGCTTTCAAGTTGTATTGTGAATTGCTTCATCAGTACTTCCTATTTATCAGCGACTTTATTCAAGCCCTCATGTACCCTTATAAAAGTTAACCACAGTAAAAGCCAAGCAAAGTGTAATAAAGCACAGTCAACGCATGGTAAAGCATAGGCAAGCATTGTAAAGCCCAGAGAGATATGGTAAATATCTTTCTCACCCTAATGCTGATTGTTTCCTCTTCCCCTTCAGAGGCTACAGAGAGACGGGAGGCAGTGAACACCCAGACAAGCCCCAGCGCCGCACCCCCTCCTCCTGTCATTGCACTGGACAGCATTGCATCCTACAGGAGGCTGGAAGAGGCCTTCCACTGCAAACTGAAAGGACCGCTTATCGTAGACAAGAAGACCCTGGCGGAGCTTCAGATGTTTCAGACAGTAAGTGTTGTAGTGGATTCAGTTCAGTGGGGTGCTATTTGGGTAAGTGCTGTAATGGATACTGTTCAGTGGGGCGGGGGGGGGGGGAGGGGGTAGGAGGTGAGTGGTGTGGATAAGGCAGTGAATTTCCAAACAAGTGCATCAAGTATCAAGACGACTGTATTTATTTCTCAAAATCAAATAAGAAATCTGCCCCTTTACCAGCAATGGTGTTGGGGGGTATAGGGTGGGTTTTCAGTCCCAAACAGAAAATAAACAGTTAATGTTTCAATCCCCACAGTGCATGCGACTGTGCTCTCCAAACAGGAATGGTGGTACTGTGCTGTGCTGTGAGGGTAGTGCTCTGGGGTTTGTGCAGTGCTGTGCTGTGCTGTGCTGTGCAGTGAGGGTAGTGAGGGTAGTGCTCTAGGGTTTGTGCTGTGCTGTGCAGTGAGGGTAGTGCTCTAGGGTTTGTGCTGTGCTGTGCAGTGAGGGTAGTGCTCTAGGGTTTGTGCTGTGCTGTGCAGTGAGGGTAGTGCTCTAGGGTTTGTGCTGTGCTGTGCAGTGAGGGTAGTGCTCTAGGGTTTGTGCTGGCTCCGTGGCAGCAGCTTCCGTCTCCTATTCCTCTGCAACAAAACAAAAACAAAACATAGCGCTCCGGTGCGTTAGTAACTCCAGCGTAAGGGGCCGTACTCATGTAGCTGCGTCCTCTTTGTTCAGTGGGGAGGCTATTTGGGTGAGTGTTGTAATGGATTCAGATCAGTGGGTAGGCTATTTGGGTGAGTATTGTAATGGATTCAGTTCAGTGAGGAGGCTATTTGGGTGAGTGTTGTAATGGATTCAGTTCTGTGGGGAGGCTATTTGGATGAGTGTTGTAATGGATTCAGTTCAGTGGGGAGGCTATTTGGATGAGTGTTGTAATGGATTCAGTTCTGTGGGGAGGCTATTTGGATGAGTGTTGTAATAGATTCAGTTCAGTGGGGTGCTATTTGGGTGAGTGTTGTAATGGATTCATTTCAGTGGGGAGGCTATTTGGGTGAGTGTTGTAATAGATTCAGTTCAGCGGGATGCTATTTGTGGTGAGCTTTAAGTGGTTGTAATCTTACCTGTGCTGCACTTCCATTCACTATATGGGTGCTGTAGGTTTAGCAAATATGTATATTCAATATAGGAAAATTCTCTGTTTTCTAGGCTTGGCAGCCAGGAAGTGTGTTACACTTGTACATCATAGGTCATTTCACCTGTCTTTGGGGTCAAAGCATCTTGCTGGCTGTAAAGCATGTCAGTCAATAGGAGAAGCAGCTGTTGGTTAATGACAGGAAAGATTGAAGGGGTGGGGACAGTTTTAGAGTTCTGACTTATGAAAGTACCCAACCTGTTAAGAGTTCTGAAGTTATCTTGTTAGCTACAATTACTTTAATATATAATTGAATCAGTAGATTACTGTCAGAGAAGTGCTAGATAGTCTCAATTCATTTATTCATATTATGACTTGGAATAGCTCAAGCCATAAGACTCAATCTGATATTAAATTGTGTGCCTCTCCCTCAAGCACTCAGTCATGAAAGACATGTTCAATAGAAGTCAATGCTCTCTGGTTCCTAGCTGACAGCAATGCTAGGTTTGTGAATTAGCTTGCTGTGCCACCCTGCCCTTGTGACTGTTCATGGTACTGACGCCTTTTAAAGAACTCATATGCTACACAGAACTTTGTTTTCTTTTACTAAATTCTTTCTGCAATTCCAAAGGGTGATCCAGACGTCCTAATAGCTGTCATTA
Source organism: Acipenser ruthenus (assembly GCF_902713425.1). Lineage (NCBI taxonomy): Eukaryota > Metazoa > Chordata > Actinopteri > Acipenseriformes > Acipenseridae > Acipenser > Acipenser ruthenus. The sequence continues at coordinate 9,207,998 of NC_081215.1, forward strand.
TCTCTTTAACCAAGGCAGAAATGTATCAAAAGCTATCATTTAATTTGGTTGGAAATAGTAAGGGTAAAGATTGGGTTTGGAGTTTAAAAGAAACATTTTCCTGCTCAGTGTTCCAAGACACAGTATATGAACAACACACAAAAGCTACTGTGTATTTCACTTGGAAGTGTCATTTTGTGGCAGTCTATATATATACAGTGCCTTGCAAGTATTCAGACCCCTGACCAATTCTCTCATATTACTGAATTACAAATGGTACATTGAAATTTCGTTCTGTTTGATATTTTATTTTAAAACACTGAAACTCAAAATCAATTATTGTAAGGTGACATTGGTTTTATGTTGGGAAATATTTTTAAGAAAAATAAAAAACTGAAATATCTTGCTTGCATAAGTATTCAACCCCCACACATTAATATTTGGTAGATCCACCTTTCGCTGCAATAACAGCTTTAAGTCTTTTGGGGTAAGTATGTACCAGCTTTGCACACTGTGTAGGAGTGATTTTGGCCCATTCTTCTTGGCAGATTTGCTCCAGGTTGTTCAGGTTGGTTGGACGACGCTTGTGGACCGCAATTTTCAAATACTGCCACAGATTCTCAATGGGATTGAGATCAGGACTTTGACTGGGCCACTGTAGGACATTCACCTTTTTGTTCTTGAGCCACTCCAATGTTGCTTTGGCCTTGTGCTTGGGATCATTGTCCTGCTGAAAGGTGAATTTCCTCCCAAGCTTCAGTTTTTTAGTGGACTGAAGCAGGTTCTCTTGCAGTATTTCCCTGTATTTTGCTCCATCCATTCTTCCTTCAATTTTAACAAGATGCCCAGTCCCTGCTGATGAGAAGCATCCCCACAGCATGATGCTGCCACCACCATACTTCACTGTAGGGATGGTGTGTCTTGAGGCATGGGCAGTGTTAGGTTTGCGCCACACATAGCGCTTTGAGTTTTGGCCAAAAGGCTCTATCTTGGTCTCATCTGACCACAAAACCTTTTCCCACATCGCAGCTGGGTCACTCTCATGCTTTCTGGCAAACTCCAGACTTTCAGATGGTACTCCAGACTTTCAGATGGTACTTTTTGAGTAACGGCTTCTTTCTTGCCACCCTCCCATATAGGCCAGAGTTATGCAGAGCTCTTGAACTGGTTGACTGGTGCACCATTACTCCACTCCCAGCCACTGAACTCTGTAGCTACTTCAAAGTGATTGTTGGTCTCTCTGTGGCTTCTCTCACAAGTCTCCTTCTTGTTTGAGCGCTTAGTTTTGAGGGACGGCCTTTTCTTGGCAGTGCCTGGGTGGTGTGATGCAGCTTCCACTTCCTGATTATTGATCCAACTGTGCTCACTGGGATATACAAACACTTGGATATTATTTTGTACCCTTTCCCTAATCTATGCATTTGTATTACTTTATCTCTAACTTCTGTAGAATGCTCTTTGGTCTTCATTTTCCTTCAGATTCACAGCCTGACCAATGATCCTTCAACAGTGGGGTTTTTATCCAGAAAATGTGACAGCAACTTTAATGGTTCACAGGTGGAGGCCAATGGTAAGGTAATTGTGTCCTCGTTAGGGCAATTTCTTTCATCGGTGTAAACTGGGAGCTTCCACAGCACAGGGGCTGAATACTTATGCAAGCAAGATATTTCAGTTTTTTATTTTTCTTAAAAATATTTCCCAACATAAAACCAATGTCACCTTACAATAATTGATTTTGAGTTTCAGTGTTTTAAAATAAAATATCAAACAGAACAAAATTTCAATGTACCATTTGTAATTCATTAATATGAGAGAATTGGTCAGGGGTCTGAATACTTTTGCAAGGCATTTTATATAAAAGTCAACAACAACTGATTTACTGCAATTTTGGGGACCATTCTACTTGTGCAATGTCTTGCTCATTAAAATATCTAGAATATTTTTAAAGAGGAGGCAACTGTCTAAGCAGAGATACCAAGTTATTTAGTATAAATATACACCAGTGTTTTTAAACAGAACCGGTTCTGTGCTGAACAAAGATTGTGCAATAGTGGTACTGCATCAAATTGCAGTTCAGGGTCTTAACGCTCTTTATATAAGCAGGCATAGTGCATGTAAACTCACCCTCTCACCATAATTCTAGTGTCTGTGAAATTATCCTCTTGGTGGAAGGCATGTGCACCACAATTGGCTTAATTGCTGGTGGTTTTGTGGGGTGTTGTGCAGCTTCCTACCCACGACCCAAATCTACATCGTTCATTTCCTTTGAGAAATAAAGCCAAAGAGACAGGAATTATCAATCAGCAATAATGTACTGGTGCCAAAAGTTTTTCTTTAAATCTCCAGGGCTGGATTAAGCTGGGCAGGTATATTAGTTTAATTGCTGTAAACGACTGCGTTATTTCGAAGCTGTAACCAAACATTATCAAGCTGATGATATTCTCCAACTGTTTCTTTGTTTATGTAATGTTTTTGACTGGATAGAAGTATTTCATTGTCCTTTGGCTGTGATCGCATATAAAAATACACAGCCATTTGGTAGGGTACTTATCGGACACGGTAAACCATGTGCCCTTGTCAATAACGATGTTCATTGTTTTTGTGTTCACCAAGACACATGAAACTTGAGTTCTATGTCTACAGTTTAAGCCACCTCCTTAGACCCCCTTGCCCATGATGGATTCGCACAGGTTTTGTGCTCCCTCAATGTCCATTGGTTTAACCTCGATCATCGTTTTCAGCAGCTGCTGTAGCTTCTAACTATAGTAGTTTGTTTTTAATACATGTTGCATTTCAACACAGGCATTTTAAAGCTTGTTGTCCACTGTGACTTGCCTAGTCTCTACCTCTTTACTAGTTTCTCCCTGTGGTCCAGCAGTGTCTTGTCTGTTGTAACCTGCACCCTCGGCCCTCACTTCCATGTTAATGTGCTCACCTAGTGTGTTGGATCTCTTCTTGTTTAGATGTAGTTTCTCCCTATTTATTTCGCTGTCTGACTTGCACAAAAATATATATATATTGAAAACAGTGAATTATTGAAGACACATAGGACTTTTCCAATGTACTGTCAACATGGTCTAACAGTGAATGAGTGCGTTATTGAATGGTGAAGTGCAGAGGGAGCTCTGTACCCTTGCTGGCCTCAATGATTTCTCATACATTGGCAGCACTTTGTTTCTTTGACAGCACTTTGTTTCTTTGTAGCCCCCAGCGAAAGGTGCATTCCTTCGAGGGACCGGGATGAATCTATCGACAGGCCGCTTCACAGCACCAGTACCAGGGATCTATCAGTTCTCTGCCAATGTTCATATCGGCAAGTATCTCACTCCTTAAACTGAAACATTATGGGCTACATTTTCAAAGCTATTTACTCCAAATTGTCATTAGCACACTTGTTTTTACTGAAAGGAAAAAAAACACCAATTACAATTTCAAAATGAATCAGAAACACCTTCTGATTGCTTAACCCTTTATGCTAACATTGTGCGAATGAAGATTTGAAGTAAAAAGCTTAATTTCACTGTAGAATTGGGTACGTGGTCTTTTAGGGTGTTTTACTATAGTAAATTATGCAACAGCCAGACACTGCTCTCCCATTGTTTTCTATGGAGGCCAATCGTTCTGTTATTTCTCAGTAACTGAACAGATGACACTAATTAATGACACCTGTTCTAAAACCCCTGCTTACTGATGAAGCATTTCACAGGGACGCCCGAGTCCTGCTTTAAAGACTGATTATTTCAGACAAACAGAGGTACATAAATAATTGTAATAATGGCATGTTTCTTACTAATAATGAAACTTCTTCATTCAAATAATGACTTATTGACCTGGGGAGTTGCTTTATTACCTTGTAACATGCCACTATCCCTTAAATACAAATCACCTAAAGTAATGCAGTGCATAAACTGGGGTGTTAATGTTATGCTGTTGGGCTGATTTCAAAGCCTTTCTTTCCAAACAGCAAATTATCTTTTTTTTCCAGAGAAGAACAAAAAGTTACAAAACTAGACATGAAACACAGTAGAAATGTAACTTAAAACACTTTAAGTAAGTTAGGTTTTTTTTTTTTTTCACTTTGAAAAAAATTACTCTTTGGAGGGAAAGGCTTTGAGACCCATTGACTTGGGATGAAGTAATTATGGAATCAATATGGATTCTTGGTATATCAATATACTTTATATTACACCACAGACTACCCTAGGCTCTGGAGGTATGATATACATGTGATATACATGTGGCAACCTTGACTGGGTATGCTATAATGAGTAGGCTATGCTCTGGGTATGCTATAATGAGTAGGCTATGCTCTGGGTATGCTATAATGAGTAGGCTATGCTCTGGGTATACTATAATGAGTAGGCTATGCTCTGGGTATGCTATAATGAGTAGGCTAGTTTGGAGCTGAATCCTACTAAGTTAGTATTGGATTGGTCCCTTCAGTGGAAGAGCAATGTAAAGAGAGGCATTGCCAGCAGTGTTGCCCCCTGAGACCCTGCATGTGAAATTCTATTAAGCCTCTTCGCCGCCACTTGGCTATGGGAACAGACTTGTGTATTTATGAGGTATTTATGCCTAATATATCCCAAGTGCCTCAAACCATGTGAGAGCCAAACACGCTGAATCACTACTGGTCACATTCTGTGTGCTTCTACTAAACTAAACCTCCTTTAAAAGGGTTTTATTCTGGAGGCCTGTCTACAGGTTGGAATCTCAGGCTTCTAACTTCCGTTGTGTGTTTCTAAGTGTTCGGTGGCTCCCTCTAATCAAGCACAGTGTAGGCCTATTTCCTGCAAATGAAGCAGACCATGGAAATCCTTGGTAATGCCTTGTATAACCATGGGGAAACTGAAATCATTGGGTAATTAACCTACATTCTCCTGGACTGCAGTGCTTCTCTCCTTTCTTTAATACAAGTATATGATGGTAACCCATGTTCAGCCAAGCACTAACAAAAGTATAACTGTCATTTATTTATTAATGATTATCTTTTATTATGAAGCAGGTGACAGATGTGTCACTGAAAACAGATTCTATATATGTATTTTTATAAACGATATATTAATAAATGAGGGTGACTGTCACTTGTCCAGTCGACTAGTCGATTATTCGGTGCTACTCTTATAATATAAACATGAAAAAAACGGGAAACTGCAAATTTACCATACAAATGTACTGTGGTAAACTGTTAAGAGGTGCTTGCTGTTATACCTTGCTCCAAACGTCACTGTTGCTAAAGGGTGTAACTGGTATATATCTGTTGTTGTTTCCAATAGACCACAGTGAGTTAAAAAGCAAAGGCCAGCTGCGAGCGAGAGACAATGTGAGAGTGCTGATCTGCATTGAGTCCCTGTGCCACCGGTACACGTAAGTGCTGCTTTTCTAATAAAACTGTCCTGCTATTCCTATCAGTGGTCTATGTGATGGGTGTGTTAGTTGTTTTTCATTTCAAATGGCCTCCCTCATAACTATTGTATAATGGCAGTAAAGCACTGAAGGGTGTGTGTCGCTGGGGGTACTGTCTTGTCTTGGGCTGGATGAAGACACTCTGCTACTCCTCGTGTCTCACAACGATACGTGTTGTGATATTAATGCATCATTGCACCACTATTGTCTGCTGTTTCTAGACATGATGTCATCAGTAATCACAATTACCACAAAGGGACAAATAATAATGCGTGATTTCGAATCCCCGAGACTCTCCATTACAAGACAAACTTCATAAAGAACGTGCAAAGAGCATGATCAAAGCATCTTAGCTTTCAATCACCTGATCTTCAGAGTGTCACATGAGCCAGACGTGACTTCAAATGATGACTTAAACGGATGGGTGATTGCTGGTATAACAATCGGGCATTGTTGTGGTTTCATTGTTTTTTGGATGGCATAGTGGATGAACAAGTTGCTTACCCAAATGATTTGCAGAGTTGTCAGTTTTCAGGCTATAATTGGAATGTGGTAGTCTAGCCTTTCTGCCAAATCAGCACTTAACATTTTTTTTTTTTTACATTTGAAGAATTTAAAGATAAACATGGAAGTCAACTCAAGTAATCTTCTTGTATAGATCCACTTGTTATAATTTTCTGTTTGTCACATCCTGGTGTCTTTTTTTAAAAGTTCCCCTGTTGCCTCAAAGTAGTTCTTAGAATTCGGTCTAACCTATAAGTACCGCTGGCACACCAGAGTTTAACCATTAACATGTCCTGGTCCTAGTGTAGCTATATGTACTCTAAAGCTTAATAGTATCAAAACGTTCTCTTCATGCACCATAATTACAAGAAAAAAAGTATGAATGTGTCTTTTAGTCTAGGTTGACTAATATTTATTAGCTGTGAAGCGTGTTGTCTGTTTTACCTTGTATGGATCCATTTCCTGTGTAAAACACTAACCAGGTTTTTAAAAGGAAGTACCTTTAACCTTGAGATGTGTTCCTGTGACCGGTAATCTTGCACCTTCACCTCTGACCCATGGGTTGCCATATTGTTTAGTACCAGCAACATGCACGTAGACAAGCAAGTAGAGTTCTGAATATACTACAGCTAAATACATGTGGACGAGCAAGTGAGTTCTGAATACACTACAGCTAAATACATGTGGACGAGCAAGTAGAGTTCTGAATACACTACAGCTAAATACACGTGGACAAGCAAGTAGAGTTCTGAATACACTACAGCTAAATACACGTGGATGAGCAAGTAGAGTTCGGAATACACTACAGCTAAATACATGTGGACGAGCAAGTAGAGTTCTGAATACACTACAGCTAAATACATGTGGACAAGCAAGTAGAGTTCTGAATACACTACAGCTAAATACACGTGGACAAGCCAGTAGAGTTCTGAATACACTACAGTAAATACACGTGGATGAGCAAGTAGAGTTTTAAATACACTACAGCTAAATACATGTGGACGAGCAAGTAGAGTTCTGAATACACTACAGTAAATACACGTGGACAAGCCAGTAGAGTTCTGAATACACTACAGTAAATACACGTGGACAAGCCAGTAGAGTTCTGAATACACTACAGTAAATACACATGGACGAGGAAGTATAGAGTTCTAAATATAATCTTCTTATCCACTGAAGATCTCCAAGGAATGTTGGCTTTATGTATCTGAGTATTTAAGCTGGAGAGAGGTCTCTCTGTATTATTACAGGGTCATGGCAGGAGGTGTGATCTTGCAGACAGCTCCGATTTAGAAAAGGAAAAAATAGACAAAAGGAGACAGAAAAACAAGCCAATTATCCTTAAGTGCGTTAGAGCTTAGGTTGAAGGGCACACATTCCAGTTGGTAATTCCTTGATGTTTAAAAATGTAATGGAATTATTGAAACAGCGTGCAAATCATTTGATCAAATCATTTATCACACTGGCTCCAAATACATAGAGCAAAACATTAAAACATGTTATTTCAACATGTATGTTATTGGGTCTATGACACCAGTTCACATTCCATTGCAAATGAATAATTATTACACATGTAAAGTTTTTACAAAAGAAACTGTAAATATCGACTTTGAGAATCCAGCTGCTAATAAATTGAGACATTAAAACTTGTATTCTGTGTTGCTGACAATTTCCTTCCAAACCATTATCAAAACACAGTTATCACTTTAACTGAATTCAAATAAACCGATTATTAGTAGAGCTATGAATAGGATGATAAAACATTGTATTACTGCTGCTTTTATTAGGCAGCATTATAATACAATACTAATGCAATGATGCTAGTGCTCAGCCTGTGTGTTTAACTTTTCGGCTGCAGTGCCTAGTTGTGTTTTTACCGGTTATATGAAAGCCATGAGGAATAGTCTCCCGATGTAAAATGAGCGAGAGAGACTGGGCTGCAATGCAGTTTCTCATCTTTCACAGACCTTGTTTCATTGTATTCTTATAAGTAGGTCTATAAATCAGTCCTGGGGACAACTCCACCAGACATAATAGAAGGTTAAAGTGTGTCAGTGTTAAGATCTACCACTGTTTCCTACATCACTAAAGAGGTTGCAGCCAACAAAGTACATCAATCCTACCTACAAAACTACAAATTAATATTTCGCCAAAGGATATTACAAAACAAAACTATGTAGGTCTCAAATGTGCAGTTTCATTAATTTGCAAATATGTATTTTTTATTTTAAAACATGACCTTTGCATACTTTTGCCAACATTTGGAAACTGTTCAGCGGGACGCTTGTTTCGGGGGGGGGGGGGGGTGGGGGGGGGGGTGTCATACGCATCATACACATGGGAGGAGTCCCCCCCAACTCAACACGACACGACCATCATGACAGTAAAAATAGACATAATGAAGCGTTCTTACCTTTGTATAAGTTAGTGCTCAGCAGATGTATCAGCCAGCTGGTTGGTTATGAGCAGTAGGTCATGAAGGGGGAGGGCAGATTCACTCTGCAGGTGACAATGAAAGTGCATGACTATCAGAAAGCCTGCAAACAGATCATTATTTAACCTAGTGTAGTTCCAGATATCATGTTCTAAAATGTAAATACACAGAGGAGACCTGAATAGTAAATGGATGTGCATGGTGTGTAAATGTTATGGAATTATTTATCTAAGTTACAAATTACTTCAATATACCCAAACATATATTTATTAATGATCAGTTAATAATGAAGCATGTATTTATTATAATTTAGGTGTTCAACATTTTAATTCAGATAATGTTGTTTGGTCTATGATAACTCATTAAAAAATCCCCACTGAGCACACACCAGATGAATCATGTCATTACATTGTTTTTTGAAGGAGGTTTCTCTAAGCATCTTAGCACAAAGATTGTTGTAAAACCAAAATACCAATATGTGAAAAGCACAGAGACGGATATTCAAGACTCATAGAGCCAGGTTGTATTACAGTGAATTGAAATATGCTGGTAATTTAACATTTCAAAGCATGATTGATTGTTATTGCTCTGTGCCACACACAAAGCTCGGATGAGATTGCAATGTGACTCCTGCACCAATTAACACCCTTTCAGAGTACATTCCCACCTCAGCATGGTGTTCCAGATGCAAGCCTTTCCAGGGGACTGGGGTCTGTGCAATTGTCCTAGACGCCGGCAGACTGACGCCATTGAGATCATTAAAATAAGGCCCTCCCGATTCACACCAAGCACTCACTCGCACTGTTTTTCTGGTTTTTAAACCTTCAACCACATTTTAATGCTCTGGGCGAAAGCATTATTCAGATCCACTGTTGTCTAGATTAAACCTGTAGCTTTCAACACATTCCAAGGTATTTTAATGACATGGTGTGCTCAATTCCTACCAACTTGGAATTGTTTGCCAAGCAGAAGCCTTAGTTTACCTGGGAAGGAAATCTCAAATTATTAAAAGAAACTTTTAAAACAAAAATGATAACCCGCTGCTATAGTAAGGGTTTATTAATGCATGCATTTATTAAAAACACATTCTGAACTTGCAAGCTCCATCCTAGTTTGACCATGTCAAAAAGAAAACACAAGATCTTTTGCTGGTGAAAGCAATGTATTTCTTTAATTATACAGCATATCACTTAGTTATTACCCCCCACCTTTCGATGCGATCGTACTTACGTATATGTCACACATTATTGCAGAATCGCTTATCCAGTTGTCATGAAACTTGGTTCTAACATTATTTAGCATAAATTACTGAGATTATCGGATTCTGGAGATATAGGGTGCAGTCTGTCTTTATACCCGTCCACATATCTGGAGCATTTAGTGGTAATGCATTTTTGTGTTACCTGAGAATTTTACTACAATTGCATTTACTGCAATTTTATTTGTATTTATTTATATTTTTTTAATTTAATCTGGAACAAGATTATTGAGATAAATTCTCAGGAATGGCCTGGAAAGATTGCTAGAACAGGGCAGCTGATCATTCATAAATTTCAGGAGCACACAAGAAGGAATTTGTCTTTACACATGCCTCAGTTTCTGTCGGGCGCCTACGGACTTGCCTGTAAGCTGCCCAGAGCTGCGTTGTCCTCCGACGCTGCAGCTCTGAGGTGGCTGCATAGTGGGCCTGCAGTGTGTAAAGAAGCAAGCGGCTAACGGCACACGCTTCGGAGGACAGCGTGTGTCTGTCTTCGCCCCTCCCGAGTCAGCACAGGGGTGGTAGCGGTGAGCTTAAAAAAAATAATTGGACATTCCAAATTGGGAGAAAATACCAAAAAAAAAAATTGGTGACGATTAAATAAAAAAAAAGAGGTTTGTGAAATTGTGAGAAAATCCATCTTTAATATGCTTGATCTGACAGTAAAGCTGTGAGCTGACAGAGTCATTAGACAATGTCAGGTATATATGCTCTGGGTATTTACACATAGTCACGTCAAGGTGTTATTAAATATCCTTATGATGCAACACTAAAACAAAACATGAAAAAGTATTAACTTTCACCTCTCATCAAGAAAACCATTGTTTGAGCAGGCTGCTCTGAGCGCCTAAGGGTTATCATCACCCTTCAAACCGAATGCCTCCCTCAGTTTCAAAGAGTTCTTATTCCAGTCAGGCACTTTGTAGAACAGAGACAAGCTGCTGGTAGATACACTTTAACAAAGGGGGTTAGCAATATGCTTGGAAGACTTTTGTTCAGATAATAGTTTTTTTTTCTGGTGAAAGTGTTGTTTCATCAGCTTGATAAAAACACTTCACATAAAAATGACTTGTAGCCAATTTGGAGAGCTTGTTTTGTCTCTCGAGGGCTTATCCTAATAGTTTACATAGAAGACATGAGGCTGAGCTATGACCTAAGCCAACTTAATCAGAAATGCTTGGGTTTACCATCACGTTACAAAGATGAGATCATAGTCCTTTAGGTGTGATAAATGTTCCAATGCAGGGAGCAGTGAGGGTGAGTAGCTTGTGTAAGGCATTACATAGAATTTATAGAGCCTTCTGTTACTTTGATGTTCCTTTTAATAAGAATAGGTGTTCATGAGAACATCCACTGTGTGATTTGCTTCCCCACCTATGGATAGGGGTTATATATATATATATATATATATATATATATATATATATATATATATATATATATATATATATAATCCAGGTCTGGCAAAACGGAAAAAAGTACCCTTTCTTTTAATCGTTGTCTTTCAGGACTGGCTGAAACAAAAAAGAAATTGTCTCAACTGTGGAAAATGCATACCTGTGACAGGGTACTTGTGTCATGTGTGTGGGTAACCGCTGATATGCAAGACAGAGAGACATGGAGGTTGGAGTTGAAACGCTGCTCAGGCGCGCAGGATTTATTAACACACAAAAAACAGAAAGTAAACAAATGGGTCATGTGACCAGCGATGGTAACGCACAGAGGACACATACAGTAGACTGTACAAAAGGCAAAATGAAACACAGTATAAAAACTACAAATAAAAGGTGCCACACAGGGCAAGCGCTAGCCTTACTGAACAAGGCATCCCGCTCCTGGAACCATGCACAAGGAGAAGACTAACATTTCAAGATACATCAGTCTCCGAGCTGGAATAAACCGCTGTTTAAACTAAAACAAAACAATATAAACACTCCCCCCGACCTCGTCACTTGAAATAAAATATTTTTAGCGGTTTGTAAACACTACAGAAAACACAAAAAGACACTTCTATACATTATCCACCCCTCTCCGACACAGAACTTTAAAAAATATTGAAATCCGAGAATATATTTGCCGTTTGTTCTGCTCAGTGTCTTGTACTGAGAGGAAAAAAAACAGTGTTGTCTCAACTCCACCCCCTGGTGTATCTTTTCAATGGCAATGTACACAATATCAAAAATAAAGATTTTTACTTTTGCATGTTTCAATTAAATGAATTTACTCAGCTTAACTTAGTGTGTAGTTCAAAGTTATAAATGGAAATACTTTGGCGTAAGGATATTTAATAAAAAAACAAATCATCTTTTGCCGTAGACATGATTGTAAGCTTTTTTTTTCAAATCCAGTGTTTGACTTGGATTATAAATGCAATAAGGCCCTGTGAACAGGATGGCTGTAGGGGTGACGTCAGGCCAGAAAGAAACCCACACGCAGACAGGCAGTACTGTGGTTGAAACTGAGATACTGCAGCGCTCTGTATGTTTTAATGAAACAAATAAAAGGTTTAAACAGAAAACAGCACACGGCACTTGCGGCCAAAATAAATAGACAAACAAAACGAACATACACTAACAAACAGGGCACGAACACTAAACACAAAACAAGTACGGTGCTGGTGCTTCCAGCACCATTGGCAGTTATTTATTTTTACTATTATTATTGATTTTACCTCCTCTCTCTCTCCCGTTCTTTCGCTCTGAACACACAACCCCGGGTGAATGAAACATGCACCTATATATACAATTGTGCTGGGATTCAATTACCAGTTAATTATTCACTTGAATCCCAGCACGTGAACTAAATCTGTGCAACCCCGTGCTCACATATTATTAAATACTTTAAATGCACGTGAAGTGAAGTGCAATTCCCATGCCTAAATACAATTATACATTTTAAATAACTTGTCCTACACACACCCACTTACATCCCGTGCAGCAATTATCTTTCTTTCGAATGAAGGAAGTGTACATATTTATTAAAAAGACAATTTCAACTGCTATTTCAATCTAGTGGGTCACTTAGTGCAAGTAGTTATTCTCTAAGTTCTATGACTAGGGCACAGCCTCAATGCAATCTTGCAATGAAGCAAGGTCAACAACTCAGGTAAGACCACTATTAAATGTATTTATCTTAATGCTAGAAGTCTCAGAAACAAAATGTTAGAACTTGAAGCTACTGCACTAACAAGTAACTACGATGTGATAGGTGTTACAGAAACTTGGTTGTCTGAGAGTGATGGAGACGAATATAATATTAGTGGGTACACACTGTATAGGAAAGACAGGCAGGACAGAAGAGGCGGAGGGGTAGCGCTATACATAAGAAATAGTCTCCAAGCCCAGGTGTTAAATCAGGACAAAGAAAACAATGCAGAATCAATATGGGTCAGAATAATGGACACAAATTCAAAGGGCATAATAATAGGAGCATGCTATAGACCGCCAAATTCAGATGCTGAGCAAAATAATCTGTTGTACAATGACATTCGAAATGCGTGTAGAAAAGGAGAAGCCATACTAATGGGGGATTTCAACTTCCCCCGTATAAAATGGGAAAACCCGATGGGGGGCACGACGGACGAAATTGAAATGGTGGAAATGACAAATGACTGCTTCCTAACGCAATTTGTCAAGGCACCGACTAGAGGGGAGGCATGCCTTGATTTAGTCTTTTCAAATAATGAAGACAGAATAACTAAAACAGAGGTCAGAGAACCATTGGCAAACTCAGACCACAACATGGTCTCATTTGAAATATTTTTTAAATCCCCAAAAGTAATGACTAAAGCTAAGGTTTACAATTTTAGAAAAGCAAACTATGAAGGTATGAAACGGAGACTAACAGAAGTAGATTGGAGTAAAATAGAGAAAACATCCACAGAAAAAGGATGGCTGTTTTTTAAAAATGTAGTACTAGAGGCACAAAACAATTACATCCCAAAAGTAGACAAATCTAAATCTAAAACAAAATGGCCAAAATGGTTTAATAGATCAATTAAAAAAAAATATTCAGCGAAAAAAGGCACTTTACAGAGCATTTAAAAGGGACCAAAAACAAAGTACACAGAAAAAGTACTTGGAACTGCAAACACAAGTCAAAAAGGAAGTTAGAAAGGCCAAGAGAGAGATAGAAATCAATATTGCTAAGGGGGCTAAAACCAATTCCAAAATATTTTTCCAATATTATAACAGCAAGAGAACATTCAAAGAGGAGGTTGAATGTCTAAGAGACACAAATGGCAAAATCATAGATGAAGAAAAAAAAATAGCAAATATATTAAATGATTACTTTTCACAGGTTTTTACAAAGGAGGACACGGACAACATGCCCGACATGTCGACCTGTTCCTATCCAATTTTAAATAACTTTAGCATAACAGAGGCAGAAGTGTTAAAGGGACTAGGAGCTCTTAAAATAAACAAATCCCCTGGGCCAGATGAGATCCTCCCAATAGTACTCAAAGAAATGAAAGAAGTTATTTACAAACCGCTAACCAAGATCATGCAACAGTCTCTTGACACAGGGGTTGTACCGACAGACTGGAAAATAGCAAACGTAATACTGATTTAAAATCCTAAAAGGTATAGACAATGTCAACCCAGGGGACTTCTTTGACCTGAAAAAAGAAACAAGGACCAGGGGTCACAAATGGAGATTAGATAAAGGGGCATTCAGAACAGAAAATAGGAGGCACTTTTTTACACAGAGAATTGTGAGGGTCTGGAACCAACTCCCCAGTAATGTTGTTGAAGCTGACACCCTAGGATCCTTCAAGAAGCTGCTTGATGAGATTCTGGGATCAATAAGCTACTAACAACCAAACGAGCAAGATGGGCTGAATGGCCTCCTCTCGTTTGTAAACTTTCTTATGTTCTTATGTTCTTATGTCACAGAGCCGTTTTATATCTATCAATGAGGAACGTGAATGCTTTAGGATTTAAAATGGGGTGAGAAGGATCTGGCATTCCTGAAATGCTCCTCAATACATGTGAATAGGGAAAGCGATACTGTGGAAAACCTGAAATGTGGCACAGCTTCTGTGCCAATGAATAAACTGGAAAATGTGATTATGCCCATTGCATCTGTACTGATAACCTAATGGGGCGGTCTAATTTTTGTGTTCTTTTAATAGTTGGCTTGCTGAGCTTCCAAAGGAGAGCAGTGGCTTAGCTGGATACTATGCAGTGTAATTACTGCCCTCCCTGCCACCCTGGTGATATTGTGAGGAATTGACAGTGAAAGCCATGGTGTCTTGACCTCGGTTAAATCCCACTGCTTTCCTCAGGGTTAGCAAGTGATTAGTTTCCACTATTTACAGTAAAGAGAGCACAATGGAATCTTATTGTCAGAATGGCTATTTTGATTGGATCGCCAATAATACTTCCACCAATCAGAGGGTTGCATACCGTACTCCTAGCGATCCCGCCCTCTATCAGACTGGTATACAGAACAGATTAAAGAAGTGCTGGACAAGGGATAATGTGTCAGATATCAAAGTGGATATGAGAATGGCAGTAATGAATTTAATTTCCTTGAAAACATTAAAAGTAGACCGGATATTTCCATCAATGGATTTAAAAAATCTGGAATTGATGATGCAATCAGAAACCCAGAGGCAGTGTAAACTGCCTGCTACTGTAGTAGGACTGTTCTTTTTTATGTTAAGCATTTTTGTGTTTTGTTTTGTTTTGTTTTTTTACAAAGGTTTAATTAACAGCCAAAATTGTTTATGTCAGACTTGTTGATTGTTATTGTCGATACGTTGTAGATACAACTATTAATGCAGGCATCGTGCAGGTATCGCAAAGTCCAGAAACAAAACAAAACATTAAATCATTTTGCACCGTATAAAACTGAGCTGATTTTGCCAGTGCTTGTTAATCTATTAACCAGTTTGAAATTATTTTGAAGCAAATAAAATCATTTTCGTTTGGGCCTTACTTTTAAAGATTTCACACGTGGCAATACTGCCCTACAATTACTGCATGGTAGTACTGTGACTGTTCCACTGTGTTATGTTGTGAACCATAGCTTTAAAGCTGAGAGACAGCAAATGCTTATCATAAAAGTTTACTGGTTCTTAAAATTAAGGGCCATATAAGAACGATAAATACTGTAGCTGATTAGAAGGCCTTCTTTGTTGTTCTCCAAGTTGCTGCAGTTACATTGTAGATGCTATAACGAGTTACTGTAAATGAGATACTGTTTTAGCAGACATGTTTAATTAAGTAAAGATTTATTTAAATGTTTTTGGAATTAAAAAGTATAAATTCAAAACTGTGACTTTTTTTTGTGAACGTGCTGTAAAAAAAATCTCCACCAATCAAAGGGGAGCCCTGTGGCAGGCATGTGTATTCAGTAGTTGGTCATCTACAGCGAGTGTGATAAGCCTTCCTGGTCTGGTAAAAAAAAACAAAAACATATATATATATATATATATATATATATATATATATATATATATATATATATATATATATATATATATGTTTATATACAGTATATATATACAATATATATATACATATATATATATATATATATATATACAGACGTGCTCAAATTTGTTGGTACCCCTCCACAAAAAACGAAGAATGCACAATTTTCTCTGAAATAACTTGAAACTGACAAAAGTAATTGGCATCCACCATTGTTTATTCCATATTTAATAGAAATCAGACTTTGCTTTTGATTTTTTATTCAACATAATATTGTAAATAAGAAAACAAATGAAAATGGCATGGACAAAAATGATGGGACCGCTAACCTAATATTTTGTTGCACAACCTTTAGAGGCAATCACTGCAATCAAACGTTTTCTGTAGCTCTCAATGAGACTTCTGCACCTGTTAACAGGTAGTTTGGCCCACTCTTCCTGAGCAAACTGCTCCAGCTGTCTCAGGTTTGATGGGTGCCTTCTCCAGACTGCAAGTTTCAGCTCTTTCCATAGATGTTCGATAGGATTCAGATCAGGACTCATAGAAGGCCACTTCAGAATAGTCAAATGTTTTGTTCTTATCCATTCTTGGGTGCTTTTAGCTGTGTGTTTTGGGTCATTATCCTGTTGGAGGACCCATGACCTGCGACTGAGACAGAGCTTTCTGACACTGGGCAGTACGTTTTGCTCCAGAATGCCTTGATAGTCTTGAGATTTCATTGTGCCCTGCACAGATTCAAGGCACCCTGTGCCAGGTGCAGCAAAGCAGCCCCAAAACATAACCGAGCCTCCTCCATGTTTCACTGTAGGTATGGTGTTCTTTTCTTTGAAAGCTTCATTTTTTCGTCTGTGAACATAGAGCTGATGTGACTTGCCAAAAAGCTCCAGTTTTGACTCATCTGTCCAAAGGACATTCGCCCAGAAGGATTGTGGCTTGTCAATATGCATTTTAGCAAATTCCAGTCTGGCTTTTTTATGTTTTTCTTTCAAAAGTGGAGTCCTACTGGGTCTTCTTCCATGGAGCCCACTTTCGCTCAAAAAGCGACGGATGGTGCGATCAGACTCTGACGTACCTTCACCTTGGAGTTCAGCTTGTATCTCTTTGGCAGTTATCTTTGGTTCTTTTTCTACCATTCGCACTATCCTTCTGTTCACTCTGGTGTCGATTTTCCTCTTGCGGCCGCGCCCAGGGAGGTTGGCTACAGTTCCATGGACCTTAAACTTCTTAATAATATTTGCAACTGTTGTCACAGGAACATCAAGCTGCTTGGAGATGGTCTTGTAGCCTTTACCTTTACCATGCTTGTCTGTTATTTTCTTTCTGATCTCCTCAGACAACTCTCTCCTTTGCTTTCTCTGGTCCATGTTCAGTGTGGTGCACACAATGATACCAAACAGCACAGTGACTACTTTTCTCCATTTAAATAGGCTGAATGACTGATTACAAGATTGGAGACATGTGTGATACTAATTAAAGAAACTAATTCGTTTGAAATATCACTATAATCCAATTATTTATTATCTTTTCTTACCAACAAATGTGTCCAGGCCATTTTAGAACATCTTTGTAGAATAAGCAATAATTCATCTATTTTCACAGCTTCTTTGCTTTATTCTATGACATACCAAAGGCATGCAAGTATACATGATAAAATAGCTTTTAATTTCATCACTTTTCAGGAGGAATGAAGCATTATTTCAATGAGCTGTAAGGGTACCAACAAATTTGAGCATGTCTGTATATATATATATACATACATTGGTCCACATGTCAAGCTTCTGGACCACAGCATAATCCTAAGCAACGTTGGAAAACGACATACTTTCTGTAAACTATTAAGGACTGGTTTTAACAGTGGGACATGGATGCAAGAGTGATGATGTTTGTGGTAAGCACGAGAGATCACACAAACACTGAAAAGCCAGTGACACTCAGAAAACCAGCGCTTCAATAACATCTTTCACTGCCAAAGGAAGAACAGAGATCAAGAAAGATACAAATACATGTTGTGACTGGTTCAGCAAATCTGTTGTAGACATGTTCCCAGACCCACACATTGAAGTATTCTGCAGGAAAGTCTAAAATCCACACACATAGTGAAAGATAAGCGTTTCTATTACAATTTCAGCATCAACATTGCTTTAGAAATTCAGATTGATTAATAACATGTGTTTTTAAAGCGCAATAGTGTGTTAATTTAAAATAGAAGACAGATGACAATGAAATGTTACTGACAGTGGTATTACTGATCCACCACATGTGTAATGAATAATGTTGCAATACCACATTGTTATGCATTTTGGTTCTTTTTTAATATATATTTTTTATGATGGACTTATTGAATGTAATGTTTTTTCTTGTTATAAAGTAGGTGCTGTAGCTTGTCCTTTGATGATGAGGTCAATGTGCAGTACCAAACTCAGCCTTTAGGTGTGTTGTGTGATGAAAGTAACATCATCTACTGTGTGTGCTTTGCTGTCGTGCAGAATCAACTACAGTGGACATGTTTACAAAGCACTGGCTGCTGCCAAATGCGACGCCTACAACTACAGTGCAATAAGAACCACAGGGGCCAAGAGAGAATTGGATTGTGAAACATCTCATGGTTGTTTTTATGTTTGTATTTTTCCTTAATAAAGTGAAATAGTTGTATGGCTTTGTTTTGTGAAGGTATTCACTTCAATTCAGGCCACTAAGATTTCAGTTTACAAACGCTCCCTTATTTTGAAAACTCACTGTTGACAGGTATGGTAGTGTGAGTGACCGATTTCAGCTCCATGTTATCAGATGGCTTTTATTCAGCCAAGTTTAATATCTCACAAGACACAAGGAAATTCTCTCACCACTACTTCTGGAAATAATGTGTACAGTCTGTTCTGACATATTTAAAATGCTATAAATCCTATCGACTGTGCACCACCAATCCCATTTCATTTCCACATCACAGCCCACCAGAAGTGGTATGTAACATCCTGTACACTCTCCAAACATTAAATTGCTTCCCACACCTTGTCTTCTGGTGCGTTTTTTATCTGTAATTGAGCAAAGTTGGCGACTCAGTGAGTGCAATAAGGTGTGTTAGAAATTGATAGATTATTTTGCTACACAAGGTAACGGTTGCGGGGACCAGCACTGGTATTTCCATTTACTGGATACGAGGAAGACCCAAGCCCCAGTGCATTATTTGTCAGGAGGTTTTGTCAAACAAAACTCTTAGGAGTAGATGTACTAAAGTGTTGTGCCTGTCGCTATAGTCACAAACCAGTTGCAAACGAGTCGGAAATCTTGGGTGAAATGTACCAAACAAGCACAATGCTATTTGCAACTTTTTAGGGAATTCTTTGCGGCAGCAGTTTCTGTTTGCGGTTCAAGCGTAGATGAATATGTAATTATGGGCGTTCCTGCATAAATTCGCAAAAAGGGGGCAGAGATAGAGCAAATGAGGGTTCACAAATATTATAATGAGATGTACAAAAGCTGCAGGCAGTTGCGACACTTACAATTGTATCAATTTGTTAAGAACTTTTGAAAGCATGTTTTAAACAGTCACAGTTGTTGCTGGCATTTCACAGTCCACTTTTTCTCATGTGTTGCCAGTTGTGCTCGAGGCGAACAGCCAAATACCTATTTTTCCCTAAAAGGTTTTGGGAAGGTTTCCCAACATGTTGGGAGCAATAGACTGCACACATGTGCCGCTAACCCCTCCAGCTCATTCTGAACATCTGTATAGGAATAGGAAACACACCTATTCTATTAATGTGCAGGTGGTTTGTAATTGTGCACAATTTAGCACTACACCCCTGACTAAATTAAATAAAAACAGACAGTATACATTTAGCTTATAGGCTACTAATGATAATATGAATGGTATAATGCACAATTTGTTGCTGGTCCTTTGAAATTCGTATTAATGAGAATTGACTGTCCTCCTGTAAGTATCATAACTTGTCAATGCAGCACCATGATCTATTTTGTGTAAAGTGTCTAGGCTGCCAAGTTAATAATAACAGCAGCATGATTTATTTTGTGTTACCATACCGGTAGCCTACAGGCTAAAGTAAAAAGAAAGTGGGCTAGGTGTTCATTTGATTTTACTACTGTACTGTATACTGTGTAGGCCTACTGTACAGATTTATATTTTTGTTCATAATGTAATGTGTAGCCTACCCAAAACACATTAGTGTTATTTCTGCGCAATGATTTCTACATTTAAAATACATTGAGCACTATAAATATATGTGTGTGCGATTTTATTGTATTTTTTTAAACCCAACACCTCCTAACAAAAACAATGTTGTTTTGATTCTTGGACCCTTGCATGTATAGATCTTATCCTTCGGGCACCCTCTTCTGCAGCAAACCACAACTCAACTCACACTCTTTATTTGAATAATGCAGCACAACTCTCGCAATAGAGATCTCGATAAGAAGACGCAACAGATATTTAAATTAGTATACTGGGGCTCTTTCCATTAATGCAAATTGCGGTATGTTTTTAATCCTGCAAAAATGAGACGCTATTTATCTACAAAGCATTCAGAATGTGAAAATACTTTTTTAAACAAAAGAAACAGGAACTTTGCCATCAAAATTGAGCAATGAATGTACTACCACTTATATTAATGATACAACAGATTTCCTGTCTGAAAACCTTGCAAGTTTTATAAAAAAAATGACTGCTATGTGGACAATGAAGGATACAGCAAAGGTTACGTAATGTGTTCCTTGTAAACAATGCAGGGAGTTCTGTGACACTTTCAGGTGGAAGTTTTTGGTTTGGTTGTTTTTTTTCAAAATTAGAAGAGTGAATGAGATGTTTCCCTTGAGAGGAGCGCTGACCATCTTTCCTAATCCAGTTATCTACTGCACAGGAGACTTGTCAAGACTTGGCTTGTGACAGTGAACCATTGTTCAAATCAAAAGTCTACAGGTACTTTAATATAGATTGAAGCAAAGCGTTTTTAATCTATGTTGTGTTAAAACCACACCCAACGAGATATTTTTTCTGCCATTAGACATGTTTCCATATAACCATGACTACAGTGTGATAGCTTTCTGATTGAAGCTGTTGCGTCCATACTCACACGCGGTTATTTTAATGGCTCATGGTTAAAGCTGTCTTTTAAAAGTCCAGTGATTGAAATGTCTACAATTTGGTTCCAATCAAAAGGTCTATAAACTTGAAGTAGTTATAAAGCAGTGAGGGCTGGAGGGTTATAATTGTGAATGTTTCATTCTGCCTTTGCTGATTTACTGCCTAAGCTGGGAAAAGGGCAATTCCACCCTTGGTAATAGGAAACGTCTGCAAATGAGAGGCAATTATGGCTCAAGATTGTGTTGGGGATTTCTAAAGGCACTTAACAGACTATTGGCTTTCCTAGTCCCTTTAGGTAGGAAATATTTACCACTAATTTCAAGTACAGTGGTTCTACAAAGACACTAATTTCAGAACAAAATAATAGGACCAGATATCATGTTTTAAAATGAAAATACGTTTGCTTAAACAGGTTTCCTTTAAAACTGTGCATTGGAGACCTAAATGGATGTGTATGGAGCAGAACATTCATGGAACTATTTTGTTAGCTACACTTATGGACCAGGCACGTATACAGCAGACCCAATTGCAGTCAGATACTGGTGCACCACAATGTGGGGCACATAGGTTTGGTTTACATGCAAAACTAAAAATGAGTCTCATTTTTTGTCACATTATTTTGGTGGTACCTTTCGGGCAGTTTGAGTTTACATGCATGTAGTTTTCTTTCGCTCCTATCACAAATGAAGGAGCCTAGCAGAGTCTACCATGGCCACCGCAATCCCCAGATCTCAACCCATTCAGCCGTGTTTGAGCTGATCTACACATTTGTCACAATTGTGTGAATTATTTATGACTGCATGTATTAATATCCCTCCAGACACCTTCCAGGGCCTTGTGGAGTCTATGCCACATCGTTGTAAGGCTGTGATCAGGACAAATGGTGTCCCAACCCAATACTAATTACAGGTTCTTATGAAGTTGGTAGGCAGTGTATGTTACAACCTTAATTGTTTATCACATTTCCAAGATGTGATGGTTTCTTAAAACTGTTTTAAAATAAATGAATTAATAATACTGTTACTTTTTTTATTTTCCTTTCAGGTCGTTAGAAATAATAGTTGGACTGGAGAGCAACAGTAAAATTTTCACAGTACATGTGCATGGATTACTGGAATTGCAGGTAGGATGTTTCAGTGTATGTGCACGGATTACTGGAATTGCAGGTAGGATGTTTCAGGACACAAAAGGGTAGATGTACTAAAGTCTTGCATCTGTCACGATCGTTGCAAACCACATGCAAACCAGAAGGAAGTATAATGTGAAATGTACTAAACAAACACAACGCTGTCAGCATCATTTTAACAAATGCTTTGCAGCAACAGTTCTTATTTGCGCTTTAGCCTTAAATGAATATGTAATTCTGGGCTTTACTGCAAAAATTCGCAAAAACAGGGTGGAGATAGTGCAAATGAGGGATCAAAAATATTGTAATGAGTTGTACTAAAGCTGCGGGCAGTTGCGACACTTACAATTGCATCAATTTGTTAAGAACTTTTGAAAGCACGTTTTAAACAGTCGCAATTGTTGCTGGCATTTCCCAGTCCGCTTTTTCTCGTGTTGCCAGTTGTGCTCACTGTATTTGAGACGAACACCCAAATACCTAATCTTCACTGAAGTCAGGGTGTAATTACAAGCCTTGAAAACAAATTTCTATGACATTTCTGGTTTTCCCAGCGTGTTGGGCGCAATAGACTGCACACATGTGCCATCTGTATCGGACCATGATCTATTGTGTGTTAATTGTCTAGGCTACTAAGTAGAGCAAGTTAAAAATAATAATAATAATTCAAATAAAATAAAAAACCCTAAAATCATTTAGTTTTCAATTTAATGTAACACAATTTTTGGTTCCTGGGTAGTAAGTGTTATTTCCTAATTGCTTATGCCTCGAAAGTATAGAAAATGGCTATTATTCTCCACAAACTTTGCTTTTGTGACCAGGACAGTGATATTTTGAAATTTACCTATTTCCAATGAGAAAACGGGCAAATTTGTGTCTTTTTGTTCACATAAAGTCAGAAAAAAACAACATATGAATCCAAATTAACATGTATTTATACTAAAGTAATACAAAAATGACTACAAAAGATTTAGAAGTGAGTAGTTTTTCGAGATTTACGATTATACTGTAAATCACTTTCACGAATCAGCCCCCAAATGTAGTCTCCCATCATGTTCTCGTTATGCTGTCCTTGGTAGCGGCGTTCAAAGTCCAGTATATCCTGGTGGAAGCGCTCGCCTTGCTCCTCCGAGTACTCTCCCATGTTCTCCTTGAATTTATCAAGATGAGCATCAAGGATATGGACTTTGAGGGACATCCTACAGCCCATTGTGCCGTAGTTCTTCACCAGTCTCAAACAGCTCCACATAGTTTTCGGCCTTGTGATTGCCCAGGAAGCCCCGAACCACTGCGACAAAGCTGTTCCAAGCCGCTTTCTCCTTACTAGTGAGCTTCTTGGGGAATTCATTGCACTCCAGGATCTTCTTTATCTGTGGTCCGACGAAGACACCGGCTTTGACCTTTGCCTCAGACAGCTTAGGGAAGAAGTCTTGAAGGTACTTGAAGGCTGCCGACTCCTTATCTAGAGCTCTGACAAATTGTTTCATAAGGCCCAATTTGATGTGCAGTGGTGGCATCAGCACCTTCCGGGGGTCCACCAGTGGCTCCCACTTGACGTTGTTCCTCCCCACAGAGAACTCGGTCCGCTGTGGCCAGTCCCGCCTGTGGTTGTGCGCCTTGGTGTCCCTGCTGTTCCAAAGGCAAAGATAGCAGGGAAACTTGGTAAAACCACCTTGGAGACCCATCAGGAATGCCACCATTTTGAAGTCTCCTATGACCTTGATGCCATCTCAGAAAAATGCAGATATGTATCCACTTAGGCAGCTGGAACTAAACTGAACTGGTGGGCTTAAGGCCCCTGTATTTATACTACTATTTATATTACTCATTACTGAATCTATCTGGAATGTTCTGGAAAATAGGTAAATTTCAAAATATCACTGTCCTGGTCACAAAAGCAAAGTTTGTGGGGAATAATAGCCATTTTCTATACTTTTGAGGCATAAGCAATTAGGAAATAACACTTACTACCCAGGAACCAAAAAAAAAAAAAAAATTGTTACACGGTGTAATCTTTTATTCACATTGTACTCCAATGTGTATAATGCAGCAGCATGATTTTGTTTGTGTTACCAGTAGGCTAAAGTACAAAAAAAGTGTGCTAGGTGTTCATTTGATTTTACTACTGTACTTTATACTGTATAGGCCTACTGTACAGATTTATATTTTTACATAATGTAATGTGTAGCCTACCCAAAACACATTAGTGTTTTCAGTGCAATGATTTATATTTAAAATACAGAGAACTGTAAATGTATGTGTGTGATTTTATTGTATTGTTTTTAAACCCGACAGCTCCTTATGTCGGACAAACATGTCCGGTTTAGCGAGGGGCTACTGTATGATTATGAAAAGCTTTTTGGGGGTGAAGGTTGGGGCCCCAGTTTAGAATCTGATCGGATTAAACTATTTTTTTACATATATAACAGTATATTAACAGTAGTAAAATGATGAATACATTGTACAGATGACATTTACATTTAACAAAAACAATGTTATTTTGATTCTTGCACCCTTGCATGTATAGACGTTATCCTTCAGGCACTCTCTGCTGCAGCAAACCACAACTCAACTCCTGCTATTTTATTTGAAAAAATATCCCAAAACTCTCGCTAGAGATCTAGCTAAGATGACGCAAATAATATTTAAATTTGTATATTGCGTCTCTCTTCATTAACATATTTTTTCTTAGTACATACGACAAAATGAGCACTTTGCGAATTGTTGTAATGAAAATGCAAATTGCGGTATGTTTGCACTGCGACTGGCCCTCAGTACATCTACCCCAAAATGTTTACCAGAAAATATGGGTTCTTTTGTACATTTATAATAATGTCTTTACTTGGCATCAACGTTACACTTTGATATGATATATAAGTAGTCTAAAAATAGTCATTAGTTAAGGTACAATAAAATAACAAACGAATTGTGTTGTGCCAAATTTAAATATGCAAACAAATATGTCTATTCAGAGGAAAACATTATGATATTCCTTTGTATGGCATAATTTATAAATCAGTTTGACAAAAAGATACTGTGCAAAGAAAACTAATGCAGGCTGTCTGATCTCACCACCCAACAGCAAAATCTGTAGGGTAAAAACAATCAATCAAACAATAATCAATAGGAACATGTGACATGCCATAGGTTTTTGGTTTATTTATTTGTTTAATGACTTTCTAAAATGGCAAGAATAGAGAGAGCAATCTCTTTGGCCAACAAGTGTTCCATCCTGTGCAGATAGGTCACCATACTAGCACGGCTTGGAACTTACAGAATCACGCTGCCTGATTGGCTGGACATCCCCTTCACTTTGAGAGGGGTGGGGAAGGGTGGGATGTGGCATTTTCTAAGGGTAATAACACACTGCATGGTCTAGAGTCCTCAGGCCCAGGCTAGTTAATGGCATGTGGCCTTGCCTTGTGCCAAACAGCATCCCTTGCTTTCATATTCACAGTGCATGTTAATTTTCTATCTGACTGTTGCAGTTACTAACGGGTACATCTTTTCCTGTTCTCCAGGCTGGACAATACACTTCTATATTTGTGGATAACGGAGCAGGCGCACCCATCACAATACAAAGTGGGTCTGACTTCATGGGCATGCTCCTTGGTGTATAGCCATTTCTGTGTACATAAGTGGACTTCATATTTAACAATGCATCTAATGGGATATACAGTTTGCACCTGGAATATGAAGCCAGCAAACCGCCTGACGAAGACGTATTGGATGAATCACAAGAATTCCTTTTGGGCTTCCTTTCACAGATTGCTGCTTTTGAGTTTTCACCGTTTTTGTAACAGCTAAAGAAAGACTGTATCTTATTTAAATACCTTTTTTAGCCTCGTAAGAATCATATATATATATATATAAATGTTAAAGTGTTGTATAGTTTTTCCCCTGTGTTTTGTGAAACCATGTATATTGTATGTTTCAGTGTCTGCATTGGTTTTACATGTATTATACTGGATTGTAATTCAAGTTGGATTATGATCAATGTTGAGGGGCTTGACTGTGTCCCTTGGTAAACACCTTAAGGAGTTTGAAGCTAATCCCAATAGGAGGCTGTGTGGTCCAGTGGTTAAAGAAAAGGGCTTGTAACCAGAAGGTCCCCGGTTCAAATCCCACCTCAGCCACTGACTCATTGTGTGGCACTGAGCAAGTCACTTAACCTCCTTGTGGTCCGTCTTTTGGGTGAGACGTAGTTGTAAGTGACAATGCAGCTGATGCATAGTTCACACACCCTAGTCTCTGTAAGTCGCCTTGGATAAAGGCGTCTGCTAAATAAACAAATAATAATAATCCAGTTATATAAAGATACCTTTCCAACAATGTATCATAACAATAAAGATGTATCTAGCAATGACGGTGTCCTTTGAAGCTCTTCTGCACATTAGGTCTGAAATGTTTTCTTTTGTAAACAATAACCTGGTTGAAGTATTAAAAGGTTTTTCATTCTATGTACGTGCATCTTTTACAAGACAGAAACTGTATATTGACCACGTATACTGACCAACAAAAGTAAGGCACAAGGTAGGAAAAAGCTTGCCTATGATTTTTTATTCCTAGATTACACTTAGGTCAAAGGCAAATGGAATGCTTTGGTATATAGCTATAAAAAGAGTACAAATCCAAGGTGGTTGTGGTGATGTTGTACAATGCACTAGCGAGATCACACTGAGAGTACTGTGTCCTACTCTGGTCAGTACAAAACGGACTTGACGCCCTGGAGAGAGTCCAGCAAAGAGCAACCAGACTAATACCAGGAAAGAGCTACAAAGAAATGCTATGAGTCTATTTAGCCTGGAACAAAGAAGAATCAGGGGGGACATGTAAGCCTTTAAAATCTTAAAATGAGTTGACAAAGTTAAGACCAGAAGACACAGCTGGAAATTAAGTGGAAATAGGGGGAAAGAAATACTTCCTCACACAGAGAATAGTGAGGGTATGGAATGAGTTACCTAGTCATGTTGTTGATGCAGAATCACTTTGATCCTTTAAGACCCAGCTTGACAAAGTGTTGAAAACTTCATATTATTAAAGTGATGGAGATTCTCTAACCTGTAACTTAAGATGCCTGCCCTTTTGGTTTGCTGCCTATTAGGAATATTTGCTCTTTGGAATATTGGCTCTCCTCAGTTATTATCGGGGTCATTGACCTGTGGTCGTGTTACTTCAGTCTCTGGGGTATGGAGATCTCGCTGTGCTGCGGATGGAAATGAATAAGTCTGATTTCCAGTCAGCCCCAATAGTAGATGGAAATGTGATATTTGTTGTTGGCAAACTCCTGCCTGAGTGTCATCACATGACCTGATGTTCAGGTAAGGAGCTGCTATAACTGACGCTATCATCACATGACCTGATGTTCAGGTAAGGAGCTGCTATAACTGATGCTATCATCACATGACCTGATGTTCAGGTAAGGAGCTGTTATAACTGATGCTATCATCTCATGACCTGATGTTCAGGTAAGGAGCTGCTATAACTCTGACGCTATCATCACATGACCTGATGTTTGGGTAAGGAGCTGCTATAACTGATGCTATCATCTCGTGACCTGAAGAACAGGTAAGCTAGTTATTTATATTTTTATTGGTAAATATTAGTTAGTGTAACTGTCTGTCAGCAACAAAATGCTAGTTTTTTTTTTTGTTATACTCTGCTAATATTACTTCAAGCCAAGTAGCTGAATATGCTTTAAAAAAAGTTTTATTGTCATTCTTTCTAAGAGGCTGACTTGGAAAGTCATTCGGGATAGGAGGAAGTCACTTTCTACATTGGATTTGAAAGGTAATTTGGGAGTGCAAATAACATTACATACTGTTCTTTTGTAGAAACACTGCTAACCAGTATCAACCTTAATAAAAGCTCCCCAAAGTAAAAGCATAGCAAAGTGTAATAAGGTATAGTGAAAGCATGGTTAAGCATTGTAAAGCCCAGAGAGGTATTGCAAAGCATATTAAAACACATGGAAAATGCAGAATATTTTTTTTTTTAACAGGCCATCATGCTTGGACAGAGATCAGCAGTTACACAAAGCTGATTATAATTCCAAAACAGTACTGAACGTTGTTTCAGATGAATCAGGAGCACAGGAGAACACATCTCTATATTTATAACTTATAAAGACATAATACTTGCTCATCAACCCCCTAACATGACGTGTGGTACGTGAAATAGGGTGATAATACGCATTAAGGCACATGTTTGGCCAGTGTGGTACATTATATAGACCTATACAAGGAGCTAAATCAGTACATTTTTAGCTCAGAAAATGTAACTATTTTCCTGAAAAACTATCAAATCAGTATGTCCAATTCTGAATTTTCAAACACAGAGTTGCAAGTAGAACACCCTTGTAAGCATGTTTCTACATTATTCATGCTGTAAATCTGTCAAAATACTGAAATTACTCTGGCAATCAGAAACAGTAATTGTGACAAGTTGGCTCTTGCAAATTATATATATATTAGGTGCTGTTTGAAACTCAATATTGTAAGTGTCTGTTCCTATCTAGAGGTTGTGTAAGAGTGAAAAGCAAAGAACATGTATCTCCTTACCCAGTTGATGCAAGGAAATCAAAAAGCAGTTGTATATGTTTTGTAGCAGCTTGTGACAAATTTGTCACTTAAGGATGCTTTAGACCAAGCTGACACAGGTTTAATACATTATGGTGCTTTTGAAGCAGCGTTCATGAGGAGAGAGACCCAGCTCTATGGTACTGGCTAGTCTAGTTCATGAGACAGACCCAGCTCTATGGTACTGGCTAGTCTAGTTCAGGAGGAGAGACAGACCCAGCTCTATGGTACTGGTTAGTCTCGTTCATGAGGAGAGACAGACCCAGCTCTATGGTACTGGCTAGTCTAGTTCATGAGGAGAGATAGACCCAGCTCTATGGTACTGGTTAGTCTAGTTCAGGAGGAGAGACAGACCCAGCTCTATGGTACTGGTTAGTCTCGTTCATGAGGAGAGACAGACCCAGCTCTATGGTACTGGCTAGTCTAGTTCATGAGGAGAGACAGACCCAGCTCTATGGTACTGGTTAGTCTAGTTCAGGAGGAGAGACAGACCCAGCTATATGGTACTGGTTAGTCTAGTTCATGAGGAGAGACAGACCCAGCTCTATGGTACTGGTTAGTCTAGTTCAGGAGGAGAGACAGACCCAGCTCTATGGTACTGGTTAGTCTAGTTCAGGAGGAGAGACAGACCCAGCTCTGTGGTACTGGCTAGTCTAGTTCAGGAGGAGAGACAGACCCAGCTCTATGGTACTGGCTAGTCTAGTTCATGAGGAGAGACAGACCCAGCTCTATGGTACTGGTTAGTCTAGTTCAGGAGGGAGAGACAGACCCAGCTCTATGGTACTGGCTAGTCTAGTTCAGGAGGAGAGACAGACCCAGCTCTATGGTACTGGCTAGTCTAGTTCAGGAGGAGAGACAGACCCAGCTCTATGGTACTGGCTAGTCTAGTTCAGGAGGAGAGACAGACCCAGCTCTATGGTACTGGCTAGTCTAGTTCAGGAGGAGAGACAGACCCAGCTCTATGGTACTGGCTAGTCTAGTTCAGGAGGAGAGACAGACCCAGCTCTATGGTACTGGTTAGTCTAGTTCAGGAGGAGAGACAGACCCAGCTCTATGGTACTGGCTAGTCTAGTTCAGGAGGAGAGACAGACCCAGCTCTATGGTACTGGCTAGTCTAGTTCAGGAGGAGAGACAGACCCAGCTCTATGGTACTGGCTAGTCTAGTTCATGAGGAGAGACAGACCCAGCTCTATGGTACTGGCTAGTCTAGTTCATGAGGAGAGACAGACCCAGCTCTATGTCACATCCCTCAGGGTATACATTCTGAATATTCTAGTCAGCCAACAGTTTCTTTTATAATTATAATTTGAGTGCAGGTTTGTCTATTAAAGTTTCAGAATTTAAGTTAGGTCCTAAAATGTACCGTTAGTCCTAAGGTTTCTTAGCTTTAAAAAAAAAAAAAAAAAAGAAAATAGTAATTAAAAATATCTAGTGGCCTACATGTGTTAATGGTGATCTTGCTGTTTGTTCAATAACTTGTTTACAGTGTATTCATAACGTTTATTCAAAACCTCCTGGCTTTGTTAGAGAAGAGAGCACTGTGCCTGTGTTGTTATTATGACATGCTGAAATAGAGTTGCTGAAAGTAATCAGTCTGCATCCAGCTGTTTGATTTCTATAATTTGTCATTAAAAGGTTTGGGGTATGAATGCATAGAGCATGAACAATCTTGTCAGTTATATTCATTCCCCACCACGGCTGTAAATTCAACATTAGAGCCATCAGTAACATGAGAAAAGGTTGCCTTAATGACCTGTATCCAACATGTAAGCTTGATGGCTAACGAGTCTCTGAAATGTACGCTACTCCTGATAGGTTATCAGTAATGAAAGGCAACAATATGATTAGCAGACCTGTGTATTGTAATTCCTAAAGTACTCACTCACCCATAAGATCATCTGAAAAGTTAGGTGCCCAACAATGTCCACATTAGCCATCTTTATTGTGAAAAAGAACACTTGCAATAATGGGTACTGTATAGGGGTAGAACGCTACTAAGCTGAGGTCAAAAATAGGTCAATAGGTCGACCAGTCACCACTTACATAAATCATGTAGTTCATGTCTGGTGCTCTATTTGTGAAAGTTCCGTTTCGTAACAGTTATTGCACTATATTTTAAAACTGCTTGGAATGTTTGAACTACGTATTATTGTTCTAAAATGTCATTTTTCTGTATGTCCTTTATTCCTGGTCTCTATGCATATGATACTGACTACGGTTAACTTTGATGAATCCTCACCAGTGCATAATCAAACCCTGGACTGCATCATCTTCTGGTCCTGTTTCAACACTGCTATCCTGCTGTTCCTTGAATAGTGCTGTATTGTTTGGCTTCAGAAGTTTGGAACAGAGGATACTATCTGTCCCCAAATGTACAATGGTGTTTGGTACCAGGTCAAATGTTATTCTCAAACTAGAAAGGCTTACCAAGAGAAAGACCTTGGAGAAGTAATAGAAATAGCCCATCTGAGTACCTGATTCCAAGTGATCCAGCCTCAACAACATGACAAGGTAACCCATGCCATCCCATCACCACTCTGTGTGAAGAAGTGTCTCCTTCCCTCTCCTCTTAATTTCCACCTGTGACCTGTGGTCCTGGTTTCAGTACCAAGGTTAAAGTATTTCTTAGGGTTAACAATGTCAACTCCTTCTAAGATTTTAAAGACTTCAATCATGCTTGGTTATATAGTCAAAATTGTAGAGTAGAAATCACAGGTTATGGTGTGGTTGTAAAACACACTGGTGAGACTGCAGAATGATAAACACTAATCATGATAAATCTTCACACACAAATGAGATTTGTGTCACTAATATTTGTGCAATGATCTGTTTCATCAGCAATGTCAATGGAGGTCCTGGGTATTTCCTGGGGATTATTGACTGGCTGGGAGAATTAGTTGCTATTACCCTTAGATGGCTATTATTTCCCGTGTGCAGTAACCAGTGGGCTTGTGGTAGTTTACAGCCGTGTGTAAGGCCTTTGCGCTTTGCTAGCTCAGCCTCAGCACTCTCTCTGCAGTGCGTGGAAGGAGGCCTCTATTTCCAGTGGGCCTCATTATTGTAACACAGGATTCATCTCAGAGTTCAGAGGGCTTTTTGAACAGACGGAGAAATACAATAAAACATTTGTATTGCTATTATTTGCATTTTATGTACATACTATTTGAACTCTTGCACAAGGCGAGTGATTCAAAAGTAACTTTTACTGTCATGCACATCCCACGTTTTATCATTTTTCTCTCAGAAATGCACAAAATGACTTTTTCATGAATCAGAATGTAGATGCCAGAGCTTTCATTCAGTTATTTTTAGCGCTGGGAGTAACATGGAATTTTCATGTTCACATATTGATTTTGGTTCTCTCTTATTACATTCTCTCTTATTGGTTCTCTCTTATTACATTCCACAACAGCAAACAACATAAAGCAAACATCATTGATGCCTACACATAACATTTCCCTTGGAAGTTGGGCCAGTGTTGGAAAGCTTAAGGCATTTTGGAGTGTTGTACCTGCATCTGTATCACGGAGAGAAGCAGACCCCGATTCGAGGGTGCAGGGTATCCCCATGTCCAGCATCTGCATCACAGAGAGAAGCAGACGCCGATTCGGGGGGTGTAGGGTATCCCCATGTCCTGCATTTGTACCACAGAGAGAAGCAGACCCTGATTTGAGGGGTGCAGGGTATCCCCATGTCCTGCATCTGTATCACAGAGAGAAGCAGACCCCAATTCGAGGGTGCAGGGTATCCCCATGTCCTGCATCTGTATCACAGAGAGAAGCAGACCCCGATTCGGGGGTGCAGGATATCCCCATGTCCTGCATCTGTATCACAGAGAAAAGCAGACCCCAATTCGAGGGTGCAGGGTATCCCTATGTCCTGCATCTGTATCACAGAGAGAAGCAGACCCCGATTCGGGGGTGCAGGGTATCCCCATGTCCTGCATCTGTATCACAGAGAGACGCAGACCCCAGTTTGGGGGGTGGGTGATCGAGGTATTCCTCTTCCTCCAGAACATTTTGAACAATGATTAATCTGATCTAAATCATTAAAATTTAATTTAGAATCAATAAAAGAAAAAGAAAATAACAACATTGGTTAATTTTAAAATGATATAAATTGCAACTTAAATTAAGAACCCATCAATGAATGCAATATGTTGATAATGACAAACTTTTTTTTTCATCACCTAAACAGTGATCTCACATATCAGTTTGATTTTGCAGGTTGTACAATGACTGTCACGGGTCTGCAGTTTGTCAATTTGTGGGTCTCTTGGGTGGTCTGTTTTACCTTCTTTTGATTGGGTAGCTGCCGGCCCACCGAGAGGGCAGGGAGGACGGGGAAATTTCCCCGGGGCCCAACGCCTCGAAGGAGGCCCAACGCCCTGAAGGGGGGCCCTGATGAAGGGGGGAACTTTTTTTATTATTTTTTATTTAATATATGTAAAATATTTTAAAACATCTAGCCCTGCACAAGATCCTTTGCGTTCCCACCACCACATTAAAAAGAAAAACTCCCGTACTGCACACCAAGCCGATGTGCTTCTGTTGTGTAATGATTGTGTATCCAGGCGCTGTCAAACACTTCTTTTCACACAATGATTTGAACTTTCACATTTCATATTTTACTACACCAAAAAGCTGAAAAAAAGGCATAGCAATTTTATGTATTTTTTTAAAGACTTTAAAAAACTTTAAAAGAACCCTAAAGTTGCACAATATATACCACAGTATGAATTATTCTTTTATTAAGATCTATAATTTGCTCAAAACAACGTGGTGCAGCAGTTTGTTATAAAAATGGTATCGTGTAAAATAAATAAAGTACTTTCTTCAGCTGGTGGTAAACACAATTAGAGAATGATCGGTTATATTGCTTAAAATACAAATATATTTACCAATGGAAGCTATTCGTTAAGAGCAGAGATGAGTGGTTTATTTTTGGCACAGGATAAATAAAATAGTGTATAGCAATACCATTAAAATGTAGTTTCTGCTAAAAACCTATGTTATTTGATGTTAAGTAAGCTTCCAATTAATGACTATTACACGTGGAGTTTGTACAAAAAATATATTTATTCACTTACATTAAAAAAGGTTTGAATACTGTAAATAACTTAAACATAACTACTTTGAGAAAGAGTAAACTATCCTGCTGCAGATTTTAATTGAGATATTGAAACTTTTACGCGCTGTTGACAGTTTCCTTCAAACCCATTATCAAAATACTGTATCGGTTGAAATGATCTTCCTCAGACACTGCTAAGATTGCAAGTATCATTGCTTGGTTTAGAAGCTTGGTTTAGACTACAGTATACTACAAAGTCGGATTAATGTAGTACCATGGGGGTGGCGGCAGCGGGACATACCAATCCTTCCCCGGGGGCCCATGACGGCTCTCGGCGGCCCTGGGTAGATGTGGTTAACCATACAGCTTCTGAGGTAACCCTGGAAAAGACTGATGTGTTCTATAACAAAGCAAGAATCCCTCACTCCCACAGGCTTACCCATTACTGTAAGCCAAATTAAACTGACAGTATCATTTTACAGTCCTGTGTCATAAATGTCATGTCAACGTGTCTTCACAATACTTCAAAAGTATTACCTGTACCATCAAGCTGTGCCCTGAGAAGTGTTGAACAGAGAATATTATCAGTACCCAAATGTAGAATTAAGTTTAGTCCAAGTTAATTTGCTTACAGCTATGGCCAAACGTTTTGCATCACCCTTTAGAATTAACTAATGTTGCTTCATAAAGTAATCTGAAATCTTCTGAATAATGGTACGTTAACATATTGAATTACATACCGCTTTGTAGTTTTACATATACTTAGAGAAAAACTGACCAAAATTGAAAAATGTGACATTTTGAAATTTAACATGAAATATTGCACTACTTTTATGGCTTCCAGTAGACTTTTGTGATATCATTTTGTAGTTTCTTTGATTACATGACGTTAAATATAAGATCTAATTTAATAAATTCTAGACGCAAAAGTTTTGGCCACAGCTGTATTGCACCTCAAATACAGTAAAAGCCACGGAACGCAAAGCAGTGCATAGTACGTGGCACGCAAAGCTATCATGCTTTATTAAGAACAGTGGAAAAAGGGACATGGTAATTATGCTAGGTTGTTATGCTGTAGTAGGTTATTTGTAGTCACTGTCAAGCGACATTCAGCACTAAGTAACCTTACAAGAAAGACTACTCTAGGAGAACTAATACAATAGTTCCAGTGTCATATACAGAAAAATAAATACAAATATTAGTAAATTGGAAAGACAGTTGTTAGTTTAATTTTCCTCTGTTAGACATAAGTAGATGTTCTAGATTCAACACATATACTGTATCAGACCTATTCCATTCATTCAGTGTGGGTTCCTATGAGCCTTTTCCAGTAACAATAAGACAATTCAGCACCAAAGAAGCGTGTAAGGAAACAAAAGATCAGAAGCCCTGGATTTGTTTGTAGCTGAAATATAAT
Organism: Acipenser ruthenus; assembly: GCF_902713425.1. Taxonomy (NCBI): domain Eukaryota; kingdom Metazoa; phylum Chordata; class Actinopteri; order Acipenseriformes; family Acipenseridae; genus Acipenser; species Acipenser ruthenus. Next base: position 9,243,302 of record NC_081215.1, read on the forward strand.
CAATTTTATAAAATGTCACAGGCAAAGTAAGCGCTCTGGTTGGTTGTTCGTGATCACATGTGCAGGAATTTTTGCACTACTGCATGGGTCAGAAGAACTTTTTTTTGCCTCCTCTCTTTTTTAAAACTTAAATCAACTGCATAAGATCAAAGTGTGTTTGGGTCAACAACTTTTAAAAGTTCATTTTGCATACTTATACATTATTTCAACACTCAAAAAATAAACAGAATAGTATACATTTAAAATGTTAATCAATTTCCTTGTATGATATATATTTTTTTTTAATCTCATAATCTCGATCTGGTTGGCTACAACGAGAAGGCCTTTGAGCATTCCTGTCATTAGTACCGAATGCTGCCGATCAGTAGTATCTAAAACCAGGGTAGAGCGCGGTTGTGTTGAACCTTAACAACAAAGAGATCAAGTATGAAAAAACTGAATTAAAAACAATAGGTTCTGTACAGTGAACAGTTTTGTTTGTGTTGACTATGAGTGACACCCAGTAAGCAAGCAGGCCTGCCGGCCCCTCTGAGTTCAGCTGATGTTCTGAGCCTGATGCCTCTTTCCCACTGTACAACCGAGCCACGCCAGGGACGTAGGGAGCCCTCACAGTGCGGTTACGAGGAGCCTGGGTTGTTTTTCCACTGCAGAGCCGAGCCGTGCTACTGACGTCACACGCAACGAAAGACAGTTGTTATTAATTAATTCAGTTTGCCAAAAGATGCGCAAACAAATGGTGTTCAAAAATGAATAGACCAACGGTACAGCTGTATCTTGTATCGCTATATTTTGTAAATATATTTAGGAATGTCTTTATAATCCACAAATGTTACTGATTATATCGCCTTACTAAAGTTCATTTAGTTCTGTTGAAGGGGAAAAGAAGAAGGTTTTAAAAATATGATTTGCCAGAGATATCCCGTTTAAGGATAGTTGTTGTTTTTGTTTGGGTGCTTAATAAAAGAAACCGCGCGAACGCAACGAGAGCCGTAGTTGTATGTACGGTACAGCTGTACAGTATTTTGGAAAATAAGTTTAGAATTGTTTTATTCTAATTGTTTTATTTTCACTTTTTTTTTCTTTATATTAATACCAAGGGAAACTCTCTCATGACACTCGCTGCCCGCCATGTTAGTTGTTTTTCTTTCTGGAGTGTCTAATGCAATGTAATGATGAAAATCCTTAACCCCGCCCCTGGCTCGGCTCGGCTCGCAGCCGGATTCAGATGTCTTGTGGAGCTCGAGTTTCATGGTTTGGTTCTCGCTCAGCTCGACAAATAGCTGGTGGAGAACCACCTGTACCTGTACCGTACCGAGCCCTCATGGGTGCCAGTGGAGAAGGGGTATGAGAGTGTGGAGCACTGGTGGTGAGAGGAAACGAAGGCTTGGCTCTTAAAATGTAAAGCTGCAGAGCGTCATTATTGTAGGGAGACTGTGATTTCAAACATCACATTTACATTCCAATGTGTATAAAATATGTAGGTGAGCAGTTTTAATCTTACATTCTTGGAGTTTTATAACAGAAAAGCAATGCATTCACGCTACAGTAAAAAAAAAAAAAATTGCATATCTACAAAAATAAATGAACAATGAATTCAGCAGTAATAAGTTCTTCCAGACAATTTCTAGTCTCTACAGCCAAAGTATCGGGGCTATTTAGCAGTGGAGGAAGGGTGCATTCAATAAAAAAATATATTAAGGTTTAAAAATCTAATTGTTTTTTTTTTATATATAAAATTAACATAAAGTAATTTTATAAACGCAGTAAAACAATCCCAGGTGTGTGGTAAATTTCTGCACATCCTGGGTGGTTGAAGACGCCTGGCTTAGCCTTGTGTTCACAGGGCACCCAGGGAGTCGGATCATTTTATAACTACTGCACATCCTGTCGTGTGTTATTGCTTACATAAATCACATATCAGAAATCAACCAATCACAGAGAAGTATTTGCCAAAATTCCAGTACATCTTATCCTGTGTACAGAGGTCATCTTCCTGAACACCAAACCCTAATTCTAATGTTCAAAAATCAAAACAAAACAACATATCTAAAATGGATAATCCTATAAACTTCACTCTTTCTTTACATTTTGATGAACTTGACACTAGTTTCTCCATGAAAATATTAACAAAATGATTACTTAGAAATACATATTTATTTGGCTTTTGTTTTTAATAAATGGTCTCACCATGACACAGCACTGTGTGCTGTAGTGTTTTGAAAATATAGTAACTGAAGTTGCATATTAAACAGATGTTTTTGCCAATAGGTTAGCACTTTGGAGACTGCAATGTGCTTTAGGGACAGCATAGAGAAGTGTCTCGAAATGGACTGGCTGTTAGTGAAATCTATCGCACTTTTTCAAATTAATGACTGTTGTAAACTAGTTGATAAGAATCTTAAGCAAACTCAGCCAGAGCTAAGTATTCGATTTCTATTTAGTCTGTTACAGTTTTCTTTGTGCTTTGATATCAAAACCCTGAAGGAGCCCCCTCTGATAAGAAAGGTACATGCTTGACTCATTTAATAGGATAATGTATTAGGGTTTGCTAAATGTTTTTAGGAGGGTTAGTGTTGACTGAGTTTGGACTAACCAGGCGTCACCCTTCAGCCGGGGTGAATATTTCTACTGGATTTAAGCAGGCAGGTTAGTTTTTAAGCCTCATTCCAATGTCACCCTTTAGAAATGATTTAGAATTTCCACTCCAGACTGACTCCATTGGTATTTATGAAGGATTAGTGGCTAATTGCCTTTCTTCACTTTTTATTATTAGGGAGTATGTAAACTCCATTGAACAGCAAGCTGTGAATCTTCAATAAATGACTAGCTGTCCAATAAAGCTTTATTTTTTTAATAGAGAAGAAATATAAATCATTCCTCTAAAGAAACAAAGGTACATTCAGAGCCCTGGCTTTGTATTTGTACTGTGAACCAAACACAGGAAATATTTTACCAAGTGGTTAGCCTGAAGAACAATATACCTTTTATAATCATAATTTATGATTATTGGATTGAGATTGCACATTTTCATCACCACTTCAGTAACATATGTCTTGCTGGTATTCACAACAGAAACAGTGCCAGGCTTCTAACTGGCAGTTTCAGTATGCCTGGCATCACCCTTGAGTAGTGCAGTGCTGGTGTCCCATAGCATAGGTAGTGCACTTCTACCTCTATGATCTTGAGTGCAGTGCTGGTGTTCCCTAGTATAGGTAGTGCCCTTCTACCTCTATGATCTTGAGTGCAGTGCTGGTGTTCCCTAGTATAGGTAGTGCCCTTCTACCTCTATGATCTTGAGTGCAGTGCTGGTGTTCCCTAGTATAGGTAGTGCTCTTCTACCTCTATGATCTTGAGTGCAGTGCTGGTGTTCCCTAGTATAGGTAGTGCACTTCTACCTCTATGATCTTGAAGTGTAGTGCTGGTGTTCCCTAGTATAGGTAGTGCCCTTCTACCTCTATGACCTGATCGGCTCCAGAGCACAATGACAGTGGGATTTTATTTAGGCTGTTTCAGCCCAAGTGAAATGAATCTGTATCCCAAAGCAACCACCATTGTAATTGGCACCCAGCTAAGCAATCTCACTTACAGGGGGTTGAAATGCAACGAAAACACGGTTTGAGCTGGGGGTGTCCTGTCATGGAGCTCGAGAATGGGTTTATATATTGTCAGCACACACCGAACTTCACATTGTCAGCTTACTAATGATTACCTACAGTAAAACAATGTGTACTGTGGGGCAGTGAGGGCTAATAAGTATGTCAGTCTGAGGCTGACAAGATCTATGTTCCCCTGTTAAGGTGAAAAACTTGTAGTTCATGATAGGCGTCATGGCCGAAGTAGCTGGGGAAACTACATTTCCCAGAAGCCTTTAGGGCTGATGGTATTCAGCCAGAAAAGGGAAACACCTGGCTAATTGGGTAGATAGGGTGTTGATTGTCTGAGTGTTTGCAATTATCTGTGCTATATAAACTGTCCTTTTGTTCTTAGTGTAAGAAGGAGGTGGCAGGAGGGTTGAATGTGGAGAACGTAAGTGCAGAGTGATTAAAATAATTGATAAACTAGATTTAAGACAGGGAAACAGCTTAGCTGTCCTGTGTGAGTTAGGGACTTCAATATAGTGAAGTTAGTATCTTCAAGTGAAGATTGGCTTTTGGTTTGTTCTGTTTGTAAAAGGGTTTATAGTATTTTGGTTCAAATATTTACTTTGTTCCTGTGTTTTGTTTTATTTGGTGAGAATAAAAGTGCGCCAAGGCGCTGAACAATAACTCTGTCTGTGGGTGTTTGCTGTTCCTGCCGCGAGTCAGTCTTGACTGCCCGCCACGCTACCACAGTACATATATATTACACAAATCAGAACATTTTAAATGTGAAATAGTTTCAGAATAACTATGAATATAGAACAAATGATAAATTGTGTCAAGAGGATATTGTGATGCTGTTAAAGGGTTACTTTACCCTCCTTACCTGATTGAAGTACATGGTGCTAACAACATCATTCCAGTACATATTACCTGATATGCATTACCAGCAATTCTCACAGATCTCACAGTAAAGTGGAATTAGCTGCTAGTGAAGAAAATGTATAAACTGCTCCGCGCAGACACTTCAGTGCAGATTCCAACTTCGAGATGTCGCTTGATGGAACTCAGTCAACACTGACTTTCAATAAAAAAGAAGAATTCAAAATCAAATACACGTTTAACATCATGATCATGAGTGCATCTTTCATGCATCAAAATGCGAGATCTTCAAAGTGATGGGATTATACATGAGATCAGGAGTCTCCAGCCTTGGTCCTGGGGAGCCCCAATCCTGCAGGTTTTCAAGGTATCTTTACATCATCAATGGCTAAAGATCTGGAACTAATTAAGCAGAAATTGGTGCAATTAAATAACTGAGAGGTCGGTTGAAACAAAAACCAGAAGACCCAGTAGCTCTCCAGGACCCCTGCATTAGATCATATTTAGTAGAATTATTAGCTCTGGGTACTTTAATATCCTATAAAGTGTGTAATTCTCCATTTGATGTTTCTACTATCATTATTGACATGCTTACTAACCATTCCAGTAAACATTCATAGTTGAAAGAACTCCTTGTGGGTGGGGGGGCATATCCGAGTTGCACAGTGCTTCACCTGTTCCATGCAAGCAGCCTAGTGGAGCTTTACCAATTATGAATCATACAGAACACACGTAATAGAATATTAAACAACAAATTAAATACAGCTATTTGGAAAATGTAGGAAATGTTCCTTTAATGTTTACTGTATTTTAGGGAAGAGCCACTATTACTTAATCCCTATTGTGCGTTGCTGGAAGGCCACACTGGCGATGAATATTTGAGTTAATCCCTCTGACATTTCTCTAGGATCACCAAGTTCAGATGTTAACGTCATTTCCACGTCTGGGATTTTTATCCCTTGTTCTATAAAAACAGAACTGCAATCATGTTCAGGCGCAGCTCTCTTTGCTATATACTGCAGGAGGAATCCTGCATTAACACATGACCCAGTCCCAGTACTGCTTAATATCAACCTTTTTCAAATCACTCCTGTTCATGCCACCCTCTGCTTATTGTCAACACATTGAAATGTCCCTGATAGAATACAATGGGGGTCATATCTCTTTAGTTATCATCACTTTGGTTAAATCACTCACATTTAACAGCCATGCAACTGATTTCCTACCCACTTAACATGACTTTGGGAAATAAAAGGATCTACTTACATGTAAGCAGGTGGCTGTGCATACAGAGAAGAATTAAAAGGAGTTGACATATGTGACAGGGTGGCTGGGCAGTAACGTCACGGCAGAAGCAGGAAGGAAGAACTCTGACACCAGACTGCAGTTTTCAAATAATAAAGACGCGGCGCGCAGTTTTTATTTAAATACAAAAATAAATAAAAGGTTTTAACAAAACACTTGCTCACAGAGCAAAATAAAAATGTTAAACAAAAACTCGAACACAAAGTATAAATAAACCAAAGTATAAATAAACCATACAGGTCAGGCTGGGCAGTCGCTGTCACTGTTCCTGTATATATATTTTTAGTTTTGTTCCTCTCACCTTGCTCTCTACGCTCCTCTCGTACACCCACCACGAGCTGGAGAGCTGCAGGCTTTTTATACCGTGGCTGAGGGGTTTAACTAGCTAGCAATTATTCTATTACCCCTCGGCCACAATCTGCACGAGTTTTTCAATTACTGTGGATGGGGTTTCCCATCCACGCTACTAACCAAAATAAACATTCGGCTACATCGTCACTAAATAAAACAATACATAAAAAAAAAAATAATAATAATAACATAACATGGGCGGAGGGGGAAACCATGTTCTAAAATAAACACACAGGTTTACACAGCAGGGCTCTCTACCGCCCTGCTACAACATAGTTAACCTGCATTAATACTTTAAACACAGCACAGAACCAGAACCAGAGGACACAGTAGGAAATGAAGTAGAGATAGACTTAGGACAGATGGTAGGAGATGTTTCTTCTCACAGAGTGGTGAGGGGATGGAATGGGCTACCTAGTCATATTATTGAAGTAGAATCACTTGGATCCTTTAAGACCCAACTTGAGAAAGTTTTGAAACACCGTGTAACAGTTTTGTTTTTTTTTTTGGTTCCTGGGTAGTAAGTGTTATTTCCTAATTGCTTATGCCTCAAAAGTATAGAAAATGGCTATTATTCCCCACAAACTTTGCTTTTGTGACCAGGACAGTGATATTTTGAAATTTACCTATTTCCAATGAGAAAACGGGCGAATTTGTGTCTTTTCGTTCACATAAAGTCAGAAAAAAACAACATATGAATCCAAATTAACATGTATTTATACTAAAGTAATACAAAAATGACTACAAAAGATTTAGAAGTGAGTAGTTTTTCGAGATTTACGATTATACTGTAAATCACTTTCACGAATCAGCCCCCAAATGTAGTCTCCCATCATGTTCTCGTTATACTGTCCTTGGTAGCGGCGTTCAAAGTCCAGTATATCCTGGTGGAAGCGCTCGCCTTGCTCCTCCGAGTACGCTCCCATGTTCTCCTTGAATTTATCAAGATGAACATCAAGGATATGGACTTTGAGGGACATCCTACAGCCCATTGTGCCGTAGTTCTTCACCAGAGTCTCAACCAGCTCCACATAGTTTTCGGCCTTGTGATTGCCCAGGAAGCCCCGAACCACTGCGACAAAGCTGTTCCAAGCCGCTTTCTCCTTACTAGTGAGCTTCTTGGGGAATTCATTGCACTCCAGGATCTTCTTTATCTGTGGTCCGACGAAGACACCGGCTTTGACCTTTGCCTCAGACAGCTTAGGGAAGAAGTCTTGAAGGTACTTGAAGGCTGCCGACTCCTTATCTAGAGCTCTGACAAATTGTTTCATAAGGCCCAATTTGATGTGCAGTGGTGGCATCAGCACCTTCCGGGGGTCCCAGCCGTACTCATCATACTTCAAGGCGTCCAGCAAGGTCTTGATGCTGTTGTAATCCTCTTTGAGGTGCACCGAGTGAGCCAGGGGAAGAGACGGGTACTTGTTACCATTATGGAGCAGCATGGCTTTGAGGCTCCTGGATGAGCTGTCAATGAAGGACAGTATAATGAAAACATGATGGGAGACTACATTTGGGGGCTGATTCGTGAAAGTGATTTACAGTATAATCGTAAATCTCGAAAAACTACTCACTTCTAAATCTTTTGTAGTCATTTTTGTATTACTTTAGTATAAGTACATGTTAATTTGGATTCATATGTTGTTTTTTTCTGACTTTATGTGAACGAAATAGGTAAATTTCAAAATATCACTGTCCTGGTCACAAAAGCAAAGTTTGTGGGGAATAATAGCCATTTTCTATACTTTTGAGGCATAAGCAATTAGGAAATAACACTCACTACCCAGGAACAAAAATTGTGTTACATAGTGAAATCAATCGGCTACCAGGAACCAGACAAGTTTAGATGGGTCGAATGGCCTCTTCTCATTCATACACTTTCGTATGTTCTTTTGAAATGTTCCAGATATAAAGTATGACCGCACGATACAGCACCCAGAGCACTGCAATGTGTATTTGTACAGCTTTCTTATTATTTCCTATGTGTAAATTGAAAATAAATTGTATTAATGAACACTATTGTAACTGATGCAATACCTAGAACTGTATTAACTCAACTCCGCTTGTTTTCCCTTTTGTGGAGATGTTGAAGGTTTTGACTGCAGTTTGCCTTTTCTACACTACTTATCAATTCAGTACGGAGAATCCATGTGGATGATTTAAATTACAATTGAACAGACAAATTAATGATGATAATGAATTTGGCCAGAGACCTTGTCCGTGGGTGCTGACAGCTATCCGCAATGCTGGCCGACTCGCAAAAACACGATGACATCATGTAGTCTAGTGCCGCGGATAGGAAGTGGCTTGTAGGGCCACCTCCCCCCAAAAGACAAGGCTGCCAAACCATGACTGGAAAAATGAAAATGATGAATGGTTAATGCAACAACTGTGGTGGCACAATGCCACCTACCCCCAAACATGGGAAAAGGATGAATGAAAAGTAAGCAGCTGAAACACAGGCTCCCCACGCATGAAATGCACTGAGGGAGAACCAAGCCTCTCCGGCCTGCCACGAACCCTGCAGAAACTAAATATGAACCGCTCGGAAAAAAAAACCTACTCGCTGGTAGGAGGAAACCTTAGGGAATCCATGGCTGAGGGTAGCCCTTCCTCCAGGCTCTAAAGATGGCCGTCTCCCTGTTTGGCCTCGCCGCATGTGACTGAGAGGCCAAACAAAAAAGAAGTGACATGAATGAAAGCCACACAGAGTTTTTATGGCGCTTGGATATGATGTGTTGATTAGTGGGCGGATTCTCCTTCCAGAAACACAACCAAGTTTTCCATTCTGTGTGGTGAACAGGTCACCAAAAATAGGTTATAAAAAACATATGCACATTCTGTATTTTACAATTTTGTGTATTTTGTGTCAGCTATAATCACTGACACAAGTAAACATGTCTTTAGATGTGTTCAAGAAACATGTTTAAGCAATGCATGATAAATCTCTCCATTGAGTCTGAAAATGGAAGAAAGCTTTAATATTGCACTTACTGTGAGAATACGTCATACAGAACACACTATATCAATTAAACTGTAGTCAAAACCACATTGCCATCCATAAATATAATAGAGATAGTGCTATAAATATAGATAGTGCGGAATTTAGACATACTGAAAGAAACTCGACTAGAAATCTGTTTTCAGTGGCAGCAAGACATTAAAAAGACTTTTAGTGTAACATTTGTCATTTAAGTTTATTTTACTGTTTCTAAAAACCAAGCTGCCAACTTAGTCACTTGATTAATGATTCACTCAAACACTCTCTTCTGATTGGCTAACAGTATGTTTCTCAAAGCAGAAGTCAGGAGACATGTTGTCTTGCTTCTGGAACCTCGTAAACATCCATTTCCCCGTGTGCGCTGGGCTTTGGAGCTGGGCTTTGAAGCTGTTTTCTTTTTCTTTTATTGATTCGAAATGTAATTGTAATAATTCGGGTCAGATTGATCAATAAAACTGGCAAACTATGTTTGCTCTCTTTTCCACGCTGCTAAAAATACAGAATTTGTAGCTATTTGTTATTTGAAAAGTTTTTGTTTGTTCTTACGAAGGATTTAAGGAATTGTAGCTAACCAATCATTATATAGGGTCAAATGTGCAGCTTTGAAAGAAACACGTAATGTAGGCATAACATTTTAAAACTGGTATTACACTAGGTTAAAGAAATGTCTGATTACAAGCCATGCTTGTAGACTTATTATCTATTTCTTAGCAAACACCCTTATCCAGGGTGACTTACAATTGCTACAAGATATCACATTATTTTTACATACAGTTACCCATTTCTACAACTGGGTTTTTACTGGAGAAATCTAAGTAAAGTACCTTGTTCAAGGGTACAGCAGCAGTGTCCCCCACGTGGGATTGAACCCACAACCCTCTGGTCAAGAGTCCAGAGCCCTAACCACTACTCCACACTGCTGCCCTGGCGAGGGAAATGGTCCCCACCCCTTCACTGACTTCTTTCTGTCAATAACCAATCCGCTGCTGCTCTTATTGAGACACAAGCTTTCAGCCAGCAACATGCTTTCACCCAAAAGACACTGAGAATAAGGTATAGAAACTGAGAGCTTTCTTTAACCTAAAGTAGTACCAGATATCACGTTTTAAAATTAAAAACCATGTGTGCTATAACACGTGTTTGTTTTAAAACTGCACATTCAAGACCTATGTAACCAATGAAAGTGCAAAATGGCTGGTGCAAAATGGCCACGATTTCTGGAATTATTGTGGTGTACAATTACTTTAAGGGGATTACAAGGTGTTGTTAAAAACAGTTGGTGTTGCTCAGGTAAAGATTGTGCAGTGGCTGAAATTTTTGCAGCATGATTTAATTCAAGCTCAGTTTGATAACATTCTCTCATTTAATTGCATGAACATAATTTGCCAAGAATACTTTGTCCCAGTTGAAAATGTAATTGATATACATCAGCTAGCAGACACGCTGCACAAATGTACTTTGCACTCACTTCATTCTGCATACCTCTGAGAATGAGACAGCAGTATCTATTTCACATCAGAGCCCAGGCATCTGCTGTGATGTCTCGCAATGATTACAGAAGCAGGTATGTCATGAGTAACCACAATACAGTGATTCTCCTTTCCTTTCTCTGAGCCCCAGTCTAAACACTGTGCGTTCAGGGACTGGCTCTCTTCCTGTGCTGCTTCTTCTTTTACACCACTGCTTGGTGACGTAGATTACTGTCAACCACAGCCAGAGTGACTGAGTGTTTCTCTCCACTTAGCCAAGTGTTCCCAGAAGAGACAATTGCATAGATTTCGAGAACCCCTGTAATATGCAGCCACTGTTTATTAAGCCCAGTTCATTGTTTCAAGTTTAACGTCTTTCTTGATGTAAATGACTGGTAAGTGTTCCCAAATGATTGGTTTGGGATTAGAATTGAATTGAACAGGTCAATAAGCAGATTAATAAAAGTATATTGAAATCATTGTACATTTAATATAAGCCATAGTACTAAGTAGTGGAAGAGAACCTATTACTCAGACTCTGAAAGTGACCACACAGTGCATTCATGTTTATTTAACAATGTTTTCTTTTTTGTAAATATATATATATATATATATATATATATATATATATATATATATATATATATATATATTTACAAAAAAGAATATATATATATATATATATATGGACAGGTGGCAAGAAAGAAGCCATTACTCAAAAAGCCTCATCTTAAAGCACGTATGGAGTTTGCAAAGAAGCATGTAGAAGACACTGCAGACATGTGGAAAAAGGTTTTGTGGTCTAAATTCCAAGCATTATGTCTGGCGCAAGCCCAGCACTGCACAACACCCAGTCAACACCATCCCAACTGTTAAGCATGGTGGTGGCAGCATTATGCTTCTCTTCAGCAGGGACTGAAAAGCTTGTCAGGATAGTGGGGAGAATGGATGGTGCAAAGTACAGGTGAATCCTTGAGAAAAACCTGTTTGAGTCAGCCAACTAGGAACTGGGGAGGAAATTCACATTTCAGCAGGACAATGACCCAAAGCACAAAGCCAAACCCACAGTGGAGTGGTTGAACAAGAAGATAATTAATGTTCTTGAGTGGCCCAGTCAAAGTCCTGACTTAAATCCAATCAAAAATTTATGGCGAGACTTGAAGATTCTATTATAGCCACTTCACGAGGCAGGAGCCAAGCCTGCATAAAGGGACTACTAGAATAAAGTCTAAGTGCTTGTGACTTTAGCAACAGAATAAGGGTTTTCCCTTGACTACTTGGAGAACCGCCCTCGCTGAGAAACTAAGGAAGGATAGAGAATGAACTAAGGTCTCCTTGGCTTACTGAGAAGTCTAATTGAGAGAGGTCAGATTTGGCTGACGCTCCGAGGCCACATGGAGAGCCTCACGTACGTACCGCGGGGAAACCCACGCTGTTCCGGTTCCCGGGCCGGGAGCTCTCACCGCCCCCCCTGTCCAAAACCTTGTACACCCCTTCCCCCCAGTCCCTTCACCCTATGCGGGGTGATCCCGCAGTGCTCGCCCAGGCAGCCTGGCTGGCGTCGGTTCGGCTGCCTGCTACTGCTCTGCCAATGCAACCACCCGATCCAGGGTGGTGGGTGCCTGCTGCTGTAGCCACAGCCGTGGTTCCGGAGCTAAACACTCCAGAAACCGCTCCACAACAATTATTTCCACCAGCCTGGCTTTCGTGGTCGCATCCGGGTTTAACCACCCCATGGCGTACTCGTTCAGGCGATGGGCGATGGTTCTGGGGTGCTCCTCAGGCGAGAACCGCTCCTCCCGAAACTTCCTCCGATATCCCTCCGGTGTGGCCCCCACGCGATTCAGGATGGTGGCTTTTAGCGTGGGGTAGTCCATCATCCGGTCGGGAGACAGCGTCCTCGTTGCTGCTTGCGCCTCCCCTGTTAACTGGGGCAAGAGGTAACTGGCCTATTGGGTCTGATCCCACCTGGCAGAGGTCGCCAGGGCCTCGAACACCTCAAGGTAGGCTTCGGGTAGATCGTCTGCCGTCATTTTGGTTGGTCTCATCAACCAGGGGTCAGGTCCCGCTGGTCTAGCAGCCCCTTGCACTGCAGCAGTCAGGGTCTGGCGCAGGAGAGCCATCATCTCCGCGAACTGGGTCGCATCCATGTTAGTGTGCACTGCTTACAGGGGGCAGTGCCAGTGAATCCCACTCTCACACCACGTGTGGAAGGGTGGTGGGTAGTTCACTGACACATAGGAGACACAAAGGTAATTGGGAACAGTTTTATTATGGGAGGGTAATTTCTTTTTCAGCCCGCAGAGGGCGCTGTTGTCTGTGGTCTGCCTTACCAGCGATGGTACAGAGCCACAACCATACCGGGAGCGGTACAGAGTACAGGTGCTCAAACACAAGAATAATCAAAAGGCGAAAGGAACAGGGAAAATAAAGCACAATAAACCAAACTACAAAATAAAAGGTGCTGCGCTCGGCAGCTTTCCCCAACCGTCGCTACCTGTACGGCCCGGGTCTCCGTCCTACACTTACGGCTCCCTCAGCCTGCTATACAAATGTTGATCAGGGCTGCCCAAGGTTTTCCCCGCTACCGCTAATACTTTTTATTTTCTTTTTCTTTTCGTTGGGGTTTCCATCCCCGCAGTTCTCGATCCAGAGCTTCCGTACGCCTAGTACGTCTCAGAGGGCAGAGCTGAGGGAACAGCAGAATGTTAACTTATAGGGCCAGCAATTCCCCCAAGACCCGCCTCTCAGCCATTCAGAGAGAAGGAAAGCCCGCACACCCACTCTCCCACCTCTCCGTGTCACTGCCATGACTGACAGGCGGATACTGACGGGCTGCTGCCCTCTCCCTGCAGCACTATGAACACATCAGAAGAGTCAGTACAGGTCTCCCCCTGTTACAGATACTCTAAAAAATTGTACCGCCATATCTGACCGAGAGATCAACAATGTTAAATAAATATGAGTCCAGTTCTTGTCGTCGGTGAGCATAAACTTCACAAAGGACAAAGCGAAAAACAGAAAATGCAAGCACTAATTCTCCAAGAGTATGTTTTTTACACAGCCGAGGAGCCCGAGATTTTAGAGTAACAGACAGATCTTCACAGTCAACTACCCTGTGATCCAGAAATTCTGAGGTTGCAATAAGAATAGAGACCAAATTAACATCTTTACCTTCAATAATATTGCATCTCAGTTGAGGAGAGAGAGTGGCAATGAACAACTGAAGCAGAGGAGGTTCCTGAACCAGAGGCGATCAATCCACCACTGCCATCTAGACAGCCGCTCAGTTTCAATGCCTTTAAATGACAGTGCTGTACTGAGTGCAGCACCGCCTATGAGACTCAATTCCACTGCAAATGTAACATTAGAACCTTTCACCATTATCTTCTGGGTTGTGTTATTAGATGTTATCTAGACCAACATAGTAGCATTATTATCTATAAATGAATACAATGAAACTTTAAACTTATTTAAATCCCTTAACCTGACTGTTATAGTTTGACATGTTACCCACAAGCAGTCTGCTGGCATCATGACCAGTGTGATAGAGCTGAGAACTCTTTATTCAATGTGTTACCCACGAGCAGTCTTCTGGCATCATGACCAGTGTGATAGAGCTGAGAACTCTTTATTCAATGTGTTACCCACGAGCAGTCTGCTGGCATCATGACCAGTGTGATAGCGCTGAGAACTCTTTATTCAATGGGTTACCCACGAGCAGTCTGCTGGCATCATGACCAGTGTGATAGAGCTGAGGACTCTTTATTAAATGGGTTACCCACGAACAGTCTGTTGGCATCATGACCAGTGTGATAGAGCTGAGAACTCTTTATTCAATGGGTTACCCACGAGCAGTCCGCTGGCATCATGACCAGTGTGATAGAGCTGAGAACTCTTTATTAAATGGGTTACCCACGAGCAGTCTGCTGGCATCATGACCAGTGTGATAGCGCTGAGAACTCTTTATTCAATGGGTTACCCACGAGCAGTCCGCTGGCATCATGACCAGTGTGACAATGCTGAGAACTCTTTATTCAATGGGTTACTGTAACAGGGCGAGCAGCCCTGTACATTGTTTATTTATTTTTAGATCGGGGTCTCCCCCTCCGCCCCTGTGCAGAGTGTTTTGTATTATTTATTTAGTTTTATTGTATTATTTATGACGGCGTAGCGCCGTGTTTTGTTTATTTTTTAAAACGTGTCCTGGCAGAGGCGAGATCAGTGCTCGTCCTCTGCCAGGAGTAATTAATTAAAACTCGTGCAGAAGGTGGCCATCTCCCGAATTAATTAAGTGATTAATTTAGTTGCTAATCGGGAGATGGTCACCTGAATATAAAAAGCCTGCAGCTCTCCAGTTCGTGGTGGGTGTTTGGAGTAGAGAGACGGAGAGCGAGAGGATTAAAACGAAACTAACAGTAAACAGGAACAGTGACGGCGATCTGCCCAGCCTGACCTGTGTTTTTGTGTTAGTGATTTCTTTTTGTTTAATTATTTATTTTGCTCTGTGAGCGAGTGTTTTCTGTTTGAATATTTTATTTATTTTTTTGGATTCATTAAATAAAACGGCGCCCGCGCCACTGCACAATACCTTTTTGTTTTGGTTGTCCCTTCTTCTGCCGTGACGTCAGACCCTCGTCCATTCCTGTCACAGTTACCCACGAGCAGTCTGCTGGCATCATGCTGAGAACTCTTTATTCAATGGGTTTCCCACGAGCAGTCTGCTGGCATCATGACCAGTGTGATAGAGCTGAGAACTCTTTATTCAATGGGTTACCCACGAGCAGTCCGCTGGCATCATGATCAGTGTGATAGAGCTGAGAAATCTTTATTCAATGGGTTACCCACGAGCCGTCCGCTGGCATCATGACCAGTGTGATAGCGCTGAGAACTCTTTATTCAATGGGTTACCCACGAGCAGTCTGCTGGCATCATGCTGAGAACTCTTTATTCAATGGGTTACCCACGAGCAGTCTGCTGGCATCATGACCAGTGTGATAGCGCTGAGAACTCTTTATTCAATGGGTTACCCACGAGCAGTCCGCTGGCATCATGATCAGTGTGATAGAGCTGAGAAATCTTTATTCAATGGGTTGCCCACGAGCCGTCCGCTGGCATCATGACCAGTGTGATAGCGCTGAGAACTCTTTATTCAATGGGTTACCCACGAGCAGTCTGCTGGCATCATGCTGAGAACTCTTTATTCAATGGGTTACCCACGAGCAGTCTGCTGGCATCATGACCAGTGTGATAGCGCTGAGAACTCTTTATTCAATGGGTTACCCACGAGCAGTCCGCTGGCATCATGATCAGTGTGATAGAGCTGAGAAATCTTTATTCAATGGGTTGCCCACGAGCCGTCCGCTGGCATCATGACCAGTGTGATAGCGCTGAGAACTCTTTATTCAATGGGTTACCCACGAGCAGTCTGCTGGCATCATGCTGAGAACTCTTTATTCAATGGGTTACCCACGAGCAGTCTGCTGGCATCATGACCAGTGTGATAGCGCTGAGAACTCTTTATTCAATGGGTTACCCACGAGCAGTCCGCTGGCATCATGACCAGTGTGACAATACTGAGAACTCTTTATTCAATGGGTTACCCACGAGCAGTCTGCTGGCATCATGACCAGTGTGATAGCGCTGAGAACTCTTTATTCAATGGGTTACCCACGAGCAGTCCGCTGGCATCATGACCAGTGTGACAATACTGAGAACTCTTTATTCAATGGGTTACCCACGAGCAGTCTGCTGGCATCATAACCAGTGTGATAGAGCTGAGAATTCTTTATTCAGTGTTTTTATTTAAAGATCATGGCAGCAGCTCTGACATAAAGGACAAACATACTTTGTGTAGGTGCTAATATATTTGTGCTAAAAGCATAGTTGTGTTTTTATGGACTCACCCCATTGAGTCTACTTGGCTGTTCACTGGACGGTGGCCCACAGGATCATTTTTGTCTTCCGGTTTCCATTCTCATTTGTTCCACGTTTGTGTTTCTTTTTTTTATTGGACGTGTATTTTTTTGTAGTTATATGTGTTTTCTATTGTTTTTTTCTAATTTGTATGTGTTTTTTTATATATATATTATTTGTATGTTTTGTTATAATTTGTG